>NC_141535.1:140822500-142022500 GCF_021556685.1 Rattus norvegicus | reverse complement strand
TTATGTGGGACTCCTACAGTGGGAGTAGGGTCTACTTCTGACTCTACTCCCTGCATTTAGAACCCTTTCCTCCTGCTGGGTTGCCTCTTCTAGCCTAATAGGAGAGACTGTATCTACTCTTACTGCACCTTGATACATCAGCACTGGTTGATAATCATGGGAGGCCTCCGTTTTTCTGAAGAGAAATGGAGGAGGAGTGAATAGGGTTTGGGTCAGAAAGAGAAGGTAGGATGTAAAATAAATAAACTAATTGGGAAAAGAAAAAAAAATAAAATCAAAAAGTTCTTGTTGAGGTCCCTGCAAATGTCACAACCTGCAGGGAAAGGAACTAAGAGAGGTAAAGAATGAAATTCAGGTCCGCACATTATCAGGTGCAAGACCAAAACTTCTAGAGTCTGACTTCATTGTTTATAGTTCTTACATGTTTAAGTGCAGTGAAACTCTGGGGGTGGAAAGTCTCCATATGATAATTATCACAACAAAGCTTCGGGGTAGGCTACATAGAGACTCCCTTGCAAAACCCACCTCTATAGCAAAGCACCTCTGACACTCACAGTAAGAATGAGTTCTACTGATTGCTAACCAGTGTTCAAAGTTAGAGCCTATGGAGAGAGAATTTATAATAGAGCAGAAGGATAGATTTTATTGATGGAGTAGGCAAAGTGCTTGGGACCTCTTTGAGAAGGAAGGGGTCTATTCCTGGAGAGACAAGGTTCAAAATTAGGGCCTAAACAATACTCAGGACTTTGGGGAGTTCAGGTAAAGGCTGGCTCTAGATAGTGTGAAAAGATCACCAGGTTGTTAGAGAGCATCCACTCCAGCTTCCGGGTGAAATAGACTGCTTGGTTTACAGTTCTGGTTCCTCCAGTGCTTTCTATAAGCTGTGCCTCGTACAGGTTCCCACCCCATTGTTCAGTCTCCACAAACACACTTAACAAAACACAGGATCAGATTGATTACTGCATCTAGGGGCTTGGCTAAACTTGAAGTTGAAGGTACTGAAGACTTTCTGGAAACATTTCTTCTTTACGGAAACCATAACAGAAAACATCCGTGCTCTGGGGATCTTTTCCCTCCTTTGTACCTTTCCTTCATTTCCTCAAAACTGCAAATTACTTCTCGTCTCCTGGGCCCACTTATCATTAAGTAGCTTTTATTTTCCCTGAGAAAACAGCCCAAAAGCAAAGGAAAATTCCAAATTACAGTCATATCATCAACTAGAAATCTCTTTTCTCTTTCAAATGAATCATGAATATAGACAATGAGTCTTAGTCTTGCCTTGAGAGAAGTTCAATAAACAACTGAAACGAAGTGAGCTTCAGGTTTGAAGCCTTGCTGGTCTGGGAGGAAAGAGTGTCCTTCGATGCTGCAGAAGCAGCTGGGGCCACAGTAATACTATTTCAATGAAGTGGGTCATGCTAATGTCAAGTGTTCTGTATATTGGCCGATCCATCTATAGAGCATGAACAGGCTTTCTTTTTTTTCCCTAGAAGTGTATAGACAAAGTACTTGGAGCTGAGATCTGTAGCTTTAGGCTTCTAAAGATGATATCTAATTGTTGTCATGGTAACTCACAGAGCACCATCTTTAAAAGCATTGAACTCAAAAAAATATTTATGCTTAGAAATTTCGCCCTAAAGCAGATCCTCTACTTGCCCATTTACCTGCGTATCTCTGTTCCCTGAAAGCTTTGCTTCTGGGTTTTATTTGCATTCAGCGTCGCAGGAATAAAGAACACAAAGCAAACAAACAAATGTGTTGAGGTTCTGCATTAAAGAATTTCCCTATCACTTCTTTGCCTTTTGGCCAAGACGAAGCAGGAATTTTCCATGATACATTTTAGCTTTCAAACTGAATGAGCATTGCTCCTACAAGCCAAATAACGTTTGTTTCTCCTTTCTTCTGACTTTATCTGGAAACTACAAGGTCAATAGGTTGGAGAAATAATGGACTCTAATAGCATGTGTTTTTGTGTGTCAGTTGAGGACTTGCCTAGTTAGAAATTTGCATCTTCACTTACTTTCTCAGCACCTGATATCCTCCAGGAAGGTTCTAGGACAGATGAATTCATACAGTCCTGTGTGAGTTCACTCATACATAGAGGTCCCTCATAACTCTTCACACCTCCAGAATCAAGACACCTACACAGAAAGTACACTAAACAGGATCCCAGTGTAGTGGTTAACAGCACTGGAAGGAGCTAAGAGGTCTTGAACTCTGCTCTATTGTTTTTTTTTTTAAATAAGAAAAACAAAACAGAGAAATAAAGGATCTTATCCATGCATTTGTTAAGTTAAAAACAACATCCCATGCTGTAGAGATGGTGTCTTACTTAGAGTAACTATAATCATGATCAAAAGCAACTTAGGGAGGGAATTTGGGATTTATTTTAAATACACTTCTCCATTGCTGTTCATCATTGAAGGAAGTAAAGGGAGGAACTCAAACAGGTAAGGAACTGTGATGCAGGAACTGATGCAGAGGCCATGGAGGAGTGCTGCTTACTGGCTTGCTCCTTTGCTAAGGCCACTCTCCTTTATAACCCAGGACTACCATCCCAGGGATAGCACCACTCCCAAAGGCTGGACCCTCCCGCAGCAAACACTAATTAAGAAGATTCTCTACAGCTGGATCATATAGACATAGCTTCTCAATTCAGGTTCCCTCCTTTCAGATGACTCCAATTTGTGTCCTGCTCATATGAAACTAGCCAGCACAATTGACTTCTTGTCAACTTACAAACGCTTCCCTATTAAACCACGACCCTTTCTTTCTTGTTCATCCCCAAGAGCACATGTTAATGTCAACATCGAAATGTAGAACATTTCACAAACCTAAAAAGTCCCAGGGTCTTTACCAATTAAAAAATAAAAAACTTTAAACATTTACTCCTTGAAAATTCAAAGTCTCTTTTAAAACCTAAAATCGTTTTTGAAAAAATGCAGTCTCCCAACTGTGGGCTCCAGTAAAATCAAATATAAATTAAATACTACCTTACTACAAGAGAGAAGAAGCAGGACACAGTCACCATCATATCAAAGCAAAACCAAACTCCCAATGGTCTAAATGTCTAATATCTGGGATTCACTCATGATCTCTGTGCTTCTCTAAGGGGCTTGGGTCATTCTCTGGCTCTGCTCTCTGTAGCACACACTCAGTGTGTTATCTAAGCTGGGACAGGCTCTATTCCACTGCTGCTACTGTTCTTGGTGGCCATTCCACGGTACTGATGTCTTCAAAATGCTTTCCTTAATATTTTAGTCACGACAATTTGTCTTAGTTAGGGTTACTATGACTTTCATGAAACAGTATCACCAAAAATCACTTGGGGAGAAAAAGGTTTTTTTCATTCACAATTCCACATAACAGTTCATCATCAAAGTGGTGAGGACAGGACAAGAGCCTGGAGGCAGGAGCTATTGTAGAGGCCATAGAGGAGTGCTGCTTACTGGCTTGCTCCAGTGACTTGCTCAGCCAGCTTTCTTGTAGAGCCTAGAACTACCCTTCTAGGGATAGTATCACCTTCAATGGGCTGGTCCAACCCCAATCAGTCACTAATTAAGATAATGCCATCCAATCTTGCCTACAGCCTGATCATATGGAGGCATTTTCTTTTTTTTAAATTAATTCCCCCCTCCTCTCCTCCCAGCTCCCCCTGTCTCCCCTCTCCCAATCCCTCCACCCCTAACTCCTCTACTCCTCCCTTTCTTTTCAGAAAAGGGGAGGCCTCCGGTGGATAACAACCAGCTCTGGAATATCAAGTTGCAGTAAGAGTAGGCTCATTCTCATTAAGGCATTTTCTTTGTCTTTATTCATTTGTTTACTTATTTTATATACATTGGTGTTTTGACTGCATGTGTGTCTGTATGAGGTGGTTGGAATTCCCTGGAACAGTAGTTATAGTTAGTTGTGAGCTGGCATGTGGGTGCTGGTAATTGAACCCTGGTTCTCTAGAAGAGCAGCCCAGTGCTCTTAAACGCTGAGCCAACTCTCCAGCCCCCTGAAGGCATTTTCTTAATTGTGTTTTGCTCCTCTCAGATAACTTTAGGCTTGTGTTAAGTTGACATAAAACTATCCAGCACAGAATTGAAGATGATATAAACATGGGCATAAATACCCAATGTGCTGTGTTCATAAGAATAATCTTAAGTATACATTGCATAATGGCTCAGCAAGAACTTAATGAGAAGAGGTAAATAGCCATAGTATAGTATAATTAGTAATGGAGGAAGGAAGGCCTTGTTAGGTTATTTAATGTATGTGATTGTTAGAGCAATCCAGCCAAATTTAATGGAGTTTGCTGTTTTTCTTTACATAAATCAATGTTCATGAAAGTTAATGGTAATTATGTTTCTTGCTTATGAGAATTTGCTTAACAAGTGATTTTTAAAGAATAATTTCTCTTTATGAGGCAAGTAGGGTTATGCTTTCAAATTATTTTTACAAGGAAGTGAAATAAGGCATAAGTGCTAAGCTCACCCTCCATTTTGAAAGTTATTATTATTAAACAACACACAAACATCATGCAACATAGAGTGACATATTGTGGTTCATTAAAAAAAAATTCTGCCAAGTATAAATTATGTCACTGAGTCTCAGAGGACAGAAAAGCATCTGGCAAGATGAAATACCAGTCAAGAATCCTCTTCCCCTGTTTTTCTTAACCCCTAATGATGCCTCAAAACTGACGACTACTTTTTGCTTGTGAAGAAATGGCTAGATGGTAAGAGGATCCCAAATCATCATTATTTTCTATCATGGTTGCAGTGAAGGTGCTAGGGACAAGATTACTTCTGGCAGTGTTTAACAATCACCCATATAACCATTCAAGGTCAGGAAATTTCCAAAACAATAACCTTTCTGATTATGTCTTATTTAATGAATTTGTGTTGATTAAACCAGGGAGTTCAAATGACATTAATTTTTCTTCATTGTGACAAAATACTTGAGGCCAAGAGCTTAAAAGAGAAAAGGTTGGTTCATGGTTTCCTTCTGTGGTCATTTTGCTGTGTTGCTTCTTGGCTTGTATTGGGGTAGAACACAAGGGCTGAGAGCATGTGTTCATCAAAAGATACAATCCACAGACTACACGAAGGTCAAGAAGAAGGATGACCAAAATGCTGATGCATTAGTCCTTCTTAAAAGGGGAACAAAAATATTCATAGGAGGGAATATGGAGGCAAAGTTTGGAGCAGAGACTGAAGGAACACCCACTCAGAGCCTGCCCCACATGTGGCCCATATATATACAGCCACCAAGACTAGATAAGATTGATGAAGCTAAGAAGGGCATGCTGACAGGAACCCAATATAGATGTCTCCTGAGAGACAGAGCCAAAGCGTGTCAAATACAGAGGTGAATGGTAGCAGCAAACCACCGAACTGAAAATGGGGCCCCCACTGAAGGAATTAGAGAAAAGATTAAAAGAGCTGAAGGGGCTTGCAGCACTATAAGAACAGCAATGCCAACCAACCAGAGCTCCCAGGGACTAAATCATTACCCAAGGACTACACATAGATTGACCCATGGCTCCAACTGCATGTGTAGTAGAGATAGACTTGTTGGGCAGCAATGGAAGGAGAAGCCCTTGGTTCTGCCAAGGTTGGACCCCCCAGTGCAGGGAATGTCGGGGGGGGTGTCTGGAAGGGGGCATGAATAAGGAGGGGAACACCTTTAGAGAAGAAGGGGGGATGGGATAGGGGACTTATGTCCTGGAAACAGGAAAAGGGAATAACATTTGAAATGTAAATAAAAATAGCCAAAAAAAAAAAAAAAAGATTGAACAGCCAAAAAAAAAAAGTGATTTACTTCATAGTAGACAGGTGTCAAGCAAAAAATGATGGAGATTTAGAGAAGAGGGTGGTAATAATAGATGCCCCCAAGGGTATACCTTCTACAGCATCCTTCCTCTATTTAGGTCTTACTTTCCGAAATGTCTGTCATCTGATATTCAGTTAAATTATAAACTTATCAATGGATTGATGGGTGAGACCAGAGCCCTCACAATACTGAAAATCTGAAAATCTCTCTCTTGGAACGTGGCTGCCAACCTTGGGCCCAAACCATCAAACCATAAGGCTTTTGAAGAAACATGTAACACTCAAGTACATAACAAGTTGATAAAATAATTTTAAGCAAGTCTCCTGAAAAATGGCTTCAGTAAAAGACATGGTATAAGGAATGAAAAATTAGAGCTTTTAATTCAGTCAGTCAATCTTACTTTGAATTCTAATTGAAAAAAAGTTTGTTTTTGTTTTGGTTTTGTTCTTTTGCTGATCAGTCAAAATGTTTGGCTAGGCATCACTTCTAGTCTTAATGTGGCTGAACAACACCTCATCATTGACAAACTGCACAGTTTTGTGCACAGCTGTGTCTTTTTGAGGATACTAATGGATTGATAACTATCACTGACTAGGAAGAGAAGAGGATTAGGAATTAACAAGACAAGTTAATGGTTAAAAAAAGTTGGTTTTTTTCCTATTGAAAGTACCACATGCATGCATGTTACATGTACTGTTAGCACACTCCTTTCTTGGCAACAGCCTGTAATTTTATTTAAGGCTATTTCTCCCCAGTGTACATTCCACTTGGCCTTGGCTGGCTCCATAGGGAGAACATAGAACACATTACCAGAGTAAGTCAGTGTGTAGCAGTTTCCTGGCCTGTGATTGGTTCATGTTAAGCACAAGATTTGAGGTAGCCTAATCAGATGGATCTCAGACTTGTTCACCATGGAGACTTGAACCTGGGAATCCATATACATAACTCAAAATTGTGACCGCAATCAAAGACTTTTATTTGACAGAGTCAACACAAGAAGAGGAATTTAGAGAGAAGCCAGTATCCTCATCAAAGTCTTAACTCCTGTATTTAACGATTCTTAGGAAACGGCTTTTTCAAAAATTGAAATAGGAAAGCTGGTAAGTTTTCTTAATCAAGTTGAGTTGAGCTGAGGCCAAATAAATATTAAGAGGTAACAATTCTCAGGAAAGGAAATTAGAAGATAAAGATATAAAGGTTACAGTCACATTTAATTTTTTTGTATTTTATTTCTAAATAAATGCAAGTAACTTTGGTTTCAAGTCTGAGGTCTGTGACCATCATTGTGTCTAGTTAGGCAAATATGTCTATCAAATTGCTTTCTAAAGGGTGATGATGATTTTATATTCCCAACAACATATACAACATTATTTCTTACTATATCTACTAATTTAGTAACCAAACTTTTACATTTTAAGCTGTTTATTTTACTAGTTAGAGATTGAATATTTTTTCTCATTTGCTTATAGATAACCTGTTTATCTTGTGAATTCATGTCAATTTTCCATTCCCCTTTGGAATTTCATTGTTTTTTCTCTTATTGAATTTAAACTTTTCTTTGTTTCTTAAACAGTAATTTTAAGCACAGAGCATGACACCAGTGCCCATTTGGATACTCAATGGGTCATCACAAATAGGGTTCTGGGGCTGCCAACTCCTGAACTCCAAGTTGTGTGGAAAGCAGATTTTTCTTTTCTCAAAGTGATAGCTGAATTGACCTCTGAAACAAACAAATAAACAAGAAACAAAGCAAAACAAATCAAGTCTTTCTGTCCAACCATGGCCCAATGGGGCTAAGTTTGGCAAGAAACGCTTAAGCGTACAACTAACCTGTTATCAATTTAGCAGTGTGAAGAAACCTGTGCACAGTGTATTACACGCCATTGTATCTCACAGATGTTATTTTTTACTTAAGGCATTTATTGGGTATAAAAACCTGCTGGAGGGTTTGAAGAAATTCTTCTTTCCCATAAACTGTCACCCGCTAGCCTGCAACTTTATTTACCAGAGGGAACACATTTTATTTTCTCAGAGCATTGCTGCTTTCCCCCCCTGGAATTGCATCATGCCACCTGGTCACTTCTTACATGGAGGATGTCTCTCCTCTGTTTCAATGCTGTGTCATTTTCCAGGGATGAGAGATGGTAATAGGATTTTGAAGTCCATGTTTACAAAATCATCACTTTATAAAGCTACTTTTATTGACTGAGTGAATAAAGGAAGGAAGGAAGGAAGGAAGGAAGGAAGGAAGGAAGGAAAGAAGGAAAGGAAGAGGGGAAGCAAACTTGTTAATATAAAATCTTCATGAAAACATAAAAAAATATCCGGGTCTATTTTTCTTCCAATGATGAAATTCCAGTTATTAACAGACTTGCTAATTTTGTGGCAATAGCCTGTCTCATATGGAGTGTATAATTTCCTACTAAGATTTTCCTCTTTTAGAACCCTTTTTTTAATCTCACAGGTTAATTATTGTCCTACAGAGGTTGAAAAAGTGACATAGAACTATTTCAGTGTGAGATTTAACACGGTCCCCCACATTTAAGCACATGGATGGTGTTAGAACATGACTCCCTAGTGTTAATTACTACAGAAACTGAGAGTCTCACTTTCCAAATGGCTTATTTTATGCCTTTGTTCTATTTATTATATTTATCATAAAAGTCATTTAAAGTTTCATTTTGGAAAAATTAAAGTGTGTATATTGGGGACAGTGTGTGTGTGTGTGTGTGTGTGTGTGTGTGTGTGTGTGTGTGTGTAGGCAGCTTAAACTTTCCTAAAAAGGAACTAGAGAACGGCTCACTGTTGAGAGCACTAGCTGCTCTTCCAGGACCCAGGTTCAATTCCCAGCACCCACACGACAGCTCACAACTGTCTAATTCCAGTTCCAGAGTTATGTGGGCATTAGGATACATGAAGAGCACAGGCATGCTACATGCAGGCAAAATTCTCATAGACACAAGATAAATAAATCCACAAAAATTAAATATGTAAAATTTCCTGAGAAGATAGATAAAACAACAGTCACTCCAAAAAGAATGTAGGAAGTATTTATTTGCTCACTGATGGAAAGAATCTACATGGAGTCAAAGGAAGGGGGCAGAAGTGCTCATGTCTCTGTCTTCTATTGTGTTCTCAAAGCCTTGAACTTCCTTCAGGCTCTGCTACTTCTCCACCCAGAAGCATTTACCTTCCCCCTATACAACTGCAAAGAGATCAGTAACAAGTGTGGAAGAGGAAGGGTATGGATATGTGTGTGTCTGATACAGACAGGTTCAGAGAACAGAGCTGAGAGCAGGTAATGATGTAAATTCATGACCAGGAGAAAAAAAGGGGGAAGAAAGATGAATAATATGCTAGGGGGAAGAGGAGGAAACCTTTGTAAGATCCAGAGGTAGAAGAGAGACCTGGCTCAAGAGGGTCTAACTAAGCAATGACAAGAGTTGAGGAAAGCTTGTCCAGGGAGTGCCCATGTCTACTACCTCAGCCGAAGGTTAACAGGATTCTCTCCTCTCCCCTACCCACCACACTGCCAAGTTCTCTTGATCTTAGTCCCCTAACATCCCAGCTCCACACTATCCTACCTTCTTGGCCACCAGTGGAATTCTGATCCACCCTCAATAACATCTATCTTTTCTGGTGAAGGTCTGCACTACAGACATTTTTCTGAAACAAATCCAATCAGTTTGGCTTCAAACTTACGGTCATGTGAGTTAATTAAGGACCTGACTCATGTGCTTGCACTCTGGAATTGTCAGATGGTGTAAGTATGGTTATTTGAATAAAAATGGCCCCAGTAGACCCATAGAGAGTGTCACTACTAGAAAGTGTGGTCTTGTTGGAGTAGGTATTGCCTTGTGGGAGGAAATGTGTCACTGGGGAGAGAGTTTTGAGATCGCAGATGCTCAAGCCAGGCCCAGTGTCTTTCTTCCTGCCACCTGCCAATCCAGGCAAGTCCTTCTCTAGCACCGTGTCTGCCTGCATGTTACCATGCTTCCCACCATGATGATAAGGAACTAAACCTCTGACGCTATAAGTCAGCCCCAACTGAATATTTCCCTTTGTAAGAGTTGCCGTAATGTCTACTCACAGCAATTGGAAAGCAAACTGAGACAGCCTAGCACAGATGAGTAGGTTTCTCAGTCAGATACATATATACACCAGCCTAGCTCCAATCCTGCTCCCTTGTGCTCTGCTTAGTGTCTGCTTATTGCAATCAGTCCCTGGGCTACAATGACATCTAGTGACTCACCCTTTGGGGTCATGGCTCTAGAAGCTCTGGTCTACTTAGCTCAACAATAGTGGGTCATAAGGGGCTCTGTCTAAATGTAATGGTCAGGCCCTCTTGTGGCTCCATAGGCTAATATAGTTCTTATTGGTACAGTCCCAGCATGGGCAGTCATGGAGTGATGGAGACTCATGGAGGATACCGGGAAGACTCCATATGTCCTAAGGATAAGGACTTGTGGGGTGA
Organism: Rattus norvegicus; assembly: GCF_021556685.1. Lineage (NCBI taxonomy): Eukaryota > Metazoa > Chordata > Mammalia > Rodentia > Muridae > Rattus > Rattus norvegicus. Next base: position 142,012,206 of record NC_141535.1, on the reverse strand, counting down.
AGTAGGCCTATTTTGGGAGACACACCCAGTGGAGCGGTTGTATCAAATTGTGATCTTTAAGCATAAAAATTGTACAAATTGTAAGAACTGCCAAGGAGAAAATGGCTCTCCCCTTGGGTGGAGTGGGGAGGCCTAACCTTAGCCTCAGTCCTATGTATATGGCGTCACCAGGATTTCAGTTAAAAACAAGAACAGATGGAATTCTTCAGCCATAGCAGGAACAAGAAAACAAATGTAAGCTGCCTTGGGGCTAAGCTGCAAAACGTCATATCAGTGTGGTTGTGGGTAAAACCTTGTCAGAAGGCTTTCTTAAATGCAGACCACAGCTCTGAATAAAGGCAGTGTTATGCCTGTGGGCATTTATGAAACTTCTGGCACCAACTGTCTTTCATCATTTGCCCATCCACTGTGATCAGAAAGAAAGGTGATTTCCTTCTCCCACCATCCCCCCCCACAACACACACACACACACACACACACACACACACACACACACACACACACACACACACTTGATGGTGGCAAAGGCCACAGTACTTTCTACTTTTCACCTAATAGCACACCTGTGGGAGTTAGGCAGGTTCTGATATCCCTTGGGCAGGGATAAAAGGCTGTCTGAAGTAACAAAGACCATTATCTCCCTCCAAGATACGTGGATGTCAGAATTTAAAATAGCGCTAAGCAAGAGAGCGAAGCATTGGTTTGAAAACTTAAACATGACCTGGAGCCATTCAACAGGGGAACTTTAGACCTGATGCAGAGAGCACAGGGCTGGCACCTATTATATGCTTTACCTATTATCTTAGTTAGGGTTTCTATTACTGCAGTGAAATACCATGACCTAAAAGTAAGTTGGGAGGCAAAGGTTTATTTGGCTTATACGTCCATGTCACTGTTCATCATAAAAGAAAGTCAGGTCAGGAACTCAAACAAGACAGAAACCTGGAGGTAGGAGCTGATGCAGACGCCATGGAGGGATGCTGTTAACTGGCTTATTCCCATGGCTTGCTCAGCCTGCTTTCTGATAGAACCTAGGACCACCAGCCCAATTGATATGGAGATCTTGAGGCATAGTGACCATGAAAAGCTTAGGTTCAAGGAAGCAGTACATACCTTTAAGTCCAGGAGACTGAGGTAAGATCTCTGAGTTCAAATCAGCCTGGGACAAAGCAAGTCCCAGATCCAGACATGGTTATATATACCTTTAATCTGGGCCACATCTTCTACTGGAGGTCTACATAAGGACATGGGCTGTCCCTGGGCTCCAACTGCATATGTAGCAGTGAATAGCCTTTTTGGGGCACCAGTGGAAGGGGAAGCCCTTGGTCCTGCCAAGGTTGGACTCCCAGTGTAGGGAACACCCTTGTAGAAGGGGAGGGGAGAGGTTAGGGGGCTGATGGATGGGAAATTGGGAAAGGGAATAACATTTGAAATGTTAATAAGAAATACCCAATTCAAAGAAAAAAAAGGATAAATAAATAAATAAATAAAATAGTATAACAATGAAGTTTCGTTGACTTCATTCTGAGTCACCTGAGACCTTAGCAGTCTCTTTTAAAAGTAACTGAACACCTCCTGAGTGATTCTATATCCTACCTATTATTCTGCTCAAGTACATTTTACTCTCTTACAGAATGGTTCAATTCTCTTATAAGTGGGAAACTAAGAACAAGAAGACAAGGGCTCAGTATGATGGTTGTACCTGTCCGTCTAGATCTGTGGTGTGGATAACACTGCTAATATCATTTTCAATACCAGAGCACATGTCTGGCAAACGCAGGGAAAGGGTGTAGAGAAATGATCTTGGAGAATTTACTTTCCCTTTTAACTTACTTGTTTATTTAATAAACTTTATGCAAAATACTATGTTTCCTATTCGGAAGATATAAGCATTGCTCAGGTTTTGCCACAGGTATGTTTTAGAGGTAAGTCAAGATTTGTCTTATTTCTCCTTGGATATTTTAGCAGCTTTATGTCTCCTCAAAAGAAGGAAATCAAAGATGAAGAAACTGAAGTTTATAGAAATCCTACTTTTGGAAGCCTTAAAGTTAGAAGTCCAAACACTGAGGTGCCTCCCTTGCTCCAAGCATCCTTCTGAGTCGGGACCCACGTGATTAGCTCACACTCTGTCGTCCATCATCCTCCATCCCTACTTTCTCCCTGCTCCTTCCTTGAAAATGCAGTCTTGGGAGCCTGGCTCAGTCTTTTCATCTCTCTCTCTCTCTCTCTCTCTCTCTCTCTCTCTCTCTCTCTCTCTCTCTCTCTTTCTCTCTCTCTCTCTCTCTATCTCTCTCTCTCTCTCAGATCAAGATATTATCCCTAATATCCAATGTAAAAAATAGATTTTTTTTTCATGCACAATAACTCCTACCTATAATCTGAATATTTAGGAATCTGAGACAGGAGGTTTGCCATGATTTTTAGGTCAGTCTGGACTCTGGACTCCATAATAAGCCCCAAACCAGCCTGGGCTTCAGAGAGAGACCTTATTTTAAACAAATAGAAAAAACTGTAACTAAGGTTAGCATAGCTTGCCTAGCATACACAAGGCCCTGTGTTCAAATCTAGGAACACACAACAACAGCAATAATTACATTCCCCATCCTAGCAAAGACCTACCTGCTAGTCTCTATCTTCTATTCCCAGGGTTTACCAGCGATTCGTGTTTTACACATTTGCTTGTTTACAGGTTTGCCTCAATGACAGTCTAGGTTTACCACTCTATTCCTGGAACCTAGCAGAGGGTCAGGTTCATACAATATGCCAAGGAATTATTTCTTAACTTGGCAAAGGCACTTATTCTCCTCTGCTTTCCCAAGTGAAATAAATTATGAAGATAAACACAGAGAAGGAAAGGAAGCCCCTTGCCAAATGAAGTGGAACTACGGAGAGGCGCTGAGCCTAAGCTCTGTGGGAAAGCTTAAAATTAGAAAATGAAATGCTAAGTGTGCTCCCATGTGCCAGGGGTTGGGTTCATGCTAGTCCCTGCCTGAAACGTGGTTCAGGAAGGGAGGCCAAATGCATCCTGAATTTAAAACTCCTTTCTCCGTTCAATGGTTGATGGTAAAGATGTTTTACAGTTGTTCCCACTGCTGTCTATAGCAAACATCATTCCAAGCAAATAAGACATTTACACTGGGAAATTTAGAAGGGCCCAAATGGATCTATGCCAATCAAAACTCATCCACTTTTAAGATAGTGCGACTAAAGTTGGCTTTTCTTAGCATCTCACCAAGACAAATCTTCTACATAGCCTTTAGAAGATCCATAAAAGCTGGCATCAATAAAGGGCTAGAATGCAGAATGCCACTCTGTCAGTACACATAGAGAAAATCAGGAAAAGATATTCCATCCTCCTGGAAGACGAAGTTCTGTACCAGTCCCTTATGTGATAGGTGATCTGTACCTACATGCAAGTGTAAATCACAGAAAGTTTGAAATGTATTCGCGCCTTAGTACTTGTGTGTTTTATTGTGATAACTATTAAGTCTCTCTCTCTCTCTCTCTCTCACTTGCTCGTGCGCACATGGGCATGCACCCACGTGTGTTCAGGTAGTGCTTGTCACAGAATATTGTATGGCCTCAAAGGACAACATTTGACAATCCATTCTCTTTTTCCACCTTAATCATTTTTTTCTGTGCATAGATGCTTTGCCTGTATGTATGTCTGTGTACCACATGTGTACTTGGTTTCCAGGGAGGCCACAGAATGATATTAGATCCCTGGAACTGGAGTATATACGTATTGTGAACCATACTCAGGTCCTGTTGAAGAACAGTCAGTGCTCTAACCACTGAGCATGTCCTTAGCTCTATATTTTGTTTTTTAAGGCAGATTGTCTTCTGTTGTTTCTGCCGTGTTGTGAACTCCAGACAAACTGGGCAATTCACTTCCTGCCTCCACCTTTGTTGCCATGTAGAAATACTGATTTTTTTCAGATGCATTCTAGAGATTGAACTTGGGTCTCAGGCTTGTGTGATGAGAACTTTTACCCTCTGAGCCATACCAAAACCAACTAAGCATGTATTTATGTAAGAAAAATACATACAAACAAAACATGGGCATTTTCTGTGCTTTTTTTCCCCTCAAATCCCCTAATCATTTTTTGGTGTGTGTCTAAATCACTCTATTTTAAAAATCCAATTAATCTAAATAAAATCCAAACTTAAAATTTATAATCTATTTATAATTAAGTTATTTTACTCATTCCATTTAAAAGATGTGATTAGGGTTTATTTCTTCAAATTATTTAGTATTTTCAGTATATCATCCTTTTGTCTGGCTTTCCTACTTCTCTATTTGGTATTGCTTACTGGGTTTTATTCTGTCACCTTTTAGCTCTTTATTGGCCAGGAAATTACATAGCCCAATTGTGATGGCTATTCTTGACTGTCATCTTGACTATATCTGGAATTAACTAAAGCCCCAAGATAGAGGGCCACTCCTGTGAGGAATTTCTGTTTAATTTAAAATGGAAAGATCTATTTCTATTCCACAGCTTTGAGGCAGGAAGACACAACTTTAATCCAGAACTCTAAACCATATCTAATCTGGCCCATGCCTTCTGTTGAAAGCCTACAGGACAGAAGCTTAAGGACAGAAAAGAAGGAAGCTTTTCCTCTTTGCTTACTTGCTCTCACCTCACTAGCAAGTCCGTTCCTTTACTAGCATTAGAACTTAATTCTTTGGGATTCCAGCGTATTCTGAAGATCAGCCTTGTGGACTAAGCAACTACTGGAAGCTTGATTTTCCTTTCAAATCCAGCTGTTTGATTAGCTGAACCACAGCCTGGAGGTCATTCTAATAAATCCCCATTATAGATATAGATAGATAGATAGATAGATAGATAGATAGATAGATAGATAGATATCCATTCTCTAAATTCTGACTAATACACCCAGAATTAGAGAATCCTGACTAATAGACCAATGAAGCCTAGGTTTAAGTATTCTCATTCAAACCACCACAGGTTCAAAGCTATTCATTTCAAATCCCTTTTCTACCTTGCCAACTTGCAAAGTTTATTTTTCCTTTGCCAGATTGATACACATTTAGAAGAATTTTGATTGGGTCACTTTTGGCATATGAAGAGAGAGAGAGAGAGAGAGAGAGAGAGAGAGAGAGAGAGAGAGAGAGAGAATTTTGATGTAATCAGATACCATCATTTATATATTGAGTTTCTATTGGGAACATATTGTGTTCTAGGTGTCGAAGTTATAAAATGGTAATGAGGTAGTTGTCACTCATAAAGTAAATATCTAACAAAATAGTGTTGTTTAAATTTGTGCAATGGGTCTGTCAGTATCAATGTTGACTGGTGGTTGACAAATCCCAAACTCCTGAAAATGATGCTCCTGAAAATGCTTTTCCATATCTCGCTTCAGGTTAAGTGCAAGAAGATAGGACTTGCTCACTGAATGTACAATTGAACCACAGAAATCAACATAGTGTCACAGTTAGACAATCTTAATTCACAAAAGAAACCCAGTAATTGCAAGTTAAAGAAATTTTAAATCTTTTTAAGATAAAGATTTGTTTATTTTAATTTTGTGTGTATGTTTGCCTGCATGCATGTATGTGCCCCACATGTCTGCAGTGGCTGCAGAGGTCATATGAGAGTGTCAGCTATATGAGAGTGTCAGCTATATGAGAGTGTCAGCTATATTGGAGTGTCAGATTTCAGAAACTGGAATTACAGATGGTTGTGAACTTCCTGGGTTCCAGGTCATTTGCAAGAGCAGCCAGTGCTCTTAACTGCTAAGTTATCTCTCCAGCCCCAAGATGATTATATTTTATTGTCATTTATTCTCTAGGTCATCCTGATTAGGCACAGTGTAAACAAATGCTTTCCCTTCATGCTGTCTCCTTATGTATTGGGTCCTGTGTCTCAGCTTGCTTTGGACTGCTGTTTGGTAGCTAAAATCTAGGCTGAGCAGGCTGCTCTCCCTTTTTCAACCTTGAGTTGCACATGCTACCCTAGCAGTGGTATGTGTGTCTTAAGTTCCCTGGTGAGTCCTTGTAACTTGAATGAGTATGCCATTTTCTCTGTTGTATGGCTTAATTTTATGTATTCAATTGTCTAGCTCCTTATTCAGAAGGTATCCAGCTAATGCCTACAGGACACCAGTAATTGTCTCAAGAAATCGGAGATAACTGTACATGAATCAAAGAGCAGAAGTGTTTTTAGCTTGCATTGGAATTAGCTAAGCCCAAGCTCATGAAGATTCACCTGACTGTAAGGAATAGTAAGACACCAAGGCAAGCTGCTAAAGCAAAGAATTTCTTACAGACCCCATTCAAGGTGAGCGACATTCTCTCTAGGGCTACTCAAATGAACATTTCATTGGAAGCAGAGTCGCAAGGGCTTTGTCTCATTATACTCCCTTTAAGTCCTTAGTTTTATGAATTAATGAATATGAGGACAAGCAACCAAGTGAGTCTCTCCATTCCTCCCTTGGTCATTGATTCAAACAAGGAAACCAGAGAAAGGTGTGTATGGAAGTCAGTAGCTTTGGGAATTGGAGTGGGTATAAGGCTCTGGTCACCACTAACTCTCATCTAAGTTGTCTATTTTGCCAGGAGCTGAAAATATTTAACAACCTGGAAATGCTATTTCTCTCAAAAGGATTTACAGTCACATTAGTAGAATATAAGAGATGCAAGGAAATTCTATAGAAGGGGGGAGAAATGCCTTTGACACCCAAGAGAAAAACAAAACAAAAACATAAAACTGGCTTTTTTTTTCTTTTTTTTCCCATTTTTATTAAGTTGGGTATTTCTTATTTAAATTTCAAATGTTATTCCTTTTCCGGTTTCCAGGCCAACATCCCCTAACCCCTTCTCCTCCCCTTCTATATGGAGGTTCCCCTCCTCATCCTGCCCCCGTTACTGACCTCCCACAAACAATCAATTCACTGGGGGTTCAGTCTTGGCAGGACCAAGGGCTTCCCCTTCCACTGGTGCTCTTACTAGACTATTCATTGCTACCTATGAGGTCAGTGTCCAGGGTCAGTCCATGTATAGTCTTTAGGTAGTGGCTTAGTCCCTGGAAGCTCTGGTTGCTTGGAATTGTTGTACATATGGGGTCTCGAGCCCCTTCAAGCTCTTCCAGTCCTTTCTCAGATTCCGTCAACGGGGGTCCTATTCTCAGTTCAGTGGTTTGCTGCTGGCATTCGCCTCTGTGTTTGCTGTATTCTGGCTGTGTTTCTCAGGAGAGATCTTCATCCGGTTCCTGTCAGCCTGTACTTCTTTGCTTCATCCATTGGTGGCTGTATATGTTTGGGCTACATGTGGGGCAGGCTCTGAATGGGCATTCCTTCTGTTCTAAACTTTGCCTCCCTGTCCCCTCCTAAGGGTTTTCTTGTTCCCCTTTTAAAGAAGGAGTGAAACATCCACATTTTGGTCATCCTTCTTGAGTTTCACGTTTTCTGTGCATCTAGGGTAATTCGAGCATTTGGGCTAATATCCAGTTATCAGTGAGTCCATACCATGTGTGTTTTTCTGTAATTGGATTACCTCACTCAGGATGATATTTTCCAGTTCCATCCATTTGCCTATGAATTTCATAAAGTCATTGTTTTTGATAGCTAAGTAGTATCCATATCCAGTATTCCATTGTGTAGATGTACCACCTTTTCTGTATCCATTCTTCTGTTGAAGGGCATCTGGGTTCTTTCCAGCTTCTGGCTATTATAAATAAGGCTGCGATGAACATAGTGGAGCACGTGTGTTTTTTATATGTTGGGGCATCTTTTGGGTATATGCCCAAGAGAGGTATAGCTGGATCCTCAGGCAGTTCAATGTCCAATTTTCTGAGGACCCTCCAGACTGATTTCCAGAATGGTTGCACCAGTCTGCAATCCCACCAACAATGGAGGAGTGTTCCTCTTTCTCCATATCCTCACCAGCATCTACTGTCACCTGAGTTTTTGATCTTAGCCATTCTCACTGGTGTGAAGTGAAATCTCAGGGTTGTTTTGATTTGCATTTCCCTTCTGCAGTCTAATTTCATGAGTTCTTTGTATATTTTGGATATAAGCTCTCTATCAGTTGTAGGATTGGTAAAGATCTTTTCCCAATCTGTTGGTTGCCATTTTGTCCTAACAACAGTGTCCTTTGCCTTACAGAAGCTTTGGCTTTTTATCCCCTCTGGGATAGTCCCTTGAGATGGTTGGGAAGTATGACCAGAGTATAAACATGTGGCATCTTTAAAGAGGGGGAAAATCAACTGGGGACAAGATCACTTTTTTCCAGTTCCTGCAAAATTGAGTATTTAAAGCTTATAAGTCATCTCCCTTAAAACATGGTTTTAGACTATAATAGACATAAAGAGAGAGGGATAATGAACTTAATGGTTCAATGGCGAATATGGTTTTCCCCCTTGAAGACAAGTCCATTTACTCTTTTTTTTTATTTTTTTTTTATTTTTTTTATTTTTTTTTGTATGTTGATATCTCTTTTTTTTTTTTATTAACTTGAGTATTTCTTATATACATTTCGAGTGTTATCCCCTTTCCCGGTTTCCGGGCAAACATCCCCCTCCCCCCTCCCCTTCCTTCTGGGTGTTCCCCTCCCAACCCTCCCCCCATTGCCGCCCTCCCCCCATAGACTAGTTCACTGGGGGTTCAGTCTTAGCAGGACCCAGGGCTTCCCCTTCCACTGGTGCTCTTACTAGGATATTCATTGCTACCTATGGGGTCAGAGTCCAGGGTCAGTCCATGTATAGGCTTTAGGTAGTGGCTTAGTCCCTGGAAGCTCTGGTTGCTTGGCATTGTTGTACTTTTGGGGTCTCGAGCCCCTTCAAGCTCTTCCAGTTCTTTCTCTGATTCCTTCAATAGGGGACCTATTCTCAGTTCAGTGGTTTGCTGCTGGCATTCGCCTCTGTATTTGCTGTATTCTGGCTGTGTCTCTCAGGAGCGATCTACATCCGGCTCCTGTCGGTCTGCACTTCTTTGCTTCATCCATCTTGTCTAATTGGGTGGCTGTATATGTATGGGCCACATGTGGGGCAGGCTCTGAATGGGTGTTCCTTCAGTCTCTGTTTTAATCTTTGCCTCTCCCTTCCCTGCCAAGGGTATTCTTTTTCCTCATTTAAAGAAGGAGTGAAGCATTCACATTTTGATCATCCGTCTTGAGTTTCGTTTGTTCTAGGGATCTAGGGTAATTCAAGCATTTGGGCTAATAGCCACTTATCAATGAGTGCATACCATGTATGTCTTTCTCTGATTGGGTTAGCTCACTCAGGATGATATTTTCCAGTTCCAACCATTTGCCTACGAATTTCATAAACTCATTGTTTTTGATAGCTGAGTAATATTCCATTGTGTAGATGTACCACATTTTCTGTATCCATTCCTCTGTTGAAGGGCATCTGGGTTCTTTCCATTTTCTGGCTATTATAAATAAGGCTGCGATGAACATAGTGGAGCACGTGTCTCTTTTATATGTTGAGGCATCTTTTGGGTATATGCCCAAGAGAGGTATAGCTGGATCCTCAGGCAGTTCAATGTCCAATTTTCTGAGGAACCTCCAGACTGATTTCCAGAATGGTTTTACCAGTCTGCAATCCCACCAACAATGGAAGAGTGTTCCTCTTTCTCCGCATCCTCGCCAGCATCTGCGGTCACCTGAGTTTTTGATCTTAGCCAATCGCACTGGTGTGAGGTGAAATCTCAGGGTTGTTTTGATTTGCATTTCCCTTATGACTAAAGATGTTGAACATTTCTTTAGGTGTTTCTCAGCCATTCGGCATTCCTCAGCTGTGAATTCTTTGTTTAGATCTGAACCCCATTTTTTAATAGGGTTATTTGTTTCCCTGCGGTCTAACTTCTTGAGTTCTTTGTATATTTTGGATATAAGGCCTCTATCTGTTGTAGGATTGGTAAAGATCTTTTCCCAATCTGTTGGTTGCCGTTTTGTCCTAACCACAGTGTCCTTTGCCTTACAGAAGCTTTGCAGTTTTATGAGATCCCATTTGTCGATTCTTGATCTTAGAGCATAAGCCATTGGTGTTTTGTTCAGGAAATTTTTTCCAGTGCCCATGTGTTCCAGATGCTTCCCTAGTTTTTCTTCTATTAGTTTGAGTGTGTCTGGTTTGATGTGGAGGTCCTTGATCCACTTGGACTTAAGCTTTGTACAGGGTGATAAGCATGGATCGATCTGCATTCTTCTACATGTTGCCCTCCAGTTGAACCAGCACCATTTGCTGAAAATGCTATCTTTTTTCCATTGGATGGTTTTGGCTCCTTTGTCAAAAATCAAGTGAACATAGGTGTGTGGGTTCATTTCTGGGTCTTCAATTCTATTCCATTGGTCTATCTGTCTGTCTCTGTACCAATACCATGCAGTTTTTATCACTATTGCTCTGTGATACTGCTTGAGTTCAGGGATAGTGATTCCCCCTGAAGTCCTTTTATTGTTGAGGATAGCTTTAGCTATCCTGGGTTTTTTGTTATTCCAGATGAATTTTCAAATTGTTCTGTCTAACTCTTTGAAGAATTGGATTGGTATTTTGATGGGGATTGCATTGAATCTGTAGATTGCTTTTGGTAAAATGGCCATTTTTACTATATTAATCCTGCCAATCCATGAGCATGGGAGATCTTTCCATCTTCTGAGGTCTTCTTCAATTTCTTTCCTCAGTGTCTTGAAGTTCTTATTGTACAGATCTTTTACTTGCTTGGTTAAAGTCACACCGAGGTACTTTATATTATTTGGGTCTATTATGAAGGGTGTCGTTTCCCTAATTTCTTTCTCGGCTTGTTTCTCTTTTGTATAGAGGAAGGCAACTGATTTATTTGAGTTAATTTTATACCCAGCCACTTTGCTGAAGTTGTTTATCAGCTTTAGTAGTTCTCTGGTGGAACTTTTGGGATCACTTAAATATACTATCATGTCATCTGCAAATAGTGATAGTTTGACCTCTTCTTTTCCGATCTGTATCCCCTTGATCTCCTTTTGTTGTCTGATTGCTCTGGCTAGAACTTCAAGAACTATATTGAATAAGTAGGGAGAGAGTGGGCAGCCTTGTCTAGTCCCTGATTTTAGTGGGATTGCTTCAAGTTTCTCTCCATTTAGTTTAATGTTAGCAACTGGTTTGCTGTATATGGCTTTTACTATGTTTAGGTATGGGCCTTGAATTCCTATTCTTTCCAGGACTTTTATCATGAAGGGGTGTTGAATTTTGTCAAATGCTTTCTCAGCATCAAATGAAATGATCATGTGGTTCTGTTCTTTCAGTTTGTTTATATAATGGATCACGTTGATGGTTTTCCGTATATTAAACCATCCCTGCATGCCTGGGATGAAGCCTACTTGATCATGGTGGATGATTGTTTTGATGTGCTCTTGAATTCGGTTTGCCAGAATTTTATTGAGTATTTTTGCGTCGATATTCATAAGGGAAATTGGTCTGAAGTTCTCTTTCTTTGTTGTGTCTTTGTGTGGTTTAGGTATAAGAGTAATTGTGGCTTCGTAGAAGGAATTCGGTAGGGCTCCATCTGTTTCAATTTTGTGGAATAGTTTGGATAATATTGGTATGAGGTCTTCTATGAAGGTTTGATAGAATTCTGCACTAAACCCGTCTGCACCTGGACTCTTTTTGGTTGGGAGATCTTTAATGACTGCTTCTATTTCCTTAGGAGTTATGGGGTTGTTTAACTGGTTTATCTGTTCCTGTTTAACTTCGATACCTGGTATCTGTCTAGGAAATTGTCCATTTCCTGAAGATTTTCAAATTTTGTTGAATATAGGTTTTTATAGTAAGATCTGATGATTTTTTGAATTTCCTCTGAATCTGTAGTTATGTCTCCCTTTTCATTTCTGATTTTGTTAATTTGGACGCACTCTCTGTGTCCTCTCGTTAGTCTGGCTAAGGGTTTATCTATCTTGTTGATTTTCTCAAAGAACCAACTTTTGGTTCTGTTGATTCTTTCTATGGTCCTTTTTGTTTCTACTTGGTTGATTTCAGCTCTGAGTTTCATTATTTCCTGCCTTCTTCTCCTCCTGGGTGTATTTGCTTCTTTTTGTTCTAGAGCTTTTAGGTGTGCTGTCAAGCTGCTGACATATGCTCTTTCCTGTTTCTTTCTGCAGGCACTGAGCGCTATGAGTTTTCCTCTTAGCACAGCTTTCATTGTGTCCCATAAGTTTGAGTATGTTGTATCTTCATTTTCATTAAATTCTAAAAAGTTTTTAATTTCTTTCTTTATTTCTTCCTTGACCAGGTTATCATTGAGTAGAGCATTGTTCAATTTCCACGTATATGTGGGCATTCTTCCCTTATTGTTATTGAAGACCAGTTTTAGGCCGTGGTGGTCCAATAGCACGCATGGGATTATTTCTATCTTTCTGTACCTGTTGAGGCCCGTTTTTTGACCAATTATATGGTCAATTTTGGAGAAAGTACCATGAGGAGCTGAGAAGAAGGTATATCCTTTTGCTTTAGGATAGAATGTTCTATAAATATCCGTTAAGTCCATTTGGCTCATGACTTCTCTTAGTCTGTCGACATCACTGTTTAATTTCTGTTTCCATGATCTGTCCATTGATGAGAGTGGGGTGTTGAAATCTCCCACTATTATTGTGTGAGGTGCAATGTGTGTTTTGAGCTTTAGTAAGGTTTCTTTTACATATGTAGGTGCCCTTGTATTTGGGGCATAGATATTTAGGATTGAGAGTTCATCTTGTTGGATTTTTCCTTTGATGAATATGAAGTGTCCTTCCTTATCTTTTTTGATGACTTTTAGTTGGAAATTGATTTTATTTGATATTAGAATGGCTACTCCAGCTCGCTTCTTCTGACCATTTGCTTGGAAAATTGTTTTCCAGCCTTTCACTCTGAGGTAGTGTCTGTCTTTGTCTCTGAGGTGTGTTTCCTGTAGGCAGCAGAATGCAGGGTCCTCGTTGCGTATCCAGTTTGTTAATCTATGTCTTTTTATTGGGGAGTTGAGGCCATTGATATTGAGAGATATTAAGGAATAGTGATTATTGTTTCCCTTTATATTCATATTTGGATGTGAGGTTATGTTTGTGTGCTTTCATTCTCTTTGTTTTGTTGCCAAGACGATTAGTTTCTTGCTTCTTCTAGGGTATAGCTTGCCTCCTTATGTTGGGCTTTACCATTTATTATCCTTTGTAGTGCTGGATTTGTAGAAAGATATTGTGTAAATTTGGTTTTGTCATGGAATATCTTGGTTTCTCCATCAATGTTAATTGAGAGTTTTGCTGGATACAGTAACCTGGGCTGGCATTTGTGTTCTCTTAGGGTCTGTATGACATCAGTCCAGGATCTTCTGGCCTTCATAGTTTCTGGCGAGAAGTCTGGTGTGATTCTGATAGGTCTCCCTTTATATGTTACTTGACCTTTTTCCCTTACTGCTTTTAATATTCTTTCTTTATTTTGTGCGTTTGGTGTTTTGACAATTATGTGACGGGAGGTGTTTCTTTTCTGGTCCAATCTATTTGGAGTTCTGTAGGCTTCTTGTATGTCTATGGGTATCTCTTTTTTTAGGTTAGGGAAGTTTTCTTCTATGATTTTGTTGAAGATATTTACTGGTCCTTTGAGCTGGGAGTCTTCACTCTCTTCTATACCTATTATCCTTAGGTTTGATCTTCTCATTGAGTCCTGGATTTCCTGTATGTTTTGGACCAGTAGCTTTTTCCGCTTTACATTATCTTTGACAGTTGAGTCAATGATTTCTATGGAATCTTCTGCTCCTGAGATTCTCTCTTCCATCTCTTGTATTCTGTTGGTGAAGCTTGTATCTACAGCTCCTTGTCTCTTCTTTTGGTTTTCTATATCCAGGGTTGTTTCCATGTGTTCTTTCTTGATTGCTTCTATTTCCATTTTTAATTCCTTCAACTGTTTGATTGTGTTTTCCTGGAATTCTTTCAGGGATTTTTGCGATTCCTCTCTGTAGGCTTCTACTTGTTTATTAATGTTTTCCTGTGTTTCCCTAAGTGTGTTCATGTCTTTCTTGAAGTCCTCCAGCATCATGATCAAATATGATTTTGAAACTAGATCTTGCTTTTCTGGTGTGTTTGGATATTCCATGTTTGTTTTGGTGGGAGAATTGGGCTCCGATGATGCCATGTAGTCTTGGTTTCTGTTGCTTGGGTTCCTGTGCTTGCCTCTCGCCATCAGATTATCTCTAGTGTTACTTTGTTCTGCTATTTCTGACAGTGGCTAGACTGTCCTATAAGCCTGTGTGTCAGGAGTGCTGTAGACCTGTTTTCCTCTCTCTCAGTCAGTTATGGGGACAGAGTGTTCTGCTTTCGGGTGTGTAGTTTTTCCTCTCTACAGGTCTTCAGCTGTTCCTGTGGGCCTGTGTCTTGAGTTCACCAGGCAGCTTTCTTGCAGCAGAAAATTTGGTCTTACCTGTGGTCCCGAGGCTCAAGTTCGCTCGTGGTGTGCTGCCCAGGGGCTCTCTGCAGCGGCAGCAACCAGGAAGACCTGTGCCGCCCCTTCCGGGAGCTTCAGTGCACCAGGGTTCCAGATGGTCTTTGGCTTTTTCCTCTGGCATCCGAGATGTGTGTGCAGGGAGCAGTCTCTTCTGGTTTCCCAGGCTTGTCTGCCTCTCTGAAGGTTTAGCTCTCCCTCCCACGGGATTTGGGTGCAGAGAACTGTTTATCTGGTCTGTTTCTTTCATGTTCCGGAGGTGTCTCAGGCAGGTGTCCTGCCGCTCCTGGGCCCTCCCCCACGGGAGCCCAGAGGCCTTATACAGATTCCTCTTGGGCCAGGGATGTGGGCAGGGGTGAGCAGTGTTGGTGGTCTCTTCCGCTCTGCAGCCTCAGGAGTGCCCACCTGACCAGGCGGTTGGGTCTCTCTCTCACCGGGTCTGGGATCAGAGAGCTGCTGCGGGCCGGGATCCGCGGGTGTGGGACTTCCGGTAAACACAGAACGTGCCCGGTCCTAGAGAAATTCTGCTTCCGTGTGTCCCAAGCTCACCAGGCAGCTTTCTTGCAGCAGAAAATTTGGTCTTACCTGTGGTCCCGAGGCTCAGGTTCGCTCGTGGGGTGCTGCCCAGGGGCTCTCTGCAGCGGCAGCAACCAGGAAGACCTGTGCCGCCCCTTCCGGGAGCTTCAGTGCACCAGGGTTCCAGATGGTCTTTGGCTTTTTCCTCTGGCGTCCGAGATGTGTGTGCAGGGAGCAGTCTCTTCTGGTTTCCCAGGCTTGTCTGCCTCTCTGAAGGTTTAGCTCTCCCTCCCACAGGATTTGGGTGCAGAGAACTGTTTATCCGGTCTGTTTCTTTCATGTTCCGGAGGTGTCTCAGGCACATGTCCTGCCGCTCCTGGGCCCTCCCCCATGGGAGCCCAGAGGCCTTATACAGTTTCCTCTTGGGCCAGGGATGTGGGCAGGGGTGAGCAGTGTTGGTGGTCTCTTCTGCTTTGCAGCCTCAGGAGTGCCCACCTGACCAGGCGGTTGGGTCTCTCTCTCACCGGGTCTGGGAGCAGAGAGCTGCTGCGGGCCGGGCAAGTCCATTTACTCTTGATGGTTCTTTTTTCTTTTCTCCACACCACACCCACTTCCCCACCAGCTCCCAGCTTCATGCAGAGGGCCCTGAAGATGGTACTAGAGAGAATCTTCCTTAAAACAAGTTAGCTTCCTGCAGAAATTATAGTGTAGAATTTCAACATTCATAATTTTAAAATATTTTTTTATTTCTGGATGGCCCTGGCCTGGAGTTTCCCATGTAGACTAGACTGGTTTCAAACCCACAGAAATGTTCCTGTCCCTGCCCCTGCAGCTGCTCCTGCCTCTGCCGAGTGCTAGGATTAAAGGTGTATGCCACTATTCTAGAATCATAACTCTTATACACTCTCATGACAAGCCTGATGTTAATTGTTCCAGTGGCTGGCTTTTGTCTCACTTTGCTGAAGTCTAAGGAACTGGTTGCCTTACTGTCCCTGACTATTGTTTCATTTAGATGGGAATACTGAGCTGTCTAACTGAAAATATAAAGTGAATTATCTTTGAATCTGTATTACTCATAGAATCCTGGAAGTCAATCCTTACTGGGAAAGAAAATCCAAACATGTGTTGTAAACTGTGGCTGAGCAAGATGCTGCTTTGGAATATCTATGGTTCCAGGAAAGCAGATCCTTACCGGGCCATTCCTATATCTCATACCCACTTCCTCTCAGACACTATGCCCTTCCATCTCTGTGACGGAAACACAGATACCTCTGGAAAGATAATGAAACTCCAGTAGCTGGAAGGTTAACGCCATCCTGGAAGAGAATATTCCATTCGAGAGGGAAGCTTTGCCTGGGCCACTGGCAAATTGCCTGGCCATGAAAGAGATGCTCCTGAGAGCTCTGTCCCAAAGGATTATAGAGGAGATGAGCTATGGGCCAAAGTACGCCTAGAGCTGTAGCTGAATCCGAAGCTAGGCTCATTCTGAAGTGAGAGCAGCTATCATCCCAAAAGAGCCTAAGGCCTTCGTTTATTTTAATAGGATTTTATTGAAGGGTTGCCCTGTCTTGGGGCTGGTTTATCACTTAAAATGTAACCATTCTACACCATAAATTTAAACACATCCCTTCAGATTTGTTGGTATTTGTAGAGTGTGGTTTTGTATTATTGTCATTTAACACACACTTAGGGAAAGATCACTGGCTGGAGAGATAACTCAGTGATTAAGAGAATGTACTGCTCTTCCAGACCAGAGAACATGATTTCAGTCCCCGACACCCATTCACAACCACCAGTAACTCCAGCTCTAGGAGATCCTACACTTCTGCCCTCCCAGGGCCACCTGTACTCATTGGCTTGCACTTGTACATGTAATTAAGAGCAAGCAAACAAATAATGCAGCAAACGCTGTCTCAAGCTCTGAGTTTCAGCCCTGAAGCCAGAAGGACAAGAGCTGGCCATGTGGAATTTCATCTTCTCTGTATGTGGGCTGGGAGATATAAGCAGATGCCATAAATTACAGATTACAGAGGAGCAAAGTGTGTGTGTGTGTGTGTGTGTGTGTGTGTGTGTGTATGTATGTGTGTCAGTGAGTTCGTGAGTGTGTGTGTGTATGTGTGTGGGTACGTGTGTGTGAGTGTGTGAATGTATGTATGTGAGTGTGTGTGTGTCAGTGTGTGTGTGTCAGTGTGTGTGTGTGTTAGTGTGTGTGTGTATGTGTGTGCATATGTTTTCACTTACATACATACAGAATAAAGAGGTGATTTATGCTCCAAGCAGAAAAAAATGATAGAATCTGATATTTTATAATGTTTTTCAGAACATCGAAACATATGAAAAGAGAGGGACTGAGTAGGTAGCTTATGAGTAGATCACTTAGCTCTGTGTGAGATTATGGGCTTGATACCCATTACTGAAAACTGAAAACCCAAGTAAAGAAAACTTGTGAACTGTTTGTTTTTTCTTTTTTATAAAGGATCTTTTTTTTATCTTTATTAACTTGGGTATTTCTTATTTACATTTTGATTGTTATTCCCTTTCCCGGTTTCCGGGCCAACATCCCCCTAACCCCACCCCCTCCCCTTCTCTATGGGTGTTCCCCTTCCCATCCTCCCCCCATTACTGCCCTCCCCCCAACAATCACGTTCACTGGGGGTTCAGTCTTGGCAGGACCAAGGGCTTCCCCTTCCACTGGTGCCCTTACTAGCCTATTCATTGCTACCTATGAGGTTGGAGCCCAGGGTCAGTCCATGTATAGTCTTTGGGTAGTGGCTTAGTTCCTGGAAGCTCTGGGTGGTTGACATTGTTGTTCATATGGGGTCTCAAGCCCCTTCAAGCTCTTTCAGTCCTTTCTCTGATTCCTTCAACGGGGGTCCCATTCTCAGTTCAGTGGTTTAATGATGGCATTCGCCTATGTATTTGTTATATTCTGGCTATGTCTCTCAGGAGAGATCTACATGCGGTTCCTGTCGGCCTGCACTTCTTTGCTTCATCTATCTATCTAGTTTGGTGTCTGTACATGTATGGGCCACATGTGGGGCAGGCTCCGAATGGGTGTTCCTCCTGTCTCTGTTCTAAACTTTGCCTTCCTATTCCCTCCCAAGTGAACTGTTTTTTTAAACCCTTATATGTAATACTTTCAAACTCTAGTTCATCATGAGCAACTAGAAACTCAAAGATCAAAACTACAAAATACTGCTTACAATAAAAGAAAAGATAAAGTAATTTCTCACACTTTTCTCTTATTTAAAAAATATAATATTGTACAATAGAGTGTCTATGATAAGGATTAGATGTCTGTTTTTTACTTCTGTTATGTCTTGTTTTCTTAGAATGAGAATCAGGGCTGGTTTTGCTGATTTGATCTTTTTACTTAGATTATCAGTGACAGATACCATTTTGGAAACTTAGTATATTGGCCAGGGACCAAGATAAAGTTTCCAAAAAACAGAATGCTTAAAATTGAAGAAAAAAAGGAATTTAAAAGCTATTAAAGTTTAAGCTCAAGAAAATATTACTAAACATCAGAAAAAATATGTTACCATATGTATGTGTATGTGTGTGTTTGAGATCAAATGTGCTGTCAACTTCTTCAATTTACTCTAAAATGAAAATAAATAAATTAAAATGTCTAACAACTGAGATATTCTTGCCTGTACCTGTCTGGGAAAACTAGGGTGGAAGGTTTCTATTTTCAGTGTGATAGGAGGAGTAAGTTGGAGAAATCTCTGTACAACAGATCAGTGATAGCTAATAGGTTACATATCTGAAAATTGCTGTAAGCTAATACAAAATGTGCTCATTTTAAAAAGAAGTATATGAAGTGGCATGTTAAACAGTTTTATAGACATTTCATGATTTTTACATGAACCAAAACACCACATTGTATACTGTACATATGTGTATTTTGTTAGTGTAAACAATTAATTAGGGGGTAAGATTAAAGACATGACTTAATGCTTAAAAATATATCACTCTTGCAGAGGATCTAAGAGGTTCTAAAAAAATAGCATTTGTGAGAATATATACTGCTGAGTAATTCCTATATTTGTGGCTCCCTTTTTATCCAGCAAAAAATACTTTCCTCCTACTAGAGTGTAGATATATTTCTAGAAGGATCATCTACTGAGAAATCCATCCCTTCAAGAGCAGTAAGCAAGTGTTCTGCATGTTGACTTCTCAGGCTGAGCACCTCAATGCTTCACACAACTCTCCCTACTACAAACCAAGGGTTTAGAATAATCATGATGATAATGATAATGATGGTGGTAATGACGATGATAATGATGACGATGATGATGATAATCTCAATTCTGAAACGTGCCACAATTCAAACCTTTTAACCGTTGATTAAGTGCTCAAAACATTTTTTTTTATTTTGGAGCATTTTTAATTCCAGATTTTCAAATTTGAAATGTCTGACCTGTAGAGTCAATACACATCTCTCTATTTCTGAGAAACATTAGAATCTGAAAGACTGGACCCAAATGTGTCAGGAAACAATATAACTGCATGTAGTTCACTGCCCCATTATTATCCACCCCACTGTCTCCTCTAAATCTCTGCCCCCATGTTTCAGATATATCATTCATGCTGCCCTAAAAGGGGCCTGACCTATGGGCTCTGTGGAAACACAGCCCATGCCCTTGACCTAAATGATACTTCTTTTAGTACAATTCAATGATGTGTTACTTTGTTTTCTCAAACAGCCCCATTACTTTATTAGATCCTGATGAGTATGTGGTCAAAATATCTCATAATCTATTCTACATATGCAAGTTATGTACATCTTTAAATTCATCTCCAAATTAATTCTGATGTCTGTTTTTTCCAGTGCCCATAGCATGTACCCAATAGCCTTCTATAACATGATCGATCAATGGTGCCTTAAAGCTCCATAGATTAAGGAGAACACAAAGTGAGTTTAATTATATTTCTCATTTATCTACTTGCTGTCAATGGTAGAGGGAATGCCACACTTGTGTGCAGAGGTCAGAGGACAACTTGAGGAAATTGGTAATGTCTTTCCCATGATACCAAGGAAGAATATATCTGACCACAATGAGAGAAAACAATGGTAATGAGAAGTTGAAAGAAGAAAGAAAAACATCTTTTTTGTTTTGTTTTGTTTCTCCAGAACAGAAAGAGCCAAAGAGATTCTTCTTTACTTGTTATTCTTTTGGAGCCAACCCTTTACTGCATATTTATAAAACAAATGCACACAAAAGCCAATGATACTACCTTGGCTTGAGTTCACCCAAGCACCAATCGTGCATGGCTAGGCAGCAGGGAAAAGAAAGCAGCAACTCTTAAGTCAATGGCTCTCTCTATGCTACCTACTGTCCTATGTCTGTCATGTGACACTGGGTTCAGGCCGACCACTGCATAGCTCTGCTGAACTGTTCCCTAATCTATATGGAGAGGGGCTGCTACAGGTACTTGCCCACAGGTCTGTGGCAGAGCCTCCAGGCATTTGGTCCCTCTGCTAAACATAGTTTTGGGACTGACATGTGTGAGGAGTATCTCCTCCAGGAAGAAAAACATTTTTTAAAAGTAATATTCAAAGATGTAACAGAAAAAAACTTTTCTCCACTGAGATTTTAAAAAGGAGAGGGTGGAAGATTGGAAGATTGTGAGAATGTTCATTTGGTGATGTTTGGCGGTCTATATATCACATCTATGCAGTGCCCATGGAGCCCAGAAGAGGGCGTTATCACCCTAGAACTGGAGTTACAGATGATTGTAAGCACCATGTACGTACTAGGAATTAAAATTGAGTCCTCTATAAGAGCAGCTAGTGCTCTTAACTATTGTGCCATGTCTCCATCCCTTAGAAAGTACTTTTCACTCATGTAAAGAATCTGGCTATTTGCCAAGAAAAACATGATTCATTTTTCCCTTTCCATTTATCCTTTGCTACCTAAACTTAATTCCTATGACATCATCTTTCTATTCAAATGTCCATATCTTCTTGGTTACGGGTACCTGACTTTAGTTTGTAATGACTTTATTGTATAAGTATTTTTATCTTATGCCATTATATTCGTGTTATAATTAGAGAATCATACCAAAATCTATCTGCCAGGAAATAGTGCAACTATTCTAGGTGGTTGGTTTTTTTCCTCCTTTGGTTAGTAAGTGTTTTAATTAGGGTTTTATTGTTATGAAGAGATATCATGACCAGAGCAACTTTTATTAAAAACAAACAAACAAAAATCATTTAATTGGTGCTGGCTTACAATTTAAGAAGTTTAGTCATGGTGGGAATCATGGTGGTGTGCAAGCAGACATGGTGCTGGAGAAGGAGCTGAAGTCCTACATGTGGATTTGCAAGCAGCAGGAAGAGTGAGTCATTCTGCCTGATTTGAGCTCCTGAGATTTCTAGGCCTAACTCCAACAAGACTATGGCTATTCCAACACAGCCACATCTCTTAAGAACCTATGTGCCTATTGGGACCAATTTTATTCAAACCACCACATTCTACTCCCTGGCTCCTTATAGGATTGGTGTCATATCATAATGCAAAATCCATTCAGTACAACTGTGCAAGTCCCCATAGTCTATAACAGCCTCAAACTTGTTTAAAAGTCCAAAATTCAACATCTCTTCTGAGACTCATCAACATCTTTATCCTAATCACCTGTAAAGTCAAAATGTAAAAGCAGATCACAAACTTCCAACATATAATGTGTTGGAGTCCATGAATTGCTTCATGAACTGTATCACCAATCTCAGTTAGACAGGGACTAATTGACTGATTGACCAGGACCATGGGCCAGATTCAGGAACTGAACCATGACATTAAATTAAGATCCTACAGGGTTTTTAAGCTTAAAATGCACAAACATTATTTCACCAATCAGGATTTAGGAATAGGAAATTTCCTTACGAACATGTCTTTGTTGTACCCCTATCCTGCTCTCATTGGTTGGAATATTCAACTGTGGCAGGGGACTTTCTTTGGCTAATGTTCATGTCTTAATGTGTCAACCAGGATGGGATTTGTTTAACATTCATGTCTGAATTTGCCAACCAAGATGTCAGCCACCCATGTAGTCTCCTCTTTCTGCCAAGTAGGATGTCAGTTCCTAGGAGGTCTTAGGAACTTAAACTTTACTAGACCCCAACTCTACATCTTATTTACTGGAGGTCTTATTCCAAATAGTTTCTCTCTTATGTTAGGGGTTCATCCCAGGGGCAGCTTATAAAAGCAAATACTATAAACATGGACTGACCCTGGACTCTGACTTCATAGGTAGCAATGAATATCCTAGTAAGAGCACCAGTGGAAGGGGAAGCCCTTGGTCCTGCTAAGACTGAACCCCCAGTGAACTAGACTGTTGGGGGGAGGGTTGCAAGGGGGGAAGGGTTGGGAGGGGAACACCCATAAGGAAAGGGAGGGGGGAGGGGGATGTTTGCCCGGAAAGGAAAGGGAATAACACTCGAAATGTATATAAGAAATACTCGTTAATAAAAAAATAAATTAATTAATTAAAAAAAAGTTTATGCATAGTTGTAGGAAGTGATGCTAAGTGGTTGTTTTGTGTCCAAGCTTATAGTGGTGACTATACAAAGCAGTTCTACTGACTTCTGTCATGATTATTTTTCAAGGGGACAAAATGTAATAGAATAAGTGATCAACTTGGGCATGAGAAAGTTTCCTAGTAATAGCAGAAACATATGAGAAATTTTCCTTATAATGGCAGGCTAGACAGGTAACAGTTACCGAGGCCTTACCATTTTATCTAGGCCTTAACAAAATGGCACAGGATATAACAATTCCAAAAGGGAGCACATAGTAAGGAGATATGGAAACAACCAGCCTTGGCTTAGAGGAGATCCTGAGAGAAGGGGTGTCTGAGAGTAGTGGAACAGATGACTTAAAGTCAAATTGTGGGTTAAAAGCTGATGGCCTATGTTTTTCTTTATGTGTTCTGCTTGAGACAGCTTTCACTTGCTGTTCTAAAAATTCTCTGGATAGCTCATCTTTTGCAGATCAAAAGCCCGGTTTTTTATTTACATATCAATTCAGTCATTACCAGGTTCTCTTTAGAGTATCCTGAGTCAGCATCCAATGACTCAAGTATCTTGATTATTAGAAAGAAACAGCAAGCAAAGACACAGACTAGAAGATAGTTAAGTGGCACCACACCCTGAAGTTACCATTCCTACCTGAACTCCCTCTATCCCAGGATGACCTTGAACTCAGGAATCTACCTACCTTTGTAAGCAAAAACAAAAACAAAAACAAACAAAAACCTTAGCTGGGTGGGATCTTGCCCCATGATCACTTACTCCCTAATTCTTTTTATCTCCTTCCTTAGTATATTTTTGACATGCTGGCTCACGGGGCAGTTGCCTCACTTTTTCTCAGTCTGTGAAGTCCCCTCATATAATTCATATTGCATCCTGATATTTTACATCGATGAGAAACTGTATGTTTTTGAATTCATGTTTTCAGCATTCTTACCCACAGCCTTAAGGGCTGTCCTGAAGATCACAGTGTTCTACCATTTTGCTGAGACATTATATACCCTTACCTTCCAGACTCATATCCACACCAACAGTGGAAGCTCATGCCCTGCTGGCTCTGTTCCAGGGGCAGGAACCATGTCATGTCATCCCTGCCCTGCCTGAGCAGGACTCTGTATCTCATTTTACACCAAGAGATCCAAAAATATTTCAGTCTAATTTTTTTATAATAAAAACCATAAACATTGAATTTTTTAAATTGTGTCTCTTGCTGATCAGTAATTTTACTGAAAACACTAATCTGTTGGGTAATTCGGAACATAAAGAGGGGTGGTACCCTGCAGAGCCTCTATGCAAATGCAAATCCTTCTGTCCTCAGATAGTGCCACTTGTGTGTGGGGGTACAGGTTTGAGTCTTCCAGCTTCAGGCATTGACCCACAGGATCAACCTCATACTGTGCCCTTTTCCCTTCACTTACTAGATAAAACCACATCTTTCTGTACATATCACTGTACCCTAGGACCAGATTACCTTCCCTGCAGTCTTTTCCATATCACATTATTGCTGACCAACATTTCTAAAATACAAAGCAAACCTCACCCAGCAAATGGCCCGTTCCTCCCAGGCATTCCACAGGCAGACAGCATAGTGCAGATGTTTCTATACATGGTTCTAGTTTCTCCCAAATTACTTTCATACCTAACCATTAATAGACAGCATCCTTAAAAACCTGTTCGCCACCCTGTCTCCTAAACTAATAAAGGAGAAAAAAAAACAGAATAATATTAACCATGAATAACAGCAGCCAAAAGATTCTGCAAGTAGCTCCTGGCAGTGTTTTTCTATTTGCATTCTGATGTCAGTTTGCCTAGATGGTTATTCCTCTCAGGTCTGGTGACTGGGTATGTGAGCTAATTTACCAGCCTGCTTTAATATTTAGAGAGGAGCCACAGCTGACTAATAATTTTTAATAGCTTGCCTGCTATTGATTTCAACCCACTCATTAAAGGCCTAATAAAATTTTTAACAGGCTTGGTGAAGGGA
This sequence comes from Rattus norvegicus, assembly GCF_021556685.1. NCBI lineage: Eukaryota > Metazoa > Chordata > Mammalia > Rodentia > Muridae > Rattus > Rattus norvegicus. Next base: position 141,987,776 of record NC_141535.1, on the reverse strand, counting down.
CATAAGGACAACAGAAAGGCAATAACTTTTTGCCCAACTCTATGAAAGAGAACAAAATTCCTTCAACTTCTTTGTGATGTTTGAATGTTAAGACAATATCCAACTATACCACATCTCTAAAGTGGGTTTTCGTGCATGTGGGTGTGTGTGGGGGGGTGCTTTTTGTTTTACTCTGTCTTATTTTGATTTTTTTAAACTAATACAGTTGTTTTCCTCAGAAATCAGTAATTGTGGATGAAGGATGGCTGAATTAGGTTTATGAATACAAAGCTTTTGTAGACTCAGCAATGAAATCAAGAAACAACATTAAAAAAAGATAACAATTAAAACTCCTAAGAAGGGGATACTTCAAATGTTCAGCCAGGTGTTTCCTTACACCCCTGCATAAATCTGATCATTCACAGGATGCATGCATACAGAATACAGGGTAAAAAAAAAAAACAGAAACATGCATGAGGGGTCCACAACCATACATTGTGTATTCCCTGAGGTTTAAAAAGGATGAGGGTCCCTCTGGTTTCTGTATTCGAGTTTCAGGACAACATGTAATAATTGGTTTGCAATCTACCATGCTGGGAGGAAAGGATTCATTCTAAAGTGGCTCAGGTTGAAACAAGATCAATTAAACTCTTTCTTTTGGATTGTGGATGTTTTAGTTTCAAAAAGAAAAATAGATGGAAATTAATTGTATCTTTGTGCTATAAGCTCCAGAAAGGCATCTTACTATAATTCATTCTCTCTTTACATTCACACATCTGTTTAAGTTATAATGAAAGTTGGGATATTATATTTCTTTCAGACAAAATATCTGGAGGTGGGGCGAAAGAGAATTATTATGAACACTGAAACCAGGAATGTACAGAGCAGATGACTTTTAAAGACTGCTCTACCTTTGGCAGCTCTATCGAGCTGCAATTCCCTAGGTGCACTGAAAGTTGTTTGCAGTAGATCAAGTGGTGCAGACTTTTTATGACACTGAAGCCAAATTTAGTGGACTGTCATTAAAACCCACATGTTCAGAAAAGAAGACTCACTCACAGTCTGCAGCCAGATGTTTGATGGTCAAACACAGTGCTAGGAGGGGCGGAGACAAATGGAGTGAGAACGTCATTCTTCCTGGAAAATAATTTCAACCTTGTTCTGAAGACAAATCATGTGAAAGAAAGAAAGGATGACATCTAAGCTAGGATAGAAACTATCTTGGGTGCTAATGGAAGGAAGCCCTCACATCTAGACCTTATTTAAACAGAGAGAGGCACAACAGGACACCTGTTTGTTTTGTCTTTTTTTATTTTGTTACTCATTTATTTATATCCCAAATGTTGCTCCTCCCATCCCTCCTCACAGAGTTTCTCCTCCCATCCCCCTCTCCCTTTCTTCTGAGAGGGCGCCCCCTATATCTCACCATCTTGTGCATCAAATCTCTGCAGGATTAGGAGCATTCTTTCCCACAGAGGCCAAACACAGTATCCCTCTGTCACATACGCGTCTGGGGCCCAGACCAGCTCCTTTATGCTCTTTTGGTAGGTGGCTCAGTATCTGAGAGCTCCTCGGGGTCAAGGTTAGTTGACACTGTTGGTATTCATGTAGGGTTTCCATCTCCTTCAAGGCCTTTAATCATCCTTCTAACTCTTCCATAGGGGTCGTCAACCTCTGTCCAATGTTTGTCTGTGGGTATCTACATCTGTCTCACATGTTTTATGTTCAAGAAAATTAAGGACTTGATACTGCTGCAGCAGAGAGGACCACCACCTTCTTTTGCATATGCTGTGAATCTTTCATTGTTAACAAAGGACAAGAAATCTGGGATAAAATTGGTATTTCAATGTGGTAAATTGAGCCCCAAGTTCAAGACCAAGTATAATGATCACTGTATCTGAGCGTGTGTAAAAGGATTTAAAGATGGCCCCTTGAGGGTCGGGGGATGGATGAGTGCATTAAGTGCTTACTGCCCAAGTATGAGGACCTGAGTTAGGAGTCCCAGAAGCTGGGTAAAATGACCAAGCATGATGGTGGTATATCTTGTCACTAGCCCACAAAGACAAAATGATCCTCAGGGCTCACCAGCTAGTGAGCCTGACCAACTTATGAATTACTGTCTCAGTATGTAATCCTGCCTCAAAAGAGTAAGCTGGTAATTAATAGATTAAAAAAAACCATTGTTGACCTCTGGCTTCCATAATACCCTACACACATGTACATACCTCATACAGAAGCATACATGTGTGCACATAGGAATGAATGAATGAATGTATTAATGAATTGATCCTTGTGTCATACCTGAAGGATTATTTGCTTTGTTAAATAATAAAGTATGTCAAGGCATGTAATCCTATGTAGACATGGGATTACTTTCACAGGACAGAGAAGCACTATAGACAGACAAGTCTTAATAGACTTTAAAGGAAGAGTATAAACGTTTGTTTGGTGTTGGATGGCAAATTCATAAATACAGTAAACTTTGCATTTATTCTAAGCTGGTATGCTTTATGCAAACCAGTTGCTCTACCGCTGAGCTACATCGTCAAGGGCGCTGGTACACTTTAGAATAAGCAAGAAGACCTAAGGAGTCCAGGATTCCAAGTATGAACTGCCCATGATTCATACCAAGCAGAGAACATGCTCCATAGACCTTCGCAAGCTCTCATGGAAGACGAGAACTTAGATGAGATACAAAGGCCTCAGGGCACCAAGTGTGGCTATGGACTGTATTTAAATAAGCCTGTCCAGTCCTTTATATGGTACTCTGAATGAAAGGAAGAAATTTACCTTCTCCCATAGGAGAATGACTCATAGTATCTAAGTAGACAAGCAGAGTAAACAATTGTCATGGGGATGGCCTATAAAAGGTGACAAAATATGAAGTACCCCCTTAGGCCTGGAGGGATGACTCAACAATTGAGAGCTCTGGCTGCTCTTACAGAGGACCCAAATTTGATTACCACCACCCACATGGTAGCTCACAGCAATCTGTAACTCTAGTTCCAGGGGACCCAACACCCGCTTCTGAACTCTGTAGGCACTTCACAGACATGGTGCACATATACACATACAGGTAAAACAGTTATGCACATAAAAGTTAAAATGGAAAACACAAAGACATATGTTCTAGTTCCCTCAACTATATCCTTTATAGCCAAGGTAGTAATATAAAATACAAGGTAGTAATACAAATCTCCAATAAATTAGCATTGGGGGAAAAACCAAGTAACCAAAACCCAAAAGCAAAGACCCAAAAAATATGTTATCTACACATAGTATAAAACCGGCATGCTGAAGGCCCTGTGTTCAATGTCCAGTGTCACTCAGGACATCATGCACTCTGTAAAGAGCAGTGTCATATGCCTGTGCTCTCAGCTCTTTCTAGGCACAGGGAGGAGCTTAGTGCAAGCTCAAGGCCATCCTGGTCAATGAAGTTAGACTCACTCTTAACAAACACAAAAGTAAAGTCATTCATGAGAAAAAGCCTCAACTAGCTCCTCCTCCTCCTCCTCCTCCTCCTCCTCCTCTTGTCCTCTTCCTCTTTTCTTCTCCTCTTCCTCCTCCTCCTCCTCTTTCTTCTTCTTCTTCAGGGCAGTGTTCTGCCTGCCTGTATGCTTTCAGGCCAGAAGGGAGCACCAGATCTCATTATAGATGGTTATGAGCCACCCACATGGTTGCTGAGAACTGAACTCAGGCCTTCACAAGAGCAGTTGAGCAGTCTTTCCAGTCCCAGGAACCGTCTCTCCTTATCACAAGAAAAACAGTTTCTTTTTAAAAAGAAATATTTAAAGGGAATGTTTTAAAGTTTTTCATTTATTTTAGTATATAAAACATTGAACTTGATTATTGCATTTCAATACACAGGTGATAGATAGATAGATAGATAGATAGATAGATAGATAGATAGATAGATAGATAGATGATAGATGATAGATTGATAAATAATAGATGATAGATAGATAGATAGATAGATAGATAGATAGATAGATAGATGATAGATAGATAGATAGATAGATAGATAGATAGATAGATAGATAGATAGACAGACAGGTAGACAGACAGACAGACAGAAAATGGATTGATAGATGATACAGTTGTAGAGCTCTGTACATACTCATACTCATCACCCAGTACCCTCTCTCCTCATCCTTTTCCTGTCCCTCATTGGTCACTTTCCTCTGCCTAAATTGTCCCCTTTCTGCTTTCATGTCATAGATACATATTACTTAGATAAGAACTCATTCAACTGGACCAGGTGCAAGAAAAGGAGGAGGGACATAAGTGGAATAAGAAAAATGTAAGTTAAATTAAAAGAACCTGACACTTATGGAGGATGAGCCATAATTATCTCATGATCAGAGTATGATGTCCTAAAACATACCACTTTTTCTTTGAATTAGTGTGTTTATAAAAAGGAGCCTAGCATGACTACCCTCTGAAAGGCCCAACAAGTAGCTGAAAGAGTTAGATGCATATATTTATACCCAACCAATGGACAGAAGTTGGTGACCCCTGTGACTGAATTACAGAAAAGCTGGAGGAAGCTGAGGAGGAGGGCAGCCCTATAGAAGACCAGCAGTCTCAACTAACCTGGACCCACAGGATCTCTCAGACAGAATCACCAACCAACCAGCCTACACCAGCTGATATGAGGCCCCCAACAAATATGCAACAGAGGACTGCCGGGTCGAGACTCAGAGAAGATGCACCTAACCCTCGAGACACTTGGGGTCCCAGGGAATGGGAAGGTCTGGTGAGGGGTAAGGTGGGGACATCCTCTTGGAGATGGAGGAGGAGGAGGTGGTGTTGATGTGGAAGAGTTGGAGGGTAAAACAGGAGGGGTATAAAGTCTGGACTAAAGAATAAAAAATAAATAAATAAAAGTATTTTTTTTAATTCTAAAAAAGAGGAGAGAACGTGTAAAGAAAAATCACCTGCTATCTTCCTGTCTCCAAAACGGAAGAGGGCTGTGGTTTGACGACTCATCCACCAAAGCCCCAGTAATGAAGGCTTGATCACTAGCCCATAGTGATGTTGGAAAGTGACAAAATGTTTAACCAGTGGGAGCTGATGGGAGGAAGTTAGGTCATTAGGAGGATAACCTTGAGTGGATGCTGGGACCTAAGCTCCTGCTCTTTCCCTTTGCTTCTAGGCTGCCATGAGGTGAACAGGTCTCCTTCGCCACGTTTGTGCCTTGAGATGCTGCATTATCACAGCCCCATGACGTAGGCCAAGCAACCATGGAGTAACCCGAAGCCATGAACTATTCCTGCTCTTAAATTGAGTGACTAGGGTATTTTATCACAGTGACAGAAAACTTACTTGCCCTTGGAGACAAATGCTCCTTTTGGCCGAAACTGTCCCTTTAGGCAAAAGGACAGATCTTGGAGCTGGGAACACTCCTATATCAGACAGGAAGAGGATAAAAATGAGTCTCAATTCTTACCAATGTGGTCCTTACCTCCCATCCCTGCATATCTTCCAGCTATTCCCATTATACCTTTGAAACCTAAACATCTTCTCTTTTGCTAGAAGGATATATAAATTCCCAGTCTATTTTTTGTGTTTTTTTTTTATGAATTCCATGTATTTGAATCATTGGTAATCAACTTTCCTCCGGTTGCCCTTACTTTCATTTTGACTTTCAGGCCCCAGAGACTCAGCATTAGATATATATATATATATATATATATATATATATATATATATATATATATATATAACGATTTCCTCCTCTGTATTCATTTAAGTCCCTAGAAAACGGTGGGAATTAGGACTTAGCTGACTCCAAGCCTCTTGCCCTGTTAGGTGTATGACTCAGTGTCTGATTCTGGATCATGTCTTTCAGAATCGATAAAAAATTATTTCAGAAACTGGAACCCTCTGCAGTTTCAAACGATGGAGGTTGTCAGGAGAGTGGAAGAATGGCAGCTTCTGCCTTCAGGGCTTGTTCTAGAGCATAGACTACCCACAACTTAAATTCCCTAAGCAAACGGCTGTTAGCAAGAAAGCCAATCAATGCGCTAATGTCCTTAATCAGTTATTTGAGTTTTGTCTGTCTTCTGAGTTTTCACTGTAGGACACACACATACACAACCATATTATATCATAGAGGAGATAACTCATTAGAAAATATGACATATGTGTGCATTCATATGTGTATGAATGAGTGTGTGCATACATGCATGCATGTATGTGTGTGTGGTAGAGATCTTCTAATATTTAGCTTCCTCTTTAAAAGCAAAATTCAAATTGAATAGAAGGATGGATGATTAATATCTTCTACAAAACAGTATAGAGATCAACTAGAAGATATATTAGAAAGCCTCAGAGCTTAATTGTTACTGTGATGAGAAGGGGAAAAATACAAGTATAAAATTACATCCAAAACTTATTACTTTCAAAAAATGCACAGGCCTCCCTTCTCCCAAAGGGCCAATCTTGGAACTATTAGTGTTTCAGGAAGTGAGAGCCAGAGAGTAATTGTTGCTGTTTGTTTACTCTTGACAGTTTTAAAGGGCAATTTCTCTTGGAGAAAAATTTTTCCTTTCTACTTAGATTTTTTGTTTTCTAAACCCAAGAATCTTCCAGGAGAATCTTAGCTAGGCTCTTTCTTATATTTTCTCAATAAGCTTCACATCAACTTGTGGACTTTGTTATTTAATTCTTCAGTAGACTACCATTTCTTAAATTTAAAGGCCTAGAAATATTATCAAATACAAAACACATTCTAAATAGGAAGAAAAATGTTCCAAAGACTAGATGGCAGCCCAGTGAGTGAATTGTCAACCTCTTGCTCAAAGAGGACCCTGACAAGAATGACTGACACCTATATACACAGGCCTATTTGCTGTAAATATTGTGTGATTTAAGTTTTATTCAGAAAACATTAAAATGGCCCAAATACTTTCCTGAGGTATGCCAAAGTCAGTGAAGGCATTTATATTTGGGAAAGCCAGATTTTCTTAAATGTTATTTACTAAATCTTATGCATGCACGTGTGTGCGTGTACACACACACACACACACACACACACACACACACAGATGGAGAGAGAGAAAGAGAGAGAGGGAGGGGGGAGAGGGAGAGGGAGAGAGAGAGGAGAGAGAGAGAGAGAGAGAGAGAGAGAGAGAGAGAGAGAGAGAGAGATACACACCCACACCCACACATGTACAGGCAGGCATGCACCCGAACACACACTACTAAGAAAACTTTAATGACTGTTAACATTTTAAAACTTGCTAAAGGAGCTTTTTTCTTAAGAACACAATTATTTGCAATATTAAAGTGTTAATCACCTTCTCCTCCCACCCTTCCAAGCTGGCATTCTGTCTGACTTGTCACACAGGTTTGTGTGTGCTGTTATCATTGCTGTGTCCAAAAGTTTCCTGGATTTGTCCAGAAAACAGTTTCCTTATGGTCGTCTACCACCTCTTGCCTTTCCTATCTTTCTGCCTCCTTTTCTTCAATGTTCCCAGGGGCTTAGGAGGCAAGGTATGATATGGAGATTCTCTTTAGGGCTGAGCATTCTTTAATCTCTCATTACGGGTCTCCCTCTACGTTTAGGGTTTAGGAAGTGGTAGATTTGGAAGAAGTTGAAGGAGAGACAAGTATCACCAAACTCCCTGCATGAAATTCTTTAAAAAACTAATAAAAATGTAAGGTTCAATCACCTCAAACACAAAAAAATTATATCAATGTATTTGGTACCAACATTATATTTAATTTCCATCCTTTATGAACCATAGTGAATACTTAAAGAGGATAGTTTAGGAAAAATAACTCAGAGTTAGAAGTGATCTGCAACATGGTACTCTAAGATTAAGGTAGAATTATCAACATGTCCCATTAAAATTGATAATCTCTTGCTATGGAGTTTAAAAAGACAGCACATATATTTTTTGAAAATCTAGTGGGGGAGTAAGTAGTAATTATCATAGTATATAACCAAATCATTATCCTACCCCATTATTTATGCATTTATAGTGTCTTTGCTACATAATTGATTTGTGATAAACACAAAAGATTTTGATTGCTTACATAATAAAAAATTTAGATGCAGTTCACAACTAATTTTAAGGGAAGGAAAAAAACTTAAATTTTATTATCACATACCTTCCCAATTAATTAGTGGCAGAAGGGTTAAACTTTTGAATGCATGGTAGTCTTCTTAACACATGATTGATTTGAATGCTTCCAGCATGTTTATTCCTTCTGATGCCAGACAGCAAGCTTGTAAACACAAGGTAATGCTGGAAAAGAACAGAGCAGTAACAGGAAGTTTGTAACAGCTTTAGAAGGTACCTTTAATTATGATAGCAATAAGCATTTGCATACCTTTGATCTACCAAGCACTTTACAAGCTCCATCATCTTTAAAGCTGGTAAGGACCCTGTGTGGTGTTTTACTAGACAGCTTTCAGTTAATATAACTTATACTTGAAGCACAAGTTACACACTGCTAAGACATCATGGCAGAACAAGGGTATCTCTCCTGGAGTATAAAGACAGCAAAAGATCAGAAGGAGCTACTCAGATTCCAACAGGACAAAGATTAAACCCTATAATTCCATTGAAGGCCTCAAGGACACATGGTGATGTGGTGTGGGATCCCCAGGGCTTGGTAAACTAAACCCTGTTTTGTCAGATTGCTAAACAATTGCGACTGGCTCTGCACTCTACCGGCAGCTTCCGTTAGCATCCAGGAGGAAGACTTACTAAAATTCAGGAAGTAAGGGACTAAAAGGGACTAGAGAGATGGCTCAGTGACAAAAAGGTTTTCCAGAGGACCCAGATTCAATTCCCAGTGCCCATTTGGCACCCTACAATGGCCTGTAACTCCAGTTTCAGGGGACTTGACGCCTTCTGGCCTCCTTGGGTACAGAGAAATTCTTGCAACCAAACCATTCATACATATAAAATAAATATTTTAAACAAGACTTTAAAAACTCTCGAGACTTATAAACTTCACAAGAGCCATTTCTCCCAAGGAATGAAGAAAGACCACGGTCAGAGAAGACGCTTCTATCTATTAAGCTGACTGCTCATTGTACAGAGAGTTCCAGGATCGCAGCTTTTACAAGCTGGCACCCAGGATGAGGCGGGTTTGTTATATAGCTACCTTCGAGCCACCCAAGCTCCCCAAAGTAACCCCAGCAAACTCATTGGTTTGGTAGGACTTTGATAGAATCACTTCTTTGGTCTGTGGGTGCCAGGGGAAGAATAATTAGATGTTTACTCGTGTCTCCCCAGGTTAAATCACACCACAGCCCATACATTGTATCGCACGTAACTGAAAAACCAACCTCGTAAGACCACCAAGGCCTACTGCTGACACATGCTTTGCCTAGACACACTGAGGCCATGATCTCAGGGGGTGGGAGGTGTGGGGGGGATTGTGAGGGCCTTCCCAGCTTCGACAATCATAGGTGAACAAAGCCCATGGGGACTTCCTTCTTGGAAGGCTGCTCTGTTGCAATCTTTTTAAAAGAATAAACTTGTCTCTATGTCTCTGAACCTGCTACAGGGGGAGCTTTTTCTCAGCTTCTAAAATGTCCATAAGCCATCCATCTTACTTGCTACCCCTGCATAAAACCTCTCAGTTCTTCTGAAGGGCATTAATTTCATCAGCAACCTTACCATCCATGATTGTGTCTTCATCTTTACACAAACCTTTCCCTGGCCACATTTGAGGCACGTTTTCCATAAGTTTCTAACCTGCCTCCCTTTGCTGTTCATAGGACACTGAAAGCTGCAAGTGATGTGCCCGTCAGACCTGTAATCCTGTGATGGCTCAAAATCTTTGCCAAATACCCTGGCCCACTGTCACAAAATCTCAGGGCCTGGATAAGGGGCATATGATTTCTTTGCCCTGGTGTAGCATAGGTGGGTTCTAGTCCAATTTTCACTCAAATGTTCATTGTGCCATCGTTTCCACCCAGGAACAGAACTTTACCAATCTTTCTTTCCCATTCACCATTGTCATTCTGGTATTTTGAGCCCTCACCAGAACTGACAGTTAAGTCCCACCTGCTTCCCCAGCCTCCCTGTGTTTCTAAGGCCCCCTAGTAACACAATTCCAAAGGCTTTGATGCATTGTCTCAGGTGCCATTGTGGCAACCATGTCACTTCTTGGTACCAATTTTTCTATGTCCACCAACTTATCTTGTTGAAATGCTCACCTGTGACGTTCAAATGGCAAAGGAACAAGGTGTGCTTTGGCTCGTGGTTTCAAAAGTCCCCATCTAAGCTGGACTGGCTCTGTTGTTTTCATGAAGGACATCATAGAACAACTGCTGATCCCCTGCTGAAAACAGGAGAGAGAGAGAGAGAGAGAGAGAGAGAGAGAGAGAGAGAGAGAGAGAGAGAGAGAGAGAGAGAGAGAGAGAGGCACTAGAGGGGCAGAGGTCCCACTGGCCACTTCATATAACTATTCATCCTACCCCATGACAAGAAGACTTTGACTCACTACCTGCCTCCTAAGGTTTCTACAGCTTTTTTTTCTTTTTTCTTTCTTTCTTTCTTTTTTTTCCCGGAGCTGGGGACCAAACTCATACAGCTTTTCAATAGCATCAGCCATCAACATCCCCCCTTGGTGTGCTGGGGAAATCACTCAGTAGTTAAAGTATTTGCCATGCAAACATCCTAATGTTCCAGTCCCTGGAATTCCAACCTCTGAGGTCTGGAGTTCAGATTCTCAGAGCCCACATACCCACTCAGTGGGCATTGTTTCTCACCTCCAATACCAGCCTTGGAAAACAGAGAAAGGGTTCTCTAGGCCAAGGTGACTAGAAAGTCTAGCTGTATCAAGAAGGTTTGGTTCATGCCAAGAAAGAAGCTGCCCAGGAGGTGGGCACTGTTGCTGCTGCCACCTGCTTCTTAGACAAGAAAAAAGAGTCAAAAGACAAATACCCCTCACGGCATTCAGCTGAGGTTTGGAGACTTCCTAGTTTGTCTGTGGACTCCACATCAAAAACCAAGGCATTTTGTATCAAAAGGTCAATCGTGAGGCACCTAGAATTTTTCAATTACAAGAATATATTCTTTGGGTTCTGTTGTGGCCCGGGATGATGGTAACTTTTTTTTCTATTGTAGGTTCTGTTTTTTCCCCTCCTAGAAATTGTTTCTGATGAATCAAAGACTTAAGTTTCTCAATAAAGGAAATAAAATCTCTACAAATCCGAATGAGGAGGAGGAGCAACCAAGAATGATTCCTGACATCAACCTCAGAAGTCCACAGGTGCTGCACCCATACACATATATGTTCTCACACATTAACTCACACACAGAGACACACACATGTGTGAGAGGGGTGAAAGACCACTCCAGGTCCAAATCAAACAAAATTGAGTAAACAGTTACCTCTTTATATAAATGGATGAAGATAAGATCCAATGAGGATAAATTATTTGCTCAGAGAAGTTCCTCTGGAAAGCAGTATGGTGCCGTGCTTTTGAGACTGGCTTCAATAAACTCTTGAATCTGCGCTTTGGCTGCAATTTTCAAAACATCTGATAAAATTTTTCTACAAAGTGAGAAAATGTTTCAAATCAAAAAAGCTATTTCACCAACTCTTTTTCTGTTCATGGCTGCCTATAGACTATGAGGGGCCGTCATTTGCTGGCAAGCACAGGCGGAAGCTTATCAGTTGCTCCACTTTCAACAGAATAAGACTCTTGAAACATGTCTGTTTATTTGAAGTCCTGTGTCAGTGATTTATCAGACCTACTGTGGCTTTGCGTTCTTTATGAGAGGAATCCCTGTCTCTTCCCTCTGGTGGGTCAAAACTGAGTAACCCCCTCCCCCAGCTCTATCCCTTTGAACCACAAACACCCAATGGCATAAGAAATGACAGTTCTGTGCAATGACATCTGAAATGACAGCTCTGTGAAGATTTATTAGTTGTCCCCCCCAAAATAAAGTGTGTTTATTTCTATGCCACTATAGCATTTAGTCTTTTTTTCCATGTGAGAGTGAGCCATGGACTCTAAATTGTCTTCTATACTAGACCACATTCTAGGACAATATTTGGATTTTCAGTAAAACTGTTAGTAATTTTTTTTAAAAAAATCTCTTTTTAAAATTTATTTATTTATTTATTTATTTATTTTTACACTCCAGATTTTATTACCCTCCCAGTTCACCCCCTAAGTGTTCCATACTCCATACCTCCTCTCTGCCCCCTAACTCGCCCACTCCCACCCCACCCCTGTCTCCACAAGGATGTTCCCACCCCGACAGACCTCTAAACTTCCTGGGACCTCCAGCCTCTTTAGGGTTAGGTGTACCTTCTCTGACTGAACCTGAACCCAGGGGTCCTCTGCTGTATATGTGTTGGAGGCCTCATCTCGGCTGGTGTATGCTGCCTGGTTGGTGATCCAGTGATTGAGAGATCTTGGGGGTCCAGGTTAATTGAGACTGCTGGTCCTCCTACAGGGTCACCCTCCTCCTCAGCTTCCTCCAGCTTTTCTCTAACTCAACCAGAGAGGGCAGCACCTTCTGTTCATTGACTGGGTGCACATATCTGCATCTGACTCTTTCACCTGCTTGTTGGGTCTTTTAGAGAGCAGTCATGGTAGGTCCCTTTTTGTGAGCACCCCATAGCCTCAATAATGGTGTCAGGTCTCAGGGCCTCCCCTTGAGCTTGATTCCATTTTGAGTCTGCTGCTGGACCTTTTCCTCAGGCTCCATTTCCATTCCTGCATTTCTTCCGGACAGGAAGAATTATGGGTCAGAGCTCTGACCGTGGGATGGCAACCCCATCCTTCACTTGACACCCTGTCTTTCTTCTGGAGGTGGGTTCAATAAGTTCCCTCTCCCCACTGTAGGGCATTTCATCTAGGGTCCCCCCCCTTTGAGTCCTTAGTATCCCTCACTTCCCAGGTCTGGTACATTCAAGAGCATCCTTCCAACCTCCTACCTCCCCAGGTTGCCTATTTCCATTCTTTCTGCTGGCTCCCAGGGTGAGCTTTTATATTCCTAAAACACGTGATGACTACTGACTGTTATTGTCATCCTAATTCTAACTTAAATACTGTTAAACACACAAACCACACAAGTAGTCATACCACATACATACTACACACACACACACACACACACACACACACACACACACACACACACACACCACATCTTAAATTTCTAAACAGAAAATCAAGATTAGCCCCCAAGGGGTTGATCACAAAAATGAAAAATATTTAATATTCCTACTTGATGAAAAAAAACTTTCAAAACAAGGAATATGCTATTATGTATAGAACCTGTTTCAGATTCCTTTATTCCATAAATATCTCAGAAACCTTTAATCATTGAGAAACTGCAAAATTAATATCCGGTCTTTCAGAAACTAATTTTGTGAATAATAATATTATTATAGCCTACAACTACAGTTACAAATGAGGATACACTTTGTGAATTAATAGTTTGGTCTCTTAAGCAAAAATGTGATTAGCTGTGCATCATCGATTAAGATATTACGAGGCACGTTCCACCACTACACCATTCTATCCAGAATAAATAATGAACACATTAAAACACACACACACACACACACACACACACACACACGCCACATAAATCCTGGCAAAACTAAAAGAAAATGAAAAATATTTTACAGCAAACACAAATTTGATCTTCTTCCATAAGAGGAAACATTAGGTCTTTTAAATGTTTTATATTTCTTTTTATTTTATGTATGTGTACTGGATGGCTGTGCATGAGGTATCCATGGAGACAAGAAGTGGGTGTCAGATTTCCTGGAACTGGAGTTATAGATAGTTGTGAGACACTGTGTGGGTTCTGGGAATTGACGCAAGGTCCTTTGGAAGAGCAGCAGTGCTCTTAGCTGCTCAAGCCATATCTTCAGCCTCCATAAACAGATTAAAGAATCGTATGATGCTGCCTACTGAAAATAGCCATGAATCACCAGACTTACAGAATTTACTACTATTACTATTACATTTACTACTAAGGTAGAGCCTTTTGCATCTGTGTAAATGTACACGTATGGAGATTTTTTTAAAAGCAGCGATATAACTTTGTTACCTTAGAAACTAGTCTTTGAAATCCTTACCCAGCATCTGTATTGCTGTGAATTAAAGAAGTGTTATTCCTCATTGTTAATTACCCCAAGAATGGATGAGTCACTATACACTGCAGTCAGAATGTTCCAGAGACTTGAATCTCACTTGACAATGTTCTTAGGAGATCCTGAGTGTAGATGGCAGCTATTTCATGACTAAGCATTTTCCTGGGTGGAAGAAATTCCTCTTTGGCTGGGAGGAACATTCTGAAATCACAACTGCCTCCAGTGAGGAACTGCAGGAAGGAAGTTCCCACTCAGTAAGGATGTCTCAATGTCAGTAGCATCTGCAGTATTATAATCCAACAAAATGGCTACTCGGGCTGAAGTACAGACAAGCCCTTGGCACACACCTTTAATCCCAAACAATAAAGGTAAAGTTAGTTTGTAAAAGGAAGCACCCATGTTTGAAAATGATGTCTAATTGAGAGCCAGACAAGGTGACAAGTCTGAGAGAGACTTGACAGAATAGGCTATGCCCAACTCTCACAAGAAGAGAGAGGAAAGGGAAACTACTTACAAGGGAGCAGCACAGAGGGAGAGAGAAGGGAGCAGTTTTATTGGGATGGTTGTACAGATGGTTGCAGCAGGAGAACTAGCCAATCACAGGTGAAGACAGAACAAGCCAGAGAATGAAAAGGAGCCAGAAGATCAGAATTGATTGGCCAAGTTAGTATGATGTCAAGCAGAGCAATTCAGGAGAAGTTGAGAGAAGCCAGATTGAGTCAGTCATCTTGGAGAGGAGTTTAAGCCAGAATGCTTGAGCTGAATCAACCAGCCAGAGATCAAAGCTACGAAGTAGTGAGCTTATTCAGCAGTAAGTCTCAGAGGCTGAAAACATTCTAGATCTAGATTAGATCATACAGAGGCTCAAAGCTTCTAAGACTAGGCTTAGGTTGGAAGATGGAGGCAGTAAAATTCGGAGATGACAATTACTTCAGGGAAATAAAAGTTACTTTTAGAAGCATCCATATCCTTGGGTGTGGTGTCTAGTACAGGCTTAAGTGCCTAAGTATTGCCCAGAATTAAAAGGCAGTGGTAAGTGAGCAAGTGTGTGAACACAGTGTTCCTGTAGTGTCTACTGCATAAGCACAGGGGCCACAGCAATACACAGTAGATAGGGAGGCCGGTACAGTCATCTCCATTCTGCTTATGGGTGACACACACACACAGGGTCAAACTTTTTATCTGTTCAAGTGAATTTTAACACCTAAACCAATATAATCAGTGTTGTGCAAAATATTGTTACCCTAACATCATGCCAGTCCCTGAAGCCTATGAACAAGTCATGTTGCCTGGTAAATGGGGCCTTTTGAAATGGTTAGAGATCCTGAGATAGAGACTGTGCTGGACTTTACATGAGCCCTGAGCAATCAAAAGGAGAAAAGAAGGGATAAAGTGACAACAGAAGTGCAGGTAAGAGGGACAGAGCCATGAGCCAAGGGATGTGGGCTGCCTTGTGAGCAACACAAGTAATGACTGCTCCCTAGAACCTACTCCAGAAGACCACAGCTTTACCAATATCTCAATTCAGTTTCAGGAAAATGTAAAATGCCAACTCCCCTTAAAAGGAGATAGTAACTCTGTCCACTGAATTTGTGGTCTTTGTTTCACAGGAGATATTAACTTTCTATTATTTTAATCCACTATGTCTGTGGTCTTTGTGTCATCAGCCATGGGAAAATAGTAATAATCTTACTGATTCTCATTTCTAGTTCTATCTGAAATTTGACAGAGTCCTATTGTTTACTATGAAGTTACAAACAAATGTTGGTTTCAGAATGTGTTTTTAAATGGTTTTGGTAAATATTTTATTTTAATTATTTAAGTGTACGTGTGTGAGTGTGTGTGTGTGTGTGTGTGTGTGTGTGTGTGTGTGTGTGTGTGTGTGTGTGTGTGTCCATGAAGGACAGAAACATTGGGTTCCCCCTGAAGCTGATGTCAGTTGTGAGCCACTGAATATGGATGCCTTGAGCAGTACTTGTTTTAACTTGAGCATCCAATCAAGCCTCAAGAATACATCCTTATAAATACAGAAATGCCCTTTACCTTGAGAAGCTATAAATACTTTTACCTTGAGAAGCTATAAATACTTTAATGCCCTAGATGTGGTCATCCTCATGTTTTCCTGCCCTAACCTTTTATTCTCTTTCCACACCCTTTTCCCAATCCACACATTCACCATGCTTCTGGGAAAGTATTGAGGGAAGGCACAGCTTTATGATAAGCAGTGGGACAGGGTGGCAAAATAATACCAGAAAGGACCAAGGTTACCCTAGGTATATGCAGCCTCTGCCAGAGAAGCCAGCATGGAGATTTCCATCAGCCTAACAGCCAACCAAGAAGCTGTCACAAAGTTCTGCTGCCTAAGCAGCAGGAAACACAATGAAATAGAAATAGAAAACCAAATTAAGAAGTTCAGCATATCCTTTATGGCACCATGAGCTTTGTTCCAGTGGGAAATTGAATTGGCTTTCATCTCTTTATGTTCTATCTTTGCCTGATAAAGAAGTTGGTTACTCTGCTCAAGTCCACTCAAGCCTTTAGGGGTCAATCAGGCTGTTATTGGTACATCTCACAAAGGGAAGCAGATTGGGGTTGGATACAAGTTGAGCATACCAATTTGTAACTCAGTGTATTTTGGTTTGCTCCTGTCCTCTCTACTTATTAGGCAATCGAAAGCCATGACAGCAAGGATTATGACAGAGAACAAATGCTATGACTGCTTCACCATGTGCTCTCCTAGAAAAAATAGAGACATTATTCTTAGTATGGTGCTCAGGTACTTAATGAATTAAATTGATTAGTCTGAATCCCTGTCTCATTTCTCCTAAATCTGCTAATACAGATTCAGTGCCAATCAAAATATACTTCAAACACGTTAGACACTCTAAGTTAAATTTTAGAAGGCAAAGTAATTCTGTTCACAGTATGCCAGTTAGCTTTTTGTCACCTGGACTGAGACAAAAGTCTCCTGGGAAGGGGTGGCAATTTGAGTTGGTCAGCTAGTCCATATTGTATTTATGAAGTATCAATGCTTCCAAGATTTCCTATGTTTTTCACTTAAGTTTGATATTCAGGGCATATGACTTACTGTAATAGATTTTTCAGAATACTAAATCATTTTATTCATGTAACAACTGCACTGCTGGCCAGCTTCTTCCTCTACCCAAGCCTGCTTTTCCTACTTTCTTATAGTCTGCCACTCAAGATTGACATTCAACCAGCAACTTTACATCTGGAAGTGTTTCCAGGAACACAATTCTGGAAATGTTGCAGGCTTCTTGAAATCTCAAAGTCAGCCCCCAGTGACACATTTCCTTCAACAAGACCACACACTCCAGTCCTTCCCAAACAGTTTCACCAACAGGGGACCAGGTATTCAAAACAGATGAGCCTATGGAGGTCATTCTCATTCAAATGTCCACATGTTTAGGGATCTGTATGCATGTGAGTTTTAAGGGAGCTCTGAGCAGCAGTGACAGAATAGTAATGCTATAGGATGTCTTCTGAAAGGGTATAGTTAGAATGGTAAATCACCATTTCCCATGAAATACCAGTCTTCTCTTTCAATGCCTATGCAGAATTTGCATCTGTAGGATACCAGCCAGGGACTTTATTTCTCTCTTGCAGTTATACTTTCTTGTCGGCAGAATGTTGTGGAAAGTGGGATTAAAAAAAATCTAAGTTGGAGATCCTGAAAAAAAATCATGTGTGGGCCAAACTGACATGTCTTCCTAATGGAAGAACTTGATCAAATTTGTGAGCAGATACAAGAGGTGTGTCTCATTCTACTTTCGACTGGTTATTTCTGGCCCAGTGCCTGATGCATAATTATTCAGGGTAGAAGGGAAGAAAGTATTCAGAGGAAAGAGAAGCAGTACAAATGTGGCAAAAAGCCATGTTATCAAGAAGATTGCCAATACTTGTGTGACTTAAATTTTAGGCATGCAGCTTCATTTTAAATGGTTTGCCCACCTTCATCATTCTGCTGGGTGGTAGGGATGGAAATGTCCTCAATGCTTGCTTGTGGTGACATCATCAAGGCTAACTCCACAAGAAGTCAAGACACATAGTCCCCACTTTATCACCATTCCAGGTACCTTCAGTCAATCATGGTCCAAAAGTATGACAAGTCTAGCAATAAGCAATGAATAACTTTTTAATATGATTTCTTCCACCATGTTAAGTATTTTGACTTATTATTGTCTCAAATCTGTAATCTACCTGATTTATAAATGTTATCATTAGTATGTATGGGAAATATAAAGTTCAATATTATACATGGTTTCTGGAACCCACTGGGAATCTTGAAATATGTCAACATGGATGAGGACAGACAGCCATCATAGGAGAACCTCAAGAAAAAAAGGCTGAGGCATAGCTGGGTACAACAGTTCAAGAAGCATGCAGAAGTCATGCTTCTGCTTATAAACAAGCCTCAGTGTTCTCAAACCAAGGAATTCCACCGGGAAGTAGAGGCAGGAAGATCATATGACAACTTCAAGGCTAGCTTGGGCTTCAAGAAATCTGTTTAGAAAAGAGATAGAATGATGAAAAGTGAGAAAAGAAAAGGGAGAGAAAATTAAAGCTGGGAGTTCTAAAGGCTCACTATGCATGAAGAACTGAGGAAGAATGACTGATGTTGATGCTGAGTGTCACAAAAATTAGTGTTAACAAGTCTCACTGTGGAAATCTTGGGAGTGAAAAAAATAGATTTGTGTCTTGAAAAAGAAAGGACTGTACTGAAGTGGGAGAGAGAAAACATTTCCAGAAAGCAGGATGTAAGGTATCCGTGAGGTGGGAGGGCCATGGCTCCAAGGCAGCCCCATGACAGTCACATATATAGAGTGATTAACAGAAGCTGCTAAGGGTTGGTTAGCCTACATCTAGACTGGCACTGAGAAAGCTACATATGTACACATTGCTTGTTAAAGAACTTTCTCAATAGAGCTATAAAACAGAACAGAACAGAACAAAACAAAGAAACTAGAATACATGAAGTCAGGAACTACCTGAGAATAAAAATTCCAATAAGTATGAGATGAGCAGGAATCTGAGGAGATATGTGAAGAAAAGACCTCAAGCTAAGCCTGAAAGGATTTACATTTTTTTTGACAGGTTGGGAGGTGGCAGGCAGGTGGAAGGGCATACAGACTTCAGAACAAAGCATGATTGGTTGACTCTCAACAGCAGAAAGGTCATGCTTGAACGTGTGCAGACTTATTACAATAAAATGTAAGCATGAGGGACAAACAGTAGGGGGCTTTGAAACCTCCAAGAGACTTGGGCTGATGTGCAAGTTATGGAATATTGCCTAGAGTCTGGGAGAAACTAAAGCAGAACCATTCTCTGGCAATAAGGTATATTTACGTAGTCCCAAAAACTTAAAAGAGGCTGAAGCTTGGGAGCAGAAAAGAGAACAGAGAAAGTGAAATGTTAAGCAACATTTCGCAAAGGCCAACAGGAGGGACAATTACCTACGAAGACTGATGCAGACAAATTGAACGAGATGTCACTCAGAGAAACTGGGTTACTGAGAAGGGACTGTGGTCTAGAAAATATGTACATCTGGTTTAAAACACATCGATTCTGGCAAGGGCACTCCCCAGGGAGTGAAGATCCTGTGTGCCTGTTTCAATCTTGGGGCTCACTAGCCTGGCAGCTTCAAGGAGCTCAGAAGCTTGCTGTAATTCAGCAGGTCCTCCTGCTATTCCAACACTCCCCAATGGACTCCCTAGGTCTGTAAGGTGAGCAAGTAGCATGGGAGCAAGTAGTATGTAGATAGACTCTGTCTTGGTGTGGATGGCAAAAGTGTGTAAGAGTTCAGTGTTAAGTTTATTCCTCGGTGCTATGAAGAAATGATAAACAAGTATTTTGTCTGCAGACAAAGGAGAAAAAACATAACGATCAACTGAAGGTTGATGAAATGGAAGTTCTACCATTTCATCCTGAGAACTGTAATGTGCTTAAGTGGTCATTCTCTATGACTAAGCATTTATTCCCATTTATTGTTTATATTTAGAACACCTGTATCACAAGCATATACATATGAATTCATTGTAGCACACCCACACTTAGACACACACACACACACACACACACACACACACACACACACAGAGGAAAGAGAGGGAGGGGGGAGACCAATAAGAATGAATAAAGGAGGTCTTCCTGGTTGCTGCCGCTGCAGAGAGCCCCTGGGCAGCACCCCACGAGCGAACTTGAGCCTCGGGATCACAGGTAAGACCAAATTTTCTGCTGCAAGAAAGCTGCCTGGTGAGCTTGGGACACACGGAAGCAGAATTTCTCTAGAACCGGGCACGTTCTGTGTTTACCGGAAGTCCCACACCCGCGGATCCCGGCCCGCAGCAGCTCTCTGCTCCCAGACCCGGTGAGAGAGAGGCCCAACCGCCTGGTCAGGTGGGCACTCCTGAGGCTGCAGAGCGGAAGAGACCACCAACACTGCTCACCCCTGCCCACATCCCTGGCCCAAGAGGAAACTGTATAAGGCCTCTGGGCTCCCGTGGGGGAGGGCCCAGGAGCGGCAGGACCCCTGCCACAGACACCGCCGGACCCTGAAGGAAACAGACCGGATAAACAGTTCTCTGCACCCAAATCCCGTGGGAGGGAGAGCTAAACCTTCAGAGAGGCAGACAGGCCTGGGAAACCAGAAGAGACTGCTCCCTGCACACACATCTCGGACGCCAGAGGAAAAAGCCAAAGACCATCTGGAACCCTGGTGCACTGAAGCTCCCGGAAGGGGCGGCACAGGTCTTCCTGGTTGCTGCCGCTGCAGAGAGCCCCTGGGCAGTACCCCACGAGCGAACTTGAGCCTCGGGATCACAGGTAAGACCAAATTTTCTGCTGCAAGAAAGCTGCCTGGTGAGCTTGGGACACACGGAAGCAGAATTTCTCTAGAACCGGGCACGTTCTGTGTTTACCGGAAGTCCCACACCCGCGGATCCCGGCCCGCAGCAGCTCTCTGCTCCCAGACCCGGTGAGAGAGAGACCCAACCGCCTGGTCAGGTGGGCACTCCTGAGGCTGCAGAGCGGAAGAGACCACCAACACTGCTCACCCCTGCCCACATCCCTGGCCCAAGAGGAAACTGTATAAGGCCTCTGGGCTCCCGTGGGGGAGGGCCCAGGAGCGGCAGGACCCCTGCCACAGACACCGCCGGACCCTGAAGGAAACAGACCGGATAAACAGTTCTCTGCACCCAAATCCCGTGGGAGGGAGAGCTAAACCTTCAGAGAGGCAGACAGGCCTGGGAAACCAGAAGAGACTGCTCCCTGCACACACATCTCGGACGCCAGAGGAAAAAGCCAAAGACCATCTGGAACCCTGGTGCACTGAAGCTCCCCGAAGGGGCGGCACAGGTCTTCCTGGTTGCTGCCGCTGCAGAGAGCCCCTGGACAGCACCCCACGAGCAAACCTGAGCCTCGGGACCACAGGTAAGACCAAATTTTCTGCTGCAAGAAAGCTGCCTGGTGAACTCAAGACACAGGCCCACAGGAACAGCTGAAGACCTGTAGAGAGGAAAAACTACACGCCCGAAAGCAGAACACTCTGTCCCCATAACTGACTGAAAGAGAGGAAAACAGGTCTACAGCACTCCTGACACACAGGCTTATAGGACAGTCTAGCCACTGTCAGAAATAGCAGAACAAAGTAACACTAGAGATAATCTGATGGCGAGAGGCAAGCACAGGAACCCAAGCAACAGAAACCAAGACTACATGCCATCATCGGAGCCCAATTCTCCCACCAAAACAAACATGGAATATCCAAACACACCAGAAAAGCAAGATCTAGTTTCAAAATCATATTTGATCATGATGCTGGAGGACTTCAGGAAAGACCTGAACACACTTAGGGAAGCACAGGAAAACATTAATAAACAAGTAAAAGCCTACAGAGAGGAATCGCAAAAATCCCTGAAAGAATTCCAGGAAAACACAATCAAACAGTTGAAGGAATTAAAAATGGAAATAGAAGCAATCAAGAAAGAACACATGGAAACAACCCTGGATATAGAAAACCAAAAGAAG
Source organism: Rattus norvegicus (assembly GCF_021556685.1). Lineage (NCBI taxonomy): Eukaryota > Metazoa > Chordata > Mammalia > Rodentia > Muridae > Rattus > Rattus norvegicus. The sequence goes on along the minus strand of NC_141535.1, from coordinate 141,965,660 downwards.
AGACAAGGAGCTGTAGATACAAGCTTCACCAACAGAATACAAGAGATGGAAGAGAGAATCTCAGGAGCAGAAGATTCCATAGAAATCATTGACTCAACTGTCAAAGATAATGTAAAGCGGAAAAAGCTACTGGTCCAAAACATACAGGAAATCCAGGACTCAATGAGAAGATCAAACCTAAGGATAATAGGTATAGAAGAGAGTGAAGACTCCCAGCTCAAAGGACCAGTAAATATCTTCAACAAAATCATAGAAGAAAACTTCCCTAACCTAAAAAAAGAGATACCCATAGACATACAGGAAGCCTACAGAACTCCAAATAGATTGGACCAGAAAAGAAACACCTCCCGTCACATAATTGTCAAAACACCAAACGCACAAAATAAAGAAAGAATATTAAAAGCAGTAAGGGAAAAAGGTCAAGTAACATATAAAGGGAGACCTATCAGAATCACACCAGACTTCTCGCCAGAAACTATGAAGGCCAGAAGATCCTGGACTGATGTTATACAGACCCTAAGAGAACACAAATGCCAGCCCAGATTACTGTATCCAGCAAAACTCTCAATTAACATTGATGGAGAAACCAAGATATTCCATGACAAAACCAAATTTACACAATATCTTTCTACAAATCCAGCACTACAAAGGATAATAAATGGTAAAGCCCAACATAAGGAGGCAAGCTATACCCTAGAAGAAGCAAGAAACTAATCGTCTTGGCAACAAAACAAAGAGAATGAAAGCACACAAACATAACCTCACATCAAATATGAATATAACGGGAAGCAATAATCACTATTCCTTAATATCTCTCAATATCAATGGCCTCAACTCCCCAATAAAAAGACATAGATTAACAAACTGGATACGCAACGAGGACCCTGCATTCTGCTGCCTACAAGAAACACACCTCAGAGACAAAGACAGACACTATCTCAGAGTGAAAGGCTGGAAAACAACTTTCCAAGCAAATGGTCAGAAGAAGCAAGCTGGAGTAGCCATTCTAATATCAAATAAAATCAATTTCCAACTAAAAGTCATCAAAAAAGATAAGGAAGGACACTTCATATTCATCAAAGGAAAAATCAACCAAGATGAACTCTCAATCCTAAATATCTATGCCCCAAATACAAGGGCACCTACATATGTAAAAGAAACCTTACTAAAGCTCAAAACACACATTGCACCTCACACAATAATAGTGGGAGATTTCAACACCCCACTCTCATCAATGGACAGATCATGGAAACAGAAATTAAACAGTGATGTAGACAGACTAAGAGAAGTCATGAGCCAAATGGACTTAACGGATATTTATAGAACATTCTATCCTAAAGCAAAAGGATATACCTTCTTCTCAGCTCCTCATGGTACTTTCTCCAAAATTGACCATATAATTGGTCAAAAAACGGGCCTCAACAGGTACAGAAAGATAGAAATAATCCCATGCGTGCTATCGGACCACCACGGCCTAAAACTGGTCTTCAATAACAATAAGGGAAGAATGCCCACATATACGTGGAAATTGAACAATGCTCTACTCAATGATAACCTGGTCAAGGAAGAAATAAAGAAAGAAATTAAAAACTTTTTAGAATTTAATGAAAATGAAGATACAACATACTCAAACTTATGGGACACAATGAAAGCTGTGCTAAGAGGAAAACTCATAGCGCTGAGTGCCTGCAGAAAGAAACAGGAAAGAGCATATGTCAGCAGCTTGACAGCACACCTAAAAGCTCTAGAACAAAAAGAAGCAAATACACCCAGGAGGAGTAGAAGGCAGGAAATAATGAAACTCAGAGCTGAAATCAACCAAGTAGAAACAAAAAGGACCATAGAAAGAATCAACAGAACCAAAAGTTGGTTCTTTGAGAAAATCAACAAGATAGATAAACCCTTAGCCAGACTAACGAGAGGACACAGAGAGTGTGTCCAAATTAACAAAATCAGAAATGAAAAGGGAGACATAACTACAGATTCGGAGGAAATTCAAAAAATCATCAGATCTTACTATAAAAACCTATATTCAACAAAATTTGAAAATCTTCAGGAAATGGACAATTTCCTAGACAGATACCAGGTATCGAAGTTAAATCAGGAACAGATAAACCAGTTAAACAACCCCATAACTCCTAAGGAAATAGAAGCAGTCATTAAAGGTCTCCCAACCAAAAAGAGCCCAGGTCCAGACGGGTTTAGTGCAGAATTCTATCAAACCTTCATAGAAGACCTCATACCAATATTATCCAAACTATTCCACAAAATTGAAACAGATGGAGCCCTACCGAATTCCTTCTATGAAGCCACAATTACTCTTATACCTAAACCACACAAAGACACAACAAAGAAAGAGAACTTCAGACCAATTTCCCTTATGAATATCGACGCAAAAATACTCAATAAAATTCTGGCAAACCGAATTCAAGAGCACATCAAAACAATCATCCACCATGATCAAGTAGGCTTCATCCCAGGCATGCAGGGATGGTTTAATATACGGAAAACCATCAACGTGATCCATTATATAAACAAACTGAAAGAACAGAACCACATGATCATTTCATTAGATGCTGAGAAAGCATTTGACAAAATTCAACACCCCTTCATGATAAAAGTCCTGGAAAGAATAGGAATTCAAGGCCCATACCTAAACATAGTAAAAGCCATATACAGCAAACCAGTTGCTAACATTAAACTAAATGGAGAGAAACTTGAAGCAATCCCACTAAAATCAGGGACTAGACAAGGCTGCCCACTCTCTCCCTACTTATTCAATATAGTTCTTGAAGTTCTAGCCAGAGCAATCAGACAACAAAAGGAGATCAAAGGGATACAGATCGGAAAAGAAGAGGTCAAAATATCACTATTTGCAGATGACATGATAGTATATTTAAGTGATCCCAAAAGTTCCACCAGAGAACTACTAAAGCTGATAAACAACTTCAGCAAAGTGGCTGGGTATAAAATTAACTCAAATAAATCAGTTGCCTTCCTCTATACAAAAGAGAAACAAGCCGAGAAAGAAATTAGGGAAACGACACCCTTCATAATAGACCCAAATAATATAAAGTACCTCGGTGTGACTTTAACCAAGCAAGTAAAAGATCTGTACAATAAGAACGTCAAGACACTGAGGAAAGAAATTGAAGAAGACCTCAGAAGATGGAAAGATCTCCCATGCTCATGGATTGGCAGGATTAATATGGTAAAAATGGCCATTTTACCAAAAGCAATCTACAGATTCAATGCAATCCCCATCAAAATACCAATCCAATTCTTCAAAGAGTTAGACAGAACAATTTGCAAATTCATCTGGAATAACAAAAAACCCAGGATAGCTAAAGCTATCCTCAACAATAAAAGGACTTCAGGGGGAATCACTATCCCTGAACTCAAGCAGTATTACAGAGCAATAGTGATAAAAACTGCATGGTATTGGTACAGAGACAGACAGATAGACCAATGGAATAGAATTGAAGACCCAGAAATGAACCCACACACCTATGGTCACTTGATTTTTGACAAAGGAGCCGAAACCATCCAATGGAAAAAAGATAGCATTTTCAGCAAATGGTGCTGGTTCAACTGGAGGGCAACATGTAGAAGAATGCAGATCGATCCATGCTTATCACCCTGTACAAAGCTTAAGTCCAAGTGGATCAAGGACCTCCACATCAAACCAGACACACTCAAACTAATAGAAGAAAAACTAGGGAAACATCTGGAACACATGGGCACTGGAAAAAATTTCCTGAACAAAACACCAATGGCTTATGCTCTAAGATCAAGAATCGACAAATGGGATCTCATAAAACTGCAAAGCTTCTGTAAGGCAAAGGACACTGTGGTTAGGACAAAACGGCAACCAACAGATTGGGAAAAGATCTTTACCAATCCTACAACAGATAGAGGCCTTATTTCCAAAATATACAAAGAACTCAAGAAGTTAGACCGCAGGGAAACAAATAACCCTATTAAAAAATGGGGTTCAGAGCTAAACAAAGAATTCACAGCTGAGGAATGCCGAATGGCTGAGAAACACCTAAAGAAATGTTCAACATCTTTAGTCATAAGGGAAATGCAAATCAAAACAACCCTGAGATTTCACCTCACACCAGTGCGATTGGCTAAGATCAAAAACTCAGGTGACAGCAGATGCTGGCGAGGATGTGGAGAAAGAGGAACACTCCTCCATTGTTGGTGGGATTGCAGACTGGTAAAACCATTCTGGAAATCAGTCTGGAGGTTCCTCAGAAAATTGGACATTGAACTGCCTGAGGATCCAGCTATACCTCTCTTGGGCATATACCCAAAAGATGCCTCAACATATAAAAGAGACACGTGCTCCACTATGTTCATCGCAGCCTTATTTATAATAGCCAGAAAATGGAAAGAACCCAGATGCCCTTCAACAGAGGAATGGATACAGAAAATGTGGTACATCTACACAATGGAATATTACTCAGCTATCAAAAACAACGGCTTTATGAAATTCGTAGGCAAATGGTTGGAACTGGAAAATATCATCCTGAGTGAGCTAACCCAATCACAGAAAGACATACATGGTATGCACTCATTGATAAGTGGCTATTAGCCCAAATGCTTGAATTACCCTAGATCCCTAGAACAAACGAAACTCAAGACGGATGATCAAAATGTGAATGCTTCACTCCTTCTTTAAATGAGGAAAAAGATTACCCTTGGCAGGGAAGGGAGAGGCAAAGATTAAAACAGAGACTGAAAGAACACCCATTCAGAGCCTGCCCCACAGGTGGCCCATACATATACAGCCACCCAATTGGACAAGATGGATGAAGCAAAGAAGTGCAGACCGACAGGAGCCGGATGTAGATCGCTCCTGAGAGACACAGCCAGAATACAGCAAATATAGAGGCGAATGCCAGCAGCAAACCACTGAACTGAGAATAGGTCCCCTATTGAAGGAATCAGAGAAAGAACTGGAAGAGCTTGAAGGGGCTCGAGACCCCAAAAGTACAACAATGCCAAGCAACCAGAGCTTCCAGGGACTAAGCCACTACCTAAAGACTATACATGGACTGACCCTGGACTCTGACCCCATAGGTAGCAATGAATATCCTAGTAAGAGCACCAGTGGAAGGGGAAGCCCTGGGTCCTGCTAAGACTGAACCCCCAGTGAACTAGTCTATGGGGGGAGGGCGGCAATGGGGGGAGGGTTGGGAGGGGAACACCCATAAGGAAGGGGAGGGGGGAGGGGGATGTTTGCCCGGAAACCGGGAAAGGGAATAACACTCGAAATGTATATAAGAAATACTCAAGTTAATAAAAAAAAAAAAAAAGAATGAATAAAGGAGAGTTATAAAGGAACAAGTAAAAATGGCCAAAATTTAAATGGATAAGAATTCCCAGTCTACCAAAAGCTTCAAAATTGAAATTAACATAGCGATTTTCATCTACTAAAATAGTCAAAACTATATTTTAGAATCAAGCAGATGAGTGAAAATATCATTTTTGTATTCTGCTGATCAAACCATAAATTTACATCATCTTTCTATAGGACAAGATGCTACTGTAAATCAAAATCACCTGAAGATAATATCTCTCAGGAATTTCCTGTGTGCCAAGGTATCCGTCATAATGTTATTTAAAGTAGTAAAATTCTTTCAAGAGCCTAATGGCCAATGATAAATAATGAGTCAACAGAATTAGAAATGGCATGCATTAGAATGTACTGCAGTTAATTAACACATCACAGCACATATGAATATACTACAGTCATTTAAAATATCATATCACATACAAGAGTAACTAGGAAAATAATTTTATATTATTAAGAAAACAAAAGATTGCCTCAAAATATCATTATCCTGTAATTCTATTTTGTTGAATATGAGATAAATCCTGCTCCAAATGTTAGCAGACACACTTTTTGGATTCTATTGTCTTCTGTATATTTCCCTGTGATTTCTAAATTTGCTAGAGTGAATATTTATGGCACACATTTTTTTTATTATCTGAAAAAGTCATTTTAAAACATTAATTCTATGTCATGCCCGGAGGTATAGGACTGTGATCCCAGCTACTTAGGAGGCTAAAACAGAATGATCATAAATTCAAACCTCCTAGAATATAGAGTGAGTTCAAGGTCAGCCTTGGCAACCTAGCTAGATTCTATATCAAAATAAAAAGTGAAAAGGTTGCTTTTCCAGAGAGTATTTGTCTAGAATTTGCAAGGCCCCAGTTCAATCTCCAGAACTAACAAAGTGTCATTCTTTTAAATCATCTGTTCTACATTTTCAGAAAGTACATGTATCAACCCAAGTCTTTTACCAGAACATTTTTTTCACACTGTTCTTTGCTCCAGAGACACTTAAGCCTCCTCCAACCACCATAACTTAAGCCCTGCTTTCCTGAGTGATCCAGATAATTACAGTTATTGCTCCAGCTATTAATAATTCCAGTTATTCTGGAATTATTTATGAGAAATGGCACCTTTTTGTGAGACACACCTTTTCACTCCCTTCATTCCAACCTTTTCATTTACTTATGACTTAGTGGTTATTAAACCACCTGCATTGTGTTAGATAATATACCAGATGCCAATAGTTTGGAGATAAAGGGGGAAAGGGTGTGAGAATAGCTTAGTCAATAAAACACTTGTCATACAAGCACAAGGACTGATTGGATCCCAGCAGGAACTTACATAAAAATGCTGGGTATGGTAGCATAAATCACAATCCTGGGGCTGGGAAGATAAAGTCAAGCAGTTCTCCAGTTGCTGGATAATCAGATTAGCCTAATCAGATGAGCTCCAAGCCAGCAAGAGACCTTGTCTCAAAAAGCAAGGTGGATGTTATCCAAGGACAAACAATACCCAAGGTTGTCCTCTTCCACAATGCACTCAACATGTGCATCCGTACACCTACTAAAACAAACCCTATGAAGACAAGGAGGAAAGCAGTCGACTGCAGAGTCAGCCTTGAATACACTATGTGGGCCTCAATCAAATTGATGGACCCACAGAAGAAGGTGTGTAAAAGCAAACTTGGGGAAAGCAATGGTGCTCAAAGGTTATGGCATCCTGAAAAAAAAAAAAAGGAGGTACTTAGGTTTACAGTTCCAGCATGTGCATTCTATCTAAAGGAGGGTACATGGATTGGGAAGAGCTTTCTATTCTGGGACCTTCGAAGCTTAATTTGGGTAAATTACATTGTCATGGACAAGTGCTGGAAATAAGGTTGGAAGAGAATGCCCCAAATTGGGTATATGGACTACCAGAAACCTGAAACCATCCTTGGAGAAGAAGCAGTTTGAACACACCATTTTTTGGAAGCACTGTGTAGTAATTCCCTTCTCCTGTGGTTTGTATATCCTCAGTTGAGGAAGTGGCACTATTAGAAGGTGTGGCCCTTCTGGAATAGGTGTGTCACTGTGAGTGTGGGCTTTAAGACCCTTATACTAGCTTCCTGGGAGCCAGTGTTCTGCTAGCAGCCTTCAGATGAAGATGTAGAACTCTCATTTCCTCCTGCACCATACCTGCCTGGATGTTGCTATGCTTCCTTTCTTGATGATAATAGACTGAACCTCTGAACCTGTAAGCCAGCCCCAATTAAATGTTGTCCTTTATAAGAGTTACCTTGGTCATGGTGTCTGTTCACAGAAGTAAAACCCTAACTAAGAGAGCTCCCTAATGCACATCATAGTCTACCTCTTACAGCTTAATAATGCATATTATAAGGATGGGGGAACTGCCCTCTCTTGCTTTTCCTCAATATTCCTAGACACATGCTTGAAAATGGGGAACAGAGAAATGGAGAGAGTCTAGAAAATGAAGGCCTGTGCATTAAGCTAATGTATGGGCTCTTTAGCTGAAAAACTCAGGAGAATCTGCACAGCATGCAATGAGAGAGTCACATGATCAATCCTATGATTAAACAGTAATAACAACAGAACACCTTGACAGCAGAAAAGAGCTCTTAACAGTTGGGGACACATGACAGACAGACAGACAGGCAGACAGGCAGGCAGGCCTAAACCTAAAAGGGAGGAAGCAGCAGCAGGATGGCAAGTGTGCACTAGAGTCTGTTTCCAGACAGAGGGTGACCCTTAGCCATGTCTGGAAATCAAAGTGAAATCACTGTTAAGTACATGAGAAAACAATGTGTAAGGTGGGTCTCAGTTTCTTCCTATGGTCACTAGGGAAGAAAGCAAATTTAGAGTCAAACATGACGTCAGAGTTTGGAACAGTTTATAGAGAAATGGAAATAGGAGGTCAGCACACAATACATGATTAGAAAACTGGTATAAAGTTGAGAAATGAAATGTTTGAAAAGAGGATGTCTGCCCACTTGCACTAAAAAATGATATTTTTAAAAAAGTTTCCTTTTATATGTATGAGTATTTTGACTATGTATGCATACACAGCATGTGCATGCAGATCCAACAGAAGTCAGAAGAGGGCTCCACTAAGGCTGGAGTAGGGAGTCATGATGTGGGTGCTGAGAATGGAACCCTAAATCCTCTGCAACAGCAGTTGGCGCTCTTCACTACGGAGGCATTCTTCTCCTACCGTTGATTTTCTTTAAAGAGTCCAATGGAGCTTTAAAGTTAAGATATTAAAAGTGTGGGTGTAGGAAACCAAATAACCAGAAAGATTCCCACTCCATGACCAGAGTACAAAAAGAATCCACACCTGGAGGGAAGACGTGAAGCCCATTTAGGAGCTATTTTTAGTTGCTTGATTACATCGAAACATCATCAGTACATATTTTTCCAAGGAAAACAAGATGCAAACAGTATGAAAGGGAAATCAAGAAAGGTGGTGCTTCTGAAGCTGGCTGTGATCTCAACCTCACCAGTTCCTCTCCTTCCTAAGTGCTGACCCCTTCTAGCTCAGTGGCAGGGAGGAGTCTTAGCAAGGCAACGACATGAGAGAAACCCCAAAGACGAACCAGTTGACTCAAGTAGGATATAAAGGTCAGGAACCAAGAATGCTTCACAAAAAGATACCATGTGTGTATCTACTGCTCCTCCCCACATGGAGAAAAGCTGTCATTGAAACTGCGCTTCCAGTCTCTGAGTTCCCATTTGACCGCAACCACATGTAACTTATTTGCAGTTCCTTACTCTTTTCCGAACTCAGAGTTAACCACTCAGAGTTCTTTACAACAAAAGAAATTTCGCTATCTAATTTTCTACTTCTGAAATCTACATTTTTATGTACTTCTGGTTCTTTAAAAAGACATTTCAATATAATCTTAGCCTATGGGAGCCAGGCTGTGCCTAATTTTGACTAATGTCCTTTGATGCTCTCTAAAATGCTTTGGACCATGCTGTTCTTACAGAATTACCATGAAGACTGTGCAGCCAGGTATGGAAAGTTAAAACCTATGTAAGTCCAAACTGTTAAACATGGGGTCTAGCCATGGTGCTATAGCTGTCATTGCTTCCAGTCTTACATCACCAACGCTAGACCTGACATCAGAGTCAATACTAACACGGGATGCTGTAACCATGGCATCTGCAACTTAAGGCAGGGTACCACAGCCATTACCACAGCAGCATTTCCAGTCTCTTTTGCACATTGTAACTGCAGACTCTGATTTTTGACAGCCTGGGGAGGAGGCAGCCATTGTGCCCATTGTCACAATGGGATCTGAGTTTGGTGTCCCAGGGAGAACATCTGCTGATCCAGATGTGCTCAAGTGCCTGTCCTGTAACAGATGAAGATCCCTGAAAGGAAACTCTTCCTTTAATTTTCTATAGGATTCTTTTGCATAAGCAGTAAAGATAAATATCAAATAGCCAATTTAAATAAATGTTTACTTGCTGTCTGTGCCCTGGACTGTCTACTGACCAATTCTACTTGCCCTTGGGGGTTGGAGGTGAGGTGGCCCAGAATCAATGGCGTAGATTCTCAGCAAGTGAGAAAACCACCACAAGCAAGTCTGAACGCTGCTGCAATCTCCCTTAATACACTCCATCCTGCCCCATTGGTCCAAATAAAGCATCTCTTCCAAACAGCAATTCCCAATTGGCTGGCATTGTCTATGTCAGCAATCCTTGGTCTCTCAGGCAGTCTTCAATTAGGTCCTCCTACAGGAGTTGCCTTTGCAATGATGATAATGGTAATAGTGGTAGGAAATGCTCAGTAAAACTTAACTCTTACTGCTTGTCATTGTCATCATCATCATTGTCATCACTGTCATCATCATCACACCCTCATCATCATCACTACCACCATCACACCATCATCAACCATGACAATGACAACGTAAGATTTAAGTTTTACTGAGCATTTCCTTCCTCTCAGCAGTGGTGTAAGCTCCTGGTCTAGTTTTGCCTCACCCCATGAGATTGGGCATGCTGAAAGTATTAACTGCCTTTTCCATTTGTTGGGGCACAAGATTGAAGCCACATTCATCCTTAATATAACCACAGATTTTATGGTTACTGTAGGTTAGTCACTGTGAATAGCTTAGAGGGAGATCATATGCCAAATTCAGGAGTATGGGAAGCAGACAAGGCAGACTTACCCATTTGGCTAAAAAGACAAGTACTGTTTGAAAGTGAAGAGTAGGCAGTACAGGGAACTCAGCTGTGCTTTGAGGTACCACGAGAAACAAGTTACCACTGGGGAAGCTCACCATGCAGATGTCCTCAGACAAGACACCAGAGAGGAACAGGTAAAGAGCAGGATACAGTAGCAGTGAACGCTGCAGAGGCTTGAATGCCACAGGTAGAGATTAAGCTTTCCATGGGCCATGTTGGAGAGAATCAGAGCCTTGGCATGGATGTAACTCCATGATTAAATAGAAAAGAAACAAACACCGAGACAATAAAACATGCAGGCTAGATGCCAAATCTGATGTAGGTAGGAAAAGCAACAAACAGTAAACTCTGGATCTGGAACCAAAAGAAAATCTGGAACAAGGGTTCTTGGCATTTGAAAGTTGTCCTTTTTCTATTTCTCTTGTTAATCTGATCCTGTTCCAGCAGAAACCTTCCCTTTCTCCTCAGTGTCCTAGAGCACTCTGCCATGTGTGCTGGTCTTTCCTTGCTAACATTTCTCAGCTTGTGGTGTTGCTACCCACACCTGCTATTCTCTAACTATTGTTATTTATTTTAAGCTCTAAAATACAATGTTGGGCAACCATCAGTTGCCCCATGGCTTGATGTATTTTTATCGTTAGAACAAGTCACCTGAGAAAGATTTGTTTTGGTGCACAGTTTCAAAACCTTTAGTCTATAGTCTGTTGCCTCCATAGCTCTGGACCTCTGACAAAGCAAGGTGTTAGGGTGGGGGGAAGATGTAGGTGAGGTAGCTACTCATAATATGAGAACCGGAAAGGAAGGGAAATACCTAGTGATCATGACTGAGTTACTTCCCCAAAGCCTATAAGTTGGCAACTAAACTTCTATCACATAGACCTTTGGGAGAAATCATACATCCAAAGCAACAAGATACACACACACACACACACACACACACACACACACACACACACACACACACACAAGGATACTGACCTAGTCCCAAAGATAACCATGCTCTAGACATTGTGATTATCTTATATATAAAAACTAAAAGAAAATACACATTTAAATTAAAACACTAAAGCCTGAAACTGTAAAAATGATCTCAGAGAATGGGTTCACTCACATGTGTCTCCTTGAGAGGAAAAAAAGGGGGTTTGAGTAGAAAAGAGGGCAAATCTATGCATGTGTCACAAGCAACAGAATATCCCAGACAATGAGAGGTGAAGAAGAGAAGGACTTGATTTTTCTCTGGAGCTTGCAGAATGAACAATCCCTCCTAATACCTTGACTGTAGCACCTAAGGATCAATTGGGACTTCTGGACTTAAGAGTCTCAGGAGAATATGTGACAGTGGCTTCACCACTAGTATTCAGCTTGTTCCACTATTAACAAGAAATAGGCCTGATTAGTAGAGAAAAAGCTCTGTCTGTCTGTCTTTACTGTCCTGAAGAAGAGACACCCTTTCTGTTTCCTCCTGAACATAATCAAGACACATGTTTATCTATTGCCAACAGTCTCCCTAGCAATCTTAATTGTACATCTTTCCTTCTATCCATACTTGTCTCCTCCCTAAAGTTTCCACTCAACTATCTATACTCTTGTGTAGTTCCCAGGAAAACTGTCCTTTCCCCATTCTTCACTCTTAAAACACCCATCTGTCCTTCGAGATCATTCCGATCTTTCTTTGTATCTATAAAATTTCTTACCCCCTCGTTTGCATTTCTGTGACCTGAGGATATTGCACACAAGTCACACCTTATTCAGTATTTATGTGCCAGATGGTGAGATGCTTGAGAATAAGTCATCTTTTGTCTTCTCAGCAAAACGTCTGCTGTGTCTTAATAAGTGTGGTTCAAAGAAAGAGACTCCAAAGCCACATTCCCCAACACAAAGCCAGTGATGCCACAGGTAGATCCCAGGACATCTCATTTAAAGCCACATCCTCAACAGATCTTCTGTAAACAGAAAAAAATTCCGTTTTCCTGTGCCACTCATGTTTGTAGTCCCTCCTCTTTTCTCATAACAGCTTTTACATTGCCTTCAAATCCAAATGCTTCTTCCCAAAGCTGACTTCTAGTGTTCCTCCCGCTTGGACTGGCTGTCATCCTTCTGCTTGTAACAATTCCATTTTGGTCTAGATGACATCTTGGGTCTTTTCTTCAGGTGCAAGTCACTTTGGCTCAGAGATTTCTTGTTAAGTTCTACCTGATCAAGGAAGGCTTGGTGAAGGGGAACTCATAAACTGTCAGTCTTTATCTGCTGTCTGGGGCTATAACAAAACATATGAGGTTAAGTAATTTGTAAAAGAAAGTCTTATTTGGTACCATAGTCTAGAAATAAGGAAGTCCAAGGGCATGGCGCGAGCATCTGCTCTGTCTGGTTCTGGTCAGGTCCTCATGGAGGCTCAACTCACAACAGACAGCAGAAGAGTAGGAGTATGCTAGAAGCAGAAAATCTGTGAAAGAGAAGAAGGCAGGTGCCAGGTTCACACAGTACCCAGTCCAGGCCTGTAAGAAAGGAAGTCACTCCGAAGAGAAAAGACTAACTCCTTCTTAAAGCAAATACTGCAGCACAAAGCCCCAGCCACCTTTCAATGCCATTCTATTCGGAATTAAATGACAGCCTGCATTTTGGTGGGGATAAGACATCTTGAAACTTTTGTTCTAGTCGAACAAAAATTTGAAAACTTTAAAGAATGATTAGGATGCAGCTCTCAGAGCACTTGGCCAATTTGGGTTTGAATTTATTCAGGCGCATCCAAGTCAGATGGAGAAGGCATGTTCTGTGCAACAAAGAGTCCGTTGCCCTGGAATAACTAAGAAGTAACATTTGATCTCTTTGGAAATGGGCACTTTCCCTCTACTTACATTCCCTCCCATCTGAGAACATTGGCTCTCCCTAATAAAACCCATATTTCTTCCATTATCAAAACCAGCAAGTGATTAAATAAGCCAGGAGCTGAATGGATGGTCTTTGGGTCCGGTCAAAAGATAATAGACTGGAGAAAGCAGCGGATGCTTCCCTCTTTCTCTCTCACTAGAGAAATTTTTATTACTTTCATTTATTAATTTATTTATTTATTCATTTATTCATTTTTGCCAAAACAACACTATACTGCCTATCCATCTTTAGGCAGGAATTTTACGTAGGTGTGACCGAAGTGGACAATTAGAGTCCCCTCTTAACTCCTCTCCATTTTCCTGGGATAAACATTTAGTTCAGTAGTAAAGTGGGGGGAGGGGAGATAACTTGTTCCATTTTATCTTATGGCTTCCATCCAGATCAAGCCTGAGAGAAATGTGACTGTTTCCTGCTATGCTGGTTATTTTTGAGAGGAATACTAAAAATATGTTAGTTGGTGTGGGACAAGAAAGTATGCACATTCCCTTTGTCTTCTGTCCATCTTGTATGGGTGTTGGCTCTATACCCATTCTGTCCTGTGAACATAATCAGTGACACAGAAAAATGTTGCAGGCGCTCTAATTACAAGGCTTTTGTTTAGCTCCCACCAGAATATAAATACTACATTAAAGCATTCACGCACTCATCTTTAACTTTGTCAATAATTACACTAAATTGCAAATGAAGTCTCTACCCAAGTCTCAGCTATGTAAGAGATAACTCAATGCTAATACCCTCAAACCCTTCATTATTCTGTTTCTTATCCCATCCACAAGAAAATAAGTGCACACACTTGTCAAACAGTCACTGTGAATAGCGACTTGAATGGATGTCTTAGCTTTCTGTTGCTGTGATAAAGACCATGACCAAAAGCAACTTGGGAGAGAAAGGCTTTACTTTACCCTACATCTTATAAAGTCCATCAGGAAGGGAAGACATCCTGATTATCGTTTCTCCTTCTACACTTCCCAGCTCCTCCCCACCCTCCCTCTTATCTGGATCCACTCTCTTTCTGTCTCTCCTTAGAAAACCAACAGGCTTCTAAGAGATAATAATAAAATAGTAATATAAAAAAGCCCTGGCACGACATGAACCTCCAAAGATGCCATAAAATTTGGGGTTTTAGGGGTTTCCCCCTACTGCTGTGCATTCAGTCTGCCCTTAAAAGTTCTCCAATAAGACTTCCTTAGAGAAAACCAAATGTTAATTTGCAAATGGTTATCAATTGGAGATGCCCTTTGGGTTAGGGATGAAGACATGTTCACTTCTTCTATCAGCTCTAAGACACATCTGGGTAGACCTTGTGCATACCGCCTCAGTCTCTGTGACTTCATATGTGCATCAATCCTGCTGACCTACAGGCCATGTTTCCTCTGTGTCCTCCATCCTCTCTGACTCTTACACTCTTTCCATCTCCTCTTCTGCAGGGTTCCCTGGGCCCTCCGGGAGGAGAGTTGATGGAGGCATCCTGTTTAGGGCCGAGTGCTCCAGGTCTCTCACTCTCTGCATGTTGTCTGACTATGGGTCTCTGTATTTGTTCTTATCTGTTGCAGGAGAGAGCTTCTTGGATGATGGCTAAGCAAGACTCTAATCTGTGAGTATAGCAGAATGTCATTAAAAGTCATTTTATTTCCACATTCTTTTACTGGAGGAGGAGTATTTGGTTTTACCCTATGTTCCCAACCAACCTAGTCTTGGATTCTTTGTCACCCGAACAGTGTGCTGGATTTCATCTCATGGAGAGGTCCTTAAGTCAATCAGACATTGGTTAGTCACAGTCACTGGCTTCGTGCCACCATTGCACTAGCATAGCTTGTAGGCAGGACACCATTGTAGATCAGTTTGTAGCTGGGATGGTGTTTATGTTTTTCCTTTGGTATCTTCCTTTCCTAAAGTCACTAACACGCAGAATTGAAGGTTGCTGTTGACACCAGATCAACTTCGCCATATCAATGAGTTGTGTGCATGTGGTCTTCAGCAACAGGACTTTGCAGTCAGTTTGTTGCAACCTACAATCTGCAACCGTGGGGTATAAAAGACTGCCTACTGAGACTATAGAATGTATCATGGTTTGCTGTCTGGCTTTTGTTCCAAAATCCCAGGGCACCAGCAGATAAAACCTTAGTGTGCTACGTGTTCCAGGTCCCAACTTGTTAAAGTCAGAGCAGAGCACCAGGGCTGGTGTTTGTCAGTTGGCTTCCTTCTGCAGTGGGAGGATCTTGCCACCCTGCATTCCAGAAGAGACACAGAGGAAGAAACAGGCAGTTTGTTGAGGTCATTGTGCTGTAACTTCGGGAACAGATGGTACCTGCATGCTCACACTGGGTTAATATGGTGTCCCGGTGCTCAGCCTTCAGATCTGTTGGAAGCACATGACTCATGGGCATTCATTGCTGCAGCCTGCACAGATATGTAGAATTGTGCTTTAGGTTCTCTGAGGCTAGAACAACCTCCCACTGTGCTAAATATACACATCGATAAAGACCCTAAGTCTTTATTCACTTACAGATGAAACTACACGCTGATGGTTGACATACAGAATGCTAATTTCAGCCTGATTCTTCCCCTTCCCTGATACCCTGAGCCACTTCATCTCCTAAAGTCAGTCTATCTGTATTAGTGAAAATAAACCAATTTAAAATAAGCCCAAACTAAGCTATTGTTGGGGTAAATCCACCATGAGAATTATTCAGAGGGATAAATACTGCCTGGAAGAATTGACAAATAGGGATTGAATCAACCAACATTTTAAAATAAATGAATATTAATGATTTCTATACCCATTCATTGTTTAGGTTACCTGTCTCATTAAATTATTCTCACTATTTCTCCCTTCTATTGCTTAGGAAACTGAAAATGTACAGTAATCTGAGTTGCCCTAAAAGCTCACAAAACGAGGACCAGAGCATAAGAACAGAAAACGCATTATTTGCTTCACAAAATTTGTTCATTTTCTTACATGGCTGTGGTGATTTTGTTCAGTACAAGGTTAGATTATCCTGAAGGTTGACTGGCCACCAAATCCAGGTTGGCTTAGGTTTTGCAGTAGTTTTAATAAGGAAAGAGGAAGGAAGAAGGGAAATGTTTCCATCAAAAGTCACACACACACACACACACACACACACACACACACACACACACACATCCACATGCATGTATTTCATGCATTTGAGAAACATATATTTTAGAACCATACAGAGTACAATCCTGTCCTAAAGTCACTATCATTCAGAGTGAAGACATTTCTATATGCATATTATTTCTACTTTTGAAATACTATATTTAAAATGCCACATTATTTCAAAAATACAGACCCAGAAAATCTTCTAAAAACAGTTCAAGAAAGGGCAAAGATGTCAATGCCCTGTGGAGACTGTTCAAGTCACATGTGTCTGCCAAAATGCCCTGTGGTATAGCCTCACTGAGTGTTTTGGTGCTTGATGGTGATTTGCAGAGGATGTAAATCCTATATGACCACATTTTACAGTGAGGATGTGTTTAAACAGGGAAGTTAAGTACCTTGTCATACATCATACCCCCTTTTCCTCAAAGCTCAGGGACCATCATGGAAAAGGAGATAGAAAGATTATAAGAACCGGAAGGAATGGACATCTTCAGAAAATGATGTATGTTAAATGTAAGACTGTATTTGCACATATGAAATTTCAGTAGGTGGGACTGTATGGTCAAGATTTGTGTTAAGATCAGGACAGCCAAAATCCTAAAATTGATGTGGTCAGTGGGGGCAGGGAGAGCTCATTACATCCCTGCCCTCTCTGAGGAGCGATTGACAGCTGGTATCTACTGGACAAGAAGAGTCAGTTTTCTTCAGAAATGAGGGTCTGGAAAGGCTCTCTACTCTACTCCAGTAGATGGTCCTACACCCATGCATATACAGGCAGCACTAAATGGACATGGAGGGTATTCCGTTTTAAGAGAGAAATGAGAGAGCGAGTGAAGTTGGAAGAGAAAGTAGTGGGGGAGGAGCATTGGGGAGGAATTGCAGGGGAGCAAATAGGGAATGGGTTAAAGCCAAACATATTATATGCATATATGAGTATTAAATAAAATATTTTTAAGATAAGCTTATCTCAAGTTGCACAGTCAATAAATATCGGAGTCCAAGCATTCTAGCTATATATACTTGGTAGACCTTGGATTATAACACTTCTGCAAAGGTTAAGGAGGAGACTGGCTTCCTAGTTGGAACTGTCAGTAAACCCATCAGACATAGGTCTGGCCTGATTTTACTGTTTTTTTCCAATAGCCAATACTTTGGAGACCTATATTCTCCTAATCCCACCCCCTTCTCTATCTCTTCCCTTTATTTAAAGATCCTGAAGACTGTGGTGTCCAATAGAACTTTCTGTGACATTGAAAACATTTTATACCAACTGCACTGTGCAATATGGAAGCTGTAAGTCACATGCTCCTCTTGAGAGCTGAACTGTGGACAGTCCTGCTAATTCTTTAAGTCTAATTAATCTAAACAGAAATACCCACATGAGGCTATTGGCTGTACCAATAAAAGAGATATCATAGAGATAGGATCGAAATAATGACCTAACACTCACTGGACATTTGAGATTTTTTTCAAAATTCAAAATAAGCCTGTGAAGTAAATGCCAGTTTTGTCATTTTATGCATCCAGAAATCCTATCTGACAGAGAACCACAGACCTTTCCAGTATCCTCCTGCATGTAAGGGAGACAAAAGAAGAAAAATTGGGGTTTGGAAAATTTGAGACAATTTTTATTTTTAAATAAAGCTTCTTGGATATTAAAAATGATTTAAAATGGATCATATTGTATTAGATTTCATCTCAGACGGTCCTCCACAGGGGTAGAGCTCCTAAGTTCATAAAGGCGAGCCCTGTTAAAAGAGTGCATGTTCAACCGTCACTCACAGACGAGCTTGTCAAGCAAAGGTTGGAGCCAGGGAGAAGTTGTAACAGATGTGTTGAAAATAGTGCCTGAAAGCAAGATGTTGTGGATCGTATTGTTTCTTCCCTCAGGAGTTATTTATGGTACCTTCCCTGGAATGCAGGACACTAGGAAACACTGCCTTTTGAAGTATAGTGCAGAGTATACATGCTCAGAAAATGGCTCCAAGAGAAAAACAGAAAATCTATACACATTCTAAGTGTCTCCTACAAAGGTCACTTCTCTTTCCTCTGTAGCCTCATAGCATAGTAAGACGAGAATTGTTATAACATTCTTTGTTTTATACATGTGCCCACACTTCATTACTATGTCAAAGTAACTGAGAACAATCAGAAAGAAGAAGATTTGTTTTAGGTAATGGTTTCAGGCCAGTGAAAGTTGACACCATGTTTCTGAATATGTCAGGAAGCAGTACATCATTGTGAAAGGTTCATCAGAGGAGAGCTGTACCCACACCATGGCTGGGAGGAAGTAGAATGAGAGTCAGAGGCTGAGGTCCGGCACAATAGCCACTCTTCTAGGAAAAGCTTCCTGGGACACACTTCCTTTGGCAAGACTCCACTTTCTAGTGTCTACCACCTCCTAAACTTCCCATCAAATTTTAAATCTGTCAGCGATTGGATCCATTGATTACGTCAGGGGCCCTATATCCAATCATATTCCAAAAACTCCACCTCTGAGCATGTTGCATGGAAGTTAAGCCTGGAAAACATGAACCTTCCTGGGGACACACCATATCTAAACCATAGCAACATTGGGGTGCTTTGTTTATCTGTCCAACTGAACTCATATCCCTTGGCTTCTCTAGCACCAGTATGGAGATATTGCAATTTGTGAATAAATTATTTTTAACTAATGAATAAAACAAGTGATTGAAAGGTTGTTCAGGTATTAAAGATGGAACTTGTTCATCATGAATAACATTGGTAGCATTTAATCTCTGGGCAATAGAGTGACTCTAAAGAGATTCGAGAAGAGGCTAATAGAGTCATATGTTTGTGATGGGCAGCTTACTCTGGCACCAGAAGAGACATTTAACGTAAGATTGGACATGGCCAGGTGGTATTGCATATGCATCGGAAACAGGTAGAATTAGTCCCTGCACCTTATATAAATTGTGCTCTTGGCATCTAGCAGTGTGTCTGGTTAGATCTAATAATCATTTCCTCACTATAATCATCTCTCAATAATGTAGTCACTTTGTTCTAAATTTTGTTTCAGTAATTCTCTGCAGGATCAGAAATTAGTTCTATCTAGGAAATTAAAACCAATTTTCAAAGAAAACATACACTACATTCTCTACATAGTAGGAAATAAGTTATACACACACACACACACACACACACACACACACACACACAAAGTAATTCTAAGTCATTCTGGAGATTCTGGTTAGCTTATGAATTTATAATCTGTTACATTATAAAACACCTGGTCTTTAGTAGATCTGAGTGGCTTGCAGATCTAATAAACCAAGTTGTATCTTATAAAATGGTTTCTGGGAGCTAGGGAGATAATGATTCTGTGGTTAAAACACTGGTGCTCTGGAGGAGGATCCAGGTTCTGCTAGCAGAATCTATTCAGTGGCTCACAACCACACATAACCCCAGTCCCAAAGGGTGCTCTCTTTTGGCTCCTGTAGGTAGTGCATGTGCATTCTGCAGGGCATACATACAGAAAAAACACTCATATACATAAACAGTAAATACTTTTGAAATATGATTTCTAATGCAAATGGGAAGCATTTTCTCTATATCAAATTTCTACCACAAAATATTTAAGTTACGATCTCTTCAAACCATGTTACATGTTTCCATTAACTGTTATATTCTGTTATGGTTTGAAATACAATCCTCTAAAATATCATGATGTCATTCCTAGTTTCTGTGACTAATACCTTATTTGGAGATAAATATCAGTCTAAGACTATATCGGTCGGGTCGTTCCTAACCTAATATGATTGTTATTTTTAAAAGGTGGACACAGAGCCACACACAGGAATACATGAACAAAAGACAGAGAATGCCCAACTCATCCTCAAGGTGAAGACAAGGGAACACAGGCAATAGCTAGCAAACTTTGTCAGAAAAGCTAGCTGAGTGACCTGGAAGAGATTCTCCCTCACAGCCTCCTGCCAAACCCTTGATGCCAGGCTCCCAGCCTAGAGAACACTGGGACAATGTGTTTCTGCTTTTTAAGGAACGCAGTCTCTACTACTTTGTCATGGGAGCTAATTCATTATCTTTGGGGCATGTTGGTTATAATTTGAATACATTTATTTTAGCGAGATGTTTGTATACTTATCTTCACTTATGACTGTGAAGGCTTCGACATCATCTTAGTCTTTACCTCTTTCAAGCTCTGGCTCAGTTTTGATTTTTCTTTCTCACCCAAAAACCTGCTATATACCCCAGACTCCTACCAAACCTACTTCGCCAGAACAGTGTATAATCCCCTGTTGATTTGGTTAAATGGAGCGTTGCAGTAGCCATGAGATCAGCCCTGCATTTTGTGCTATCATTTCTTGCCCCTCTGCTTCCTCTCCTTTGTTCTGCACTTGTGTGCTTTCACACTTGGCCACCAGTTGTTGCTGACCAGGCCCCTGTGCTCTATTAGATACTGCAAACATCTTTTACAGGTTGCTAGCTTGGATTTCACCCACACCTACCATCACTTATGCAACTATAGTTTCTAGTTTCTTTTGCTTAACATTTTCTTATCTTTCCAAAGCTTTTAATATAATATGTAAAGAACTGTAGGAGATGCTACAAATCAGAAAAAAATGAAGCATGTTCCTTGCCTTCATCTACTTTTCTAAGCTTTTTCTTTTTGGTTTTCATGGAATGTTATCTGACTCTTAGAACCAAATCTTCATTTTTGTGTATATCTTACCATGTAATGATTTCTCATGTGTACTCTCATACATAATCTCATAATAACTTCTAAACTCATGGGATAGGAAGCTTAAAGAACATGCTCCTACCTTCTAAATCCATCGGCTTCCTGCTCAGATCTTCAAAATCATTGTAAAAGTGTCTCAGGGCATTTTGCTTTGTTTTGTTTTGTTTTGTTTTGTATCAGCTTGCATTCCTAAGCAGGCATACAGGCATTGGTGGTCAAATGGGAAAGCCACTGGGCTCTGACAGACTTCCTTATGTTGTTTTCTAGTTGGTATATAGTCCTCTACCCCCACCTATCACCATCTGTGATATGGCATAGGTTTTGACGTTGAGGAGCCATGTCTATCTAGAGTCAGAACAAGACTCCATTCCTTAATGTTTAAAATTGTTCTGAATGTTTCCAGAAGAAATGGCACACTATTTCCTCTTCAAAAAAGGTTTTAGTCATTGTGGGGTGAAAGAGAAATTCCCTTATAGGCTCAACTAGTGGAACAGTTGATACCTAGTTGGTGGCACTGTTCGAAGGGGGTGGTTGTGGAAACTTTAGGTGGTAGAGCCTTACTGGAAAACATTGTCACTGGTGTGGTCTTTGAGGGTTTATAGCCTCACCACACGTTTAATTTTCTCTCTGTGCTTCATTGTGGTGGTTGATGATGTAATCTCCCAACTTCCTGTTCCTATGGCCTACTGCCATGCCTCCCTATCACAATAGACTCTTGTCCCAGAACCATAAGCCAAAATAAACTCTCCCGTAAGTTCCTTTTGTCCGTGGTGTTTTATCACAGCAACAGAAAGTAAGTAATACAAACATGGAGTTGCATGATGGGAACATTTTATTCTTGTCTTTGTCTCAGTGTCAACTCCATTTACTCCTGTGCCCTCTTAATGCCAATATTGATTTTCCTAGCACTCAAATTGTTTACTTTTTCCCAGGGATTTTCTTTCCAATTTTCATTAATAAGCTAAAGTACAGAAGGAAATTCTTGACACCATTGAACCTTCCGCTAAAGGAAAAATTAGTATGTGCTTAGAGTACACATAATTGATGGCTACCTCAGTAGAGAAAATAAACATAACATTTGCTTTATGGGTCACTGGAATAAAATTCTTTGTTCTAGTATTTCTCAGATTCACTTGAAAAAGAAAAAGAACGCTGACTTTCAAGGTTGCAGTGTAAAGAGATTTTCAGAATGCTCACCACCATAAAGGTATCTGTTTCATCATAACAATCATGTCAGGTAAGTCTCATGGCATAGCCGTATAGTCACAATCCTTAAACTTACAGAAACGCACAAATTGATATTTCCCTGGTACTGGGATATACTACAATTTGTGCGTTTTTGTAAGTTTAAGGCCACCCTGGTCTACATAGTGAGCTCTAAGCAAGCCATGGCTACATAGTGACATCCTACCTCAAAGAAAAAAATAAACAATGAAAGTTTTAGGCCAAATAAAAGAGGTTCTATCCCAGCAGGAAGGACACATAATAAGGAATCTGTATAAAAGTACATCACCTCAAAAAGTGACAAAAGTGGCAAATAGAAGCTTTCAAAAATGTTGGTAAAGAAAATCACTTTTTCCTCAAATCAAGTCCTTATAAACATGAGACAGAAGATATTAGAGAAGTTCAATATTCATAATACAGATATATTTCATTACAGGCCACGAGTTTATGTGAAGTCTTAAGAAAGTAATGATGGTTTCTGGGTATAAATCCCACTTGGGTGTCTGAAATGAGCAAGGAAGATACTCGGCTCTTATCAAATGCTTCATTTATAATACTTTGAATCTTTTGGTTTTGTTTTTACTGAGATGTGGTATTTTCCAAACCAAAATTTAAAAATGGAACTGAGCTGTACTGGCTTCAACTAAAGAAGACAGAATTCAAGTCAGAGAATAGGAAAGTCTTCCAGCCAAAACCAAAAACACTTTATTAGTTGCCTCATTCCAAATGTTGAAACAGCTCCAACCTGAGAAAACCAAGGTCTTCAGAATCAGAACAGCTTTACAAAGAGGAGAGAGATGTGTCATTTATTTAGGAGTTTGATCTGAATCCAAGTTGGAAAAGAAAACCTAAAAGCTTTTAGGATAATAAACCTGGTGATAAAAAATAAATGCTGTTTTCTTTCTTGTAGAATGAGCCAGGCTCTGTGTGAAATTTATTTTAAAATCTTTACGATTTCACAATCGGGACAGGACAGGTATTTGTAAGAGGTCCATTTCATACTCACTCTCATTTTCTGCAAAATATTCAGTTGAAGTTGTGCACGTTGCTTGCTAAAGCTTTATTTCAGAAATGCCTGTGTGGACAAATGAATTCCTACTGGCAGGGAGTTCTAAAGTACAAAATATATCCAAGGGAATTTGGAATCACTTAAGTCTTAAAATAACAAGAAATGTAATTTCTGGGGAAACTTAAATTCTTAGGTTGTAAGATTGTGCAGTCATTAATCTAAATGAAGGATTTCAAGAGTTAATACCTGTCTCTCCACCTATCCAAACCAACACTCTTCTCTTTCCAGCTGAAAGAAGGTAAGCAATACTGGTCTTAGTTTGGCTTTATACATAAAGAAGGAAGGAAAAAAAGTGAAAGAAAAATAAGATTGAAGAGTTTTTTTAAGGGAATCTTCAGGTTATTAAAAAAACTTGAATTCACACACAATTTTTAATTTATATGCCTAGCATCAACTTCAAAATGAATTATAAAAATTATCCTATGAACTATTCATTGTATGATAATTTAAAGTCAACAGTAGCACACAAAGCACATTGTCTCTCTATATAACCAACAAGATGGTTCACACTGAAATTTAAACTTGGAGAACAGAAACTGTCTTTTATTTTTTTGATGTGGGGTATTCATCTTTCTCCATTCACATGAGCACATTCTAAATTTTTGTAGTTTTCCAAGTATGTTGTACGGTTTTCTTAAATCTTTGCTTTGTTGGGAACGTCACACATAAGCACTGAGTCTACAACACTCCCTTCTTTTCTTAATGTCAACCCTTCTTATGCCCCCCTTCACCCACTTTCTCCCAAATTCATGACCTCTAATTTTTTAACTATTCCTGTTGTTTTTATGATTTACATCTTCGGAGTCTACTTAGCACTGACTGCATGTGCATTTCTAGGGCTTTATCAGCAGCCATTGATTGCCTGGGGCTCTCCATCTAGGCATGGAAGCTTTCAAGATCTCTCCCGTACACATGGGCATATTCACTACAGTTGTCATTGTGCAGGCCTTTGTATGTGTGTCTACTATGGTACATGTTACCTCTCTGCCTTGTCAAACCTGAAACCTTCCTTCAGGACTTCAAACACAGAGCCTTGGTCAGCTAGACAAGTCCTCTGCAACTGATTTCTTGGCTCTTGGCTTCTTGAGACAGGATCTTACCATTTAGCACAGGATAGCTGTCTTAGGGTCTTATTGCTATGAATAGACACCATGACCACTACAACTCTTATAAAGGAAAACATTTAATTTGGTCTGGCTTATAGTTTCAGGGATTTAGCCCATCATCATCATGGCTGAAGCTAGAAGCATATAGGCAGACATGGTGCTAAAGAAGGAACTGGGAGTTCTTCATCATGCTTCCTCCAAATAGGCCACACCTACTCCAACAAGGCCATACCTCCTAATAGTTCCACACCCTATGGGCAAAGCATTCAAACATATGAATCTATGGAGGTTACTCCTATTCAAATCACTACAGTAGCATTAAGTATACTATCACATCCAAATTCTGCTTCCACACCCCATTTTGTGGATCAAACCCAGGATCTTACACTTGCTAGACAAGCACATTATCAACTACAATGCCACATCCTTTCAATAATCAATTCTATAGAAAAAGGCATTCTCAGTTCTTCTTTCTCTGTCTTCTCAGGAAAGCCTATGGGAATATCTGTGCTAATTGATGGTGGTTGTTTTGTTCCCTATATGCAGTGCTGGAGCTCAAATCTGGGATCCTGACCATGCTAGTCAAGACTGTTTATGCCTTGCTGATAATGTATACTGTTTAATTTAAAAGCCCATTTTCTCTAATGGAGCACAATAACAAAGACTACTTCGTACTCATCTTTTATTTCTGTTGGTTCTTATAACTTATTAAGTGTTAAACAAAACTGACTGATAAGAGAGAAAAGTAGGGTTGGAGGCCTCAGATCTAGAGCAATTATCCAAATGATAGATCACACACCTTTTCTATTTTGAAGTATCCTCTTTAGATATTTTGCAGGATATAAAGAGAATACTAGTTAAACTTTTTAAGGTAGTAATTGCTGAAGGAAATATAGATATATTTACTTTATTACTTTTAATTATGTTCTATGTTTGTGTATGAGTATACTTACTTGAGTGCAGAAGACAGCAACAGGTCATC
Source organism: Rattus norvegicus (assembly GCF_021556685.1). Lineage (NCBI taxonomy): Eukaryota > Metazoa > Chordata > Mammalia > Rodentia > Muridae > Rattus > Rattus norvegicus. The sequence continues at coordinate 141,940,010 of NC_141535.1, read as the reverse complement.
GTGAGCACCTCAGCATGGGTTCTGGGAACTGAGTGAATGCTCTTAACCACTGGCCCAACTTTCAAGCTCCCATTCCTCAGATTTAAAAAGAAGTATTCTAATTTCATGAATTAATCAACAACTTAAAGAAACAATTCTCAGAACATTTAATACCTGTAAAATTTTTATCAACATGAAGGAAAAAATGTAAATGACATAATTTGTATCCTGTAGTCAGAGACTAATGTACAGTGGCGTCTGACTCAAAGCCATATAGAAATGTTGGTATTGTTGCTTTCTATCACATGATGATTCATAAGAGCCACTAAATTTTCTAAAGCTGCACTTTGCTTTCTGTCTGTATGGTATCATGTGCTTGCATATCCCTGTGTTTTTCCAAACAATGTTCCCAAAAACAGGATTGTTATTTAGCTCAAGAAAGAATTTAGGAAGGATGTGACACACAGATGTGGAAGCTTTGAAGTTCCTGTTTTGTTTTCCTATTGAATATCACACTCATTCCCAAAGCAAGCAAGAAAGTATTACACCTCATGGCCCCTATTCTATGCCAGAGTGCACAGGGTTGCACTTAGTACCACTGAGTTTCAATCAGTATAATACATACAGCAGCAGTGACTCCTGCTCCGTATTTCAACATGTACTTGTTCTCATCTCTCCATTACTGTCCACTCATGCTGACTAGGTAGTGGTTATTTGAGTGTGATGCTGGGAACAAAAAAGCATCAAAAATCTTGCCAAGCTATGAAATCTGTGAACCAGAAGTCCAGCCTTCCAGGTAAGGTATACCTATTTGCATAACAATAGTTTAACTGTGATGATAGTAGCTGACTGCTCTATGATTTAAGTTGAGACCCATGGGATGCCCTCTGCCAGATAACAACCCAGGTTCGGGGAGATGTATAGCAGGCAGAGGACTTAATAATGTTTAACTAACCTATCTGCTGTGGCTGGAACAAGAATGAACAAAAATATACAAATATGGGCACACATATTTGTATATTTTGTTGCCAGTTGGTGTGAACTGTTTAAGAACAATTGGGAAATACGGCTATATTGGAGATAGTGTGACACTAGGTGATAGGTTTTGAGATTTCAAAAGTCCATGCTAGACCCCATCTTATCTGTGTTTCCACCTATAGACTGTGGATCAGGTTATAAGCTCTCAGCTATTATTCCAGTGCCATGGCTGCCTATCTGTCACCACAGTGTCTGCCATGACGGCCATGGACTGACACTCTGAAGCATCAAGCAAGCACCCAGTTAAATGGTTTCTTCTAAAAGTTGCCCTGGCCATCGTGTTTCTTCTCAGCAAGAGAACAGTAACTAAGATACTGTTGAAGCATCGAGCTACTTTCTATATCATAAGCAAAAGCTGATCCCAGCTTTGATCTAAGAAACCTGTCCCAAATGAACTGTGGTGACCTATGGCTGCCCAGGATAAAAACAAGAAATACTGTGGGCTTGGCTTTTAAAAGGACATTCAAACTACCCCTTCTAAGGTTCAGGGAGCATTGCAAAGGAAGAGGCAGAAAGTATTTAGGATGGGGTAAGTTCTATGGAACACCACCTCTAGACTCAACACAACTTCTGCAATCATTAATTAACTGCAACTATATTTCCATGTATTAGGCCCTAGCAACAGTCAGTTGAAGGAGGGAAGGATCATGGGGACCCACTCCTCACCTCTTAACTATTGGCTATTAATAGACACTTGGAAAAGACAAGTCCTTGACTTCAATTGTGATTCCATTGCTGAGTCCAGCAAGCTCCAAAAGAACCACAGTCATTGGCTCAAAGACATCCTTGGGTAATCTCAGTGGGTTACATAATGGGAGAAAAGAAAACAGACATGTTGTGATGGAGAGATTTGCAGAGATCCTACACTAGTTACTGATGGAATTGTAAACTTGTGTAGCCACTATGGAAATCACTATGAATCTCCCTTAAAAAAAATCTGAGAGCTCACCGCTGAGACAGGTGGGCACTCCTGAGACTGCAGAGCGGAGGAGACCACCAACACTGCCCACCCCTGCCCACATCCCTGGCCCAAGAGGAAACTGTATACGGCCTCTGGGTTCCCTTGGATAAGGGCACAGGAGCAGGAAATCCGCTGCATCTGAGACACCGGAACCTGAAGGGACCGACCAGATAAACAGTTCTCTGCACCCAAATCCTGTGGGAGGGAGAGCTGGGCCTTCAGAGAGGCAGACAGGCCTGGGAAACCAGAGGAGACTACACTCTGCCCACATCTTTGACTCCAGAGGAAAACAACAAACACCATCTGGAACCCTGGTGCACAGAAGCTCCCGGAAGGGGCGGCGCAGATCTTCCTGGTTGCTGCCGCCACGGAGAGCGCATAAACAACTCCTCACGAGCAAACCTGAGCCTCGGGACCACAGGTAAGACAAACCTTCCAGCTCCAAGTGACCTGCCTGGTGAACTCAAGACACAGGCCCACAGGAACAGCTGAAGACCTGTAGATAGGAAAAACTACACGCCCGAAAGCAGAACACTCTGTCCCCATAACTGACTGAAAGAAAACAGGAAAACAGATCTACAGCACTCCTGACACACAGGCTTATAGGACAGTATAGCCACTGTCAGAAATAGCAGAACAAAGTAACACTAGAGATAATCTGATGGTGAGAGGCAAGCACAGGAACCCAAATGCTGGCGAGGATGTGGAGAAAGAGGAACACTCCTCCATTGTTGGTGGGATTGCAGACTGGTACAACCATTCTGGAAATCAGTCTGGAGGTTCCTCAGAAAATTGGACATTGAACTACCTGAGGATCCAGCTATACCTCTCTTGGGCATATACCTAAAAGATGCCCCAACATATAAAAAAGACACATGCTCCACTATGTTCATAGCAGCCTTATTTATAATAGCCAGAAGCTGGAAAGAACCCAGATGCCCTTCAACAGAGGAATGGATACAGAAAATGTGGTACATCTACACAATGGAATATTACTCAGCTATCAAAAACAATGACTTTATGAAATTCATAGACAAATGGTTGGAACTGGAAAATATCATCCTGAGTGAGGTAACCCAACCACAGAAAAACACACATGGTATGCACTCATTGATAAGTGGCTATTAGCCCAAATGCTTGAATTACCCTAGATGCCTAGAACACATGAAACTCAAGATGGATGATCAAAACGTGAATGCTTCACTCCTTCTTTAAAAGGGGAACAAGAATATCTTTGGCAGGTTAATAGAGAGGCAAAGATTAAAATAGAGACAGAAGGAACACCCATTCAGAGCCTGCCCCACATGTGGCCCATACATATACAGCCACCCAATTAGACAAGATGGATGAAGCAAAGAAGTGCAGACCGACAGGAGCCGGATGTAGATCGCTCCTGAGAGACACAGCCAGAATACAGCAAATACAGAGGCGAATGCCAGCAGTAAACCACTGAACTGAGAACAGGACCCCCGTTGAAGGAATCAGAGAAAGAACTGGAAGAGCTTGAAGGGGTGATTTGCATATCCACGTTTATAACTGAGGTATTCAAGAGAGCTAAGAAAGAAATCCACCCTAAATGTACATCAACAGAGGCATGCATGAAGATATTAAAGTTTATGCAGCTGTAAGAAAAGTTAAAGATGGTATCTGTAGGAAACTGGATACAACTAGAAATTTCCATGTTAAGTAAAATATGCCAGACTCAGAAGAGAAATTATTTATGCTTTCTGTCATTTGCAGAACCTAGGTTTACAACAATTTTTGTGTGTGTACATATGCATTTCTGTAGATCTCAAAACTAGAAAGGGGATCATGAGAAGGGAGGCAGAGATGACAAGGGAGGCAGGGGTAGAGAGGGTATTGGGACACAGGCAATAGGAAAACAGAACTGGGCCTGACTGGGAACAAAAGCAAAGGAGGAGGGAGGGGTTAAGAGGTATAGGACAGAGAAGGAGCTCAGGGAGAGGAATGAGCATAAATTAGGGCTACATGGAAGAAGATGTTAGGATACAGTCCACTTCTTTGTGTACTAACCTAAGAATTAAATTAAAACTAAAAGACCATGACTTACATGGAGGCCATATCTTTATATCAAAACCACTACACTGGAGTACAAGACACTAACTTTTCTGCCTCTCTAGTGAGACCTACAATACTCTACCAAAGTGTAAGTAATAATTAAATTACCATGTCTAACTGCAGAGGATTAAGATACTTTATTGTATCTGGTTACAGAAAAATACTATAGTATTTTATTTGTACAAGAAATACATAAAGCTTGAAGATAAGGTAACAAATGGCCAATTATATATGTCTTTGTCAGAATGTTGATGCTTTTTGATGACATGAGAGCTCAAATATAAATATACATGTGATTTGTAGAACATCTTAAAACAACAAAACAGACTCTGAAGTCATGCAGTCAGTGAATATCAGAGGATGGGTCATATGCAAATTAACCCCAGGCTCAAACTCTTTTTAATGCCTTGGTCACTCTGTCAGTAAATTCAAGTGAGAATTTCAGAATGTAAAGTAACAATGGTAAATTTTAGGCGTCTTCCCAGTTTAATCTAGGGTGTGAAGTTTCTAACTGGCAAGCTGAAATTCTTGTAATCTTATAAGCGTGTGTGTGTGTGTGTGTGTGTGTGTGTGTGTGTGTGTGTGTGTGTCTGCAGAAGAAGACCTTCCGAGAATCAGAAGCTCAGACAGTCTCATACTTCATCACAGACTTCACCTTGAAAGCAATAGATTATACCAAGTCAGCAAGCCAGAGCTACACAATGCTGAGCCCAGAGTACTGTAAATAAACCAAGAAGTGTTTGTGTGGGATACAGGGAGAGGGAGAGGAAGAGATGGGGAGGGAGGAGAGAGGGAAGGGGGAAGAAAAAGGGAAGGGAGGAAGGGGAGAGAGGGAGTAGGAACTCACCCTAGAGAGTTCACTAGGTATGTGCATAAATTTCAAAGTGCGGGGATCCAATGATTTTTGTCCCAAGAAAGATGAAGAGGATTGTGGATACAGCCAGACTCTTGCGAAAAAGAAATTTTTTTTTTATTTTTAACAAACTAATTTATTCTTCAGAGTCTAAACCCTTCTGTGAGCAGCTTCCCTATTGTGGAGAGAGATCCAGCCCCTCAGGCCTCAAACTCGAACTCGAAGTACTGAGGGTCGAAGTAGTGGATGCGGACATAGCCGTCTTCGCCACCGCTGCTGTTGCCATCAGGACGGAAGACAACGCTGTTGATAGGTCCAAAGTGGCCCTTGACTCTTCCAAACTCTTCCTCAAAAGCCAAATGGAAGAACCTGTCCTCAAACTGGCCAATCCTGGTGGAGGTTGTGGTCACATCCATGGCTTCCTGACCACCTCCCAGCACCACATGGTCATAGTTGGGAGAGAGAGCAGCCGAGTTGACGGGACGTTCTGTTCGGAAAGTCTAATGATGTTCAAGACTTGTGGAGTCGAAGAGCTTAGCTGTGTTGTCCTTGGATGCGGTGACAAACATGGTCATGCTTCTAGACAACTGGATGTCATTGATCTGCCGGGAGTACTCCTTAACGTTCACCAACACCTCTCCAGACTTGGCGCTGCACTGGTTGAGCTCTCTGCTCTCGTGGCCTGCGACGATGCACTCCCCCAGGGGACCCCAAACAGCACTGGTGATCTTGGAATCATTACAGGGGATCTTCATGTAGGGCTCGTTGCTATCAATCTGGCTTGGATCCCGCAGATCAAAGAAGCTCACAAAACACTGATACCCCATCTGCTTGTCTGTGGAGAACATGATGATGTTGCCCCCAAGGTCAAAGCCACAGGTCCGCACGGCTGAGTTGGTCTTGAGTAGGGCCAACTGCTTCCCTGTTTCACAGTCCCAGAGACGACAGCTGTTGTCAGCTGAGCCAGTAAGGGCATGCTTGGTGTCCCAGTCAGCGTCCACACACCACACAGCTCCAGTGTGGCCCATGTAGGTGCCTAGCCTCTCGCCATTGACAGAGTACCACACATTGACCATAGGGTCTTTGGTCACAGTGAAGAGGAGGTCTCCTTCAAAAGAAATCTTACAAGCCAAAGAGAACATGAAGCATCACTGTTGTAACAGGAGCAGCATGGCGTCCATTCCTTTCTAGGTCAGGTGTAGGACACAAGAGGCAGGCATGGATGCAGAGTGAGAATCTGTTCTGTTTGAGCCAGGGGAGCTGCCTAGAGGGTCAGGTCCACATAAGAGTCGGGTAGGGTTTTAGAAGGGGGTCCATCATCATCTCTGGACTGAAGGAGTGGCAATAGTTACCCAGAATGGGGTGCATCTTTGCTCATACCAATTTCGAATGATGGAACCCAGCTTGGAACCTAGAAAGAATTTAAAATCTACTCCACAAATAACCAGGTATTCATGTTGGTAGTTTAAAATGTGAGCTCTGGGTTTGCTGCTCCAGCCACCATCATTGACAGTAACCTTCGGGGACCACAAGCCTAAATAAACCCACCTTTCTGTGAGTTGTCTTGGTCACGGTGCTTTATCAAAACAATAGAAGAATAGATAATATACCAGCCTTCTTCTCCTGCTTCCAGGCTTACAAAGGTCTATGTCACAAAAGTGCATCAGCTTCACATTAACCTAAGTTAAATGTCCTCAAACAGACCTCTCTCTGAACAGTGACTGTTTGAAATTGAGGGTGTTTGTCCAATCTCAAATCATTATAAAGATGTACATCTTCTCAGAGTAAACAAGAAGGTTCTAGAATCTGCCCACACACTCTGCCCAGCAACTAAAGAAGAGGACAATGAGAAAAAAATTAAGCTTTGTCTACATTAAGATTTCATCTTGCATCTGTCAGAATGGGTAAAATAATAACACAAGTGACGGCTCATGCTGTCGAGGATGTGGAGCAAGAGGAACACTCATCCAAGGCCGGAAGGAGTGCGAACTCATAAATCAACTATGGAAATCACTGTGTCAGTTCCTCCAGAAGATGGTTATCAATCTCCCTCAAGATCCAGCTATACCACTCTTGACCATCGACCCACAGGACGCTTCATCCCACCGCAGAAACGCTTGCTTAACCATGCTCATTGCTGCTCTATTCATAATAGTCAGAAATTGGGAACTGCCTAGATGTCTCTCAACAGGGAAGTAGGTAAAGACAATGTAGTACATTTACACAATAAAATATTATGACTCAGCCATTAAGAAAACAAAATCATGAGATTCTCAGGTAAGTGGATGCAACTACAAACAAATACAAAACAAACAAAACCTTTAGTGAGGTAACCCCGACCCAGAAAGACAAATATGTTCAGTGCCTTGCTCGCTCAGCCATCATCAGAGACGTTTCCATCTGCAGCAGATAGGAACAAACCCAGAGACTCCTGCCTGAACATCATGCAGACAGTGAGAGACCTTGGGACACTCAGCCCACAGGATGTCTCTATCAAATCCCTCCCCTCCCAGGCTAAGGAAAGCTGTGGAAGAGAAGGCAGAAAGAGTGTAAGAGCCGGGGGGATGGAGGTCACCAGGGAAACAAGGCCTCTAATTCATCAGGATAGATCGCATATGAGCTCAAAGAGACTGAGGCAACACGCACAAGTCTGCATCGGATCACATCCTATGCTCCCATCTCTAACCCAGAAACAATATAGTAACCACTTCCAAATAAAAATTTAGTCTTCTTCAAGGGGCTCTCAATGGGAAAATCTCTCTCTCTCTCTCTCTCTCTCTCTCTCTCTCTCTCTCTCTCTCTCTCTCTCTCTCTCTCTCTCATTTACTTTACAATCCCATTTACCCCCTCCTCTTCTCCCAATACCCCTTCATGCAAGTCCTCCCCCATTCCACCTTCCCCTTCTTTTGAGAAGCCATCCCTTACCCCCTACTCACCACTCCCCACCCCCACCCATGCAAGTCAAGTTACTACAGGACTTGATGCATCCTCTTCCACTGAGGCCAGACTATACAACCCATTTAGGAGCTGGGGACCCACAGGCAGGCAGGCAACATGCTCCGGGGCAGCTCCTGCTCCAGTTTTTGGGGAATCTACATAAAGACCAAGCTGCTTATCTGCTACATATGTGCGGGGGTCCTAGGTCCAGCCCATGCTAGTTCTTTGGTTGGTGATTTGGTTTCTGGGAGTTCCCAAGGGTCCAGGCAGTTGACTCTGTTGGTCTTTCTATGGAGTCCCTGTCTGCTTCAGGTCTCTCACTCCTACCAACTCTTCTGTAAGACTCCCCAAGCTCTATCTAATGTGAAACAAATATTCTTAAGAGTAGTCTGAATGCTCAGTAGCAGATGACCAACAGAACATGAACTCAAGGCATCTTTGGAAGTTCCTTGTCTCAAAATGTCATGTCAAGGCACGCACACACACACACACACACACACACACACACACACACACGTGTGTGTGTGTCTATATATACATATATATACACATACACACACACACACACACACACACACACACAAAGGACCAGTAGATTTAGAATATAATTTATATAAAGTGTATAAATTAATAGATGTGGCTTTCCATTGTATGTTTTATGGCGGCCCTGAGTGTGCAAATGAATGGGTCTCCACTTCTATATCTGGTTGTGCCTTCTCTTGGGCTTGGGCTCTTTTCCTTCTGTTTGTTTGTTTTATCCTATTCCAATGTGTTAATTTTTGTTTTACCTTATTATATTATATTTTCTTACCCTTTAGATTCGTGCTTGTTTACTAGTAAGACACAGAGAGGTGGTGGGTCTGGATTGGAGGGGAGGTGAGGAGGAAATGGAAAAGTAGAAGGGAAAACTGTAATCAGAGCATACTGTGAAGAAAAAATCCGTTTTCAATAAAAAGAGAAATTTAAAGAATATTAAGTACTTTTTAAAATTAAGTTTGGCTTCTTTGAGATTTGATCCTTTACTAAAGTCTCCTGCTATGTTCCTGCAGAAACCACAGGAAAAAAATGCAGTTAGGGGATAATAGATTATCATTCAGATCCACAGGAAAGAAAATATATCATATTCAAACACTTTGAGCTGGTGTTTTGGATCAGTCGGTCTAAATGGTGTCTCTGGAGGAGCATGTTCAAAAGGAACCGTTCCTACCTCGAAGCCTCTGCCCCATGGTTCTACATTCAATTTTCAGAATTAGTTTTTCAGGGCTTTTTGTTATTGCTGTTATTTAAGCACAGTGTCTTAGATGGCTTGAAACTTGCTGCATAGACCAGTCTGGCCTGGTTATCATACAGATAAGACTAGCTTCTGCCTCTGCCTCTGCCTCTGCCTCTGCCTCTGCCTCTGCCTCTGCCTCTGCCTCTGCCTCTGCCTCTGCCTCTGCCTCTGCCTCTGCCTCTGCCTCTGCCTCTGCCTCTGCCTCTCTGCCTCTCTGCCCCTCTGCCCCTCTGCCCCTCTGCCCCTCTGCCTCTGCCTCTGCCTCTGCCTCTGCCTCTGCCTCTGCCTCTGCCTCTGCCTCTCTGCCTCTCTGCCTCTCTGCCCCTCTGCCCCTCTGCCCCTCTGCCTCTGCCTCTGCTTCTGCCTCTGCCTCTGCCTCTGCCTCTGCCTCTGCCTCTCTGCCTCTCTGCCTCTCTGCCTCTCTGCCCCTCTGCCCCTCTGCCCCTCTGCCTCTGCCTCTGCTTCTGCCTCTGCCCTTGCTGAGTTTTGGGGTTAAAGGTATAGAACACTGAACATAGCTTGTTTACTATTTTATTTTTAAAATACTATAATAAATTTAAAATATTTAGTCCTTTGCTGGGCATAGGATACACATATTACAAACCAATCACAGGAGCAAAGGAAGGGTTGTACAAGAAAGGAGGGGTTGAGAGAAATTTAAGGAGAAAAGAAGGGAGGGAAGGGATAGGAAGAGAAGCAGAAAAAAAGAGGAATGGAGGGCCTGGGAGAAGAGAGAGGAAGAGCTGAAGAGGAGGTCAAGCTTGTTTCCTATCACATATGCAGGAATATGTCATGCCATATCATATTCATGGCCCAATATCATGTGAGATTGACCACAACATAGCTCAGGACACAAAGTTTGACCACAGTGGCTCACTGTAAGAGAAGGCATGTCAACATCCCAGCTGCAATGTTCTCTTTCCTAAGTCACACAGACTCTGGTAAACAGATGGAGAGTCAATTATTGTGATTGAGGAATAGGTGTTGCCACATCAGAAGGTCGATCTATGGCCTTGGTGCATCACATGCAATCTTGGAAACCTAAATAGTCCATTTAATCTTTTTAAACTTCAGTTTCCTTACCTACAAAGAGGTAACATGACTGTCTCACTGGAAGGTACAGAAACTTGATGTATTCCATGCTCAGATCCCCCTTGAGGACCACAGCTCTTGGGCATGAGGACTGTCAGTGGCTCTTCTAAGTTCCCCTCTGGGAACTGCCCTGTGCCTTCTGTTTCAAGGACTCATTAATTCAAGTTTATTGTACTTCTTTTAACTTATGTGTATGAGTCTTTCCCCACATTTATATGTATGTAACAAAACCTGGACCCTTGGAGCTCTCAGAGACTGAACCACCAACCAAACAGCATACATAGGTTTGAACTAGGTTCCCCATACATAGCAGATATACATCTCATTCTTCATGAGGGTCTGAACAACTGAAGCAGGAGCTACCCCTAAAGCTGTTGCTTGTCTGTGGAACCCTTTCTCCTAACTCGGCTCTATTGACACAGAGATCAGAAGGTGCTAGATCTCCTAAAACTGGAGTTAGAGATAGTTGTGGGCTGCTATGTGGGTGCTGGAACCTGAATCCAGGTCCTCTGTAAGAGCAACAAGTGTTATCAGCTACTAAGCTGTCTCTCATCCCCATATTTAATGTAAGTTTCAAACAGCTGTAAAGTCCAAGCCTTCTCAAGTGAATCTGCTGCTGTCACACACCAGTGTCTATCCAACACTCTTCTTGTATCCCTCTAGACATTTTTCATTTTTTACCTTTCTAGACATACCAGGCATGCTCCAGACTCAATGTCTTTGCACTTAAGACTTTCCCCCTCCTTTTAAGATGCTCTAATTCCACATGATGTTCTCCACACCCCCTTAAAATCTTGGTATAAATGAATCCTGACAAGATCTACCATGATCTTAGTATGTATTTTACTTGGGTTTTATCTTTTTTTTATATCCTGCAGTGGACTGGTTGAAGTCCTGATGACTCCTGAACCTACAACAGTGATTAGCACATAAGAAATGTCTAATTCACACCATAGATAACAACAATAAATCAATAATGATGATGAATTTCTTGAACAAACAGTGATTTTCACCTTTTTTCCCCTGTGTGGAAATGTTGAGGATCAAGCAGATACTCTAATTATATGACTGCAAACACAAATATGTAAAGGCAAAACCACTTATATACATACATACATACATACATACATACATACATACATACATACATGTATACATATACATGTATAAATGTATATATGCTGAAAGGCATACAAATAATCTACCCAGTTTGGCAAGAGCAGCAGTGCATGCTGGGAGGTGTTATCAGTATCTAGCTCCTTCATCTCATTTCTATGACATGGAGTCAAAGAAGCATATGCTTGTATCATTGCAGCATCTTCTCTCCTTTCCCAGGAAAACTAAAATTAATGATGAAGGACCATAGAATTCTGAGGACAGAAACTGCCACCCAGTCTATGGGAGCATTCTCCTCTGCCACTTTTTTATCACTAACGCTTCTGAGGACCTAATCACAACATTGTTTCTCAAGAGAGGTACAAAGCATAAGAGTGTGTTGTTCCCCCAAAGCTCTACCTATGTGGTAGAGAAACATCATCTCTCTTCTGCAGTTTCCCGGGCTGTTCTGCTTCCCTTGCCTGGATTCCAGGTCTCAGGAATCACAGAAGACTCTTCATCCGTTGACAAAGGCCAGAGTTGGGTCGGGTCTGTTAGCCCAGTTATCTCTGGCCTTAGCTATTAGCCTACAATTCCTGTGAGGAATTGACCAGTGATTTCTTGGCCTATCCAAGTTATTGAGTTCACATAGTTGGCAGTGACAGAAAGGGAATGGCTCTCCCAGCAATACCTGACAGGCAAACAATTGCTCTTTGGCTTTGTGGCAATCTGTGTGCTTTCAGCTCTGCCAAATCGGTTTTTGTTTTTGTTTTATTTTGGATTTTTTTCCAGGCAGCCTTTGAAAGAGAGAGAGAAGACGAGACAGAAAATCACACTCACAAGCTCTCCGACATTCTAAGGAATGTGACTGGACCTTTGCAAGCTCCATTGAAGCTTTCACATAAACTCCCGGGATCAATCCCACCCCTGGCATGTGAGACAGCTCTGATTCAGACTCTGTGAATGGATGGCACCCTCTGATTGTCCTTGCAGATTATCTCTAGCAACTCAAGAGGATTTCATTGTTGTAGGACACTATAGAAGAGCCTGGGTGATTTGCATTATGCAAAATTGAGCCTTTGGGAGTATCGAGTGCTTCAGGAGCAAAAGTAACAACCCCAATGCTTTGGAAGAAAGCAAGGCAGTGGAAAGTATGCCCTAGTGACCTTAAACACACTTAAAATGGAATGAAATAATTGGTCAGTCTTGGGAACCCTTTTAGTAACTTACTAGAAATATAAAGGGTGCATATGAAACACTGACAGCAAAAGCCAAGGTTTTTGCTTTGGGGTCCCTTTCTACCATTTCAGAGGGCAACAAAGAAAGCCCATCACTCTAAAATTGGCAGCCCTGCAATGGGAAGACAGCCCTGTCTTCTCAATCTTCTGGATGTGCTGGTGGCTTGGGTGCTATTTGTGTCTTGATTGGCAAGAGTGTGTTCTGTCTAGATAAGTAAAGAATCATCTCTTAAAAGGATCCTTCAAAAGAGCAGCTGTCTGGAAAGATGAAGCAATGCCAGGGACTTTAAAAGCTGGTCCAAATTCCAATATCTGAGGCAAACACCAACAGGTGACACAGACCCTTGAATATGAGGATCCCATAGTGCACTGGATAAAGACAATGTGATACAAATTCTTATTTATATTTCATTGAAAGATCACTTGAGCAAGATATAATCTTTATGGTTTATCTCTGTTTACATTGTTTGTGTCTGTCTTATTATTCTCAAAATTGGAAATAAAAAAAGATTATTTGATTCTCCATTATTTTAAGTGTGCTAGCTTGGCATTTGGTGTCCTTAACAACCTTGAATAGCATACTTTCACATCCCATCTACTGCCATCCACTTCTCCCATTGAACAACGTGTCTGTAAGTCCTTAACAGTGGCCACTGTTGTTCGTTTTCTTCCACATCCTTCTCCAGAACACCACCAGGTCAGACTATCTTCACTTCCCAAGGCAAAGCCAAGTGGCCCCTCCTTTGGAGAAGTTCACAATGATCATCCAAAGCAGTATTTGTTTCTGCACATAACATGATCCTCTTGCATTGTGTAATGGAATTGCTGTGTTACATTAGTTCACTATGCATAGGTTTTCTGTCCTACTTTACCAAGAAGTTTTCAGTGATCTGGGTCATTCCTTCTGACTAACTCAGCAAACATTTCATGAATAGATATATGGGAGATGAAACTCATAATGTTTTTTTCACTTCCTGTTTTATAGAGAAGAAAATTACAATCCAGAGAGAATCAGTCTTGTCCTAAATATCATCAAAGCTGAAAACAACATTACATCCAAAGGTCTTTGCTAGGTCCCTGTTCATGTATAATGTTAGAACTGCTATAGAGTTTTTGCTACTGACAAGAATGTATATGTAGTGAGAAGGGATCACAAATGATGATGAAAATAAAGAAAGCAATATTTTATTAAAATTCTAGAATTAGAGGTCAAGAACAGGGGTTCTTGAAAGAAGCAAGAGTGGGGCCGACTCTAACTCTGTTGCCTTCCCTTGGATATCTTTCCCCTAACTGGGCTGCCTCATCTAGCCTCACTGGAAGATGTAATTAGTCCTACTGCAACTTGATATGCCATAGTGAGTTGATATACATGGGAGGCCTCCCTTTTTCTGAGAAGAAAGGGGATGGGATGGGGTCAGAGGAGGGGAGGGGAGAAGAAGGAACTGGGAGGAGAGGAAAAAGGGGAAGCTGTAATCCAGATATAAAGTAAATAAATAAAATTAACAAAAAAAAATCAAGTGAAGGACCTGAATGTCTCTATCCATAGAGTGATGCTAGATGTTCCCTTATCCTAAGTAGTGATTTTGCTTTCCCCAAATACTCATCATGCATGAATATGCTGCCCAATCAAGGTCGTATGTAGAGTAACATGTTGTTGTTAGAGCAGAATTGTCTCCAAGCCCCTGGAATGGTGTATGGTGGGATATAAACAGGATTTTTAAAAATCTACTTCCTTTGTATCTACTTATATCCTTCAAGGTACATAAGTACTCAATTTGGCAATTGCCTGCCAGGGGAAACTTTAGCTTAGAGAAAAGAAATTTACTAATGTTAATAATTTATCAAATTCAATGAGCAAAAGAACCTCTGAGGGTCCTATTAATATTATGCTTCTATTTCTCACAGATTTAATGCAAGTTAAGACAAATGCAAAGACCATCAACCCTTGGGATCTAATCTCTCTGCCTCCCAGAGTCCCAGTCACCATAAGAACTGGTGACCAAGAAATTTGCCCTTAGACCAAGAAGCATTCCCTTGTGAGTGACTTTCAACAAACTGCTGAAAGCTAGACAGTGTAATTTTATCATTATCACATCCGCTGGCTCACTGATGTGTTTATAACGTGCAGAAACTTTCCTAAAGCACAAGGCCATAATTGCTGGGTCAATTCACAGGGCAGTTGATATTCTCCAAGAGTGCTATGGAGCAGGACGTTAATGGCATGGAGCAGCGATGGAATGTTGCAGTAAAGGAAGTTTAAAGTATATGCGACATCACCAAGGGTAGCAGGCGATGAATGAAATAAAACGGGGAAACAGCTTGGTTTGGTTAAAATGCCACCTTTATGTCATGATGATGATCATCATTTTATCATCTTTAAGGCATCACTATCTGTAGCTTCAGAATCACGGCGCTGCCACATCATATGCACACATGCACACAATGTGTACGCATGCACAGATGTACATGCAAAAGGATGTAGTTCAATTGGTTCATTTCCAATTTGGTTTTAGCAGGTGAGTTCAGAAATAATTATGCACATATTTGTGTATACACACATGCACACACTTTATACAGAGAGTGTATATTTTGGTCAGGAAAATAAGGATTTCTCTAAAAGCAGTAACAATATGCAAATACAGAGTGGTTTGCCTACACTGGATGAAGTGACTCTAGAATGAGTAAATATTTCTGTATAAGTCCTAGGACTCAATTCACTTTCGCTGAGTCTAAGACTATCAGATTTGCACTTTCTTTCTATCCTATGCTCTCGATCTAGGTATCTCTGTCATTTCTGACTCTAGTTATAAATAATACCCTAACATTTGAAGTTCTGATTTATACTTTTAACCACCTCCTGGCTTGTTGCTAGATATGGATGCTCTCCAGATCCCTACCGTGTACTGTATCATAAAAGTGACTGCCTGAACACTGGGGAAATGCCTTGGCAGTTAGGAATACTTGCTGCCCTTGAAGGGGATCTGGATTCAATTCTCAGTACCCATGTGGCCACTCACAGTCATGGGTCACTCTAGTACCAAGAGATCTGATGTCCTCTTCTGGCCTCTGAGTGTGTCATGCATGTAAGTGGTAAGCAGACATATATGCAAAACCCCCATAAGATAATACATAATATACATATATGCGCTCTCTGTGTGTGTGTATGTATGTATGTATGTATGTATCTGTATGTATGTATGTACCAAAGTTTAGATAGTTTGACCTTCAAAAGGCAGGCCATGGAATTATACCCAGAATAGAAGGCTCAGAGCGGGATCATCATCCAAGGCACACATAGATCAAAATCTGATGTTTTAGAGTATTAATATGAACACTAAAAGATTAAAATAAAGCACTTTAAAGAATACTTTATTATTTTTATTTATGTCCACGTAAATATGCCTGTGTGAGTTTATGTGCACCAGCTGTGGAGAGGTGCCTTCAGAGGACAATGTGCATTAGATCCCATGGGACTTGAGTTACACATGCGGTTGTGAGAAGCCCAATGTGAACAGTGATAACCTAGCCATAGTCTTCTAAAAGAGCAGTACTCGCTTTTAACCTACATGCCATCTTTCTGGTCCCAACTCATGCATCTTAAACTAAGATCGATGATATAATTTTTTAGTGCCTGGAAGAGAAAAGTGTTATCTCAAATTATAACTGACTTTGTATCTGTTTCAACTGAGACCCCAAGAAAATAGGAACAGAGCCCTTCCATTCTGAATGAATGTATGAAGTTATCTATAAAGGTACTTAGTAGGGCTGAAAGGGGGACTTGAGATGGGAAAGAAAATCTCACTGGAAAAAGTTAATGCATGTCAGAGTACTTTCTCTCCAAAAATAACCCAGGAATCTCTGGACAATATACCTCTGCCTCCTCTGTCTCTGAACCACAGAAAAGGGTTCAAGAGTTCTGTATGGTTACCTAGAGTTTGCAGGACAGAATAAACCTACATCTAACATCAAGAGAGATATAAATGGAGAGAACTGAGTAAACAGGCTATCATGACATATCAACACTTCCATAGAAAGTGGTTTGCCTAGGGGATTCTCATCCCCAGTAGATGAGAATCTTAATAAGTCAGGGATACATAAGAAGATCAAATGAGGAAAACTCAGAAAAACTTAACACAGCAGCTGCAGAAACAGCAGCACCATCAGGTGACAGACACAAATATAAGAATATCTGTGTTCGTATTCAAGTAAATATAGAGAGAGTTGAAGTGGAAACTTAAGGGTCCTTTGAAGAGTCGGTTGTGTTGGATGGTGTTTTGCTGAGGCAAACATATGAAGGAATGTTTAGCTGAAGTGGACACAGGTGAAAGGATGTTCTATTAAAGCAAGCATGTGAAAGGACACGTGATGAAGAATTCTTCACTAATGATGCCTGTATCAGTCCACCTTACATTGTGTAGTTAAACCACATTTGTCAAGACTCCAAAGAGAGAAATGGATCAAAAAACTTTTGGTACAGTTTGTTGCCACTTCTGCTGACTAAGGCTGATTGGCACAGTGATGTTGACTGAGACAGACACACGTGCTGAGGCAATGCCTGTAGAGGACACATGATATTAGGAAGGATATAAATAGAACTCCAAAGACAGTAACAAGGGCTGAGCTAGGTTTGCTTATAGAGCTAGCTGTTCAAGCTTGTTAGTCTCAAGTCTTTGCTGATCTTCAAATAGCTGAGAGGCATAGCTAAGAACATCTCCTGGCATTCCTGCTGGTCCCCCCTGCTGACATGTGCTGAGGCCGAGGCCTGGCTGTCTCTGCTAGGTTGTGTCACCACTATTCTAATTCTTCTGAACTGCACTGCTGGTGTAGCTGTGCAGTGTTTGTGAGTGAATAGGGCTGTCTCCACCAACCTGTGAACTGAGCTGCTGATTTCCAGATAACGCAGGCAGGAGTTATCTGCCTAAACCACTAAACAGGTCTACTTCTCCCATATCCTTCCTTTTCCACTACCTCTGGTGGGTGGTTGGCAAGAAGGGAGGTTAAAGTATTTAAAAACCATGTATAAAGGTAGGAGGCAGAAACTGGAAAGAACCCAGATGTCCTTCAACAGAGGAATGGGTATAGAAAATGTGGTACATTTACACAATGGAGTACTTCTCAGCTATTAAAAACAATGACTTCATGAAATTCGTAGTCAAATGGATGGAAGTAGAAAATATCATCCTGAGTGAGGAAACCCAATCACAGAAAAACACACAGATATACACTCACTGATAAGTGGATATTAGCCCCAAAGCTCAGAATACCCAAGATACTATTCACAGACAATATGAAGCTCAAGAAGAAGGAAGGTCAAATGTGGATG
This sequence comes from Rattus norvegicus, assembly GCF_021556685.1. NCBI lineage: Eukaryota > Metazoa > Chordata > Mammalia > Rodentia > Muridae > Rattus > Rattus norvegicus. The sequence goes on along the minus strand of NC_141535.1, from coordinate 141,922,142 downwards.
CTTCAGTCTTTCTTAGAAGGGGAAGCAAAATACTCATGGGAGGAAATACAGGGTCAAAGAATGGAGTAGAGACTGAAGGAAAGGCCATCCAGAGACTGCCTCACCTGAGGATCCATCCCATATGCAGCCACCAAACCCAATCACTATTGCTGATGCCAAGAAGTGCTTGCTGACAGAAACCTAATAAGACTTTGTCAGAGCCTTACTGATACAGATGAGGATGCTTGAAGCTAACCATTGGACTGAACATGGGGACCCCAATGGAGGAGTTAGAGAAAGGACTGAAGGAGCTAAAGGGGTTTGCAACCCCATAGGAAGAACAATATCAACCAACCAGACCACCCAGAGCTTCTGGGCACTAAACTACCAATCAAAGAGTACACATGGAGGGACCCATGGCTCCAGCTGCATATATAACAGAGGATGGCATTGCCTGGCATCAATATGAGGAGAAGCCCTTGCTTGCTGCCAAGCCTAAAAACTGAGTTCTGGCCCCAGAACCAACAAGGTAGGAGGCAACGGACTTTTACACACTGTCCTTTGACTTCCATCCACGTGCCATTATACATGAACATTCAAGCATATGCACACGTGCAAATAAATAAGTGAAAAATTATCAAGTGAAGATTATAGAACTTAAATATAAGGTACTTAAATTCATAACTTAGCTAAGAGTTAAATAACAGACTAAACATGGTGGAAGAAAGAATTTGTGAACTCGCCATGGATCAACAGAAAATATTCAATCATAAAGAGAAATAAGGAACTACAAATACAGGAAAAAAACACACACGATATATGATATATGACATTTCCTTAAAATGTTGTCAGTCTCAAGAAGAGAAAGAAGTAACATGTTATAAGTGGCATGTGACATCAGACTAGTCAGAGACCTTGAAAAACCAACAAGAGATCCGAGAACGCAGAGACATAACGACTCTGAAATGTCTACAATAGCGCGTCCACCAAGCAAAGCACGCTACGGCAATTTCCACAATGCTTGACAGGACGAGCAAAGCTTGTGAAAACTCGAGTCAATGAGCCAAGGCTGCTTCCCTTCATGGGGCAGTGAGGGACCAGCTGACTTTTCTACCTAAACTAACACCAGAGAACTCGGATAATGTTTTAAAGTCCCAGGGGAAGGAGTAGTGACAATTCAAAGTCCTGTAGCTAGAGAAAATAGATATCAAAGCGAAAGAGAAAAAACATAAGATTTCTCCCATACTCTCTCTGTAACAAATCTATTACAAATAGAAATATAAATGTAAATGAAGGAGGAATAAAGAAGGCAAAATTCTAAAAATAAAATTGAGAGACTATTCTCAAATAAGATTAATGCTAGCCACTTTCCTTGTTCATAAAACACAAAAGTTACTAATATGTAGGGGAAAAAATGACCAGTTACATTTTCTTGAATTGAAAACCCTGTACAAAACAAAACAAAACAAAAATAACCATAACTCAAACCAAACCAAACAAACAAACAAAAATCCGAGCATCCACAGTCTCTATACTTAAAGTCCGAGGCAGGGAGGTTTCGAACTTGGAAGTAACCTAGGCTATACAGGGAGATACTGTCCCTAAAACCAACAAACAAATAAGATATTGAAAAAGCCAAGTCCCAGGCAAAAAGAAGACACACGTGTCTAACAAAAGCTATAGAACTCTTATAAAACTGAAAAAAGAACCAGCCTTCCAACTTTAAAGCATTACTCAATTGTTTGGTAAAATATTCAGATAGTCAATAGATATCAAGGTGCTGTGAATAGGTGTCGTCCACCCTCCCCACCGTTCTCTTGCAGATGCGAACTGCAATTGACATTCTAAAAGTTGAGTGCAAAAAACCAATCAGACCTTGGTGGAACGAGTCCACTTAGTTACATGTCATTCCAACTCTGACCAGCCCCACACTTTCCCAACTCTGGAAGCTGAGTGATGAAATGAACTTTTCTGTGTTTTAGAGGATTTTGTGTGTCAAAAGGAGATAAAAGACCTGAAGAGGTTTTGGATTTTTGGTGTTGTTTGTTTGTTTGTTTGTTTCTTGGAAATTAAATGAAATCTCTCAGAGAGTATTCAGTCTGAGCCTGGTGAGACAGACACAGAGCAAACAATGAGTAGCTCGTTATTATTATCACAGACGGGCTATTTTTACTCTTATCTGAACAACTTGCACAAGAAAGCATAGCATTGCTGCTTGAAATCAGTGGAGCTAGAAATAGCCCTCCCCATTCAACATCATTTTTATGCACAATTATGAGCCCACGATGGGTGTGCTTTGTCCCTTTTATTAAAGTATCCTTGGGCCAAAAATAACATTTACATGAATTGCATCAGAAATAAACACACACCAAGTGCCTGTGATGTTCAGGATGGATGGAGAGGCTTGGCACCTGCTATCTCTCCACCCCCTCATGCTTCAGGGCTTTCCTTACGCTTGCCTGAGAAACTCACTAAAAGATTTTTATTTTATTTCTTTAATCTGCCATCCAGACTAGCGTTTGCTTTTTTCACTCTAAGAAAATATATTTCTCTTATTTTGCTTCGATGGTGGTATTCACAGGGTGGACAGATGGCAGAAGTCAGTGGCAGGCAGTGACTGTGGAGGCCAGCCAAGGCGGCCACTTGGGAGAAAAGCAAGAGCCTTGTCTCAAAGGATGAGTGAAGGTTCAACCAGGTGAAAGGCAGAGAGGACGGGAGCAGTGTCCGCCCCCTAGGGACTGGAAATAATGGCGGAGGTTGCCGCTAAGGGCAGAGGAGGGAGCTCTTCTGAAAGCGAATAGACAATTCTCAGCAGTGGAAGGCTAACAGACCATGTTGAGGTGTTTGTACTTGATGTAGGAATGAGAGTTAAAGGGAACAATAGAGAGATTTAAGTTTTGCTTGATCCTTCCTTCCGCTAGCTAGCTCCCTCAGAGACACTGTGGGACTTAGCAAAGCTGATCTCCAAGATAAAGAAATGGATTATATAAAGGGTGAGGATGACTTGCGAATTATTAGTGATTGTGGAGCTGTCAAGGAAGAGCACATTCTGGAGGAAGAAACCTAGAATGGGCTGATGGGCCTGGCCTGTGAACAGGAGAAACCAGCAAGAATCCAGGGCTCCATGGCTGGAGACAATACAAAAAGCAAGAACTCACAAAGAATAGCATTTTCTTAGTTTGTAAACTTAATGATTTTTGTATTGGGCATGTTGAGAAAGCAGATATATGAATTTCTAAAGTTCCTAATTTACAACAACAACAACAACAACGGGCACCAAGGAAGGGCCCCCAGTCAGACTCTAATCCCTCAGCTTTAGGAACTGCTACTGCCAAATGGAGTCACACGCCAGAGTGCTGGGTTCCACAGAACAAAGTGCTGGGTGGAAAAGCCTGCTTAGCACATGTGTGGCCCTAGGTTCAAATCAGAGAAAAATCATCACTGGATGTGGGGAGAAGGCCACCCCCTGGGAGCGCTGTTCACAGGGGAAAAATGAGGAAGAAAATCATGTCACATCCCTAAGGTAGACTAGTATTCTGCTAGTAGAATGGTGTGTAATTCTGCTTGTTACGTGGGAAAATGTCACCATCTGGGAACAAGGAAGGCAACACAACCAGAGGTCCAACCCAATTCTCTCATACCAGCCTCCTGTCTCTCACCCTCTCCTAATATCAACTCCTTGCAGAAGAAGCCTTCCCTGGTCACAGTGTAACTCTGAAGTCACGATCATCTCACACACTTTACTTCCTCACAACCCACGAAACTTCTCAATCACCCCAAATATTTCTTTGAGAAAAAAATCCCATATGAATGATCGAGAGTATTTGTGAGAGATAAGACAATATAAATACATCAATATATCAGAGTCGGAGTATGGAATAACTGCCAATCATAGTTAATATCCTTTATCTTTTTTTAATACTGTCCTGGTTTACTTTCTGTTGCTGTGAGAAATACCATGACCAAAAGATTTAATTTGGCTTATGCGTCCTGATCACAGGCCATCACTGCCGGAAGCCAGAGCAGGAACTAGAGCACAGGCCAAGGAAGATTGCTACTTACTGGCTTGCTCCCCAGGGCTTTCTCAGCCTACTTTCTTACACAATTTGGAACAACCTTCCGAGATGGCACCACCCACAATAATCTGGGCCCTCCCTTATCAATAATCAATTAAGAAAAATGCCACACAGGCTTCCCTACGGGCCAATTTGATTGAGACATTTTCTCAGTTGAAGTTCTCTATTCCCAGATGACCAAGGGTTGTGTCAGGTTGACAAAGAGCTAAGCTCACAGCACGGCAACTCTGTACTGCAGATCTGGTTTTGTTTCTGAAATCGCTTTGAGAGCCCTCAAAGCTCACAAGGAGTAAATAGGTATTTTTGGTTGAAAATGATGAACGCACAATAATGGAATTAGGAAACAGACTACTCCACCGCATTCTGTACTGAATACTAGTTAACACACACACACACACACACACACACACACACACACACACACAAAGATAGTACTAGATTGCTAAACAAAGGAATTACAGGAATGATAAAGTCAGTTCCTGCTTCAATGTTTATGTTGTTAATCTTTTCAGAAAAATTTGCCCCATGGCAGTGATCACTGCATCCCAATTTTATTTCATGAATTTACTTTTCATTGTCTTCATTTCACTTTTTTGAGGGCTTACATAGGGCCTAATGTGCATGTCAGGGTTCTGAACAACACAGAGACATCCTTTTTCTTGTATTTTTCCTCTCTCAACTCCTTTGGGACTCTCATATTTTTATGTATTTCCTCTATTGTGGAGAGATGAATGCCTAATTGTTCTCCCATAAGTGACTTGACACCTTAATGAGAGTATGCTAAATATAAAACATGCATGAGGCAAGGTTCTTTTGCTGGAATCCAGAGTTAGAAAGGGCAAGCCCTGTCTATGCAGAGGGAGCTTGAATTCCAGCGTCAGGAGAGAAGCTTGATCACCAATCCACTGAGACCCAGGAGAAGCCATTTTGCTGTTCTGTTCCTTTGATCAATGCCACAACCAAAGCCAGGCAGGGAAAGGGGAGGGCTTATTTGGATTACAGGTCATCATCACTCATAGTGGGAAGCCAAAGCCAGAACTCAAGGCAAAAATCTGGAGCCGAGAACTGAAACAGAGGCTGTGGAGAAGCAAGCATAGTTGGCTGGGCTCTCTTGCATAAATGAACCACAAAGAAAAGGCCTTCCAGATGTGCCTATGTGCCAGTTCAATGGAGGTAAGCCCCACGTAGGGTTCACTCTTCCCAGGTAACTCATGTGTATGTGAGGTTGAAAACTGAAGCTGACCATGACACATGCTCAGAGGGTGACCACATCGTAGGACTACAGTAAAAAAAAGAATGTGTTGTTTATTGGGTCAAACTTCTGAAACCTTGCGATGATATCTGGTTTACTTAATAACATAATTTTAGAGGAAGATTGATACGTAAATGTGTGCTCTAATTTGAAGATTAGCTTTGTTAACAAGCTAAGACGTAAAGATTCCTTCTCCCCAGGGCTGGAGAGATGGCTCAGCAGTTAAGAGCACTGACTGCTCTTCCAAAAGATCCTGAGTTCAATTCTCAGCAACCGCATGCTGGCCCACAACGATCTATAATGGGATCCAATGCCCTCTTCTGGTGTGTCTGAGGACAGCTACAGTGTACTCATATATATAAAAGAAGTAAATAAAGCTTTATAAAAAGATTTCTCCTTCCCGTCCAGAAATAAACAGCTGAAATAACAATGTGAAGCCTTTGGTAGCTTGGTTTGCATTAAAGCCTTGCCCACAGCACCAAATCCTTCATGCTGGTGAGAGCCACGCGTCACCTCTTCAAGTTCTTGGCAACATGCATTGAACAGCATGGTGCATTAAAAGGAGATCAAATTTCTCCCCTCCATACCAGATGGGAAAAGAGATGTGAGTGTCGTGCACAATGAAGCAATGTCTATAAAGCTAGCGTTTTACCATCTTATTTCAGACTATAGAGCTGTGGGGTTTATCAGTTTATTAGACCCATTGTAGTACACAAGGTCTCTACGGTGGTGCAGATATTGATGACAGCTACAGAAGGGTGAGGTTTAATTAGCATGGCCATGGGACAATTCCTGCTAGTCAAAGAGTCAGCTGGGAATGTCTGTAGAGGGTCAGGAGACAAAATTATTAGGAATCAGCTTATGATCAGCTTGGTAATTTACAGGCTTTGTGGAGACCTGATTTCCCAGCTTTGCCCCCATAACCTTAAAGTAATAATCAAAGTCTAGTTAGACACACATTTTTGTGGTTAGGAAAAAAAAAACACTACTTTCCTTAGAGAGAAAAATGAACCGGTTTTCTTCTCATTCCTCTTTCAACAAGTTTCTAGTCCTGACCCTCATTCACACCCTTTGGCTTAATGATTGTAATGACACATGAGATGTGTAAGGTGTTAAAACCTCGGTGAGCAAGCCCCTCCCCTCTTCATTATCTCAGTCTGCAATCAACCTGGAGGGGAGGAGCAGCAAAGTTTAATGACTTAATTGTGAGTTGTCTGAAAAATCAGATATCCTGAGAAGCTTTTCAGTATTTTACCTGCATCTGTACACGATGCTGTGGTATTTCTAGGCCCAGTGTTTCAGAGATATTAGCAAATGAGGTAAAATAGGTACTAGAAGAACTTTATTTTTAACCGCATCATTCCTTCCTTCCTCTTTTAACAGAATGAGAGTATGTGGAACTCTCCGCCAACTTCCTCTCCAGTTGAGTCGCACTGGATGGCATCACATGTGGTTCCTGGAGAGCAGTGCAGTGTACCCTGCCTTTCCTCAGGGAAGTCCATGCACACGTTAATTAGCTGCACGTAGTAACTCTCTCCAAAACATATATTTATTATCTTTGGCAATGTCTGTGTTTCAAGAATTTGAGAGCACCATCTCTGTTTCCCTTCTAACCATCTTTTCTCCTCCCTCCATATCTCTGCCTATTCCCTCCCACTTTTCATCACCATGAGGTAATAAATGATAAAAGCTCTCTTTAAATCAGTATCAAGGGCCCTCACCACAGTTCAACTCGTTCCCTAGTTGATATTCCTCAGCCTCTAAAATAATAAATAAATTTCCACTGTTTATACTCTCCATCTTATAGTATTTTTTATGACATTTCAGTATGGCCAATTGCCTACCATTCTCCTGTGAACTGTCCCTCGTCTGCCACTGAGACCCATATTCACCTACTTGTCAGCTTAGGAATTAGCCTTTGATCCAAGAAAGAGGCATTTGTGGATTAGAAAAAGAACTATCAACCAGTAGGGTTGATAATGAGGGTCTCTCTACAATAATCCTTACAAAAAAGAAGAAAGCCAAAATAATTTTATAGTAACTCATTACTACCTTATTGATTTGTGATGTCCATCTGCCTTTACAAGAGCAGTAACTTTGAGATGACTATTCTCGCTCTGTTTTGTTTCATCATCTATGTATGAAACTAACCTCTTCTCCTCAGTCTAGAAGGATACTCGCTCTATTGCACAGAATGTAGTGTTAACTATGTCTAGAATTTTAAAAATGCCATTGAGATCTTTAAATGGAACCTTGGTAATTGTGTCCTTTGCCAAGGTAATCCCAGAATCTTAAACAGTGTAAGCCAGAGACATCACTCAGTCGGTCACTCAAAATGTCAATACTGAACATTGCATGGACTAGGAACTTAAGTATAATACATTCCCACCATTAGGTCTAAAACATAACCGATACTTGTAAAAGGCGGGAGGAAAGAAAGGAGATAGAGAGGAGGAGGGGAAAATACAACAAATTCACTCTGTCCCCAAAGAAAGGGATAAGGAAAAGTCCCAACAAATGGCTGTATGCCTAAATCTTTAGGGAAGAAGTGAGGCGTCCTCCAACTCTAGAACTAATGAATCTACCTGTCTCTTACCAAGTTTGTGGTTCAATTTATTAAATGTAAATCTTTGAACAAGGTGCCTCGTGAAAAGATTATATGTCACCTTATATTTACATTACACTGTTTAAAAATGAGCAATGTATCTAGGATCCTCGTTTGTGTTCTCTTCAACACAAAATGCAATGAAATTATGTTGGAATAAATGGGTCCAGGACTCAGGCATACAGCACATTGCTCAGACATTGGTGTAGGATGATGTCACAGGTGAGGGGCAGGTACAGGATAGAAGGAGGCCTGTCATTGGAGAAGAAGGAAGGATGGGCGGGCATAATTTTCTTCCAGGAGTTCCAGGTCTGTGAACTCCTCCTGTATGTGACATTCAACATTGCTTTATAATGGTCCCATTGAAGTCAGGGTGCACTGGTTCCAGAACACCTTGCAGAGGCATACATCTGAGACTGTTCCGGTGACTGATATAAAAGGGTGCAATACTTGCATAGGACTTAACCATCTAGTAGACTTAAAATACCTGTGTGGCTAAAGTTCCTTCCCATGGGGAGGCATAAACAGCATCATAAGCAATCACACAGTAACAATTATTTGAGCTACCAACTCTGGAGCTTACTTACTCCTTAGCAACACATAACCACAATTCAGCCCTTAAATTTTATATATGTTAATGTGTGCATCTATGTTTGTATTGCTCATGTGTGTGGGTACCTAAGGAGGCTAGAAGAGGGTGTCAGATCTCCTGAAGCTGGAGTTACAGATGATTGTGATCTGCCTGACACAGATGCCGGAATTGGAGCATAGGACTCTGAAGAAGTAACAGAAACTTTTAACCATCTCTCCAGCCCCGGTTCATACCTTAAGAAATGATTTTCCCAGTTGTTTATAAATGTCCTCATATTATTCCTTCAATATATCTATACTACATTACCATTTGCAACTTCAAAACTCAAAACAAAATAAAATAACTGATTCCTTAGATTCTTGTTTTATTCTTCTAAGAATTCCTTGAAGCAAACATTTTACGCCGAAAATAATTAGTTTCAGTTAATCGTATGACCGCGGTGGCTGGTACGAAATTTACCAACCCTGAGAGGTATAGCTTAGTCAAACTTTCGTTCATTGCTTAATATTTATCACTGCTGAGTCCCGTGGGGGTGAGGCTAGGCAAGGTGTCTTAGAATAAGAGATGGCTTGTTATGGTTTTTGCTTTTACTTTGATTTTATGCTTCTTAATTGATGGATTACTTAACAGATAACTGACAGCCATAGAGACTTCATTCTTTTAAAATGTCAATAATACAATTAGAAAATACAAAAGAAAATTGAGCAACTTTGAGTCAGTAGAAGTAGTTGAAATATGTATGACCTAGACACTGAGTAATAATTGATTTTTCTGGACTATAAATTTAACATGTTAACTTTTTAAAAGCTATGATTTTTTTACTAGTTCTTTGAGAAATGCATACAATGCATTTTTATTATATCCACCTCTCCCCTCACTCCTCCTAGACTACCCCTACCTCCCTGTCCACCCATTCCCTCATATATGTGTTTGTGTGTATGTGTGTGTACATATATATGTATATGTGTGCACATACATATTATATTGTACATACTCTAAGCCAATCTAGTCCAATTTGTGTTGCCCAACTACTCTTAGGTTTGAGGCATGCCTTGAGGTGTGGCCAGTATACCAAGGATCACAATATTAAAACTGGCTATCCCTCTCACAGCAGCTATCAAATACCAATCATTCCTCAGCTAGGAGTGGAGCTTCATGGCCATCTCTTCACAAATGCCAGACTGAGATATCATCTGGGTTAAGCTTGCAAACATTTTTTACATGCTATGGAAGTCACTGTGAGTTCATACATGCAACTGCCTCGTTATGCCTGGGAAACAATTTCCTTTCACTACCTCTGTCTCTAACAATCCTTCCACTCCCTGTTCTGTGAAGATCACTAGCATTGAAGGAAAGGGCATGATACATTTTTCCCATTTAGGGCTGAGCACTTAACATAAAGACACTGTTGCTCGTTCGAGCCCTACCTGAAAAATGACTGCACCCATGAATGACAAGGAGAGAGAGGTGGAATGGCATTGTTGCTTACCAACCCTGCTCCATTCAACTTTTTCTAGAAAAATGTTTGCATTTAAGGAGAGGCAGCTGTAATGAGTTTAAGGGGGTAACTTTCCTCTACCAAGATTTTGGTCCCAGTTTCTGAACTGAATTTTATAGAAATCCCATTTAAAGCTATAGCTCAAAGGAACATATCACCCAAAGTAGCAGAAAGGATTAATTTTTAAAAAAGGAATCAAGGAAGGATTGGGGGAGAGCCAACCAAAACTGAGGAACCTACTATTGTATAACTAAGTACAAATATAAATTTAAGACAAAATTGAACATGTATAGCCTGTTTTACTAGATAAGACTGCCTCTCATGGCCAGAAAGGTAGGGGTGTGTGTGTGTGTGTGTGTGTGTGTGTGTGTGTGTGTGTGTGTGTGTGTGTATGTATTTTCATGTGTGGCAAGAATATGTGAGAGTTAACCAACTGCTGCCCAGCTGGATTTGAGGCCTATTCCACTGGATGGAATTCATGTCTGATACTATAAATCTGGTAACTGGTCACAAGCCTATGTCTACGGAAATCGTGGGCCCTAGAGGAGAATGCACAGCTAATGTTTTGCTAAAGGCAGATGTAGCCAAAGAGTCTCTTCAATGTTTATGTATGATCATAAACTAGTGCTCCTCTCAACCCAAGTCAGAAAAGTTTCTTACTGAGCAATAGTCAATGCAGGATCCCACAATTGGTAAAATACTGAGAATAAGTGACTGTTGAGGGCTCAGCCCTAAACTCAACATATGCCATCCCCTTCAGTCCTAGAAAACATTACAAGGGGGAGCAGAAAGATTCTGAGAGCCAGAGGATGGAGATGATGTCTATGAAAGGACAATCATAATCACAAACACATAGGGACAGTGGCTATCTGCACACATGTAAAAAGGCATGAAGGAAAGAGGGAAAATGGTTGAGAGGAAGGAAGGCAACAAGTTCATGAGAGGGTGAGGGAAGAATATGGCAAACATGATCACAGAACATTCTATGCATGCAAATGATTATCAAAACAGAAAGAAGACGAAAGAAACCCATCTTCAACCTAATTCGGATTTGCCCAAAATAGGAGTAACCATGATGGTCCTCAATAGGTAAAGCAACCAGCAAATTTGATACATCTATTCAGTAATGGTATTTAGTGGTAAAAATCAGTGAGTCCCCAAGCTACAAAAAGATATAGAATGGGCACTGGGGAGATGGCCCAGTGGTTAAAAGCACTGGTTGTTCTTCCAGAGGACCCAGGTTCGCAACCCATGATCTACTCAGATAATATATTACAAGTGTTGGTAACTCCACTTCCAGGGGACCTTACACCATTTTCTGGCATCCACTGATACCAGGAACACAAATGTCATGCAGACATATGTGCAGGCAATCATCCATACACATAAACTAAAATCCTCTTTAAAGGTATGGGAACTCCTCCATGTGTATTGCTAACGTAAATATCAGTCTGGGGAAAGCTAGACAGTCTGATCACAGCTGTAGGGAATTCTGGGAAAGAAATCCTCCAACAGCGGATGGAGGAGGTGCTGGGAAATGGGCAGAGGTGCTACTAGATCAGGCACTGTGCAGGAAGAGCGCCTAGGACTGCATTTGTGGTAATCAAGTAAGTGCGCAGAACCGGAGGAACGTCAGAGCAGATGCTGAGCTTCTCTGATAGCCATGAGCGCATGTCCAGTGGCTGCGCATGCACAGTGTATGTAATGAGTGCAGCACGAGGATCGTGGTTATTCTCAAGGACAATAAAGGCAAGGCGAGGGAATACGTGGTTTGTTCTATCTTTATGTTGATCTAAAACTGTTCCAAAAATATTAATTTTTTAAATCTGAAAACAGGAAGCACTGCGTTTCAGCAAATAGTTGACAACCAGCTGACAGACTGAATACTCACTGGTGCTGTTTACTATTAAAAATGAATGAACAGAAACAAAATCTTCTGAGAGTTTTTTCCACGTACCAGTTTTCATTCAGTTGTTTTCACGTCACATGATGACATCTGAAAAGAGGCTGGACTGTTCTAGTCAGCACTGGTTTAAACAAAGACCACCTTCTCTGAACTGCTGCTGGCACTTAGAGAAAATACTCAGAGGCCCCTTACCCCTACCAAAACTATTCTCTCCAGTCAAATTACTCTGGTGTGAATAAACTCAGTCCCTTCTGTGCAGACTGTGAAAGCCATTTGCTCTGCAATGACACTTAGAAGACATTGCTGGGGGAATATTTTCTCAATTTTAGAATTCTTTTTACCTCCATTGCAAACACCCTGACTTGAAAGAGAAGGCCCAGAGTCCTTCTATCCCAACCTCAGCTTTGGGGGCTGGAGGTGCTATTTGCAGAATGAAGCTGGGGAAATGAGCCAACATGAATTTCAGGCTTGCCAGAGCTTACAATCTTAATGTAAATTCAACAATTAGCAATGCCTCAGCTGTGAAAGCTGGAAAAGAGCCACACGTCAGATGGTTAGAGAGGCTGGCTGGGAAAATCACTTCCGTTTTATTGTTACCCTGTCTATCCCAGCTCAGCCCACAACCTTGAAAGAAGACCTGAGCCCTTGTCATAAATTCCTTAAAGGAGCTCACTGTTCACCCAAACAGAACTTCAAAGCCTACAAAGGAAAAGAGATTTAAAATGTGGAATAAGAAACAGGTAGCATAGCTTTTGAAGCAGTCTAGGCCAAGGGACACTGGAGGTCAAGGGGGGTCCAATTACTGCGAGTTACTTCTAAGCACAAGCTAGCAGAGCTAAAGTTACCTGGTCAATTTGAAATGCATGGCAGGTATCAGTGATGAGGCTTTTTGTTTTTTCTCTTGAAATATTCGAAGAATACAGGAAACAGATACACATTATACATGCACCATAGGGTCAAGAAGTCCCCCCCCCCCGACACACAGAACACCAATTTCTTTGTCTTCTTACTTTCCCCCTAGATCTTCTAAAGAGAAAGGAGAACCATAACACACTCTCTCTCTCTCTCTCTCTCTCTCTCTCTCTCTCTCTCTCTCTCTCTCTCTGTGTGTGTGTGTGTGTGTGTGTGTGTGTGTGTGTGTGTGTGTGTGTGTGTACTTTTGAAAATGGTATTAAGGAAAATATAATGCTATGAGAGCTAGTGAGATGGCTCAGCCAGGAGAGATGCTTGCTACTCGAACTTGATAATCTAAGTTCAATCCCCAGAATTTGAGTAAAGTTAAGAAAGGAGAATAGGCATCACAATGTTGTCCTTTGATCTCCATGTGTAGCCTGTGTTATATGCACACACACACACACACACACACACACACACACACACACACACACACACAAGCCAACCAATAACAATAAAACAATGATATGAGAATGTGGGTCTTTGGGGAAAGACTGGTACCTTTAGAGACTCCATCCACTTACTTGACAGATTTACTTGTGTTTCCCATGAATCTCCTCCCCTTATTTCCACTGTGATTAGTGTAAGAAATGTAAATTTTATAGATGGTGTCATTTGCCCTCTCACTTTCATCAAAAACAATTCAGGGGAGGAAAGGTTTATTTGCTATACTCCATCATCCAGGGAAGACAAGAGAAGAGTTCAGAGCAGGAACTTGGAGGCAAGAACCGAAGCAGAAACCATGGATGTACACTGCTTACTGGTTTACTTTTCACTCATCTATCTTTGTTTCTACAGCTCAAGTCCAGCAGCCTAGGGATGGCACTCGCACGGTGGACTGTGCTCTTGTATTTCAATTAGCAATGCAAAAATGGCTCACAGGCCAATATGACGGAGGCAATATGTCTGTCTGTCTGTCTGTCTGTCTGTCTGTCTGTGTCTGTCTATGTTTGTGTGAACACGTAGTAGAGGATCCTTTCAAATTGAGGGTCCCTCTTTTGAAGTGAGTCAAGTTGATAACCAAGATAATCCATCTCAAGGGATGTGTTCCAAACTTAGAACCAAGTTTCATTCTTAAATGCTAGTGAAATACACTGCACAACTGCTCTGGGAGAAAGACTTTCCACTTCCCTCAGACATGTCTCTATACAACACATCTTCACATCCCGAAGATATTGACATCTCCTATTAAGCTCTATTCTTCTGAAAGCACAGCAAACAAAATCAGTGTCTTTTGAGTAAAGTTTATTTTCAAGATTTCTCTGTCAAACATCATTCAGCTTCTGTCTTCGAAGTCCCTCCAAAGTGAAGCCTGAGAAAGAATCTGGGTTCAAGTGACCCCAAGATGCACAGTCCAGCTCTGTCGAATTTAGACAGTGAAGGGAAGACAATGGGTAAGGATGGTTTAAGTCGTAAGTGATTACCATGAACCATTCTATCAACCAGAACTGTATCATCAAAATATGTCTGCCATAGTGCTGTGACCTGAATGTCCCCACCAAATGTTTGTTGATTCTATTGCCAAGGATTCCAGAAGGTGGAAACTTTAATCCAACTGTGGTTCTGAAGGTGGGACTTTTAGAAAATGCTGAACATTAATGAGGCTGTAATCATGAGTTCTTAATCCAATCTTCTCGTGATATATATATATATATATATATATATATATATATATATATATGCTGAACCGAAATACGGTCTAGCTGTGTGCTGTCCTAACTGCTTCAAGGCTCTGTGGTTCCTGACAATTAGAAGGAAGTTGCCCAATTTTGAACTTTTCAGTCTTGAGAACCATAAATTCAGTAAGACTTTATCTCCTATAAATTGCTTAGAATCAATTTCAGGCAGTATCTCAGTGTTTGGGTTACTTCTGAGATTTTTCTTGATTTCCACTGCTGCTGGCTGGCTTGATATGCAGAGGAGACACAGCCTACGGCTTGATATAACTTGCAGAGAGTCCAGCTGTCTGATTATCACAGTGACCAAAATCCCTGACCAGAATACCAGAAAGGGGGGAGGGTTTCTTATTTCTAAGAATTCAATCGAAAGCTTCTTGTGAGCTTGGACAGAATACCATACAGCTGGAGTATGTATTAAAAGAAATGTTTTACTTCCTGGTATCCCAGAATCAGAAGCAAGATGGCGTCTGTCTTTCTCTCTGTCTGTCTGTCTGTCTCTCTCTGTCTCTGTCTGTCTGTCTGTGTGATTACTGTGGAGGATACTTTCAATGATATAATCTTGGGACCTATTCCTGCCTCCTAAAGTTTCAGCATCTTTTACAATATTACCACTAGCTCCAAACCAAGCATTTAATACATATTCAAACCATCACACTCACCAAAACTCCAAGAACTTCAGAGAGGTCTTGGAGACACAGGCTCTCACAGCAATATTATAACAATCTATGACTGAACCACTGAGTGCTCAACTAAACACACAGTAGGCAGTTATATTTATTAAATTAATCTCCAAATATCCCCTCATCATACGGTCTGCAGATGAATTATGTGTATGTTTCCCAGAGAGAACCTTTGGCCTGATCATTCATTCGCACATTGTTAAAGCTGTACAAAAGCCTTCTTGTCTCCGTTCGGCAAACACTTGTTTTGAACCCAATTATCTCAGAGAGCTACTCCCTCTCATATGCTGTCAAGGCAATTTACTTCAAATGAGCAAAGAGCTTCAGCTCGCAGCCTCTGCTTTTGAATCTCAGAAAATGAGAGCATCTATCTCTAACATAGGGACTGCGCTAAAGGGTTGTTGTTGTTGTTTCAAATATATTTAATTATTTCAGACGTACATTGCTTTTCTCCACATGTCCTATCTACATAACTGGAAAAGGTAAAGAGTCATTATGTGTTAGTCTCTTATGGAGTCAGCAAATGTGAGGTCAGGAAATTTCATCCCTACAATTTCATTTGGTTTTGTAGGTAAGTCGTGACTGATACTCTATCTAAAAAACAATAACAACCTTGTACCAAAGATCACAAGCAGCTAGGAAAAAGATATGCCTTTACCCCCAAAAAATGTGAGTTACCATGCACTTATTTGCTTTGCTTTCCTTATAGACTATTAATGGTTTTGCATGGTTCTCCTACATCGTCCTCTTGTTACTGATAGTTCCTTTAGACCATGGGTGTTAGCTATTCTCTAAAGAGTTTCCAACGGACTGTTTCTCTGCTGCAGCATCTGTCAGAACATCAGTGCTATAAACACATGTGTTGGGGGATCTGAGGGAATCGCTCCTCACCTTCTGGCAGCCACAAAGCACTAAGTTTTCTTAAAGGTTGGAGAAATGGCCTCCCGGCTACTGATGGGAGTTACTATCTCCAGTCCAAATCACATTTGTAATGAGCCTGCCTTTGGATTTCAGCAATAAAGAAAGACGACATAATCCTTAAGAAGGTTTCACCGGAGCGCCTCTGATTTATGCAGCAGGACTCAATCTAGGGTGAAGGTTTAATGAGAATGGCGTAAAAGATAGCGTGTCCTCTGCCTCTGAGACAGCAGAGGGATGCCGTGAGGACAAGGGGGGTCCAGAATTAATAACTGACAAGGATGACCTGGGGAGAGACTGGGGAGAAAGTGGGAAAGTATTTTTAAAAGAAAAGAAAAAGAAAAACCTATATGATAAATATTGATCCATCATATTCCTTCGAGCAAACTCTGAATGTTTCCCCAAAGAAATACAGCACGAGGATAATTTATGTGCCTATTGAAAGTAATCTTCCACACATGAGCATGGATAAGTTGAAGGGTTATCATTCTTTCTCCCTGATGATAGGTCTGGAAGTCTTGCAAATAACGACCATCCTTTCATCCCAACCAGGATGAAGCTCAGGTTGAGAAATGAGCCTATTAAAATTCGGTTTAAAAAAGCATTTTGCTGATGATCTCATTTATTAATTGCTGACTGCCTGGAAGACAAAGGGACTTCCCAATCCTTTCTCTGAGAACTAAAGCTTTTCATTGAAGGACTCCAGATGGACTGTATTTAAGTACTAAAGTTCCTGTTAGTGCCACCAAAAAATGAAAGGAATTTTACCCAATTTTGTTTCACAATTACCACCCACGAGTTCTTCAATCCTGGCCAAATTGAGCATCAATTTAAATGAGATTTACTCATGGGACCCTCTGCAATCACAATCAACACAAGATATCAGAGAGTTTAGGAAATGGGTCTATTAAACGGCAATTAAAGCTGTCAGCCTTCCCAAGCTTGTTTTCAGTTAATTCAATCCTACTAGACAGTTGAATTTGCTGCCGGAAGCCAAAAAAGGTTCATATTACTTCAGGACTCAAACAGAGTTCCAGGGCTGGATGCTTGAGCTCCACTGACTGCCCACTTTTAACATTAAGGTCACTTCTATTCCTTCTATAAATAAGTGACTTCCTTTGTACCTGTGTGAGTCCTCTAAGATGCCTCCACCCTCTACAAAGAACTCAGTCACACCTTTCAAAGATGCCAGATGCAAGGTGATCTGGGGTACTCAGTGGCTTGCCCTTTGTTGGATATCTCCTGATAATTCTTCATGTCTCGGTGGACCTCACCTGGCATTTAATCCTGTTTTTCAAATGGAGGGTGCCTGACATAGGCTATCAAATAAAGTCAGGTGTGCTCAATGTGGGGGCACCTTCCCTTGTTCTGTGCTAAAAAGGCAGAGGCAGAGGCAGAGGCAGAAGCAGAGGCAGAGGCAGAGGCAGAGGCAGAGGCAGAGGCAGAGGCAGAGGCAGAGGCAGAGGCAGAGGCAGAGGCAGAGGCAGAGGCAGAGGCAGAGGCAGAGGCAGAGGCAGAGGCAGAGAGGCAGAGGCAGAGAGGCAGAGGCAGAGAGGCAGAGGCAGAGGCAGAGAGGCAGAGGCAGAGGCAGAGGCAGAGGCAGAGGCAGAGGCAGAGGCAGAGGCAGAGGCAGAGGCAGAGGCAGAGGCAGAGAGGAAGGACTATCGTATGTATGAGGCTGTGATGGTTTGCATATGCTTGGCCCAGGGAGTGGCACTATTAGAAGGTGTGACCTTGTTGGAGGAAGTGTGTCACTGTGGAATGGGCTTGGAGACCCTCCTCCTAGCTGTCTGAGGATGCTCAGTCTGTTCCTGGCTTCCTTTCGGGGGAAGATGTAGAATTCAGCTCCTCCTGCCCCATGCCTGCCTGGATTCTGCCATGCTCCTACCTTGATGATAATGGACTGAACCTCTGAACCTGTAAGCCAGCCCCAATTAAATGTTGTCCTTTATAAAACTTACATTGGCCATGGTGTCTGTTCACAGCAATAAGACCCTAACTAAGACAGAGGCCAATCTGTAATTATTCGATGAGAATCCATTACAAATCAAAACAATTAAAAATCACATAAAGCATTGATTTATCTCAATGGTAGGTCACTTGTTTAGCTGGGTCTGACCCCCATTATTACAATAATACATTAAACCATCTTTAGGTATCCATACCTTTGGTACACAGTTTTCAAGCCAAGGATCTATGCTGAAGATATAACCAGGCATTTGTGTCAAGATGTATCAAGTACAGTTTGTTATAATATCAGATTTGCTCAGGAGGCAAAGTACTTTGAGGAACAGAAGAGAAGTGACTCAGAGAGCAACTGGTTGCTCTTCCAGAGGACCTAGGTTCAGTTCCCAGCACCTACATGGTGGGTAGCAGCCATCCAGGTCCAGGGAATATGATGCTCTCTTCTGGCCACCATGGGCACTGTACATGCATAGGGCACATAGACATTCAGATAGACAAAATAACCAATCATATAAAATAAAAATAAATAAAACCACAAAAATGTAATAGAATTTTTGACCTCACCCCCCCATAAACTACTACATTCGACCTTTCCTTACCATAAAAATGTCTTCCACGTCACTGCGTCCTCCAAGTGATGTAGACCTCTAAGAAATGTCTCATACATAGGCAAAACTAGGGACATTCACCACCAAACCTACCTGTGCTCTCCCACCTTGGATTCAAATCTGTTGCAGCCTGCCAGCTAGGGAACCCAGCACTTCCACTGTGAGGTGTTTATGGATTAACATTCCTTATAATATGCAGAATTTTGTATGTTAAAATGAGATCTTTTTTTCCAGAAGGCAAGATTTTCGACTGCAAATGAGATGAAAATGAGGTTTTCAACCTTCATATACACCCAGTAGTTAGGACTTTAGTGGTTTAAGATGCTTTTTTGAAATTTATTTTCAGAATGTATATATTATGTATATGGGCATTTCTAAGTTTTAGTAATTAGTTTCATAACAAAAATTCAAACTTATTATAGTAAATACAGAAAATAGAAAGGGAAGGCAAAATGTATCTACATTCCAATCATGCAAAATTAACATTTTTAATATCCTATTGTTTTAAGCATATATACAGTTTTGTCGCTTTCTTCTGAGCTTTGGTTATAGTTTATGTACAATTTTCCCCATTTTGCACATTTACTGAAAATGTTTTAATGATTTCAACCAAACAGGGCCCTACATGGGACCATATTTTACAGTCTGCACTTTCACTCACCCATCTGTTTACTCACCAAGACTATGTTAGAGGCTGGCTGGTATTCCAAAGTTCTCATCAAGTTCAATTCACAAATTAAATGGAAAATCGTTACAGTATCTAGTGAACTTCTATAAATAACAACAATCATACCCTATCCTGGCACAGCTAAAGGCCTGTTATGCGCTGATACGATATATACAGAAAGACATAGCTTCTGAAGAACCACCTGTCCAGAGGTCAAGGGCACTGTCTGACATTGGCTGTGAGCCTCTGTGGAAGCTGTCCACTTTTATTTTAGGAAGGGGGGTTGCTGGCCTGCCTCTGCTGCCAGCTGCTGCACCACAGGAAGCCCCCAGGATAAGCTCACACCAAAAGAACAGAGTTGTCATACAGTCCTGAGGAAAGATCATTGCTGCCACCAAAACCTAGCTCCCCCTCCTTCCCTGACCCTGATTTCTGCAAGTCCTTTGTTCTGTTTCCCCACAGATATCCTTGATCACAGACTAAAGGTGTGAGGGCTAGAGTGGAACTCTTATTGTTAAGTACGGCTTGGTGAATGCATCTGCATTTCCATGTGGGCTGCTGCTTTCTAGTTTAGCTGCTGAGGTGACCAGGCTGCAAAATACAAGCACTTTGCTTGTATAATTGGACATGGGAAAGTGCCAATGATTTGCAGAGAACTATTCAATTGAATGGAGATGGTACTCCACAGTCAACTGTTTCTGAACGAAGTATACTGGAAGCATGCAATGTTTTTGTTTTTGGGGTTTTTTTGGGGGGGGTAGGGCTAATTATTCGTATTTTTGTGAATGACAGAGGACATTAAGATAAAAAGAAGATGCAAAAGGATGGGGTGGGGAGAAAAGGTGCAACACGTGGATGTCCTTTATTTGTTATAGCATGCCATTCTACTAATGGGGTTGAATTGCACCTAAGATTTCTATAAATGTTGGTTTGTATTAAATATGTTATGAAGGGCCTTTTGCTCCTTATGTCAAGCAAAACAGCCCAGAGTGCAGATTTAATAATATTTAATGAACACTGAGGGGGGGATATCAGATTTTGAAACACTAACGATGCAATGTCTAGCCAGCGACTCAGCAGATAAACCAGCAATCTATGTTGACTGGCTTGTTAGTGTCTTTCACACAAGATTCTCCACAGCACAGTGACAGTAGGCAAAGAGGAGGACTCTTCCCCGTCAGGCAGCTGGTAATCCTCTCAGCAGCAAGGGAAGTGCCAAGAGCTGGCTTAGGAAGAGAACTCAGAGGCTGTTTCTGAGAAGGGTGTGGGTGCTGCTAAGGATCATGGGAAGTCAGTCTTCTTCCAAAACCAAGGCTGTGACCATACTGTGAGCCACTTACCTGACCCCCATTGTTTCTATTGATCTCCAGTACAGAGCCATTCAGTTTCCTAATAAAAACAGACAAAACAAGTGACTAAATCCAGATAAAACACAGAGCGAGCTGAAATCAGTGAGAATACACATTATTGTCCCAATACAGCACTGGACAGGCACTAACTCATAGAATAGAATGAATGACAGACTTTATTATGCGTTTTCTTGTGTCGACAAAAGAAATCTAGGAAAGAAAAATCTCTGTCTTGAAAGCAGTGTTTTTATTTATCCCACTATTTATAGATACACAGAGTTTTTGTGGGGTTTTCTCCTTAAGGAGTCTTCTGATAGAGACAGTGCTGTGTGTCAGCAGTATGACTGACTCATGTCAACGCCTAAAAATCCATACTGGATGAACTGACCCCTTCAGTTAGGGGGAATGATGCACTTGTATATTTTCCTACTATCAACAATTCAGAATTAATTAAAGTCTGAAAAAAAAAACAAGAAAAAATGCCCAAGGCCCTTTTTAAAATCCCAAGACACCAGAGATTTGAAGAAATTATATAAGCCAAATACAGACATATATTTGCTGGTTAAGAACTGGCAAGCTTTAATACTATGATGAGGTTCGTAGGCTCTGAGATGTTTCACCTCTTCAGTGGTCCAATGTATGTTCATGATTGCACCTTCCCAAACTTCTAAGGACTGAAAGAAGAGCCAGCTTCTCCTTATGAGATGGTATAATGGCAGAATAAAAGCTAATAGTAGCAATCGCAAAGCAAATTTAGATAGTAGAAGTCCTTGCGTGTGTGTGTGTGTGTGTGTGTGTGTGTGTGTGTGTATGTGTGTGTGTGTGTGTGTGTGTGTGTTCACATGCCATGTCTTTAAAACAAACACAGTCCTGTTTAGGCCTTTTAGTTTGCAAAAACCCAAGGCATGAGAAGGTACAATGGAAAATGGTAGGATTATACACTTCTGCCAAGTACTGCTCAGGTCCAGAGAGAACTAGTGCCCTTCACCCTGGAAGACATGACCCAGAGCTCTCAGGGGAATCTTCCCAGTATCATATAGAGATATTCCTACCAACACGCATGGCTTGATTGTGGCCATGAACAAAGTGCAGACAGACACAAACTGAGGGAAATTTCACCAAATGGCAGGTGAGCTCTTTTCAAAAGTTCTAAAGCCAGGAAAAATACATAAAGATGGACACGCGTCTAAACTGGGGAGACTTGGATATTAGAAGAATTAAATGCAATGTATTCCTTTGGGCTGAAGAAAGCACATGAGAGAGATGATTAGAAAAAAAGTGAAGCCTGGAGATCAGTTGCTAATACTGTAAAATGTAAATTTCCCAATTTCAATATAAAATGATGAAGACTAATGTAAGATTGCAGCATTAGGAGAAGCTGGGTGAAGGTGTATTGGAATGTTTTGTAGTATTTTTTAAGTCTGGGATTATTTCAAATAAACTGTTAAAACTAAAATCCTAAAGAGACTACATTTCAGTACATTTTTATGGACATTTAGCACATTTTTGAACAAAAGGAAATCAAGATTGCAAAATTGCTGACTTTTCCCATATATGGCAACCTGGGCAATTTGTTATTCTAATTAAAGAGAAAGACAGACAAAAAGACTCTTTCGAGATATCCAAGGTTGATATACTGCAGAGAGAAGGAACTTCAAAGCCAACTACCGTCATCTTAAAGTCACACCAAGCAGGCCTCTTTCCCTGTCATAACCAGCGTTCTGCTCCCAGAATCAAAGGCAGGCTCTACTGTGATCGGATGGGTCAGGCTGCTAATGGAGGGGAGGTCATGGATTAGATATGTCCCCTAGCATTTCACTGATCACAGGAGAGCAATGTGATGGAGCCTTGGAAGCGGCCACACAACTCTATTGAAGAAAGTAACTAAAACATCCACCATACTGGGGTGTGGGGGTACTTTAAATACACGGACCAACTTCAATGGACTACCATCACCTAAAAAATACCTCTAAGAATAGGCCTGTAAAAGAGCCAATTAGTGAGCTCTTCTCCTCTGAACCTGTAATTAGAAACCTGGGAAGGGGAAGCTGATTGACCTCCATGGAAGACACAAATGCCCAGAAATTCTGAAAATCTGTGTTATTGCTTTAGAAGATGCCTATGACATCTTTGAAGGCTGCTCTCTCTGACTTCATGTTGCCTAGACAGACACCAAAGCCCAGAACGAATGAGGCCACTTGCCTCTCTCCTGACAGTTGACATTGTTCAGCTCTCTGATTTCAAAGCATTATTGGGAAGGGGGTTCTTTCCGAAAGATCGTTCCCCTGAGTCTCTGTGTTTACTAGGAGAGCTTCCCTGATGTACTTGGGATTCCAAGGTGAGAGGTGAACACTCTTCAGGAAATTCTCAATTCTAAGTATCAGCAGGTTTTAGAGGCAAAAGCAGTAAAAGGAGAAAAGGTTCAGTCTATGATTAATTTTGGATCACAGACAAACACAGCAATCCAAGTATAACTATACTCATGGGGTGAGATAGAAAATGAAGGTAGCAGGCTCCACTTGCTTCCACCTCAAGCTAGAAGAGTTACTTTATACTGTACAATAAGTTAGCCCCTGGAAACGTGATAAACAGAGGAGTTGAAGATATAAGATTGAAGAACAGTTTTCATTTGTTCTCTACTTCTATAATACAATATCCGGTGGGATAGCAACCACAATAGTGGGGAAGGGGTTAGTGGGCAGTGAATAAATCCAATTCTCCCTGAACCAGAATACAAAAGAAAGAGCAAGATGGAGATGAGCTAAGCCACAGTGAGAATATGCTTGTAGATAGGATGATGGGTAGCAAGGGTCTCTATTTCAGAGAAGTATTTGGTCATGTTAATCCTGAAATTTGAGAGAGAAAGACCAGTTCCGCAATTCCAAGCCAAATTCAAAGCAAATTTTAAATAAATACTGGTCGGCAAAAGGGTCTCTGGTCAGGTCCACCTCTGGTTCCCAATAGATGACCACAAAACATTCAATACATTGCATTTCCCCATTATGTCCAGTCAGGGGCGAATGTACATTTGGATATACTTCCTGCCTTTATGTGATCAAGCACATGTGGTGTAGTTGGTTCAAACAAATTTGTTTAGGAAAGTAAAAGCAAGTGGCTTGATATTTCCCAAAAACTACAACTCCCAGCATTCCAGGAAGTGGGCTTAGGGTGAGTTTCTTTGTGTGTAGATTGCTGGCCTGTAATTATCACCTTTGTTCCACAAAGACTGGGTAATTTACAATGAACAGCAGGTTTATTTGATTAAAAACTCTGAAGGTTGTGGGGGGGGGTCACACAAAATAACCTGCCATGAGACTCTTCCTACCACATTTTAACAGGGCAGAAGAAGAGCGTGCAAGCACAGGGAACAGGAGATGAAGCCCACCTTTCTACCACGCCCACACTCACAGTCCCTGCTACCCATGGTGCAGTGTTAATCTGTCATGGGAAGAGCCCCTCGGGAACTAATCACACTATCTAAACCCCATTTTCCAAAATCCTGAGGGTTCTAACACCTGAATTTGGGAGACTTATTCAGAGCATGACTGAAGGTTAACAAGGAAGGACCCCAGAGTGTGCACACAGCTCCACCCCTCAGCCTTCTCTATTCAAATAAGGGTTTGCAGAACTTCCCCAACACTTCATGGACAAGGTGAGGACTTTATACATAAGCAAACAAGCCAGTGGACATGTTTTAAAATCTCTCCTGCTTCTCCTGATACCAGTGTACACAAAGAGCTCTGGGAAATGTTTCACAGGCTGAGACCTGATGGAAGCTTATCATGATAAGAGAATGAAATAAAAATAAAATCTAGACATATTCTCCATCTAAAATTTATGAAACTATATTCCACTTCTGTGGAAAAAAGCCAAGCACAGCTGAAGAAATCGATGTGAGAAAAACCAACTGTGGGATAAGAGAAAACTAAAACCCCTTAAGACCCCAGCATCAGTGTTATACATATTCTTAAACTCAAGCTTATAAAACAATCTAAAATGGCTGTGGTGTTTTCGGATGAAAGAATTCACATCTGATAACTCATCCTGATCCATGCTTAACCAAGGGTAGATTTGAACAGACACTTCCAATTCTCTCCCTTTTACTGTCCAAAACAACAGAGTGTTTTTATATTTGTACCATAGGCAGTTCCATTATCAGATATAAGAAATACATCTGAATTATCTCTCCCTCAGGAAATCTTTATTAAAGTTTATCTCATAACACATACACATTTAGCAAGGAAAGGCAAGAGAAAATATTGCCTATAATAGACTGGTGTGTGAAAAAAAATACACAGCAATATTTGAAAAGAGAATGAAATATAATGGGAAATAAGCTCTTCATGACAGTGCTATCTCTACATGCTGTAGACTGAGTTCATGTTGTATGACATTATGTGCAAGATATCTACTCACTCCATATAGAAAACTGACAGCAGAGCAAAGTAAAGATATCACCAAAGTCCAACTTCGTGAACCAATGGGTTTTATTAGGGTTACTTATAAGAATGTATGTAAGGGGTTACTTGTGGGAGTAGAGATGACTCAAAGAAAGCTAAACTACCAAAAGCCCACCCAGACATGTGTGACAGCTTGTGAAACCATTGTCTCTTCCAAGCATCCCAGTTTCCCAAAGCCCTGTCTTAGACACGAACTGATCTAAAAGTCTTGTTAGAAGTTCAGTCCATCTGAAAATGTCTCTTGACAGTCCTTGTGGCTTATATAGCTTGACAAAGGAGGGACCTAGTGAATCTGCTCAGTTTCATGAACTTCCTATACCTTTTGAGTTGGTTACTTCCTGGGGTTTACAACTTTCACTGCAGGATGGAGTGTATCTCCTCCCTTGAACACCTTATGTCTTAAGGAGATTTTTACCATCTTGGAGGAAGTTGCTTCATGATAGATCATAGGGTATGTGAAGAATCACATCTTTCATTTGAAAGGCAAAAAGGTGATAAGAACCATTATGGGGACTAAACCCCCTTACTCGTTTGACCCTCTTTTGTTTATCTGGATTTGGAAATCATGAAGAGATGATTTTTTCTGAGTTTTTTGGCACACTGGCACACATTTTATCTCAATGTGTGCACTCACTGTGACTATCATTTAGTAAATGACAAAGTCAAAACTCAAAGGCCAAGACAGCCACAATGACACAGCCAGAGCCTAGAGACAGGTGGATGCCTTCATTAATGTTGCAGTCAAGTTCTTTCTCCCAGTGACAGTTGGCTACAGGTCAGCATCTTTGTCAGCAAAAAGCAGGCATCATCTGTTTAAGATTCTTTGCATTTATGTTGCCAGTGCCTTCTATCACCTCTCTTCTCTCCTCAAAATACATGTTTTCACAAAGAGCCATTATTAATCATATTTAAATGTCGCTTCTAACTGAAAGTGAGATGTCCTTTGTATCCTAAGTTCTCAACTCAATGACATAATGACTCCATTTGTAATAGGAGTGATTTTAAAACCTTGCTTTCAGCCATAAGAACCAATAAGCTAAGAGCACCCAGACACTCAGGGACATATACACTTTAAGAAATCTGTCTACAGATGAAGATTTCAAATGCAATATACAATCTGAGTGAAGAAATTTCATATATCCAATTTCTCAGGAAGCTGGTGATATTCCAGAAAGCTGAATGCAGATGGCTCCAAAGATGTGTCACTTCTTCCTTCGTGGAGTCCAGCCCACACCTGGATGCTGCTTTTCTAAACTCAGATCCAGGATGCCTCTTGTATCTGCCAACACAGCCCTCAGCTCACAGGATCTGCTGCCAGGGAAGAATCTGTAAAACTAAGAACTCTCCGAGGGTTTCTGGTGACCAGCGTCAGGAAAAGATTGTCCCTACATCAGCAATAGCCACCAAGTATTGAATAACTGAAACATTTCTCATCCAAACCACCACAAGGTGGAAAAGACCTGATCATGTACAGACTTATTTATGGAAAGTTGGGACGATAGAAACATCTTACATTTACCCTGTCCAATATGTCAGCCACTAGCTACAGAGGCTACAGTGAGCATTTGAAATGTGGATAACACAGTTGAAGAATGTTTTCATTCATTTAAATTTTAATAGCCACCATGGAAATAAACAGACCCACCAAATATGAACAAGCAAAGCCTGTTTGTTCAGAGATTGCTGTAGCAGGGAACTGGCTGCTATTGTCTGTACTTTGGCAGAGACTTGTAGGCGGGAATAACAGAGGGAAAATATTTAGAGTAGAAAAATGAAAGACCCAGATGTGTCCTGGTGAGGCTGCTGGCACGGAGTGGCTACAGGTGAACCAACTAGAAATGGGGCATCCTGTAGGTTAGTTGGGAGAGGCATATTTGACTTTTTCTGATTAGTCCAAAGTTGGGAACAGGAAGAAAAATCAGAGGAAGCTGTCAGTCATGAGTCAAGTCCTGGTTGCTTGAGGCTGTTTATAACAGGAGTACAGGATTGCTGCTGGCTTTCCAGGTTGTTGGTAGAGATGTAGCTGAGTGACTTCTTACCAATCTGACTCATTAGGTAGAAAACTGGCATCCAGTCTGGTTACTCTAAGTAATCGGTTATTTTCTGGGCTTATTGATGGAATTTTGTGGATCACGGGTTTTAATTTATACATAATTTATGCAACTCCCTTCTGTGCACTCACTTTGTGAACAATTGCTCTTGGAAGCAACATGGATCAAGGAAGTCATGCAGTAATAAGAGATCTAGTTTGGAGAACCATGGAGTAGATCTCAGGAAAATGTCAATGAAGGCAACAAGACTGAATGTGCAAATCTGGGCACTGAACTATGAACCCTGTATCTGCTTGGGGATATATAAGAAGCAGGGAATGGTTAAGGGCAGGAAACTATATGATTACATCTTTGCTTTATAATGATTCGGTCGGTTTTACTACATAAAATGGAACCCAAAAAGAAGCTACTAGAAAGAGAAAGTTCAGGTAGGAAGAAAGTTCAGAGGAAATGGGTACTATACTATATATAAGGCAAATGTGGATGGAAAGACAGGAACAAGGGGAAAACAATTTACATGTAAAATAGAATTCTGGGAACAAAACTGATATAAGGGATGTCTTCACAAGTATTTTTAAGCCTAAGCTAGGTGACAGAGTCTGGCTTTTTAGAGGACTAGGGAATAAACATAATGTAAATAAAGAAAGACTCAGCAGATCAGAACAAATGAAAAATATGAGATAAATCAGAAGAAACCAAAAAGAATGTTTTCAAATGAAAGGACCCAAAAGAAATGTCTAACAGGCAAAGCCAATAATGATGTACATTTTCCACTTAGTAATATTCATATTTTGCCTAAAACCAATAAGTTGTACTTGACAGATAGTTTTCAGAGAGGCACTGAGTTCAACATCACTATTTATGTAAGCCGTGACATCTGCTGTATGTCTGTCTGCCATTGTCTTCTTCCCTTTTTAGTTATTTCCTGATTTTGCTCTCTGATCAGCTGCAGTTTTACTAGCTAACTAAGCTAAACAAATCAGAACAAGAGTCCCCAGTGGTATGGCCATCATTAATTAGCGCTAGCTTTCCAAAAGTAGGATTAATGCACTTGCCCAGAGGTTGAGACATGCTCTGATTTGAGGCATAGAACCTGAATATCCTCCCAGGATTCAAAGTCAGCTGGCATCTCGAAAGGGTTAACAGGGATCGAGATAACTTTCTGTTCTCATTTCATTATCCTCTCTTCTTGTTAGTTTTGTTTCTTAAATAATACAAAGTCAGAGAACTAACCCCCTGATTAGCTGATAACTCAACTCAAGATTCACCCCAAAGGAACTCCCGACAATGGCCACCAACTAACTGCCATTATAAACATTTAAAAGTGAAAAAAGGCAATTAAACTGATTACAAATGTGGAATACTTAAAGGGGTCCTTTATCTTTCTCTCTGAATTCTAAAACTCACAGAAAACAAAGCAGACAAGATTTAGTTCAGAATCATTGCCTGTCTTCACAGAAGTGTCACCAGGGTAATGATATACTGTGATTTGAAGGCCAATCCAGACTCAGGTATCTGGTTCCTAGTCTAAAGGAATTGGCATTAATTCTGATTCCCAGAGTGCCAGAGGAGTGTCTACACAACAGTGACTCAGAAGCCACTATTCATACCTGAGAACTTTTAGAATTCCAAGTAAGCCTCTAAAAACAGCTGCAGTTGAAAACACGATGATCTAGACTCATCCTTGATGGTGAATTCTCTCACAAGGATTTGGGCCAGTCTGGAAAGGGGAGGTCATTCAGAGAGATTGATTTCCAATCTAAAAATCACATATGGGAAGGTCATCTAATATAGTCTTGAGGGCACGCCCTCCTTCCTTTCTGTTCCCGTCTGATGTCTTTCTTGGAAGCAGGACAGGCCTTAAGTGATGTCTCTGGAGTCCTTGCATGTCCTCTCTGTGCCCTCTTCTCACCTTGACTATATTCTGTCCTCACTCTCCTGGGGTCCCATCACGTAAATACATGCTTATCTATTCCCTGAGGAATGAGGTTAGCACTTTCAGGAAACAGCGTAGGCAGTGAGCCGAAGGAAGAACACATTAAGTTCTTTTTCATTTCACGTTAGTAAAGCTCGTATCTGTGCGGAGGTTTCCAGCAAGTGAAACGACCCAACACAAGCTAACATAGGCAGAAGAGATTTAATCAAAGCAGCAGAGCTTACAGAGCCAGGAAGATCAGAAATCCAGGCCTGGAGTAAGCACAAAAGGAAAGGGGGTTCCCTTCTTAGGTACAAAAGATCTATCATGAAAACAGCAACAAAAACAAAAAGAAACAAATCTCCAAACCCATGGTACCTCAGAGCCTTGACAAGCCAGTGATTGAAGGCCTCGACCCATGATGCTTCTATCTCAATCAGAACCCCAAACATTAGTGGCACTGATACCCACAAGTCATGTTCAAAGGAAAAGACAAAAGTCTTCCCAAATGCATCCAAGTATGCACAGGAAGGGCGCTCCACAGAGAAATCGGCACAAAGCTAAAATGGAAAGGTAATCATTTGGGTATGGATGAACTCCACAGATTCCTCTGGTAAAGACTTAACCCTTAGCTAATGGTACAATTTTGGGAGATTCAGGGCATGCTTAGCTCGAGGAAGTAGTGTGTCTTTAATGGTTATACCTGGTACCCGGTCTCTTCCTCATTTCTTGCTTCTTGTTCATTCTGAGAATAGATCTTTCTTGCACATGCTTCTGCTTCCATAATAATTCTATCCTTCCATGGAACCAAAAACAATGGCTCTTGGTTTTGTTTGTTATCAGATACTTGGTCACAGAAACACAACCCAACAAGACAGAATGACAGATACGGACTTGAAATTGTCAAAGGCAAAGCAGTTCAAGACAAAATTAACAATAGTCATTTGTTCATAAATGGATAGCAAAGAGGTACCACCTGCACCTTCATTTCAGTCTCAATAGGCTGCTCAAAACTGTTAGGAAGTTTATGGGAAGAAGTACTATGTAGCAAGCTTCTAAGGGGAGATTCCTAGAAATAGATATTGTCATTGGCATTAAAATAGATATAGCAATCCTTTATAGGACATTTCAAACAAGAACTTCTGCACCAGTCATTTCTGTAGGACAAGATGGGATCAAGAATGGGTTTTATAGAAATGGTGCTTACGTCAAGATGTCAGGACGGAGTTTCTAGATGCCTAAGAGAGATGGGCAGGAAAATACAAGTATAGGTTGGCATTGATAAAAAGCCAGGAAGGGAAGGAGTAGAGGCACTGACATTTTTTTTCTGGTAGTATTCTTCCACCTCAGCTGGATTTTCCAGTCCAGTCGAAGACGCAGCACTTTCCCATGTACTTCCTTAAGCCCTCATGCTCTGCCTGACTGTGGACATGCTGACATACTGTGCTATGCATAATTTGTGATTATGGGCCAGCTGCCTTTTCCCAGTTACCCTCCATGCAATCACATGGAACTGTAGGGGATTCGAGTCAGAATGCTACCTAAAACCTCTTAAGACATCAGGGGGCTGCCATTAAAAAGGATAAAGATGTTGGGTGCTCCCCGACAGTGGTTCCATAATACAAAATTAGATAATCACTCTCAAAACTGCCCAAGAGACACTCAAAGACGTTAGGGTTAATAAATATACTCTCTATCACCCCTTCCTAGAATGTATGCACTGGAGCGGAGGATCAAGATTGAAATAAACAGGAAGAGATAGAATTTGAGGGTGTTCGATAATAGCTAGAGAAAAATCAACCTTTCTACCCAGCCTGTTGCAAGATTTACATAAATGCATGTACTTGAGTCCTGCTTAGCTTTCAATAAAAAATAAGAGATACCCTGTATCTCACCACTCATTAGATTTGTCCTACACTTCTTATGAATTGACCTAGTCAACTTTCTCATGCCTTTTAACCTGGAATGCTAAGCACTAATTCCCTTGATAAAATGCCGCCTGCATGCATAAAAGGGGGGGGGGAGGGGATGGAACAAAGGCAACTTAGTTTCTCTACATTTTAGTTAAAACTCAAACTTCTACAAGGACTCTCTTAACAAAAGACCCATCACATTGAGACTTAAATAAAGATTAAATATCTCTATCTTTAAACCACTCACAGCTTTGAGAAAAGAGCTAAGAAGGCCCCCCCTTTTCCTAGTTATCTAGGTATGAATCCATCAGGGTGCAATTCATAACTTGAACATTGCATGTGTGTTCTCTAATTTTTCTGAAGGTAGAAGAGGATATTAGGCTTTATTTAAAAACAAAAACTTCCTTTCTCCTATGGAAAAAGTTAGTTTGAACAAAGCAGCTTTTCATCTTGTTTATTAAATTCACACCTGTACACAAATTGTCCTTGTTTATAGAATTTTGGTCTTCTTATGATTGCTGTTTACTTCTCGTCGTTTTGCAATTCTGTGGTGCGACTGTTGCCTTGGCAATGGGAAAGTGGGCTCAATCCTTTTAAAATGATAACCATCTCCATTCTACATTGTTTACTGGATCTCATGCATATTTTCATTTCTATTTTTCTCCTTTATGAATTTAAACTTACTCTTTCCTTTGTCATCCTGATTTCCATTTTCTAAATACTTTCCAAACTGCCAGTATTTTTTTACTTACTCTATTGAAATGGAAAAACAAGCCCAAAAATTTTTATACGAAATAGAAAAATAGACATTTGCATTTGTATTGCAGCCAATGCTATTGTGACTCGCTACATTCTGCCTGTACAGAAAAGCCTGCAAAAGACTGCGTGAGCTCCCTGGCCTGGAGACTCTAGAATGAACAGGAGTGATGGAGCTGCAGAAGGCACAGGTGCAGAAGGGTGGCAGCTGGCCCTAGCACTCTGTCTTTGTGCTCAAAGTCCTCAGGTAAAGCTGGCTACCTAATGAACTAAAGTTACCATAATGACCTTCAAACTGTCTTCCTTTTCATGGGTGGCTACTAGAGGAGGCTACCACCCAAACAGTAAAGTGTAGAGATCCTTCATTGTAATGGGATATAGATGATGTCAGTGACCCAGAGAGAGAGAACTGTCCAAAATCACCTGAGCCAATAATTCATGGGGTCACCTGATCACTATTCTAGATTTATATGATTATTGATGGAACCACGGGGTTCTCATGAAGAGGAAATATGGAGTAGTTTTACTCAGGACTTTTTGTAAGGTCCCATAGGTAGATCAAAGTTGGTCCTGGACCCTTCAGGGCCTATAGCAAGTTTAAGGAATACAGATTTGTGTGTTTCTCTAAAGAGAGTCTAGGATCTTTCCCATGTTCAAAGAAGCCTGCAAACTGCACAGGGCATGTTCTATTTTGTTTGGCATGTGTCAGTAGACATATCTACTGTCCTAAAGTATTAGAAATGTTCTATTTCATTTTCACAAGATTCTAATATCACTGACAAACTGTCTGATCTCTTTGATTTAACCTACAAAAGACTAAGAACTGATTTGCCCAATACTCTAACTTCGCACAAGCATGTTTTTACGTAATGTTGGTTTAGACATGATACATTACAGAGTCACAGGAAACTGGCTTGTTCAGAGAAATGATAATCATATTGCACAAAAATTTGAAAACCAAGAAAAAATTCTTTAGAGCTCATTAAGATATTAATTTTAATTATCAAAATAGATTTTGTCACGGGTAGACATATATAATCATGAAAAATAGCTGGTATTCTAACTTTCGTTTTAGCTGAAAGGAGTACACTTATTTATTGCAATTTGAAAATCATACTTTTCAAACCATTCCTTTTCCCTTTCATATGATTTCAAGAAATAGGAAATTCTATGATGGACAATTAGCATATTTAATTCAAGTTGCTAAAACATTCGAGCTTTGATGAGGTCCCAGACATTTTGCCAGGTGCTATGAGACACATATCAATAATAGTGAAATTAGATAAATCTGTATAAGATTATAGGGAGCATCAGAGACTATAGGATCTCAAGGGCTGTAAAACACAACATAAATACTATCATAATATAAAAGACATGATCATTTGTGCAAGTATTTTAACTTTCTGTAATTACACACACCTGGAATAATTAAATTCTAAAGGACTCCTGTACTGCCTTCTGACTTGTAGATGTTATACTAGATGTGACAGGCACAGTGTAGTTGAAAATGATTATACATTACTATACTCTGAAGTGATTTCGACTTTCTTATTTCATAGAAAGATATCTAAAATGCAAAATGTTCCTACAGTGAAACCTGGGAGAAGTTCTGAGCGATTGTAAATTGCCACTGAGTTACAGTCCCTGAATCATAGCTGCACAGTGTAACTATATAAAAATCAGGACAAAAGACTGACAGGAACATGGGTGACTGACCTTCATAGACATTTCCCAAAAGAGACTTCAAAAGTAGCCAAGTAGAGCATAAGGAAAATGTCAAATGTCATTAATCATCAGAAAAATGCAGCTCAAAAAGCACAAGAAGATATCAGTTTTCAAATGGCTATTATTAAAGGACAGAAAGTGAATGCTAGCAAGAATGTGGAAAAAGGGAACATCTCGCACACTGTTGATGGAACTAGAAGCAAGTGCTATCTTAAGGGAAACAGTATTGCTATCTCTCGCCAAACAAGAAAAGATCCAGTAATCTCATAACTAAATAAATTTACTAAGGAATAACTATTTGACTTTTACAATAACTAAGATACATAGTTAACCAGCTGTCCACTGATGAATGTATGGACAAGAAATGGTGGTATTTATACACAATTGAGCATTATTCAGTCATAGAAAGAATGAAATGCTATCATTTCAAGCAATGTGAATGGAAGTGGAAGGCATTATGGTAAGTTCAATAAGCCAGGCAGGAAAGGAAAAACTCTGCATGGAAATGTAAAGGTTGATCTCAAAAATATTGAGGATGGAGTTATGATTCTGAGAGGAAATATACGAAAATAGTTCATTAGTGTAGACACGCAGCTGGGTAGGAAAATAACTTCAAATGTTCTACAGCACGGTAAGAAAACAATGATTGATACGTTAATGACTTTTCTGTTGCTGGGATAAAGCCCTGTGACCAAGACAACTTGGAAAAGGGTTGACTTGGGTGTACGATTCCAGAGGGATACCTGTCCATCATGGTGGGGCGTCATGACTTACATGGCAAGAAGAAGAAGGAGCTGAACACAGGCACAGAGCACCCAGGGTAAGCTCAAAGTGGCAGAAAGCCTTTTACATCTCACAGACTACTTCATTGACTGGTTTTTGCTGTTATTGTTGATGTTGACTTGACACAAGCCAGAGTCATCTAAGCAGAATCCTCAATTGAGAAAATACCTCTATTAGATTGTCCCAGTCTGTGGGGCACTTTCTTGATTGACCATTGGTGTGGGCCCAGTCCACTTAGAAGGTACCCTCTCTGGGTAGGTAGCCCTGGCAGTATAATGAAACAGGCTGTACAAATCCTGGAGAGCAGGCCACTGAGCATCTTCTCCCCATGACCTCTGTTTCTGTTCCTGCTTCAGGCTCCTGCCCTGCTTGAGTTCCTGGCTTGGCTTCCTTATGGATGGACTACAAGCAATAAGATGAAATCACTCCTATCTTTTGGTCACGATCTTTATCACAGCAATAGAAACCAAACTAATAATCTTGACCCCAGTGACATACTTCCTCCAATAGGGTTCCACCTTCTAAACTTCCTCAGACAACACCACCAACCAGGGACCAAGAATTCAAACACCAAGGATTATTGGGGCAAAGAAGGGATTTCTTACCCAAACCATCACAGTTGTCAAGAGTTACTAGCTGAACATTTCGAATAGCTAATAAAAAGGGTTTCAAATGTTTCCAACAGAAAAATAATACTAAACACCTGAATGAAGGGTGTGCTAATCATATGAAGGATCATTATATGCTTATATATGCATTGCAATGCCACTCTGTACCACATAAATATGTACAATTACTGTGTGTCATTACAAATAATTATTATGGGAGGTTTAGAAACAGTGTTGGCACATTTAAGTACATATTCATAATACACACCATGCATGGATAATTCCTTTATTTGTATTGGGAAAGGTGTTGCTACCACATCACTTAAAAGCATGGGTCTTTGAAGTCCATTGAAGTATTTAGGAACACGACACCTTCATTGTTCTACTAGATTCTAAGTGTAAAAATGGTGCCCCAATTGTAAAGCTGCTCTCACCTTATTATATTGGTATGATGACATTTTGATGTCCATAAAACATAAAATTTTACACAAAACCCAAGTAGTTTATTCCAAGAGATGATAAAAACATATTTTAATGAATTTTAATGACACTAATAATTTTGTTTCCTCTCCAAACCAACTAATTTTCCATCCTTCCCTGCCCTGTTTTACCTTTTGGAGGCTTCTGTCAATCACTTCAGCAGCCCTGACAACTGGGACTGGTGTCACTTTGGGTTGATATCTGAAGGCTCTGGTAGAAGGCTGGGGCCTGGCACAGGGCTGGATGCTTCCTGTGATCAACCTTGCACAGACGGCTCTTACCTTGTTGCAGACATGCTTTGCAGCAGAGCCCAGTGACAGAAGTCCTCTTTGCCCTTAGAAAGAGCAAAAAAATTAGCTTTCTGCTCCGCCAGTGCCTAAGTGCCTCAGTGTTCCAGAGAGATGTGCTTAACCTTACCCACTCTTCTGGAAGTAATCATTCCTTCAATGGTCTTTTTAAAACCTCTGCATTGGGGTTAATTGGGATTAATTCACCCTGCTAGACCTGAAGGATACTTACACTGACTGTTCTACTAATAAACCCAATTTCCCCAGCCTAATCAGAAGCAGGTATTGAAGACCTCTATAACAAGCTCAGTTCCTGAGATAGGAATAACCAGTTATGACATCCTAAGAAATTCATCTGGGTGAGGGCTAAAGCCACTCCTGCAGACCTAAGGCAGGATCTGAAATTCTGAGTTCAAGAATGGTTTCTGAGAGTCTCTTCCATCAATCTTAACCCAAAATGTAGTTGGGTTTTATTGCTAGTTATTTTTTGTTCCTGTGATAAAACTCTTTGACCAACACAACCTGCAAAAGAATTATACAGGATTATGGTTTCAGGGGAATGGTAGGGGAGGCATGGCAGTGAATGACCAGAGCGAGAAGCTGAGTGATCACATCTTCAACTGCAATTATGAAGCAGAGAGAAAACAATGGGAAATGAGGTGAGGCTATAAACTTCCATACCCCATCCTCACTATGTTCTTTCTCCAACAAGACTATATCCACCTACCCAAACAGCAGCACCAAATGACAACCAAGTGTTCAAACACATGAGCTTATGGGGAAACTTTCCCATTCAAAACCAGTCTTCATGGCCAGGTCTATATGGTTTGATATATCTTGATTTTTGTCTAGTTTTACTATTTTACTGGATCTAACCCCAAGCCAAGTTCCTATACCCTGGTCCTGACTACATGCATGTCTGCATCTCCCTCGGGGCTACCCTGTGCTCTACAAAAGTGCCATATTCCCATTTGGAAGCAGAAAGTCGTATAGCCACCAGTGCAACTATCGAATAGCCTAATAAAGGACTCCTATGCAGCTCATGAAGCACAAGTCAGTCTCGTGGAGCATGAACTAAGTCTATCCAACTAGGTTTGTCTTAAGAAAAATGTGAATCTGCAGACACAGTCCATTGGTTGTAAACTCCTAAGTTCCACAGTGACTCCCTCGTTCCCATCAGCTTCTTCATCTACTGGACTTGAAAAGAGATGATCAATCCTGGGGTGTAATTATTTCTATTCAGAGAGTTTATCATAGCCAATTTTCCCTCCTGATACACTAGCCTTCATACAGTTGTTAAAATAAAAACAAAACCTTCAACCATTATTATTTTATGTGTTCTGGCACTTTCTTTCCCAGGAAGAACACTATAAAATGATGTTTCATCCAGTCTTCTTGAAAATCCTTTTCTCATTCTTCAAAATGTCGGGAGTCAAACCTAACCCTCTTCATTGAAGATAAATCACCAGTCAGGCCTGCTTCTTTAGTCATTCCTAATGTGAGCCTTTCAATGAAGCCATTTACAAGTACATACAAACATTTTAGTCAGTAACCCCATGTACCATATGATCCCATCACATTATATTGCTCAAGTATATACACTGACACTGTAGCCAACTTAGTTTATATGAGTGCATTCTATGTAATGTTCAAAACAGGACTAACATCGCAGAAAGATGCATTTCTTAGAAACTTTTCCCATTAAGAAGCATCATGCAACATGCAACTCTTTTGTGTTCGTGGGTTCTTCTTACTATGTTCTTTGTAGGCTTATGCATGGTGTCCCTTCTGCTCTGAGTTGCCAGTCTGCTCTTTTCCATGTAAAACCTAAATGTCCTTCAAGATTGGCTCCAACAACCCCTCTAATTGGGAATCCCCTTCTCAATCTTTAATAATTGAGAAATACGTGTGTATGTGCCTGTGTGCATGCATGGGTGTGTGCATGTGTACGTGCATGTGTGTGTTTTGCTATGATAAACACATGAAAAGATGCACGATGTTCAGAAAGAATATAAATATGACATCATAGATAGTGGGAGACTGAGCCTTGGTTTGCTTTGCTCTGCTTTGCTGTTTTCACTAATAACAAGTGTGTATGTGCTCGCCTTGTATTGCATTGCTGAGCTCCACTTGTAGCAATGCCACCATGGAAAGAAACTAGCCAAAGAACTTCTCGTGAGGTTCCTGTGGCTTCTTGCCTCTTCCATGGCCTCAGGCCAGTTGGCAAGCTTTGAGGTTTCTTTTGGATTGAACTGCCCTTGCTGGTTCATGTGTGGTGGACCATGCCAAGTGGACCAAACTGCAGCTGCTAGTGCATGTGTGATGTCTGCTGAGAGGACTGGCCTGCAGCTGCTGATTTGTTTGCTACTACACTGCCGATGTCCTGACAACGAAGATTGGACTTGCCCCCAAAGAACTATTTCTGAATAGGTCTATTTCCCCTGTGTCCTAATAACTTTTCTTTTCTACTACCTCTAGTGGATGGTGGACTAGAGAAGAGGTTGAACCCTTATTAAAGTATATTGGAAAAAATGCAAATATATATATATTGTTATTAAACTATCAGAAATCATGCATTAGTCATTATTTATCTACCTCAATTACTAGCTTATACATTTTTGGGAGGAATTGTTCATGCTGATAATCCTAGGACAGATTCAGAGTATGAGTGGAAATCAGACAGAGGGATGAAAAAGCAATAAAACTACGAGGAAAGGCAGATTTCTGAGGCCAGGAAAGGGAATTGTGAAGGGAATTTATCTCAGAAAAGGCAGAATGTAAGAGAGCTTTTCACACTCATGATATATTATCTCAACTATAAATAGGCACACTTAAGAGACTTGCTAGAATTATATCCTAAGAGTACACTTAAGCAAGAAGAAATATTTTTTACCATAGCTGGGACTATAAAACATCTTTCCTCATACATTAAAAAATCTTGTCTAGAAATTGAGGAGAAAAGAATCTTATTTAGTAGTTTGAAAGGAACATTTGCCTAAAGGAAAATGGAAATGAGGTCATCAGTGTAGGGGCACAGGTGTCCTGCGATTACCTTCCATTGACCAAGCAGTGTTGGGAAAGTTTAATGGTAAAGACACTGGTGTGGGCTATATGACACTATTCCAATCATGGCTTCAATTTTTGCTTTTTGTCTCTTACTCTTTACCACTTGCAAGCCATATGATTTGGGTCTAAGTATTTAAAATTCACATGCTGTCTTAAGGATAATAATTGATGGTGCCTTCTGGAGTGCCTAACAGCATCAAGGAGATAGAACACTTAACTATTAGCACCCAATAATTCAGTGATGTAATCTTACCATCAATGCTGTTATGTTGTACAGAAAAAAGCTGTGATCTATGCCACTTCAGCAATCTCCCAAAGGGCCACATAGACAGTTCGTATCAGAGTTAATACTGGAGCTGGGAAATCCAAAACAGAGGGCACACTGAACAAAATACCTGACAGACACAATTTAAGCAGGGAAATCTTTATTTCAGCTCACAGCTTCAGAGACTCTTAGTCCAAAATATGCCTCAGACTATAGCACTTGAAGCATGATTTAAATGCTGTTCACATGATGAAAGATCATTAAACAGTAGGACCAGAAGCATGGGCAGGATACCCTTCAGACATCCACCATTGTGACCTGCTTCTACCAGGCAGTTTCTGCCTCCTAAATGATCCACAGCTTTTAAAATAGTGAGATAAGCTGAAGACTTCAAAACATGAATTCAAAACCTGAATCTGTGAGGGATATTCTAGATTCAAACTGCAACAGAGGAGCTGAGAACTGCAGGAATCAAATGTGTCCTAGATCTTGTGCAATAGAAAAAAACTGCAGGGGGCAGGTGGTAGTGGGGGTGACACTCAAAGAGGGCTCCTCTTCTCAAAAGAAAAAGGGGAAGCTGGAATGGGGAAGGACTTGCATGAGGGGTTACTGAGGGGAGAGGAAGGGCTGTTGTTGGGTTGTAAAGAGAATAAATAAATGAGTTTTTAAAAAAGAAAGGAAGGATGAAGAGAAAACTGAACATAAATTTAT
Source organism: Rattus norvegicus (assembly GCF_021556685.1). Classification (NCBI taxonomy): domain Eukaryota; kingdom Metazoa; phylum Chordata; class Mammalia; order Rodentia; family Muridae; genus Rattus; species Rattus norvegicus. Next base: position 141,882,394 of record NC_141535.1, on the reverse strand, counting down.
TGTAAATCCAACTGTTTCCTTTTAGGACATTGACTTGAGGGACTCCCTGTTATATCATAGACATACTTTCACATGAATGTTTACTGTGGCAGTACTCATAACAGATAATATAGGGAACCAACCTAAGAGCATAACAGCCAAAAAAGTGCACAAAGAGAATATTCTTTGTGTGTTTGCATGTGAAAGATTTCCAGTCATGTAATTGGAGATGATCATATTAAGTGAATTAAGTCAGTTTTGAATAAACAGATATCTGATATTTTTTCTGTCATTTGTGGAACCTAGGTTTTATACAGAAACATAAAATTAAATATGTATATACGACATGAAAATAGAAAAGAAATTATCTACAGGATCAAAGGAGACTGATAGGAAGGGGAGGGACAAGAACAAAGAAGATAACAGGTAGGGGTGACATGCCCAGCGCATAGCATATACTCGCATGAGTTGTATTTTGTTGTTGTTTTGGTTTTTTTTAATAAACCCAAACCATTAAACTATAAAAGAAAAAAATCAAAACTGTCTTGTCCCAAAGGCATTTCAGGTATGGCCACTGTGTTACATGTTCATCAATGAGTGACAGAGAGGCTATGTCTAGGCCAGTGTCCTGAACATCTGAATGATTAGTAGTCTAACATTCCCTTTAAAAAAGCAAGGCAGAGATGACTGACACTAAGCACCAGGGGGCCCAGACAGGAAGCTAGCCTGAGACAACTATCACACATTCTGGGTCACACATGCATGGGGGGAGGGGTGAAAGACTATGCCCGAGATAACCCTTGCCCAGTGCCATACTGCATGAGTAAGGCATACGTTTATTTCAATTTCTAAATGAACATTAAGATGGGTTTTATTATATTCTAAAATTTTTGTTGGTTTAGTTGGATTTTAGGGTTTGCTTGTTTATTTGTTTGATTGTAGAGACAGGGTCCTTCTATGTCACCCTGGTCATCCTGGAACCCTATATATAGACCAAGCTGGCTGCCTCTAGAGTACAGGATTAAATGTATGCACCACAAGGCAGGCTACAGAATGGGAAAACTTTTTTACCAACTATACATCCTATAGAGAATTAATATCCAAAATATATGAAGAACTCAAAAAAATTGGACATCAAAAGGTGAGTAAACCAATTTTAAAAAATGGATACATATCTAAACAGAGATTTCTCAAAAAAAAAGGAAACTCAAGTGGCTGAGGAACTCTTAAAGAAATGTTCAACACATTATTAGTCATCAGAAAAAATGCAAATCAAAATTACTTTAAGATTTCACCTTATACCAGTCAGAATAGCCAAGATCAAGAAAACAAATGACAACTCATGCTGGCATGGATGTAGACAAGGGGAACATTCATCCACTGCTGGGGGAAGGGAGTGCAAACTTGTATAGCTGCTATGAATATTAGAATGGCAATGCATCAGAAAGACGGGAATTGATCTACTCTAAGATCCAGCTATACCACTCTTGGGCATATACCGAAAAGGTGTCTCATGCTACTAAAGAGACACATGCTCACTGCTGCTCTATTCATAATAGCCAGAAGTTGGAAACAACCTAGATGGCAATGGATAGATGGATTTTAAAATTGCAGTACACACTTAAACAATGGGATATTACCCAGCCATTTAAAAAAATGAAATCATGAAAATTGCATGTAAATGGAAGGAACTAAACAAAAATCATTATTCTGAGTGAAGTAACCATATGGCTACATATAGACCTATATGGTATGTATTCAGTTTTATGTGGATGTTAGCTGTTAAGTCATCAATAAGCAAACTACAATCCACAGAATTTAGGCTAAAAAGTAAGGTAGTAGGGGGAGGGAGGGATTTCCCACGGGAAAGGAATTGGAAAAGGTAGGAGATCAAAATGAGAGGATCTAACAGGGCGAGAGGGAGAACTTGGGAATGGATAGCTAAAACTAGGACCATTTGAGGGGTCTATGAAAACCTAATACAGTAGAAGTTTCCTATAATATCTTGCTTATATATTCATAATGAATATATGTATGTATGTATATGAATGTGATCTAAATGAAATCCATCAAATACTGTGGAAAGAGAAACCCTAACTGTACCTCTCTCATCACCAAATGGTGCTTTGAGTGCCAGGGGAATTGGTTACATATAATCACGTTGTTGGCCAAAGGGGTCCCATGGGAAATCCCAAATAGCCCAGGCTATTGCTGAGGCCACTGGTGGCTCTCCACAAACTGGCAAAAGGCCCTATTGCAGAAGACCACACCTACCCAACTCACTGAACATACGTAAGTCGATCTTGTGTCTATCTAGACCCTTTACGCCTATGGACTGTATCCCCAGTACTGGATCATACTCTGCATGCTACCAAAGAAGAAACATATAGATGCCAGCCCAACAACAAAACCCATGGACTATAAGAGTGGCCTATCTGGAAGACACACTAGTACTAGAGTGGCACAAAGCTTGTGGGAGTAACCAACCTCTCTCTGATTTGAATTGAGGCCCCCTTGATGAAATGGAACCCAGAGACAACATTACTTGGGTGGCTAAGAACCAGATACCCAGGGACCTAGGAGCAAACCAACTACTACTGTTCTGTTTCGGGGACGCAGCAATAAGATAACTCCTAAGGACACTCTGCTGTACTCAGATGTGATTGTCTTGCTCAGACATCACCAGAATAAGCGTCTTCCTTCAGCAGATGGCAACAAATGCAGAGACCCACTGACAGCCTAAGAGTCTACTGAGCTTTAAATAGGATTTCTTGATAAAATCCCTTCCCTTGGGGTTCAGGGAACCCTGCTGAAGAGGAGAAGGAAAATGTCCAAGAGTCAAAGGAGATGGAGGAAACCAAGGAATCAAGGCCTTCTGGATACAACAGGGCTAACATACAGATGAGCACCCAGAGACTGACATCATACACAGGACCTATACAGGTCTGCAGAAAGAAGTGGACACGTGACCCCATCCCTAGGCCAAACCTTAGCTCCAATTAATAGCTACTTTTAGATGAAAAACTAGGGTTGGATTTTTTTTAAGATGTATTTATTTATTATATATAAGTACACTGTAACTGTCTTCAGACACATCAGAAGAAGGCATCAGATTTCACTACAGATGGTTGTGAGCCACCTTGTGGTTGCTGGAATTTGGACTCAGGACCTCTGGAAGAAGAGTCAGTGCTCTTAACCACTGAGCCATCTCTCCAGCCTGAAAAACTAGTTTTATCCCAAGGCAGTCTCCTTGGGGAAACAGCACTCTTAGGGTAGGTCCCATGCCCAGCAGTAGACAACCAACACAGCACAGTCAACAGCATCTTTGTAAATATAAACTGGGTGGCTTCTTAATAATCAGTGAACTTCTTAGACCTCTGTAGAAGAGGAAACCTAACATAAAGACTACAGAGATGATTTGTGTGGTGACAGTCTGTTCCTGTTTTATAGATGGTGTCTTTTTACTGGGTTCCTCTACACCAGGAAAAAGTGAGACTTGGGCATCTTCTATATGGGTTCCAATGCCATGCACAAAGATTCCCTCTACTACGCCTTAGTCGCCTGCCTGAAAGCCCCACTTCCTGACATGCATGGCCTTGTGGGCAATTGTGATGTTTGAGTTGGGGGGAAGGAAGGTTAAATATATTCAAGCCATAACAAAGAATATCTTAACGTAGGCTGTTGAGAAGATATTGGAATCTAAGCTCTGGTTTGATAAAAGAAAAATACATGATCATCAGTCATAGTTTTTTGTTGCATTAAATAGTGAAGGAAAAGGATACATCATCCCACGTTAGTGCCAGATGCTCTCTGGCCCTGGCCGACTCACTGCCTCAATGGCTAGCCCCATGCAGTGACTGTCACGGTTGGCTGTCACAAATCCCTGTACCCCGGCAAAATCAAAACTCTAGAGGCTTATAATTTATCAGTCAGATTTATATTAGTAAATTCTCAACTGAAAAAAACGCCCAAAGACCTCAGAGCCAATTGCTATTGATATTAAAAAAAAAAAGCCACATGGATCTGGGTCATCCTTCTCTTCCTCCATCTTCCTTCCTTCTCTCCTCCCTCCTATCTCTCCCATCTCTCAAAAACTCTCATCCTGCCCTCCTTTTCTACGGTCACAGGCTCCAGACTAGCCTTGTCTCTCACCTGCCTTCCCCTGCTTACAAAGAGCAATCTACACTTTTTCTAGTACAAAAGAAGGAAAGTTGACAAAAATGTGTTTGATAGTGAGATAAGAAAACAAAGGAGATAGTTCCGTATCCTGAGGCCCCCATTTAGTTTGTGGTTATATACTTGGCAGCCTAGTTCCTTCAACTTTATACTTACACATACACACTCCTCTCTAAATAATGCAATGTGCATCCTCAGAGTCCCTCAACACCCTCCCCCACACACACCTGCACTGGACTAGACACCCCCACTTCTGAACAAGAATACAAGTTTCCAGGTCCTACAATGATCAAACCTAGGCAGAATCTATTCAAGTATATCCCCAACGAATAGGGGAATAAAGGGAAAGATGTCCCATCCACCCTGAGTATGTTTCAGGTCCACCTATAGGATGGCAAAGCCATGTCCTCTGATAACCTAAGGAAGACCTCCTATATGTCATCTATGCCTATGCATGATTTCATGTGCATGTAGTTAAAAACAAAGGCATTATGGGAAAAGTCGTGTGCAATAAAAATGAATATATAACAATTTATCAATCAATATAGGAAAAAAATATCAGTATCCCTGAGTAAGCAGCTCTTCCCGTTTTTTGACCCCATAGAAGAAACCTAAGAATAATCAGGAACTTTGAGAATCACCACTCATGTGGCTTGACATGGGTCTTGACAGTGTGCCTCTCTTTAATCTACATTATTTTTTTTTTCGAATCTGTGTTTGAATTCAAATCTTTGTTTGAATTCTTTACATAAGAATCCACAAACCTGACAACACCTAGCTCAGTCCATGGCCACAATAGCCTTGACCTTTCTCCTCCTTAACCAGTAATTAGACAATAGTGTTAAGTCCATAACAACTGAAAAATACCAGACTCACATGAAATTTGAAAAAGAATGTGGAGCTTATTCATCTAAACAAGTTTCCATATACTTCACCCCTTGTTTCACTGAAGTAATTCACAGTCTGGTAGCCTTTATTACTGAGCTACTTTTCATGTCTGCTCTCGGGGGGAGGGGGGCAAATATTGATTAGGACTATTTTCAAGTTCCTCTGTGGAGTTCATTAGTTACCACAATAAATAGATGGTTCTCAAAAACATATCATGGTAAACTTTACTCTGAATTGTGTTTTACCAAATACCTTATTTCTAAGAACTTAAATAGCTTCATTTATAAACTAAATCATGCGTGACTTCTCTTCGACCATCATTAATAGTTGTTAATTAATTTCAGGTAATGTTATTAATAGCAATTAATAATTGCTAGTCACAGAGTAATCTCCCATGCTTTACAGTATAAGCAAAATTAGGTACAACTTTGGATGTTTAAAACAAGTAAGTTATAAGGAGAGGTCTTCCATTGTAGACAACATCGAAATCTGAATGAGTTTAAAGGGCAGTTAGTCTAGTTAAGGATGGAGTTGCTTGAACAGTGGTGGCCTGTCCTGCACGTGGCAGTCTCCTCTTAACAGGCAGATGCTGCTGCAGAACCCTGGAGCAATATAGCTGCCTTATTTATTCACAGCAACACAGGGTTCTATTTTTGTCCCATTCAAAACAAGCACAGAAATTCAGTGAGACGTGAGCAATCAGAAGTGCTTCCCGTTGTCCACTCGAAAGTTGAGTTCACGATGAAAGCAGCAAGGTCAAGTTTCACAGCAAGTACGAAGCTAATGACTCCAGAAATACATATAGCATAGCTTCAAGTACAACAGGCCCTGAAAATCTGAAAGCTCCCCATTTAGGTATTGGTTTCTGCAGACCTATTCAGAGCACCATGATTTTAGAATCGCTGGATTCTGAACTCATGGGTAAGATTCCACAGGCAACACTTAACACTGACCATAGCATGTGTTCACCCATGGATCACATTAATAAGGCAAACACTACCCTGTTAGAGAGATGGATCACTGGCTACTTTTGCTGCAGACTTGACTCCCAGCACCCACATGATGGCTCACAACCATCTGTAATTGTAGTTCTAGGGGATCCAGCGCCCTCTTCTGGCCTCCACAGGCACTGCATGAATGTGGTACACAGGCTACAGAAAAATCCATACATATAAAATAATGAACTAAAAATTTAAATATAAAGACAGATATTTAAATAGAAATTTTAAATATAAATACAGATATATAAAGACCTATTAAATAATAAAAAGTTCCAATTGCATCCGAAAGATGGTTTAGAAATACCAGAGACGATTGTTGCAGATGACAACATCAAAAACACTCCTGTCAAGGATTCTGTTGATTTCTAGTTAGATGGTACTTCTGCCCATCCCCACAGGGCTGGCTTGCTGGCCCACCTTTCCAGGGGCTGACCATGATGGAGGGAGGGGAATTCACTTATAGAGTTTCTTGGGGGGGGGGTAACAACACTCCAATTCTCCACATGGGGTGACCATTAACCAATGCTAATTCACTTAGACTCCGTCTTCTTCCCTCTGGGTGCAACTCTCTCTGTTATATGGTTTATACTCCAGAGTCCACTCTAGAATTATATTTAGGCCAAATTCCTCCTAACATAAAATTATATCTAGGTCATTATGCTGTCCTTTCCTGCTCCCTCTCAATTCTTACAGGCTACTTCTGAAAGCACACCCATAGTAAAACAAAACTTCCTTTCTAAGGAAGTTTACTAAGAAACTACTTTGGCACTTGAAAACAATAAAAACTGCCACAAAGATATCATATGACATAGGTCGGTGTACCAAAATGGGGATGAGGGGAGTGGGGGCAGAAACAGGTCCATACTCATGATTAGTTGAGAAGGAAAGCCAAGAAATTCAGTAGAGAAAGAATGGTCTGTTTTTTTCTTTTATTGGATATTTTCTTTATTTACATTTTAAATGTTATCCCCTTTCCTGGTTTCCCCTCTGGAAACCCCCTATCCCATCACTCCTCCCCCTGCTTCTCTGAGGGTGCTCTCCCACTGACCCACCCACTCCTGCCTCCTCGCCCTGAATTCCCCTACACTGGGGCATTGAACCTTCACAGGACCAAGGGTCTCTCCTCCCATTGATGCCCAACAAGGCCATCCTCTGCTACATATGTAGCTGGAGCCATCAGTCACTCCATGTGTACTCTTGATGGTGATTTAATCCCTGAGAGCTCTGGGTGGTCTGGTTGATTGATATTGTTGTTCTTCCTATGGGGTTGCAAAGCCCTTCAGCTCCTTCAGTCCTTTCTCTAAGTCCCATTCTCAGTCCAGTGGTTGGCTGCAAGCTTCCATCTCTGTATTTGTCAGATTCTTGCAGAGCCTCTCAGAAGATAGCGACTTCAGGTCCCAGTCAGCAAATACTTCTTGGCACGTGCAATGTGACTGGGTTTGGTGACTGCATGTGGAATGGATCCCCAGGTGGGACAGTTGCTGGATGGCCTCTCCTTCAGTCTCTGCTCCACATGGGCTATTCACCCTATTTCGTATCACACACGAAGACTAACCTAACTATAGAAGGAATACTTGGACTAAATATAAGAGTGTTATTTCAAAAATCAAGAATAATGAATCTTTGGTGAGAAAGAAAGAAGACATAATAATAACAAAGGCAGAATTGTGGCAGTTGTTGAACAGGGTGACAGGCATGTACACTCCCTATCCTGTCTTTCCACAAATTAGATTTTCAAGAAAGATGCAATCAGAATGAACAATCTTCCACTTAGCTTACAGTTGCAAATTTGGAAATCAATATTTTGAAATATGAAGCATGTAAACAATACAGATATTAGTAAATATCACACAATATTAGTGTGATCTTTGATACATGTGTACATCGTGCAATGCTCAAATCAGGCTAGGCATATCTACCTCCCCAGACATTGAACTGTTCACTTTATTTTGATTTCATTAATTTTACTACAATGTATTATTGCCCAAAAGTAAAATCAATAACAGCTCAGTGGACCAATATAGTCCCAAGCAAGGTTTGTTATACAGTATTTCGATTATGTTTTATATCTAATTAGTCAAGTTTTTCTTTTGCTTTTCCTTCTAATCAATGTAACAGAAAATACATTTGTCAGTCCCAGTTCTCTGCCCTGAAAGCTCATGCTGAAAGTCTCTTTACAGTGTTGTAGTTCATCAGAATTAAACTTTTTAAATCTAGTCTTGCCTGGGCGCCATGCCAAATCAAGTAAATTGTGGTCTCCAGTGCTGCAGCGACAGCGCAGAGGTTAAACACACTGGCTGCTCCTGCTGAGGACCCAAGTTTGGTTTCTACATAGAAACTCCTAACTATGTGTAACTTTCAAATGGGTGCAATGCCCTCTTGTGGCCTCTGTAGGCACTGCATACATACTGTATACATACACATATATGCAGACACACACTCATATACATAAAATGAGAGCAAATATCTTTTAAATCTGAAACTCTCTGGGAAAGCCCCAGTGATTGAGCAGAGACCAATGGGTCTCCTTTTTTGTTATGTTTTTATTTAGGTATTTGTTGAGCTCTTTCCATTTGTGAAGTTCCGTGTCCATAAAACCTTCTCTGGGAGGAAGGGGATAAGAAGATAAACAAATGTATTGACCAAGATTCTTCAGTGAATGGTTACACGATCTACAGCTTCTATCCATGCATTCATGTCCTAAGCCTGCACGTTCCAGACGAGTTATCACGAGCCAAGCATGACTGGGAGACAAGGTCAGTCACGTTTCCCAGCCATCCCTTCCATCTTTCCTTATTTCATGAAAACGATGGAGGTCTCTCCTGAACTCAGTAAGTATAAGGTCTCAAGAAAGGAACTGGAAAACCACAGGCTTACAGTGCAGATGGTCTTCACCACAATGGAGGTGGAAAATGCAAATTTTCCTAACTGGGCTCCCTAAGCAAATCTTCCAAAAGTTCAGTGTTTGGGCTTTTATTTCCCCATAGAGTTGAGCTGAGTTAAAGGAGTGAACACACGTTTTAGCATACCCTTCCTTTGTCCTCTTCAAGAACACAAAGATAGGGGTGCTAGACAGCTATGTCCCCTGCCTGCGTGTGCACAAGCAGTTGGGACTAGTGGGCAGTGATCGTGGGGAAGGCGGCATGAGAGTTATTTAGCGTGCCTGCTACAGTCCTTACATTACACATGCGTGCGGATGCCTAATAAGCCATGCAGTGGAATTAGCCTGATTCTGCTCAGCTTCCTTGTTTCTCCAGCCTTTGGGGAGACAATGATAATTAGTCAAAATATCTGGAGAGTAGCACTCAATCATAGAAAACAAACGCAAAAAAATATCAAAGACAAATTACTTTGCCCAAGGTACATTGCTGTCTGGGAAAAAAAAAACAACAATGAAGTGATTTCTGAGTTCTTCAAGCTTTGTACACAAAAAATGCTATGTTTTCCCCTCCTTTTTAACATAATCGTGCTGGACAGACATTTGACTCAAATGCTGGGAAGGGTCAAGTCTCACTCTGACCTTAGCAAATAATTAATGTGACAATGTCACAACTGCCACAGTTTATTTAACTTGTTAACATAAAATATAATTAAATGCACAGCACTGCCCCATGACTGCTGAATCCTCTCAGGTTTAGATATGTACTTTTCTCATGTAAAGACAGCCAGCGTTTTTTGATGCGTTGACCTCCATAATGTTCAACAGGGTAATTAGAAAGCAAAACAATAAAAGGAACCTTTTTTTCCCTAAAAGAAAGAAGCCAGTTTTGGCTGTTTGAGTTCAAATCAAGCACCTTTCTGAAAATTCATAGTCTGATCAAATAAGAATATAGTTAGCAGGCGTGGGTGGTTAGATAATCAGAATTGCAGAATAGTTACAAGCTGTGCTTTTCCCATCCCAGACAGCCCTTTAAGGCTTGTGAATGATTAACATGTCAATTAATGGAAATTTTTTCAAACAAAACTTAAGACTCCAGGCAGGAAACTTTTTTCTGAACACTTGAACATTGCAGCACAAGCCCAGAGAATATGACTGTGACCACTTTGACATTGCTTCTGTTCATTTTCACGGTGCCACTTTTTGGCACCTGTGCAGGGGTTGGGTTCAAAATTTAGTCCTGAGGAAGCCTGAGGCCTGAGGCTGAGGGGCTGCATCACAGGATCCTAGAACAAGGCCTGGGTGGCTTGAATTGTTCCTACCCCTTTCACTTTTGAAAGGTATCTAAGCAGAATTAATGGCTTCTTAAGACCACGGGCTATGCAAAAAGATTAGATTGGCTCTACCCCCTCATTGCCTTTTTACGTGACCTCTAATAAAATTGTCTCCTGTGAAGGCTGACCCACGGAAGAGAAACGTTATTGCCAAGATGGGAGAGCATGTGTAAGAGACTGCTAACCAGAGGGGGAGAAAAGGAAAAGAGTACAGGGAGCCAGCTGCCTTCCACAGAACCTGTAACCAGGTGCACGGAGAAAATCATCTCAGAGGCACCATCTGAAAACTCAGCTCTGACTTCTCATGAGCAAAGATCAGCATTGCTTCTCTGACATAGCTTGTTTAAAGTAGCCCCGGTAATGTTCTTGGATGCCTGTTACATCGTCGTGACAATGGTATACAAAATGGGCCGCCTTCCCTCAGGGCTGGCTTTCAAGGTGTAGATATGAAGCTCTCGCTACTGTGGCGTGCAGGTTAAAAGTGCATACACATTTGCAGGTTCAGAGATGGATACCCAGTGTTCTATTTAGAATTTAAAGTATTGATCCTATGAACAGAAAATGCCATGACATAGACTTGATAAATTTTAGCCAGAGCAGAGCTAAAGTCTGAAGGAAGTCTAAAACAGCCAACTGAGTTCTGTAAAATCTGGATAATCTCTGGCATGGAGTAGCTGTCCCAAAAATATGTTTATTAAGGATGCTTAGTTGTAGAGATGAGTGGAAGAGAACATGCTGAAGACAGCAATCACCTGTCACCATGTCCAGCTCTCCGGGTTCACCAATATGTTGGTTTTTCTCCAGATGTTCCTTCCTGTCTCTCCCAGATTCACGGCAGGTCTAAGGCTGCCTCCCTCTGAGGCCTGCGTTTCCTCCCTGGATTTTCTCATTGTTTCCCACACATCTACAACCTACATGCTTCCACAAGATCTGTGGCTCCATCCACGATGCTACCCCAGTTGACCTGCATGATGCCTCCAGGAAGACTGTGAAAGTCTGGTAACCCTCTGATTTAAATGTTTCAAAGACAACCCAAAATAAAGGAGGCCAAACCCTAAGTCACAGTCTCCCTCAGTGTCAATTTTATTCCTAACAATTATGTGACTTTTGTAAGCTACCCCATTCTAAGCTACATAGTTTGTGTCTGAGATGCAATTTAAAATCTGAACACTTAAAAAAATAATGGTAGGACTTGTGTTTGATCAACACTATCCTATATTGTGCCTATATTCTATGCAGTTGCTATGGCTAGTCTAAAACTGCCATTGGATGTCTATTTTCTGTGGTGTGGCTTCAGTTTGGGGACTCTATGGTGCATGAATATGGGAATCTGTATCCATTCGGTAGCTGGAACCACAGAAAGCTCAGAGATGGATAGGATGTGACCAGACAACTAAAAACAACTCATGTTCCCCACCTTGTAACACCTCAAGCAACATCTTCACCTTCATTGAGCAAATGTGCTTTAAATACCAGGCATTAAGCCATCCAAACAATTCTACACACTTCTGGCATTCCTTCCAACTTTCATCCACACCTCAAACACATCTATTGTGTTGCATTTAATGTTCGTGAAGTGAGGAAGGAGATAATTGACCCTGAATGTTGATACTTTCAACAACATCAGTAGTACAGGTAATTGTGATACTTCGGAGGAGAGTTATAGATGAGAAATTTGTGATATCCTTATTGGTTGAGAACATTCATGACTTGTTCAGTAATTTAAGACTTTTCTCTTCTAAGTTTAGTGTTGATCTCAGTTCCCCACTTTTGTGGTCATGTCTAACTTTGATTATAGGAGATGTTCTAGATTAAGCACAATCTGGCATGTTCTAATGAAACTAGAGTTAGCACAGGGCCCTAGATATTCATTACTTTTAAGGAGGCAACAATGATCATGGAATGAAGGATACTAACAATATTTGGGAGAATGAAAAAGAGGTAGGAGAAACAGAAATTTGATGCAAGGCTAAGAAGACGGTCATTTAATTAGAAGGCACATTGTCTGTCTTACCCATAGCCTACATGCTCAGCCTTCCAGGGACTTAGCCAAAGGCTTACAACCAAGAGGTTTGGTGACTTTAGCTATCATGACAACTGGCATGATGATGGCAAGTTGTATTTCCTATATGTGTTCCAGAAAAAAATCTTCTATAAAATAAGAATGACAAGAAGCACTATGCTTTTTCAGCTTAGGCAATGCATTGGGTTTTATGCATACAATATCTGAAAAGCAACAACGTCAGCCTCAGCACTGAGCACCAAGGGCATACTGATGATTATGGCCAATCAGGAAAGCCCTGGTAGTAAAACACCTGCAATGAATATGAGCTTGGCAGCAGTGAGCAGTTAAGACAACCACCTTTGAACCCTACCTCCTGAACTTCGTGTCCTGATGCAGTCCTCTCCCATCCTGAATGAGGGAGATCCAGTGTGATACCATGCAATTGTCAATGTGGGGCTTCCCAGGCTAGGTCAGATATATACTGAAGCTGCAATTTTCTCCTGCTTTGAATCATTTACTTGGTGAGAAGCCAGCTGCCATGAACCTCAAAAGCAGCCTTGTGGATAAGACCCATGGTGAGGAACTGAGGACTCCGGCCAGAAGCCAGTGACAAATTGAAGCTTCCTGCCAACAGCCTTGTAAGTGAGCCATCTTGGAAGCTACTAGTCAAACCTTTAGTTGACTTCATACCAAATTTTTGTTTTAACCTGTGTGATTTCAAGCCAGAACTACTCAGCCTAGTTAGTCCCAATTTGTGACCCACAAAAATGTTGAGTAGATAGATGCTCCTAACGTCAATTACCAAGACCTAGAATCATTTTTGCATAGTGATGGCTATATAGATTTTGATACTTTTGTAGTTGGAAATGAGTAACAAATAACTAAAAGTACTAAGAGGCTTTAGAAAAGGCAGCGGGTAAAAGCTGGAAATATTGGAGAGGAGTATTCATGAGACCTTAAATATGCGAGCAAACTTTCCAGAGAATCCAGTGGCCTAATACAGAGGGCAAGAAGAAGGGAGACCTAAGGAAGTGTGGAAAGATAGAAGCAAGGGAAACTTGCTACCATGCATCAGGAAGCTTAGCAGCACTTTTTCCTGAATATGTGTAAAAAGTAGAAAATGGACCATGAGTGGCCTGGCTAAGGAAAGTTAAAACAATGTAGAAGACACTGCTCAGATTCAGCTTGCTGCTTATAGCATAATGGGAGTAGAGAGATAGCCAAAAGTGCCCCCAACTTTATTAAGTTATTATAACTGATACATTAAACTTGTACATACTTAAAAGTTTAGGTATGTAATATTTTCATCAATTCTTATTGTGAAATTACTAAATCAAACTAGTCAACATATCTTGTGCCCTTATCAGTTTCTGTAGAAAGCACAGTGTTTCCATTTGCTTTTTGTTACTGTGATAAAAACACTGACCAAAACCAGTTTTGTGGAGGAAAGAGATTATTTCACTACAGGTTCAGGAAAGCCATAGCAGGAGCACAAGTTAAGAGAAGAGGCAGTGGAGCAATTCTGCTTACTGCCTAGGAGGTGGCAACACCCACAGTGGGCTGGGCCCTCTCATGTCAATCATCAAACAAGAAAATGAACCAAAGACATTTCCATAGGTCAATCTAATGAAGACATTTTCTCAGCTAAAGTTTCTTCTTCTCAGGTGTGTCAAGTTGATCACTGAAGGTAACTATGACATAAATTGAAAATCCCTCTTAGCAAATACACAAATCACTTCTGCTAACTATTCTTTGATGCTAGACACAAGGCACTTAGTAATTCTTGGGGTTTTTTTTTTAAGCAAAATTGTAAAAAGAAAGACCTTTCTGTTTTTTGAGAATTCTCAGTCTGTTCAGAAATGCCAAAAGTAAAATGTAGCTTCTGTTTGGTCTCCCACACTATGTCCCTTTCTAAGGTGATACATTTGTTATAGATGATCAACCTATACTGATACATCATAATCAAAGCCCAGGTCTAACATTCTAGGTCATTTCATTTGTGTTCATTCTGTGAGTTTGGACAATTGTGTAGTGACAGGTACCCAACCCACAAAAGTAACAAGGTGCAGTTTCATTGCTCTGGAATCTTCCAGCTGCCTACTTGTCTACCCCCATCCCCCACTTAGTTTCCACTGCTCTTCCTAGTTTACTAATTAAGCAGAATGATGTATCTAATAAAAGTAAGGTTCTGAGGTCAATAAATATAAATATTTAGATATTACATATTTTAAGATTTATTGAAATTCACACTTGTTACGCCTTCTCAGGTTTGACCCAGGACCTCTTGGCTCCTTTTAATCTGCATGATTGCCTCATGCAGTATTAAAATATTTCCAAGCCCTTCAAATTACTCATTTTAACAGCTTTTCATAAGCACTTAGAATGAATAGTAACAGGGCTTTGTTTTCCAGATGTCAGATCATGTGCGGGAATAATTCTCCCAGACTTTTATAATTATGACAATTTGGAATAGGGAAGAACAAACAGCACATTTATTGGAAACAATTTTAGCAAAGTCTGTTTTTGCTTATCTTCTCAGTCCTTCACTATTTATGTGCTTGGCACAATCAGTACTGTGGCGAGCCTTTATGAAAATGACCTAAAGACTGGAAAGGCTGCAGTAGTAAAGGATGCATTCTGGCACTAACTGTGAGAAGTAGAAACCACATGGCCCACTATAAGAGGTGAGTTGTAAAGGTGGTGATCAGAGAAGCAGGCTTTGCTCAGAATATCAGAAGGTGCCGACAGTGAATCATACTGACTAAGGTGTTTTGTCAGAATGGCGTAAAAGTTATCTAGTTCAAAGGAAACCACAGTGTCCTAATTTTCTTACATTTCTTGGGAAGAAATTGTGTCAGTTAGAGTGGGCTGAATTGTAGTTTGGAAAAAGAGGATGGTGTTTCAGTTAGGACTTTTATTGCTGTGATGAAGTACCATAACCAAAAGTACCTTAGAGGGTTAAGAGTTTCTCACCTTAGAGCTTGTAGTCCATCACTCAGACGAATGAGGGCAAGGAACTCAGGGCAGGAACTAAAACAGAGGCCATGGAGGAACACTTCTTATAGGCATGATCCTCATCACTTGCTCAGTCTATTCCTTACAGCACCCAGGACCACCTGCACAGTGTTGGAGCCACCCACAGGGGTCTTGGATCTCTCACATCGATCGCCATCAAGAAAATGCACCACAGGGCAATCTTGTAAGGGGATTTTCTCAGTTGAAGGTCTGTTTCCCTTAGTTGGTACCAAGTTGACATAAAAACTAACCGTCACAGATGGCAAAGATTTGGGTAAGTAATCCAGTATTTTAGGCTATTTCTAGCTTCAAAAACCTCTAGACAAAAGTTGGAAAATTCTCCAATAATGTCGTCCCACCTTTCTGAATTAATGACCTTCAAATGATGCCTTCAGATATTTTTGAAAATTACTTTAAGATCCCAAAGAACTTCATATTGTATGTCTATTGAGAATATTAATGAGAGAATAAAACATTTTATACTGTATTGTACATAAATTTGTGGTTTGTTAGCTCTGAGAATGATAACACACATCCCCATGCCTCTTACAACTCTTTACTCCACTGCACTCTAATCATAGAGTATGAAACAGATAACCTCTCAATGTGCTAATTTCACAGACTGCCTCCCCACAAGGCAAGGTCCCAAATATTCCCATTAGCCCTTGGAACACAATGCAGGAACTTGGAGGCAGGAACTGAAGCAAGGATCATGGAAGAGCACTGCTCACTGGCTCGCTCCCTATGGCTTACTGAGCTTTCTCTCTGATACAACCCTGGACCACATGCCCAGGGACAGCATCGACAGTAGGCTAGGATCTCACATCAGTCATTCAAGAAGATGCTTCACAGAAATGCTAACAGGTTGATTAGAGGGAGGGAATTTCTCAGCTTATATTCCTTCTTCCCAGTTGGGTACAGGTTGTGTGAAATGAAAAAACTAACCAGCAGAGTCTCCATGTTCTTAGATGAACATTTAGTATAGAAACCATTGACTGTTAAATGCAGTTAGAATGAGGGAATCTTAGAATAGTAGAATTATAAAGGATCATCAATATAATATAGCTGGTAGACAAGACTCTCTTAATCTATGTAACATTCACCCTGTCTATGTCATATTGACATGAATAAAGACAATGACTTCGATCCACTAGAAGTCATTTCAAGGGATTCTTACACTGCAACTTTCAGAAGACCAGGAGGAAGTCAGACTTTAAACACGGGGCATTTTCTTGTATAGCCTTAGTCTGAACATTTATAAAGTCTCCCACCTACGCTGCTCTGGTTATTTTTTTCAGAGAAGCAAAGTATTAAGATAGACTATGTTAACAACTGTATCTTCAGCAGTAAATTTTGTTCATGAAGAAGTTCTTGAAAGGATGACTAAAATTATTTTTCAACAATATACAGACTACAGACATCACCTTGTGACCATAGGTTCTATACCTTTGGATTCTGTGATTTTTGTGGCCATACACATTCTCCCATTATCATTATTACTTAAGGAGCACAGTATGTCATCTGTTTACATTGTGTTGGATGTCAGAAGTGACTGAGAAATGATGTAAAGCACACAGGAAGGTGTGCCCGGGATGATGCAAATACCATGCTGTTGTGTATAAGGGACTTCAGCATCTAAAGATTTGGGATCTGTGGTGGGTTCTGGAACTTTTTCCCTATGGAAATGTAACCACACTTAAGATATCACTCTCTGCCTTCATCCCTAGTGTCTATTTACTTGTCCCATTAGTGGTTCTGATGAGGCAGGTCTCTGAACTCTAGCAGAATACAGCTTCATTACGAATGGTAATCACTTCAGTTAAGTTCCTCTACAGCAATCTGAACATAAAGATGAACTCAGAAGCAAGTCCTCTGATATTCTCTGATAATTTCAAAATGGAAAGAAATGTGGAATCTAAGAACTTTTCAACTGAAAAAAAGTGCCAGTTAGAACTACACAAACCCCATTGACCCCCTGTGACATTTAAATACTGTTCTTCCAACCTGACTCATTTTATCTCAACCAGGCAGAGACTTGACTTCTGAGATGAGGGGGCAGGCCAAGCTCCACTGCAGTGCTTATAGAATACATACATTCTCTTTGGTTCTCTCTCTCCTTCTCTCTCTCCCTCTCTCTTCTTCTTCTCCCCTCTACTCCAGTCTTCTTTTCTTCACTCTCAGTAATACAAGTTTTTTGTCCTCACAAGTTTACTTAAATTTATAAAAAGTGTTCAATTTCTCATTAGAAAACAGTTAGGGAGTTGAGCTATACCTCAGGTCCCAGAGACCTAAAAGATTTCTTCTTAAAATTGCTTTGGTAGTTTGAATGCTGAATCACTCCCCAACACCCATGCCCCCAACAAAAGTTTGTGATCCCATAGACACTTGAAGCCAACTGGAAGAACTTCTTCAAGACTTATGGTCTAGATGGAAATATAAAGTATCATGTTACCAGTTATGTACTGGGGGCTATCCATGGAGTTCTCTGGTCTGGCCAGATGGGAAGGTCCAAGTGAAGAGGAAAGGACATGAATAGGGAGGGGGAATTGCCTCCCTCCACCAATATCAGCCGCTGTTGCTCTGAGACACTGCAAGTAGTTGGCTAGCCAGTGAATGGAGATCAGGGGAGCTTCTGGTGGTGAAAGCTTTAGGGAGAGCATTCTCTTCCCAGGCAGTGTTATAGCTCTTGTGACAGATGCTCTCAGATGATGGAGTAATTCTCATACACCATTATTCCTTCTCAACTTGGTCTGTGATGTTGGGGATGCCTCATCTACATGCTGATGGGCTTCGGGATGCTACCCCTACATGACTAATGGCCACAATTCTTTCTATGGGGGGCTGTGGCTATTTGGCAGGGACCTGATGCAGGGAGCAGGTGAAGCTCCTACCTTCCCTTCAGGGTCCCTGGGGCTTCAATCCTCAGGTCTACCTCACCAGGCTTCCTCTTACAGTCCACAGACCCATACCATATTAGCTGTCTAAGATTACATAACAAATTACTCAAACTGGGATATTCAAGAGAACCACCTTTTATTGTTTTCTGTAACCTGCAGGCCTAAAATTTGAAAGCAGCTTAACTGGTTAGGACTTAACTCAAGATGTCTGTGAAACTTAGAGTGATGGGGCTAGCTGTGGCTGTGGTGTCTTTAAAAGGCTCAACTGCAGGAAAAGCCATGTCCAGGCTCAATCACACAATTACCACCAGGCCTCAATTACTTCTGGCTATTTAGGGGACAGCTGTTCCATACCACTTAGTTCTATACAAAGACAGGTCATCTCATGACATGACATGACAGTTTATTTCCTTCAAGGAAAATAATAAAAAGGCAGGGGAGGAGAAGAGGGGAAAAAGAGAGGAAAGAAAGGGGAAATAGAGAAAAGATAGAGAAACATTGGGAGATATAGTCTTTTTATAAACAAATATTAGAAACGTATTCTATTCAAACCATTCTTTTGCCATACCCCACTAGTTATACAAAGCAACTTGCAAGGATTTAAGGTTTGTGACAACCAGGAGGTAGGGGTTATCCATTACAGAAAACAAGCATACAATTCTACTGTTAATTATGAGTGAGTGACTCAGAAAGCACATCATAGATGCTCAGGGCTGATGAGGATGTCCAGGAAGCTGACAGAATTTCCAACAGGCTTTGAATAATGGAAGATGGGAGATCCTAACAAGTGAGCAAAAGATGGGAAACATTTTGGTTAAGAGAGCCAAAGGACCAAGGAGGAGATGACTATCAATGAGCTAAAGAAACTAGTTCCAGTTATATTTTATTGTGACAAACTTCTGCTTCCTAGGACCAATAAATTTCTCAAGAGAAGATAACACTGAGTTTTACTGCCTCAACTTCTGATTTGTAACTCCCTGACACTGCGATCTATGATGCACTGGTGTCTCTTGAAAAATTGCTCCACAGATAATGTGCAGATACCAATCCCAAGATAAGGACAGTCACATCAAGATCACTTGTAACACAAGCTGGGAAACCATCCTTGAGGTACTCACTGCTGACACGCTTTACGTGCAGCACAGCAGACTGTTACCAGATGACAAAGCCATGACCATTACTTTTCATATTAATGAAGTCATTACAAAAGATAGGATTAATAAGACATGAAGGAATTTTGATGAACTGTTTTTGTGGTGTCAATTATGTAATGATTAATAGTCTTACCAATGAGATAATTCTCATCTCATTTAGTCTCCTAAATTATTTAGATTTGAAATAAACCAAAAAAATTGTATCCATCCATTATGAATTTTTGTTTGTTCCCTCTCTAATAGGTTGTAGAGACCCACATTCATCAGGCATGAAATACTACTTACCAGCAATCCGAACAGTAGATCTGAGTACTGAGGGACAGTAATACTACAAAGAGCTCATGCTAGTTCAAACTTGATTAGATCTGAACTTCACTATCTTTTGTATGTGCAGTAAAATAAACCCTTTCACAATGTTGGCAACCTTCACTACCTTACAACTCAAGAACTTTTTATCTTCCCAGGCTGAACTATCAACTGTTAAACATTAAGCTCCCATCTCTCTACCCTCAACCCCATAATAATCACCATTCTACATTCTATTTCTATGAATTTAACTGATTCATGTAATGACTATACATGGAATCACACCATACCTAAGCCTGCCTTATTTCACATACCACAATGCCTTTAAGGGTCATTCATGGCCCATTACTGCCTTAAATATATTTTGTTCATAAAGAGAGTCAGATTGTTGCCTAAGAAAATGGAATTTGTTGAGACCTTAGAGAAAATGTATAGTTTTGTTTCCCACAACATGATATGTGTAAGGATGGATAAAGGCAACATATTCTTATTCCTGAAATAAAAACAGAAAGGTATATGTTGCTGGCATTGCCTCTGAGCATTTAGACAAAATTGTGCTCATGGAATCCACATCTGGATTCCATGGCATGAGGCAGGAAGGAGTCAGAGCTTTGTCTCTTCGTCCATGTGGCCTGCAGACTTGCCATATGCTTCTGGAAGATTTGACTTTCGAGACCGCAAATTCTCCCTCCAAACAAATATGTGGTATGACGCTACCCCAGCCTTATGCATTTTTCCTGCATTGACTAAAACTGGATAAAGGATTTCAAGCATGTTTAATCTTTAATATATTTTACTGTCTGTGAAGAGAGGTATGTGTTTTGGCAGTTAGTTAAATCCAGGAGATTTATGTGTGTCAGTGAGGATCAATGTCTCACTAACTTACAATGGGGAGAACTGGCCATCTAAACTGTCCCCGCCTGTGAAATTAAAAGGGCATTGCAGAGGATACCACCTTAACCCCCTGATGTAAAGTGGAGAAAAATTTGAAAGATCAGAAAAGTTAGATGTAATTCAAGTTTCCTCTTTTTTATTATTTTATTTCCTTAGAATTTCAAAGAGCATATTCTTATGAATTCTTACCTTTCCCTCAACTCCTCCTCCATATTCTGCCACACACACTTCATATTCTCCTGGAATCTTTTTAAGACCCAAAGAAAGCATAGAAATGCCTTTGGAAAGAATATTGATGGATTACTGTTTATATGCAATTCTATGGCAGAAAATATATGCATGGTTCTCTCTCTCTCTCTCTCTCTCTCTCTCTCTCGTGCTTTCACACACAAACACACACACAATGTATAGGCTCATCAAAGTTCATTTTCAGGTGACAATATTTAATGACAATATAAATATTTCTACCAACATCAGGTCTTATTTTTAGAGACTCTGCATTTGTAATATAGGGTGGAGTGGTTTGGTTTGGTTTGGTTTGGTTTGGTTTGGTTTGGTTTGGTTTGGATTGGATTGGTTTTGGTGAATTTATCTAAGTCTCATTTTCTAAGGTTTCTACAACAGGAGAATAGAGAAGTGAACGAAACTCATTCTCATCCTGTGTTGAGGAAGTGAGTCACTTCCTTGCTTCTCGAAGCCCATTGTGCCACACCAAAGGGGTCTGGGAAAGCAGGAAAGCAGACAGCAATCAGTGAGCACCAAGCACTTACTGCGTCGTGCCTGTTGTGATACTCTGCCATCCCTGGGAGACCATATCTAACTTTCATTCACACCAGTCTCTGTTTTCCAATAGATGAAAGTTCATCACTAGACGTCAAGAACTGAGTGTGACTGTCTTCATGCAATAAATTTGTCAACATTAAGATGCTTCTGTCAGAAAATCAGGGAAACAACGCCCTTCACAATAACTAGAAACAATATAAAATAACTTGGAGTTACTCTAACCAAATTAATAAAAGATTTATATGACAAAAACTTCAAGTCCATGAAGAAAGAAATTAAAAAAACCTAGAAGATGGAAAGATCTCCCATGCTCATGGAGTGGTAGGACTAACATAGTGACAATGTACTTCATGACTTCAAAGCGTCCCTTTCACAAAGAACGGAAGACGACCATCTCTGGTACCTGCTGTGAGGATATTCTAATGAAATTGAACTTTGAGTCATTCCAAGAACAAACATGCTGCAAGAATTCAGCCCTCTATATGAACTCTATAAATATTATGTGTAGTTAATATTTTTATCAGTTTTAAATATGAATCTATACATTTTAATGAATATTTGCTATATTTATAAATATACTAAAAATACCTAAAATATTTGTATTAAAAATAATAAAAATGTCCATCCTACCAAAAGTAATATACAGAGTCAATGCAATCCCCATCAAAATTTCAACCAAATATTTTTACAGACCTGGAAAGAACAGTATTTAGCTTCATATGAAAAAACAAATGACCCAGGATAGCTAAAACAGTCCTGTACAATAAAAGAACTTCTGAATGTATCATCATCACTAATTTCAAACTGTACTACAGAGCTATAATAATCATAACTACATTGTATTGGCTTAAAAACCTGGTTGATCCAAGAAACTGAATGGAAGGCCCAGATGTAAATCCAAACGCTTATGATCACCTGACTTTTTTTTAACAAATAAGCCAGAAATACACAATGGAAAAAAAAAGGATCCTCAACAAATGGTTCTGGTCTAACTGGGTGTCTGTGTGTAGAAGAATACAAATTGACCCATACCCATCACCTGCATAAAACTCAAGTCAAATGGATGAAAGACTTCAACATAAAACCAAATACACTGAACTAAAAGAAGAGAAAGTGCATGCTGAGCTTGAACTCAGAAGGCAACTTCCCAAACAGAACACCTATAGCAAGGCACTAAGAACAACAAGTAATGAATGAGACCTCATGAAACTGAAAACCTGCTGTAAGGCAAATGACACTGTCAATAGGGCAAAAGGACAGCCTATAGAATGGGCAAAGATCTTCACAAACCTCACATCCCACAAAGGGCTAATATCCAAAATATATATATAAAAAACTCAAGAAATTAGACATCAACAAACCAAATAGTCCAATTTAAAAAAAATGGGATGTAGATCTGAACAGAATTCTCAACAGAGAAATCTCAAATGGCTGAGAAACATTAAAAGAAATGTTCAACATCCTTAGCCATCAGGGAAATGCAAAGCAAAGCAGATCTACTTTAAGATTCTATCTTACAGCTATCAGAATGCCTACAATCAAAACACTAGTTCATGCTGGTGAGGATGCAGAGTACAGGGAACATTCCTCCATTGCTGGTGACAAACTAGAATGCCCACTATAGAAATCAATATGGTGATTCCTCAGAAAATTGGGAATCGATCTACCTCAAGACCCTGCTAGACCACTCTTGGGCATATACCCAAAGGATGTTCTACCATCCCACAAGGACATTTGCTCCATGATGTTCATTACAGATTTTATTTATACTAGTCAGAAATTGGTAAGAACCTAGATGTCCCTCAACTGAAGAATGAATAAAGAAAATGTGGGACATTTACATAATATAATTATTAATTGGCTGTTAAGAACAATGACATCATTAAATTTACAGACAAATGCGTGGAATTAGAAAAGATCATCCAACGTGAGGTAACCCAGACCCAGAAAGACAAACATAGTATGTACACACTTATAAGTAGACACTAGCTATTAAGTAATGGACAATCACCCTCCAATCCACAGTTCCAGAAAGGCTAAGTAACAAAGAGGGCTGGAGGGGAGATACATGCATGTCCCTGGAAAAGGTCAACAGGATAAATTTGGGAGATTGAACGGGAGCAGGTGGTGGGATGGAAGGTACTGGGAGAGATCATTAGAATTAGAGGTGGGCATTTGGGGGAAGGCAATGTGAAAACCTAGTGCAGTGGAAACTCGCTAGAATCTGTGAAAGTGGACCTAGAGAAGATGTGTCCTAGTACTTGGAATACAGAGCCCAAACTGGCCACTTCTTTAACCAAACAAGGCTCCTAAATGTGGGACTGGGACATCAACCCAGTCACAAAACCTTCAACCTATAATCTGTCCTGCCTGCAAGAAGTGCGGGGGCAATAGCAATGCAGAACATATGAGAGTGGCCAACCCATGACTGGTCCAACTGTGGTCCATGCCACAAGAAGGATCCCATGCCTGGCACTGTCTAGATGGCCAGGAACCAGAAGCAGGATACCCCAAAGACCTAAAATAAAAACCTAACACTACTGGTGAAAAAGTCAGACAGACAGACAGAAAGAAAGAAAGAAGTTAGTGAAATTATTCCCAATGATATTCTGCTGTACTTATATATCAGTGCCTAGCCCAGTGGTCATCACAGGGGTGTCATCTAGTAACTGACTGAAGCAGATGCAGAAACACACAGAACCAGGGGAATTCTGCAGAAGAGGAGGAAGAAAGATTGTAGGAGCCAGAGTGGTTGAGGACAACACAAGAACACGAGCCACTGAATCAACTAAGCAGGACTTATAGGAGCTCATAGACACTGAAGTGACAAATGTGGTCCCTGTATAGGTATGAGGTTCATTGTATATACCTTATGTTTATGTAACTTGGTGTTTTGTGGAACTCCCAAAAATGGTAGTGGGGTTATGTCTCTGCCTCTTGCCTATACTTGGGATGCTTTTTCTCCTACTGGGGAGCCTTATCTAGCTATGATATGAGGGTTTATGCCTAGTCTTTTTGTATCTTGTTAGGCTACATTCCATTAATATCTCTGGGAAGCTATTTTCCTTCCTTCTTTCCTTCCTTCCTTCCTTCCTTCTTTCTTCCCTTCCTTCCTTCCTCCTTCTTTCCTTTGTTCATTTCTTCCTTCCTTTGTTCCTTCGTTTCTTCCTTCTTCCTTCTGTCACTCCCTCCCTTTCTTTTTTTCTTTCTTCTTTTGTTTTGTTTTTTTGTTTGTTTGTTTTGTTTTTTGTTTTTTGTTTTCTTGGAAGGGAAACAGAAGAGGAATTGATCTGGGGGAGAGGGCAGGTGGGGGAAGAGGGAGAGTGAAAGGAGTGGAAGGAGGGGAAACTTCAGTTGGGATGATGATGACGACGACAATGACAACGATGATGAAGATGATACAAAGATGCTTCTGGCAGTGCATAGAACGATCTGAGACTGTAGGGTTGGCAGAGATGGAGAAAGTAATCAACTAAGTAACCAAACAACTAGCCAACCTTGCTCACCCACATTCTTTCAAGATCTTAAGTTGAAGAAGTAATGATGCCAAAGTTTAATTAAGTTTTAAAACTCTAACTTCTACTAAATACTCATATTCTTTAAAATACCAATATTAACTTATAATTTAGAAAGTAGAATTGTAATAAATTCAAATGTGTAAATTATGTTTGAAGGGTGATTTAAAAGATTAGGAATGAGGTCTCTTTCTCTGAAATAGTTATTTCTTGATTAAAAATAGCAACCTTTCTCTGCTCCCAGACCCGGTGAGAGAGAGACCCAACCGCCTGGTCAGGTGGGCACTCCTGAGGCTGCAGAGCGGAAGAGACCACCAACACTGCTCAACCCTGCCCACATCCCTGGCCCAAGAGGAAACTGTATAAGGCCTCTGGGCTCCCGTGGGGGAGGGCCCAGGAGCGGCAGGACCCCTGCCACAGACACCGCCGGACCCTGAAGGAAACAGACCGGATAAACAGTTCTCTGCACCCAAATCCCGTGGGAGGGAGAGCTAAACCTTCAGAGAGGCAGACAAGCCTGGGAAACCAGAAGAGACTGCTCCCTGCACACACATCTCGGACGCCAGAGGAAAAAGCCAAAGACCATCTGGAACCCTGGTGCACTGAAGCTCACGGAAGGGGCGGCACAGGTCTTCCTGGTTGCTGCCGCTGCAGAGAGCCCCTGGGCAGCACCCCACGAGCGAACTTGAGCCTCGGGACCACAGGTAAGACCAAATTTTCTGCTGCAAGAAAGCTGCCTGGTGACCTTGGGACACACGGAAGCAGAATTTCTCTAGAACCGGGCACGTTCTGTGTTTACCGGAAGTCCCACACCCGCGGATCCCGGCCCGCAGCAGCTCTCTGCTCCCAGACCCGGTGAGAGAGAGACCCAA
Source organism: Rattus norvegicus (assembly GCF_021556685.1). Lineage (NCBI taxonomy): Eukaryota > Metazoa > Chordata > Mammalia > Rodentia > Muridae > Rattus > Rattus norvegicus. The sequence goes on along the minus strand of NC_141535.1, from coordinate 141,856,697 downwards.
CCGCCTGGTCAGGTGGGCACTCCTGAGGCTGCAGAGCGGAAGAGACCACCAACACTGCTCACCCCTGCCCACATCCCTGGCCCAAGAGGAAACTGTATAAGGCCTCTGGGCTCCCGTGGGGGAGGGCCCAGGAGCGGCAGGACCCCTGCCACAGACACCGCCGGACCCTGAAGGAAACAGACCGGATAAACAGTTCTCTGCACCCAAATCCCGTGGGAGGGAGAGCTAAACCTTCAGAGAGGCAGACAGGCCTGGGAAACCAGAAGAGACTGCTCCCTGCACACACATCTCGGACGCCAGAGGAAAAAGCCAAAGACCATCTGGAACCCTGGTGCACTGAAGCTCCCGGAAGGGGCGGCACAGGTCTTCCTGGTTGCTGCCGCTGCAGAGAGCCCCTGGACAGCACCCCACGAGCAAACCTGAGCCTCGGGACCACAGGTAAGACCAAATTTTCTGCTGCAAGAAAGCTGCCTGGTGAACTCAAGACACAGGCCCACAGGAACAGCTGAAGACCTGTAGAGAGGAAAAACTACACGCCCGAAAGCAGAACACTCTGTCCCCATAACTGACTGAAAGAGAGGAAAACAGGTCTACAGCACTCCTGACACACAGGCTTATAGGACAGTCTAGCCACTGTCAGAAATAGCAGAACAAAGTAACACTAGAGATAATCTGATGGCGAGAGGCAAGCGCAGGAACCCAAGCAACAGAAACCAAGACTACATGCCATCATCGGAGCCCAATTCTCCCACCAAAACAAACATGGAATATCCAAACACACCAGAAAAGCAAGATCTAGTTTCAAAATCATATTTGATCATGATGCTGGAGGACTTCAGGAAAGACCTGAACACACTTAGGGAAGCACAGGAAAACATTAATAAACAAGTAAAAGCCTACAGAGAGGAATCGCAAAAATCCCTGAAAGAATTCCAGGAAAACACAATCAAACAGTTGAAGGAATTAAAAATGGAAATAGAAGCAATCAAGAAAGAACACATGGAAACAACCCTGGATATAGAAAACCAAAAGAAGAGACAAGGAGCTGTAGATACAAGCTTCACCAACAGAATACAAGAGATGGAAGAGAGAATCTCAGGAGCAGAAGATTCCATAGAAATCATTGACTCAACTGTCAAAGATAATGTAAAGCGGAAAAAGCTACTGGTCCAAAACATACAGGAAATCCAGGACTCAATGAGAAGATCAAACCTAAGGATAATAGGTATAGAAGAGAGTGAAGACTCCCAGCTCAAAGGACCAGTAAATATCTTCAACAAAATCATAGAAGAAAACTTCCCTAACCTAAAAAAAGAGATACCCATAGACATACAGGAAGCCTACAGAACTCCAAATAGATTGGACCAGAAAAGAAACACCTCCCGTCACATAATTGTCAAAACACCAAACGCACAAAATAAAGAAAGAATATTAAAAGCAGTAAGGGAAAAAGGTCAAGTAACATATAAAGGGAGACCTATCAGAATCACACCAGACTTCTCGCCAGAAACTATGAAGGCCAGAAGATCCTGGACTGATGTCATACAGACCCTAAGAGAACACAAATGCCAGCCCAGATTACTGTATCCAGCAAAACTCTCAATTAACATTGATGGAGAAACCAAGATATTCCATGACAAAACCAAATTTACACAATATCTTTCTACAAATCCAGCACTACAAAGGATAATAAATGGTAAAGCCCAACATAAGGAGGCAAGCTATACCCTAGAAGAAGCAAGAAACTAATCGTCTTGGCAACAAAACAAAGAGAATGAAAGCACACAAACATAACCTCACATCAAATATGAATATAACGGGAAGCAATAATCACTATTCCTTAATATCTCTCAATATCAATGGCCTCAACTCCCCAATAAAAAGACATAGATTAACAAACTGGATACGCAACGAGGACCCTGCATTCTGCTGCCTACAGGAAACACACCTCAGAGACAAAGACAGACACTACCTCAGAGTGAAAGGCTGGAAAACAACTTTCCAAGCAAATGGTCAGAAGAAGCAAGCTGGAGTAGCCATTCTAATATCAAATAAAATCAATTTCCAACTAAAAGTCATCAAAAAAGATAAGGAAGGACACTTCATATTCATCAAAGGAAAAATCAACCAAGATGAACTCTCAATCCTAAATATCTATGCCCCAAATACAAGGGCACCTACTTATGTAAAAGAAACCTTACTAAAGCTCAAAACACACATTGCACCTCACACAATAATAGTGGGAGATTTCAACACCCCACTCTCATCAATGGACAGATCATGGAAACAGAAATTAAACAGTGATGTAGACAGACTAAGAGAAGTCATGAGCCAAATGGACTTAACGGATATTTATAGAACATTCTATCCTAAAGCAAAAGGATATACCTTCTTCTCAGCTCCTCATGGTACTTTCTCCAAAATTGACCATATAATTGGTCAAAAAACGGGCCTCAACAGGTACAGAAAGATAGAAATAATCCCATGCGTGCTATCGGACCACCACGGCCTAAAACTGGTCTTCAATAACAATAAGGGAAGAATGCCCACATATACGTGGAAATTGAACAATGCTCTACTCAATGATAACCTGGTCAAGAAAGAAATAAAGAAAGAAATTAAAAACTTTTTAGAATTTAATGAAAATGAAGATACAACATACTCAAACTTATGGGACACAATGAAAGCTGTGCTAAGAGGAAAACTCATAGCGCTGAGTGCCTGCAGAAAGAAACAGGAAAGAGCATATGTCAGCAGCTTGACAGCACACCTAAAAGCTCTAGAACAAAAAGAAGCAAATACACCCAGGAGGAGTAGAAGGCAGGAAATAATCAAACTCAGAGCTGAAATCAACCAAGTAGAAACAAAAAGGACCATAGAAAGAATCAACAGAACCAAAAGTTGGTTCTTTGAGAAAATCAACAAGATAGGTAAACCCTTAGCCAGACTAACGAGAGGACACAGAGAGTGTGTCCAAATTAACAAAATCAGAAATGAAAAGGGAGACATAACTACAGATTCGGAGGAAATTCAAAAAATCATCAGATCTTACTATAAAAACCTATATTCAACAAAATTTGAAAATCTTCAGGAAATGGACAATTTCCTAGACAGATACCAGGTATCGAAGTTAAATCAGGAACAGATAAACCAGTTAAACAACCCCATAACTCCTAAGGAAATAGAAGCAGTCATTAAAGGTCTCCCAACCAAAAAGAGCCCAGGTCCAGACGGGTTTAGTGCAGAATTCTATCAAACCTTCATAGAAGACCTCATACCAATATTATCCAAACTATTCCACAAAATTGAAACAGATGGAGCCCTACCGAATTCCTTCTATGAAGCCACAATTACTCTTATACCTAAACCACACAAAGACACAACAAAGAAAGAGAACTTCAGACCAATTTCCCTTATGAATATCGACGCAAAAATACTCAATAAAATTCTGGCAAACCGAATTCAAGAGCACATCAAAACAATCATCCACCATGATCAAGTAGGCTTCATCCCAGGCATGCAGGGATGGTTTAATATACGGAAAACCATCAACGTGATCCATTACATAAACAAACTGAAAGAACAGAACCACATGATCATTTCATTAGATGCTGAGAAAGCATTTGACAAAATTCAACACCCCTTCATGATAAAAGTCCTGGAAAGAATAGGAATTCAAGGCCCATACCTAAACATAGTAAAAGCCATATACAGCAAACCAGTTGCTAACATTAAACTAAATGGAGAGAAACTTGAAGCAATCCCACTAAAATCAGGGACTAGACAAGGCTGCCCACTCTCTCCCTACTTATTCAATATAGTTCTTGAAGTTCTAGCCAGAGCAATCAGACAACAAAAGGAGATCAAAGGGATACAGATCGGAAAAGAAGAGGTCAAAATATCACTATTTGCAGATGACATGATAGTATATTTAAGTGATCCCAAAAGTTCCACCAGAGAACTACTAAAGCTGATAAACAACTTCAGCAAAGTGGCTGGGTATAAAATTAACTCAAATAAATCAGTTGCCTTCCTCTATACAAAAGAGAAACAAGCCGAGAAAGAAATTAGGGAAACGACACCCTTCATAATAGACCCAAATAATATAAAGTACCTCGGTGTGACTTTAACCAAGCAAGTAAAAGATCTGTACAATAAGAACTTCAAGACACTGAGGAAAGAAATTGAAGAAGACCTCAGAAGATGGAAAGATCTCCCATGCTCATGGATTGGCAGGATTAATATGGTAAAAATGGCCATTTTACCAAAAGCAATCTACAGATTCAATGCAATCCCCATCAAAATACCAATCCAATTCTTCAAAGAGTTAGACAGAACAATTTGCAAATTCATCTGGAATAACAAAAAACCCAGGATAGCTAAAGCTATCCTCAACAATAAAAGGACTTCAGGGGGAATCACTATCCCTGAACTCAAGCAGTATTACAGAGCAATAGTGATAAAAACTGCATGGTATTGGTACAGAGACAGACAGATAGACCAATGGAATAGAATTGAAGACCCAGAAATGAACCCACACACCTATGGTCACTTGATTTTTGACAAAGGAGCCAAAACCATCCAATGGAAAAAAGATAGCATTTTCAGCAAATGGTGCTGGTTCAACTGGAGGGCAACATGTAGAAGAATGCAGATCGATCCATCCTTATCACCCTGTACAAAGCTTAAGTCCAAGTGGATCAAGGACCTCCACATCAAACCTGACACACTCAAACTAAAAGAAGAAAAACTAGGGAAGCATCTGGAACACATGGGCACTGGAAAGAATTTCCTGAACAAAACACCAATGGCTTATGCTCTAAGATCAAGAATCGACAAATGGGATCTCATAAAACTGCAAAGCTTCTGTAAGGCAAAGGACACTGTGGTTAGGACAAAACGGCAACCAACAGATTGGGAAAAGATCTTTACCAATCCTACAACAGATAGAGGCCTTATTTCCAAAATATACAAAGAACCTAAGAAGTTAGACCGCAGGGAAACAAATAACCCTATTAAAAAATGGGGTTCAGAGCTAAACAAAGAATTCACAGCTGAGGAATGCCGAATGGCTGAGAAACACCTAAAGAAATGTTCAACATCTTTAGTCATAAGGGAAATGCAAATCAAAACAACCCTGAGATTTCACCTCACACCAGTGCGATTGGCTAAGATCAAAAACTCAGGTGACAGCAGATGCTGGCGAGGATGTGGAGAAAGAGGAACACTCCTCCATTGTTGGTGGGATTGCAGACTGGTAAAACCATTCTGGAAATCAGTCTGGAGGTTCCTCAGAAAATTGGACATTGAACTGCTTGATGATCCAGCTATACCTCTCTTGGGCATATACCCAAAAGATGCCTCAACATATAAAAGAGACACGTGCTCCACTATGTTCATCGCAGCCTTATTTATAATAGCCAGAAGCTGGAAAGAACCCAGATGCCCTTCAACAGAGGAATGGATACAGAAAATGTGGTACATCTACACAATGGAATATTACTCAGCTATCAAAAACAACGAGTTTATGAAATTCGTAGGCAAATGGTTGGAACTGGAAAATATCATCCTGAGTGAGCTAACCCAATCACAGAAAGACATACATGGTATGCACTCATTGATAAGTGGCTATTAGCCCAAATGCTTGAATTACCCTAGATCCCTAGAACAAACGAAACTCAAGACGGATGATCAAAATGTGAATGCTTCACTCCTTCTTTAAATGAGGAAAAAGAATACCCTTGGCAGGGAAGGGAGAGGCAAAGATTAAAACAGAGACTGAAGGAACACCCATTCAGAGCCTGCCCCACATGTGGCCCATACATATACAGCCACCCAATTAGACAAGATGGATGAAGGAAAGAAGTGCAGACCGACAGGAGCCGGATGTAGATCGCTCCTGAGAGACACAGCCAGAATACAGCAAATATAGAGGCGAATGCCAGCAGCAAACCACTGAACTGAGAATAGGTCCCCTATTGAAGGAATCAGAGAAAGAACTGGAAGAGCTTGAAGGGGCTCGAGACCCCAAAAGTACAACAATGCCAAGCAACCAGAGCTTCCAGGGACTAAGCCACTACCTAAAGACTATACATGGACTGACCCTGGACTCTGACCCCATAGGTAGCAATGAATATCCTAGTAAGAGCACCAGTGGAAGGGGAAGCCATGGGTCCTGCTAAGACTGAACCCACAGTGAACTAGTCTATGGGGGGAGGGCGGCAATGGGGGGAGGGTTGGGAGGGGAACACCCATAAGGAAGGGGAGGGGGGAGGGGGATGTTTGCCCGGAAACCGGGAAAGGGAATAACACTCGAAATGTATATAAGAAATACTCAAGTTAATAAAAAAAAAAAAAAGCAAAAAATAGCAACCTTTCATTAAAAGTAATGCTTAAAGGTTATAGCTAATGTGATTACTCTAGTATATTGGTACATTTCCTGAGTCCGTATTCCCAGAAGGCCAGAATAGTAGAATTTCTTTTAAAGATACATTTTAAACTCATAGTAAAAGAGGTATTTTTGATGTCAGGAAGAACTTTATAGTATGTTTAGATGTTAAAAATATTATGTAAGGTATTGGATATATTAATTGATTCGCTTTAATGACTCCGCAATATATTTTCATATCAATACATCTTAGATCCTAAGTATAAATAATTTTATTTGTCAACTGCACTTTTCTAAAGCTGATAAGAAAAAAATGCTATGTTTCATCTCAGTTTATGCAGTTTCTACATAAAAATGTCAATAGAGGTTTCCCACATAACTCCAAGATATAAATCAAAAAGAACTATTTGAAGGATTAATAAAAAATCATTTGTGTCATAGACAAGTGTCCTGCTCAGCTGAATTCCTGTCTAAAAGCCTTATGAAATAGCAAACCATGGTTGAGATGCCAATATTTCTAATTCTTAAAATTCATGGAAATTATATGGAAACTTCTTACAATAGGTACACGTACACATACGATGGAAAGTTTCACATAGACCAACTCAGGTTTAGCTCATTAAATGCTGGCAGACCCTCATGTAAAGGAAGGCGTTTTCTTAGTGTGATTATTCATTCTTCTGAACTTCTCTCCTGACACCCTGACTGAATGTACCTCCCTATGAGCTATTCATTGAAATCTTAAAACAAAGAGGAAAGCGGATTACTAAGATTTATGAGGCAGCGATATAGTCACCTCTCAAGGAATGAGACGATCTATCACATTTTGAAAGGCTGAACAATCAAGCTCTTACTATATTTATATGATATCATAAAGCTGTTTGCTTGAAGAATGACCAAGCAACCAACTGAGAGATGGGGATGATGTTCCCTGGAAAGACATTCTGAATGAGAATGTTTTAGCAGCCAGGGTATCCATTTGCATGGAGGACCTAAAGACCTTTTCTGTGGAAAAGAAACTCAATACCATAATTATTTTGACCCAAGACTGTAGCATTAAGTGATTAAGTCTTCTCAAATCACCCAGCAGTGGTTGTGCAAGTTCTTCACTTCCAGCCCCAATTTTCTGAGTTCCTGAAAGAAAGAAAGACACACACACACACACACACACACACACACACACACACACACACACACACACACGCTGCCTTATATTTAAATACACCTAAATTAGCTCAATGGTTGGGCCACTTCAATCCTCCACTTTACTAGCACACTTTCCCCATCTGATATGCCTGAATTATTACTTACTGAAACCTATATTCCATCCTGGCAACTCCTGACAGAGGCCTGCAGCCCCCCTGGGCCACGATCCCCTACTCTTTGGTGTTGGCAGTCTGTCTCTCTGTCTCTCTGTCCTACAGGTCTCAGGCCTGGACCTTCTCTTTCCCCAGAATGGCAGTTCTTCTTCCCCTTTGTAAAAGTCTCACCTCTGTCTCCTGCCCAACCATTGGCCACTGGTAACTTTTTTTCCAATCAAGGCCAACTGGGGGCGGGGACTCTCAGCGTCTTACAGGAAGATGTACAGGCTCCCATGTAATTTTGGGAGCCAAATTAGCATAAGTAACATTAGATCCAGCCCACAACACAAGACAGTAAGAATGTTTATAAATTTGTATTGGAAAAAAATGATTAGAGAGCAACGATGACTAAATAATTAGCTGGAGGCACCATGATTTCTATCAACCAGAGTCACAGAGAGACCCACATTATAGTAAAGAGAAATATACATGAGTAAGTAATTACAACAGGTTGTTAATTATTAAAATTAAAATTGACCCTAACCAAACTGAGAATTTCAAAATCTTTTTACACAAGACCATAATCATGTAGTGACTTCTGGCTGCTGTTATAAAAGTATTTTCAGCTTTTTGATGGATGAAGCAAAGAAGTGCAGGCTGACAGGAACCGGATGTAGATCTCTTCTGAGAGACACAGCCAGAACATGGCAAATACATAGGCGAATGCCAGCCCCAAACCACTGAACCGAGAACGGGACCCCCGTTGAAGGAATCAGAGAAAGGACTGAAAGAGCTGAAGGACCTTGAGACCCCATATGAACAACAATGCCAACCAACCAGAGCTTAGGGACTAATCCACTACCCAAAGACTATACATGGACTGACCCTGGGCTCCAACTGCATAGGTAGCAATGAATAGCCTAGTAATGCCACCAGTGGAAGGGGAAGCCCTTGGTCCTGCCAAGGCTGGACCCCCAGTGAACGGGATTGTTGCGGGGAGGGAGGTAATGGGGAGAGGATGGGAAGGGGAACACCCATATAAGAAGGGGAGGGCAAGGGGTTAGGGGATGTTGGCCTGGAAACAGGGAAAGGGAATAACATTTGAAGTGTAAATAAACCCAATTTAATAAAGATGGAAAAAAGTATTTTCAGCTTTTTAAAGTAAATTCTAAATATTTAAAAAACATTTTTACCACATCAGTAAACCAGGAAAATAAAGATTAAAGGCTAGAACTACCAGTCAACCTCTTCCCTCACACTTTTTTTCAGAATTTACTAGTTGTGGGTTCCCTTCAATCTCAGCTAGACCCTAAGTTGGGAAACAGTCTGATAAATGAGTCCTTATTAAAGTATTAATGCTTTGCTAAATGGAGCAGCTGCAAGCTAAGGGATTTACATACCAGTAGGACACTTAGAAATAAAAGTCTTAACTCTCTTTCAAAAACCAGGTGTGATTACAGGACTTTTATCTCTACACCCTAAAGTTCTGCTCTGAGTTTTTCACATCAACATATTAAAGCATTCCCCAACTCCAGATGGGAAAACCATTGGTCCAATCCACAAGGGTTTAAAAACAAATCATTTAGTAAAGTGGTATTAATACAAATTTCTATGGCATATGATTTGATAAAAGCAAACAAAATTATCATGTATTATGACGATCCTTAGAAAAAATTGAACATCCCTAATCCAAGATCAGAAATGTAAATGCTTTTATAAAGGCCGTATTAGTCAAAACCCAAATTGTTTTAGATTTCTGGGATTTTAGATTTTTTTAAGTTAAGGATGCATGAACAAGTATAAATAAATATCCCCTCCTTTAAAAACATTTGAAAACCAAAATGAAGCGAAGTTTTAAAACACTTCAATAGCAACTTTTCAGATAAGACATAATCGACATGTTCTCCTGGGAAATGACTGTCTTTAATGGGCTGGGCCATATTTGTGTTTTCTGTTTTCATTTTACATAAGAAAATTTAGGACCAAAATTAAGCGGACATTTAAAAGAAACAATATGCATATATTATTTACCATATAGACCATATGGTCTGTATGCAGTTAACTATAACCCTCGCATATCGTGAGGGTTCCGCTACGAAACAGCATGCTACCTAACTAGCAATGAACAGATAGTTGGAAATTCATATCACTGCTGAGAAGAAAAAATATCTAATAATCCTAAAGAGAGTCTACTAAAGTAAAAAATCCTTGTCTTACATAACTCAGAAAGAAAGGAGCAGCAGTAGAGGCATGCCACCCAAGTCCAGGAGTTAGTTACCTAGAAGCCTTTCTCTGGTCCCCATCAAAGGAGTTCTCTGGATTTTCAAAGCTCAGTCCACTGGGATTCTAAAAGCTGAACCCAAGGGTATGGTAAACAGACCGGAGTTCTCAAAACAGCAACACAGAGGAGACCAATAATACTTCCAAGCAAAACCAGAATTGTAAAACGGTTCAAATCAAGTACCAAAACAAAGGCTTAGTCACAGAGGTGGAAAATGAGCCTAGGGTGTTGTCCTGGCCCCCAAAAGCAGCAAGATTGGGGGAGGGAAAGTGACCTGGGGGAAGAACTTGCCTCTTTAGTCTTGGCAGCTTCACGGAGTGAAGAAAACAGAGATTTAAAGAGGGATCCCCCCTTCACAGGAGTCATGACAGAATGATCTTCAAGTAGAAATTATAGCTTCTGGAACAGATACACGGTTTAGGCAGCAGTGAGCAAGTTTAGGGAGACAGAAGTGATGAGTGTATATGAAATTCCTCTCAACTTTATTAAAAAGATTTTATTTCCCAAAGTGACAAAGCACTTGGGTCTCACCAAACCTGATCCCCAAATCAAACCTTCATTATAATAACAATACCTACCACCTTCTGAGGCTAATTCAGTCTGTTTCAAACACCCAGCAAGGTCTTTTTTAATAGGTTCTAGTGAATTACACATTAAAACTGCTGCTGAGACTGCCTGACGACAGAACTAATCGCATAACATAAACTCACCTAAAACCTTAGTTATCAGAGCTTTATTTAAGTATAAATATCACACCCACTCAGGGCAAGCTGTAACGATGCATAGAGTAGCCTACAAGAGAGACTATCTAGTCTTAATGAAAAACACATTTATATATGCAAAAACCTCAATCTAACTCTAGAACGTGCACATTCACCAGAAGAAATTCTTTGATAAGTCACTATTTACTTTATTCCACCTTCTCCCTGCTGTAGCATTCTTTTTGAATTAGTGGAGTTCTAATCTTTTGGGAAGACAACAAAAAAAGATCTCTATGGTAACATCCACATAAATATCCACCCCCAGACCCACCCTGCTCAGTGGTGCTCTAGTCAGTGCCATACCTCTTTTAAACAAACCCACGTCGGGGTCATGCTGCTGCGGCTGGACTTGTTCTCATGAAGATCACTGCAGTTTTACTTAGGTTAACAAAGAACTTGGTCACGTGCAAATAAACTTACAGTAAAAATGAGGAAGGCATCTAATAGTCAATTCTAGTGGGTTACTTTTTTCACAAGAATTAGCATATTTCAAAGTCTCATTAATTATATCTTACATTAATAGACCTTCCAATGGTAGTGATTGTGTCTTCATAAAATCATACGGATTGAAGGATGATATTTGTCTGCTGAGGATTGAAGACAGGATTTTTTAAGTGTTCTACAAATATGCTACATCCCCAGATCAAATATCTCAATATTATCTTCTTTACCACAAAAATAACATTTAAATAGAAAACAAAATGTTACCGTATACATCTCTAACTGTGACTGGTTATTTTATAGAAATTTTAGGGAATGTTTTCTACTCTAATTTACAAATTAATCTTTAATATAATTGGTTTCCAAGTAAAATATATAATTAGTGTATTTTTAGTAACTGGGCTATTGTATTCCATGAATATTAATTGATAATAGGGTTGTTGTTTACTACATACTAATTCATTTTTTCATTCATCCCTTAGTACTTATTTAAAAAACTGATTATCAATGGATTATTCTGCTTCTCGTACTTTTGAAGCATCAAAACAATTTTAGTGGCAAGACTCCTGGCTCATAAAACAAAAACAAGGGTTTAAAACGTAAAGTCTTTGTGATTCTGGAACCTACGTTGATTTAAGCCATTCACACTGAAGCCTAAAATCAGTTAATTGTATGTTTAAAGCTGTCTAGAATCTGCTCACTGTAGGGTTTTGATTTTATGACCTACATCTACATTCTCCTCCATTTTATCATGACTGGTAAAAGTTTTGAATGAACTATTATGGAAAGATAACTTTGTTCATATAAGTAGCTTCCCACAGAGAGGTTAGTTTGATACTGCTGAATTCTGAAAGCATCACTAAACATTTAAGAAATTCCAATCAGTTACCTCTTGTTTCTACTTAGAAAACTGAGCCAGGCCCTTCACAGGGCCCTAAGATCAAACAGAACCTTTCCATGAGGCACTGGGAAAGTATCTTAATCATAACAGAGGAAAAATTACCACACTTGCTGAGAAGCTGGAAATAGCATGATATTTAAGAGTCATCCCAGTTAATTGTGCTTACAACAGTCTTACATTAAAATGTCATAGGATGTAAAAATTTAAAAACACATAGCAATGTCTTCCATACTCTATTGCTGCACCCAGCCAACAACAGACACTCTTAAAGCCAAAATATAAACCTGTTTCAGTTTTAAGAATAGATATGATTTGCTTTAAATCCACACAACATGCTCTTTCTGAAACATGCTAAGATCAGGTCAGCATGGGGCTTCCAAAGAGGCTCCTTACTGTACAACCTCCTCAATGTCCAGGTCTACTCTGAGTTCTGCACTACTCATGTCTCTGCTGTCCAGTGCAAATCCTTCCTGAATCAAGTTTTTCAACTCACTAGAAAGTCACAAATTGAACTAACAAGTAACTTTGTTACACTTTAAAAAGTCAGATGGGGGATCCTTCTAATCAAGGAAGAACTATTTTTTTATCCCTTTTGTTTACTGTTGTGATCCTTCGTGCAGTACCCTGGATACACATGACTTAAGATCTGAGAGGTCAGTGGAAGTGGAATGATTGACGTGCTTACCATAGCAGGCTCTGGAGAAAGATACTGGGGTTAAGTGCTGGTTCAGCCATGCCTTTTAGAGAAGCTTTACACAAGTGAATGTATATAACCCTGTTCTGTTGAGTGGGGGAAACACATCTGTAGTTTCCAAGGTTTGCAGAAAGAGTTGACAGAGGGCACACACGAGCTCCTGGTACAGTGGCTGTCACATAGTCAATGTCTAAGAAATGGTAGTTCTTACTGCTAATGATACTTAACACTTGTAGCTGCACAGTCAGTGTTGATTAGATAGATGGATGGAGGAATGTTGGAATAAAACAATTGTTACTTGCAGGCAAACAGCTCGTGGTATGAGTATAACTCTCCCTTTCAATCTTCTCACCACCATTCCTCTGTCTGGACAGACTGGGAAGAGCAGGAAAGTTGAACCAAACAATTCACAGAAAAGGATCAGCGCAGCAGAATCATTCAAGAGCACTGGGTAGCCACGGTGCTCAGTTCTTACCATTCTGGGTTCTGTTTCCTCACTTTTTCGGTGCACATGGGTCTTTTTTTCCCATTTATTAAAAATAGATTTTATATCCTGATGACAGCTTCCCTGCCTTCTACTCTTCCCCATTCCTCAACACCTTCCCTTCAGTCCACTCAGATAGGGTTTTTTAGGAATAATGATATGATCAAATAAAATAAATTACAATAAGATAAAACAAACCCTAACACATCAGAATTGGTTAAAACAAACAAACAAAAGGAAATAAACCCAAGAAAAAGAAAAATAGACAGAAATCAGCTTGTTCACACACTCAGGAATCCCATAAAAGCACTAAACTGGAAGTCATATTATTACAGGCCAAAGACCTGGTTCAGGCGGGTTCAGACCCTGTGCTTACTGCTTCAGTCTCTGAGAGTTCACCAGAGCTTCGCTCATGTTAATTTAGATGGTCTTGTTTTCTTAGTTTCCTCCATGCCCTCTGCCTCTTATACTCTTTCTGTGTCCTCTTCCATGGAGCTCCCTGAGCACAGAGAGGAGGGGTGTGGTGGAGGCATTCCTTTTAGGGCTGTGTTTCAAAGTTTATCTATCACTCTCTACATACTGTCTGGCCGTGTGTCTCTATATTTGTTCCTGTCTGTTGTAGGAGGAAGATTCTTTGATGACAGCTGAGAAAGGCACCGATCTGAGTACAGCCAAATGTCATTAGGAGTCATTTTACTCCTACTTTTTTATTGGCAGGGGGATAGTAGTATTTGCCCTTTCCCTAGATCCCTGAGGTAGGTATCTCAGCTTCTTGTTCACCAGCGCAGTGTTGTGCATGGGCTCCATCTCGTGGAGTGGAGTCACATCAGATATTGGGTGATCACTCCCACAAGCTTTGTACAACCACTGTACTAACATATCTTGCAGGTAGGACACTTGGAGATGAAAGGTTTTATGGCTGAGTTGGTGTTTACATTGGTAGTGTGTAGAGTACCTTCCTGTTCAAAGCTGTTAGAACATATGGATGAAGGCTCTATGTAGGCACCCGCTCGACTTCTCTGTGTTCAATGACTTGTGTAGGTGTTGTCTTCAGCAACGGCCTTGCTGCCAGTTTGTTAACAATCTATAGTCTTGGCAACAGCCTGTGTTATTTGTGGATTCCCATGTGATCGCTGGCCAAAAGCTCAATTATATATGTAACCCATTCCTGGAACTGGGTGCTTGCTTCATTTGGTGATAAGAGATAGATTGCTAAGACTCTGTCTTTCCTCATTATTTGACAATTTTATTTAGACTGTCTCCATATAGTATATATTTTAGGAAGTTTCTACCTATTAGGTTCCCATTCTACCACTCAAAAGATCTTTAATTTTAGCTGTCTGTCCCCATATTACTTCTCTTATCTCCTCTCTACCCCCTCATCAATTATCCTCCTGTTACAAAAACCCCATCCATTTATAATAACTATCTATTCCATTTCGGTTTCCTAATGAGATCTACCTGTTCCCCCTTGTTCCTTACTCTATATGTAACCCCTGTGTTTCTATGGATTATAGCTTAGTTATCATTGACTTAACAGCTAGTATCCATCTGTATTATTGAATAAATACAATACAATGTATATCAAATACATACTATATTTCTATTTCTGTAGGTGGGGTGATTTAATATGCTTTTTTCTAGTTCAATCTATTTGCCTCAAATTTCATTTTTTAAAAGCTGAGTAATACTCCACTGTGTAGATGTACCACACTTTCTTTATCCATTCTTCTATTAAGGAACATTTACTTATTTCCAATTTATGGGTGTGATGAAAATAGAGCAGCAATAGACAAGTTTGAACAAGTATCTTCTTCGTCATAGGATGAAGCATCTTTTGAGCATATGCCCAAGAGTGGCATAGCTGGATAATGAGGTAGATCGATTCCCATATTCCTGTGGACCCACCACATTGATTTCCATAGATGCTGTGCAAGTTTGTGTTTCCACCAGCAATGGATTAGAGTCCCCTTATTCCACATCCTCACCAGCATGAGCTGTCACTTCTTACATTGATTTTAGCATTCTGATGAGTATAGATGAAATCTCAAAGTAGTTTTGATTAGCATTTCCCCAATGATTAAGGATGCTAAACATTTTTTAAAAAGTGTATCTCAGCCATTTGAGTTTCCTCTTTTGAGAATTCTCTGTTTAGATCTGTACCCCACTTTTAAAGGTAGGTCACTTGTTTTCTTGATATTGTTTTTATTTCTTTATTTATTTTGGACAATAACCCTCTATCAGATGTGGAGTTGGTAAAAATATTTT
The DNA here is from genome assembly GCF_021556685.1 of Rattus norvegicus. NCBI lineage: Eukaryota > Metazoa > Chordata > Mammalia > Rodentia > Muridae > Rattus > Rattus norvegicus. The sequence continues at coordinate 141,841,178 of NC_141535.1, read as the reverse complement.
TCCATTCTGTAGACTGCAACTTTGTTCAAATCACTGTATCCTTTGTTATGCAGAAGCGTCTCAGTTCCATGAGGTCTCATTTTCTTAATTGTTGATCTTAGTACCTGTGCTACTGGTATCCTGTTTACAAAGCCATTTCCTGTACTAATGAGTTCAAAAATATTCCCCACTTTAGCTTCTATCAGGGTTAAAAATATCTGTTGTTTTTGTTGTTGTCATTGTTGAGTTTTTTAAAATCAATTTGGAGTTAAGTTCTATATGAATTCTTCTACATGCAGTCATTCAGACTGACCATCACCATTGCTGTCTTACTTTCAGTATGTACTTCTACATATACAAAAATAATCAGTGTCCATGTGTGTGGATTTACATTGGGGTCTTCAGTTCGATTCCATTGATCAATGTGTTCATTTGGTGTTTTGTTTTGTATTATTTTGTTTTGTTTGACAATACCATGCTGGGTCCCCCCCCCATTTAAAATCTTTGAAACTAGATTATATTATCAGATAATATATCATGATTATTATTTCTCCATTCTGTACTTCTTTCAGCCAATCCCACATCTCCTCCCATCTATATCTACTATCTTACTGTCATTAGCAAAGAAGAGGCTTCTTGATTATAATTTCTTAGAAATGACTTTGTGTTTATTACTATAGCCTTGATATCTGGGATAATGAAAACTCTTGTAGTTCTTTTATTCTTTTGGATTGTTTCAGCTATCCTGGACTTTTTGTATTTCCAAATGAAGCTTAAAATTGTCCTTTCAAGATCTGTGGAGAATTGTGTTGGAATTTTGATGAGGATTGCATTTAATCTATAGATTGCTTTTGGTAGGGTGGCCGTTTTTACTATATTAATCCTACTGATTCATGAGCATGGATGACTTTTCCATCTTCTGATAGCTTCTTCAATTTCTTTCTTCAATGACTTGAAGTTTTTATCACACAACTCTTTCAATTGCTTGGTTAGAGTCATCCCAAGATATTTTATACTACTTAAGGCTACTATAAAATATGTTGCTTCCCTTATTTCCTTCTCAGCCCATTTAACATTTATATATAGGAGGGCTACTGATTTCTGTAAGTTAATTTTGAATTCAGCTACTTCCTTTTTTGAAAGTGTTTATCCTCTGTAGGAGGGTTTGATTTTTTTAGGGGGGGTGTGGAAATTTTAGTCACTTATGAATATTCTTCAACATATATAAGTTAATAAATATAATCTACCATATAAATAAGCTGAAAGACAAACACTACATTATCATCTCACTAGATTTAGAAAGGGCCTATGACAAAATCTAATATGCCTTCATTATAACAGTCCAGAAGAGATGATGGATAGAAGGGACATGCCTCAACATAATAAAGACAGTTTCCAGGAAGCTCAGAACCAGTATCAACTTAAATGGAGAGAAACTCACAGCAAGTCCATTAAAATCAGGAACAAGACAAGGTCTTCCACTCTTTTCATACCTATTCAATATAGTACTTGAAGTCTTAGCTGGAGCACTAAGATAAATAAAGGAGATCAAGGGAATAAAAATTAGAAAAGAAGAAGCCAAAGTATCTTTATTTTTATACAATGTTTTAGCCAACTTTCCTTTCACTTGTCAAACACTGACTTCCAGCTGTGATTTCTAGTCATTAACTGTCTAGTAATGTTTCCTGATGTCTTCATGATACCATGCCTGCTCTCTTGAGGAGGTGACCAGCCAAGGTTCTATTATGGTCACTTGACTTCATTATCAGCAGTCGAATGTCCCAGTGGAATTTTTAGGGTTACTTGTGTATACTAGCATACAATCTGCAAATAAAGATACTTTGACTTCTTCCTTCCCAGTCAGTATCCCCTTGATCTTGAGTTGTTTCATTGCTCTAGCTTAAGTCCTGTTTCCCTGGTTAGAGTGAACTGTGGGATCCCAAGGAGTGCCTGCTGGAATTAGGGTCTGGGATAAAACAATGAGTGAGAGGAGGAAAGTAGGATGGGGAGATCTGTGCCATCCACTGAAGAAGGGAACTCACTCAGGGGAGGGGGGCAGTGAGCCCAGCAGGTGGACTGCTATAGACCTTCAGATGAGACTGAGAGATTCTGAGAGCTGAGGGAGACATAAAGATATATAGTTAATCTCCCTGATTCCCTGACTGGTCTTTAATTGATCAGTAAAATCCCCTTCATTCTAGGCATTCCTGCCATGCTCTGAAGAGTTGCAAAACATGTTCCACTTATGAATACTGTTTTATTTTTTTAACTAAAAGAAAGACACCTTCAACACTTACAACACATGAAATATTCCTTACATCTCTCTCTTACAAAAGGCATAAATTTCCCTTTTGTAAAAGAAGTCATATTTATAAAGGTAAGTTTCTTTGTTTACCTAATGTCCATACCACAAAAAGATTTTCTGAAACATCTTTTATTGCCTGGCAGATCTTATCTACATAACAGCAATTTTACCTACAGACCTTGATTTAGTGTACGTTTCCCACATTCCTTCACTTTCCATAATCTGCCATTTCCCCTCCCACTCAGTATGCCAAGCCTAGAGCCTAGAGCTTGGGATGATAGAGTCTGAGATTTCTTCCTGTTACTGCCATAAAACCTTCTTACCAAAAGCAGCATGTAGGAGGAGGACGTTTGTTTGGCTTACACTTCCGGGTCACAGTCCATTGTTGAGGGAAATCAAGGAAGGAACTCAAGCCGAAGCTTGAAGCAGAAACCATGTAAGAACACAGTTTACTGGCTCACTTGCAGACTTGTGCTTAGCTAGTTTTCTTGCACAACTCAGAACCTGCCCAGGAAATGTTACCTCTGGATCATCGGGGCCCTTCTGCATCAATTAAAGCAATCAAGAAATCCCTCCCAGACATGCCCAGAGATCAACTTGATAAAGACGATTACTCAGTTGAGACTCTTTTTTGTAGGTGACTCTAGGCTGTATCAAGCTGACAGCTAAATGCTAACTAGGATTATATAAGCCTTGAGCAGCTGCTCTGTTCTTTGAGGTGCACATTTTGTAAGACTTCTTTGTGTGTGCAATTAATGATTTTCCTCTCCTTAAACCTTAGTCACAACTGTGAGCACCTGTATAAGACTTTCACAAGATAATGCCATATTTAATTTTAAAAAATCAGAATAGAGAGGAAAGAAGCTTCTGTTGCTCCCCTAGCTGAGGAGCCATAGGCAGCTGATGGTTGTTAGGGGATGGCTACTGGCAGGCTTGGGATGCCCAATAAATGACACCACAACCAAAAACCAATTAGACCAGGATGTTACTACTATCAAACAAAGATAGATGAATCTATTGCAGGAGGAGCTGGAGTAAGGAGTTGAGGTGTTGAATATAATTAAGATGCGTTATATAGGTCTTGATAGGTAGCTCAGTCGTTAAAAGCACTGGCTGTTCTTTCAGAGGATACAGGTTTGATTCCCAGCACCTACATGGCTGCCCAGAACTACTTGCCACTCCAGTCCCAGAGATATCCAATGACCTTTTCTGGCCTTTGAGAGCACCAGAAAGATTTGGTGCATAAATATGTAATCCATCCAAACACCCATTCAGATAAAAATAAAAGATGCTAAGACATTCTCAAAGAATAACTTAAATTTAAATAATTTATTGATTTTAAAAAGATGATCAGAATATATGTTTGAAAATATCTTTTGTCAACTTAATTCATAGAATAGCCAAAGAGCGTAGAAGAGTAGAAGAAAACAGCATTTCTAAGGAGGTGTAATATTTAAATAGCCATCTAAAGTACTATTGCTTTCATAGTAATGGCCTATGCCTCAGTTTCACTCCAAAGCACTGGTAGGCATTCCTGTTTTATGAATTAAGAAATCAGGAGTTAGGGTGATTCAGTAATTATTCAAATACATACCTATCAAAGGGTAGACTCAGGACTCGATTCCAAGTGATAGCATGTTACCACCAATGTAGTTAGACGATTATTTTAACTAGAATATGTTTTTTTAAACATTCCTCCATGTGATGACAACTTCAGTGGATGTGCTGATGTAAACGGGACATCTCATGAGGACTCATCCCTAGATGGAAAGTAAATAAAGGCTGTTTAAGGACAATTGATTTCCTCCATTGGATGGGTTATTCATCCAATCAGTATGTGTGTGTGGTCACCGAATGCATGTTCACATGTGCTGCAGTGGGCATGTGGAACTCAGAAGGGCTTGGTTCTCAATTCTCCCACAATAGACTCAGGGAAGCACACTCAGGTCTTCAGAGATAAGGGGATTCTCAGGTGTTGTTACTTGCCAACCCATTATGTGAGGTTATATACATGTCCACAGTGAGCCATTTTGGCAGAAAAAGAAAGGCCACTAAACTTTTGAGAAAATTTAGTGGGTAAGAAAGATTTAAAGGCATTAAGGATTAGACATAGAGAAGGCCCTCAATCCCTTAGAGACCCAGATCTGAAACAAATAGGAAGGCAGAGAGGACAGGTAGCTTCTATCTAGGAGTGAAGCCGCACAAGGGTAGGTTGCACCCTTTGTTCCCCTCTGATTCCCTGACTATGCTACACTGTAGTGAGAATTTTGCTTTCTTTCAAACCCTAGTTGGTGGATATGCTTTTGTTTAAATCTAAGGTGTGGGATATGGGGCTGCTTCAGTTTGTCCACAGCCATTAACTATGATTGTCTCGTGTTCTAGGAGGGGCATAATTTTTGCCAGCTTCAGATAGTTTAATTCTGGGAACTATGGATGTGCTCTGAAGAAGGAGGCTGCTATTGGTTGCTGTTGTGTGGTCTGACAAATGTTTGTGAGCAAAGCGACAAGAAGTTGGAGATAACTGGATAGCAACTGGACTTATCCCAAGAAACTCAATGCCCCTAATCAGCAGGAAATAGTCAAAAGAGATCTATGTCCCCTTTACTCTCTAACCTTCTTTCTCTCCTACCTAGTGTTGAGGGTTGGGAGGGACCAGTTTAGAATAAGTGTTGGAAGGGAGGCAGAGATATAAAAACTCAATAAAATAGAGAAAAGAAGAAGAAAACATAAGGCCAACACTACATGGATAATTATATGCATTTGTTCTTAAATAATTAAATGTCCCCTGGAACGGCATCTTTCAGTTAAAATTTATCTCTAAAGAGCATTTTGAGGAGACCAGAGAGATGGCTCAGTGGCTAAGAGCACTGATTGCTCTTCCAGAGGTCCTGAGTTCAATTCCCAGCAGCTACATGGTGGCTCATAACCATCTGTAATGGAATCCAATGTCCTTTTCTGGTGTGTCTGAAGACAGTTACAATGTACTCATATACAATACATACATACATACATATATATATATATATATATATACATGTATATATACATACATATATATATATATGAACATTTGAAACAAGCCAGTACCAGAATTTAACATAGAAAGTACGTATTTTGAGATAAAATGGAGAATTTTCAAATTGCATTTAAGTCAATACAACTTTTAAAGCTAATGAAGGTTCGACAGAGATGAGCTCAAATTAGCGGGTGTTCATCTCCAGCTCTTTGCCTTACCATGACTGAAGCTCATTCCCCTCAGGTACGCTGAGCCAATGTTAAACTATTATGCCAAAGACCTTGCCTGCTAAAAGGCTTCTTTAATCTACGTGCTGCCAAGGTCCCTGGGCTCCAAGGCATAAGAAGTCATCTACTTTATGTATGCCGTGTCCAATCTGTGACAGGGAATGATGCCCGTGGTCCGTAGCTTTGATTGGCAGCAAATGGATGAACTTGCTGAGGTGAATAAGGAAAGGGGCAACAAAACCATGCCAGCTTAGACAGTGGGACAGCTGCTGATCATTAAAGAAAGACTAGCTGGCCAGCCTTGTAAGTCAGAAAGATGGAAAGGGGCAATTCCAGCTATTTGGGAAGCTAAGACACAGAAAGATTTACCATTAGCCAAGGTTAGATGCTAGTTAACCATCTGTGGCAAGGCCACCATGTGCCTGCCCATTCAGAAAGCTATAAGACAGAGGAATCCCAAAGGCAGCATATCCGGTGGCCCACTACTTGTGGTGAATCTCAGTGGGACACTTCAGACTTGTTTCTACACAATTCTTTCTTTTTCAGGTCTTTCCCATTTACTGCAAAATGTTTATTACCTCTGACCCTGCACACAAATGCCTAAAGTGACTGAGTTACTTCAGAATCCAAGATGTGTGCCACATTTCCAAGATGTCCATGATAGAGATGGTATCCACCGCATATACACAGTGTATAGAATTTTAAATTGGGGTTTTAGGAGCACATCCCCATTTGTACATAGAGATAAACTTTTAAAAGCAGGTTCTGCCCTAGAATGTAGCCCCTAAATCGTAATAACTCTAATTATCCCTTCCTCCCCACCAAAATAATTTCCATATTATCTGCAAAAAAATAAAAAATAAAAAACAATGCAAATTTCTGCCAGTTTTTCTTTGGGCAACGTGTATTCTATGGTTAATTAGTTAATTGCAGTGCTCATTTTGAATAGATTAAGAAACCCCTAGGGCACCAGTGATAGCTACCTTTGAGTATGTCTGCTTCCAGACATGTGTGACTGGGGAGAGAAAACCCATCCTGAATGTGGGCTGGATCCCTGGACTGAACAAAAGAGGAGAAAGTGGACTGAGTGCCAGCATCCGTCTCTCTTCTTGACTGCACAGTGTGGCCAGCCACCTAGTGTTTCCACTGGCATGCCTTTCCCACCCTGAGAGTCTGGATCTTCTAAAAGTATGAGCCAATTTAAGTCCTTCTGTCTTAAGTTGTTTCTTGTCAGGCATTTTGTCACAGCAATGAGAAAATTGCATGACCCGAAAGCATACTTTTTGTAAAAACCATTCTTTTTTTTTAAAGATTTATTTATTTTATATATATATAGGTACACTGTCGCTATCTTCAGACACACCAGGAAGAGGGCATCGGATCCCATTACAGATGGTTGTGAGCCACCATGTGGTTGCTGAGAATTGAACTCAGGACCTCTGGAAGAGCAGTCGGTGTTCTTAACCGCTGAGCCATCTCTCCAGCCCCGTAAAAAACATTCTTAAATCTAGTAACTGGTACACTAAGAAATGCAGATAAATGCCTCCTGAGAGTAAAAGGAAAAGTTGTTTATTTAGCTGGGAAGTAGAGTAGGATTCATGAAGAGACAAATACACATGTAAATTTATTCCCCAATAGATTTCAGAATAGCAAGAATAAAATAAAAATAAGGACTTAATAGTAACATACTTCAAATGAATAAAGTCTAACTGGTCAGATAACTGTTACCAGAACATCAGGTGCTGATACACGTGATCCGTGTGTACAGATTCAGGAAGAAACCCATTAACACTTTGAGAGAGAAAAAAAAAAAACCGTTCGCAATTGGATGGATGTACCAGTAAATTAGAGGATTTTTGAAGTTATACATCCAATGAACGCAGTTTACTTTGTCATAAAAATTATACTTATATATATTCTCAACAAGATAATTTTAATTTAAGCAAGGTATTATTTCATGCTGTATGAACCTAATCAAGAGAGCTCAGGAGTACGAGACTGATATCTGTGCATCAGCCCAAGGCCCCACAGGTATGGTGAATCACAGATGCTGTAGGGCCCATACCTAAGGAGAGGCAGCTTATGGGAGTGTTGGTCAGTTTTAGGTTGCTGTAACCAAAAGAAAGAGAAAAGCAGCTGTCAGGAGGAAATGCTATTTAGCACCATGATTCCAGAGAATTCCCTCTGTAGTAAGACACATCCATTGCTCTGTGCATGAAGTGGCTCAGAAGAGCCCGGTACTGAGAGCAGGTGATAGATTAGAGGAAACCACCTCATTGCACTAGAACTAGAGAGAGAACCAGGAAGGATAGGAACAAGGCCTGTCTTTCCAGAGTATGTCACCAGTGATCTACGTCTTCCAAATACCCAATACTCACCTCCTACTCCCCCCACATCCCCCCAAATTTCACCTTATTGTGACTCCATTGGTCACTGTATTCCAAGAAAACCCTATTCATGCACACAAATCTTATTTTCACATATTTTCCACATATCATGAAATATTATTTACCCTTTATTTTTTTAATAGTGTATAATATAAATATTAGTCAAGCATGATGGTGTATACCTATTATCCCAGTACTCTGGAGCCTGAGGCAAGAGGAATACCATAATTTTGAGATTATCCTGGGATACCTAGTGAGTCCGAGTCTAGCCCTATCTACAGAGTGAATCTTGGTCTCAAAAACCATATGTGAGTGTAGAAGTGTGTTTAAATTTATATTAAATAAATACATTTAAATTGTTATGTAAATTATTGTAAATCACTAAGTTATGTATGTGAATTATTTGTGTAAATACATAGCTCATAGACTGTACCTGTCTTAATGACAGTAGGAAGGGCACAGAGAACTGAAGGATGACATAGCATGGGGGTGATGTTCAGTCTAACTAAGAGATGGGTCTAAGAGTGAATACAAAACTTGCACTTATTCTCACATGATTACATGCTATTTGATTTTTTTACGTATTATAGTTAGCACTTACTAAAGGCTTTTTAATCTACGTATCAAAAGGCCATAAAATAAAATTCTTAAAGAATCATGGCATGGTCTGATTTTACTGCCTTTAGTACAGTAGTTCTCAACCTATGGCTCATGACCCATTTGGGGGACGCATATCAGATATCCTATATATCAGATATTTACATTAGGATTCAATACAGTAGCAAAATTACAGCTATGAAGTAGCAACAAAATAATTCTATGGTTATGGGTCACCACAACATATGACATTAGGGAGGTTGAGAAACACTGCCGCAGTATGATCATGCACTTCTGAGTATGGAGGTGGGGTGGGGTCTTTATTAACTAAAGAGATTGAATGGGCACTGCTGGCATAGTCAGTGTGGGACAGGAAGGATTCCAGGTCATAGGAAAAAAGACAGATTTGGTAGGAAAAGCACTAAGAACGGAAGGAATAACCCAAGCATTGTGCCCAGTCTAAATGGCAGAGGTGTAAAAGTCAGTTTTTAATGTACCGACCACGGACATGGGGTAAATATAGCCACATGCCAGAGCCATGCTTTGGTTATCAGACCACAAATATAATAATCGTCCCTTAAGGTTACCATGAAGCTGAAAAAAGTCCTATCATCCTGGTTTAATTTATTTTCCTGTTGCTGTGCTAAAGTATTCTTACAAAAGCAACTCAAGAAAGAATTCATTTAGCTGAGAGCTCCAGATTACGGTCTATCATGGTAGGGAAGTCATATTCTGCAGTCAGAGGAAGAGAGCAACGAATGTTTGCATTTGTGCTAGTCAACTTGCTTTCTCCACCCACGCACTCCAGGAGCTGCCTATGGAACTGTGCCGCCCACAGTGGGCAGGTCTTCCTTCTTCAATTAATATAGTCATGAAAACTCACCATAAATATGCCCAGAAGTCCATCTTTTAGGTGATTCTAAATTCTATCAAGTTGACAATTAACACTAACCATTACACACAGTGTTTATGATTTTACCACAGGTATCTATGGTATTCAGTAGAGTAACAGCTATGCAGGCTGTAGCCTAGGAGTAGTAATTATACCACAGTGCTTCCTGCTGCAGTAGGATACAGCAACTATGTTTCTGTGGGCATACTCTATGGTGTTCACACAATGAAACTGCCTGATGTGCACTAATCAGAATGTATTCTACTGTTAAGGTGATCTGTAAGTCAAGGTGTATATCTGCTCCAACAGATTTCATGTATAATAAGCATCAACTCTACTGTAATCAAGTCAATTTATATCTGTCTTCTTAATATAACATTAAATTAGTTTATACTATATTTTCTCTAATCAATAGTAAATTACCATATTATTTATAGTAAATTACCATATTAAATTATAATAAAGTATCATTTCTCCAATAGAGAAGTGAACATTCCTTTTACTATTAAATGAGATTTTTGATAAATGTAAAGTTATGAAGGTTCATGTTATTAAATATAGGAGGATCCATCCTCCAACAGTTTTACCAAGAGGCAGAGGAAAGCTGCTTCACAGAAGCCAGAGCAGCCCAGTCACAGCACAGAATAAAACCACTCTTCTAACTGACACATGCAAGACAGAGATGATAAGGCAGAAACTCTCAGACTTTTAAAAAGTAACAAAAAAAAGTCACCTATTCAGACCTCCAGGTCAAGATAAGATTTACAGGATAATTTTCAGCCTCTTCCAGAAAATGCAAATTATCAAAACTCAATTTTAAAGGAAATGGAAAAGACCAAATGGCCCTTAAGATACAGACAATACTGAGAATGCTTTTAAGTAGCTATATTCCAAAAGGGCTGTCCTTCCAAAAGATAGATTATGCCTGTCATGTTTAAACAGCTTCAAAGAATACGAAATGATAACCATTTTCCAACAAAAATTTTAAGACCAGTATAACCTAGATACTAAAGTTGGAAATGGGTTGGAAAAGAAAATAGAATCGTAGACAAAAATGGTTTATGAGTGAGGTGCTAATAGGCAGTGTTTTATGCATGGAGACATTCAAGCCATCCCCATTAAAATAAATAACAACATGTAATGGCCATGTTGAACTTACTCCAGGGTGTTATTTAATATTAGGAAGGAAAGCCACATGAATAATAGATCAAAGGGAAAACACCAATCTACCATGCTGATAGATGACATAAAACATTTAATTACCCCCACATTAATCCCACAATGGAAATTTATACCCTAATACTAACTGCTTGAGAAAATTTTGGAATGGGGCATTAATTAAAACAGCTAATTTGATAAGTATGGTAAACAGAACCCTTCACCAAACTCCTTAGTGAAGCACTAGTAAGACCGCTATCAATTTCATGACAAGCAAAAGAAGATACGTGAAACACAGGTAGTACTGGAGTTTAAATGGGAGGCTTCCAACTATCAATCCCTTGAGACATAAATTTATTTCTCATACTTCATGCCAATTATCTTTAAAGTCAGATTTTGCCTCTGCTATATTTGGGGATCACAAATTCCCCTTCTTTAGTCTTTATCAAACATGTTTGCAATACATGCGCAATATTCAGCTTAAAGATATTTATTAAAATTTTGCTTATGTAAAAATTTTGAAGCATCATAAAATTTGCCAGTCATTGATTCCTCTTGTTCTAGGGCAGCTTCTCCTTTCCTGACAGCTTGGCCTCTGATCATGTGACACAAACACATCCCCTTTTATTTGTAGTGTGTTTTGGTGTCCCCTGGAGATCTAGAACTAAGACAGTCTCAAAATTCTGGACAATCACCTTGTCGGCATGTGTGAAGGAAAACACAAACCTCTCTTTTTTGAGCCACCAAATATGGGGTTTTTTTTGATACAGAACCCTCTGACTCACATGCCCTTTTACCCCACACCACAAAGCATCCATGCATTCATATCTACCCCTCCCCCACCCAGAGAACAGCCTCAAGTAAAAGTAATTTACTGCATGTTAGTGAACTAACACATGTGGCTAGCACATATTAAGATAAGTCTTTTCAGGATCACATAATTTTAAAGATATTCTTGCTTAATTTTAAACCACAAAAAGATGAATGTGTCTTCCAAAATATTAGTAAATGTTTACCCTTCTCTCATGGAAAGCAATGCTTAACAGTAGAGCTCATGGTGAAATGCTGAAATGTTACAAGGGAATCCCAGGATGACTAAGGAGTTCACGGATCATGTGAATTCTGGACACTTTTGAGATGGATCTGATCAGTTCAAGAATAAGACTCATGACCTGAATATCTTGAAAGTTGCTTTTATTCCCAATAACTGGAGAGGATAACCATAACCTGTAATATTTTAATTTATCAATTATTTCATGATCATTTAAGGAAAGAGCATGAAGCCACCCCTGCCTCAAAATGCCTGCCCATATCTAGCAAACATTTCTTTTTTGATTCTACCAAGATCAGGTTTGTGACTACATCCCCCTTTGTGGCTTTTGAGATTAATGGTGAATCAATGTTCAGGCTTCCTGAACATGTCTTAAATAGCAATGCAAGTCAATGTTTACGTATGAAAGTGAACCCTTTAACTGAAACAATGACAATATAAATATCTCTGACAAATGTGCCCAGCTACAGGCCAATGACAATCATAAGTCCTAATAAGTGTGTGACTTACCTTTGGAGTTAAGAACAAAGAACGTCCTGGACAGCCTGAGGTGTGTTCACAGTAAACAGATGAGGAGGCCACGGTCAGGACGTGGGAAGTGAAGATGCAAATCGTTGCCTGATTTTCCACAAGAGATGTAGAAGAGACATCTATTCACTGCTCCCACCCCCACCCCCTCCCTCACCCCCAAAGAGAAGGAACTGGCAAACAAAAGGAAGTATGGTGGCTTAAATAGAAACAAGCTTCCTAGGCTCAAATATTTGAATGCCAGTCATCGGGGAGTAGTACTAGTTTACATATATTAGGAGGTGTGGCTTTGTTGGAGAAAGTGTGTCTCTAGGGGTGGCCTTTGGAGTTTTTGAAGATTTCTGTCATCTGGGTAACACCAAACTAAGGAAAGCCTTAGAAATTAGTTGATAATAACTGCCATCCTGTTATTACTCCCCCAACACCTGATGCCTGCAGATCAGAAATGCAGAACTCTCAGCTACTCTCCAGCACCAAGTCTGCCTACATGCCACCAAGACACATGGAGATAATGAACTACATTTTGAACTGCAAGCTAGCCCCAATTAAATGCTTTATAAGAGTTGCCATGGTCACAGTGTCTCTTCACAACAATGGAACATTGAATAAGATAAAAAGATTCTACCAAGTCTAGTTTAGCAAAATGAGTAAATTTTTTGAGTTACAGGAACATAGATCACACATGATCAGTGTCACAACCAAAACGTCCCACTCCCAGTCCAAGATAAATCATGAATGGAAGAAACGCCTTAACTAATCTCTTCCATTTACATTTTAAAATATTTTAATTTAATTGTATCCATATGAATATTTTACCTGTACAAAAGCCAGAAGAAGGCATATCCGGTCTCTGGAACTGCAGTAGTTACAGATGTGGGTGATGAGAATCGAACCTGAGTTCTCTGCAAGATCAGCCAGTGCTCTTAAATACTGAGCCGTCTCTCCTGCCCCTTGATATTGTTCTTATATTAAGCAGGCATTTTTGGAATACAGAGTTGTGTTATAATGCAACACCAGTAGATCTCCTCTTCAGGAAACAGAAATTTTAATGGGATTTCTGTGCTCGTCTCCAATTGAGGATTGATCAGAACACTAGACCTAAAAGACGCTGAATTAGAAAGTCACAATTTCCTAATTCTGTGGTCCATGTAAGAATCATAGGCCAGTGAAGACATGACAAAATGCAGCCCCTCTCGTGGTGAATGTCCTGGTACTCACATAAAGACCGTGCTGACAAGTATAATCAGCAGAACAAGTATAATTAGCAGAACACCTTTGTAGAACATTTGTGGTAGTTAATTATGACCATTTCTAACTCACAGATGGTATGTGAAATTGTAGCGCTATGTTTTAGGTAATGAGGGGGGTGGTATCATAAATAAATCATTGTGAAAGCAAAGGGGGCAGTTGGTTAGGAGCATGATGGATGGCTGTTTACCATTCCCAGCACCTTGGCTGTTAACAGTGCTTTCTACTTGGTTTCTAAGCACCATTCCATCTGCCACTCTGTCTTGCATAGCTTCAAACATATTTCTCTTTTGAGTCTCCTTTTCCACTTGTCCTATGCAGCCTCGGTCCCTCTATCTGAGGACACAAACTTGTCAATTTAAATTATTTTCCATCATGTTTTGGAAGCATCCTGATGATGCTTGTATTCTAATGCTAACATTGGTTCCTCAAGACCTGGTTGCTCTAGACACAAGAGAGTCCACACATAGACCCAAGTGAGGCTATGTGGCCTTGACCCCAAGTTACTTCTGATTTGTGAATAAAGATGCCTGAACAGCCAAGAGCTAGGCAGAAGAGACATAGGTTGGTTTTAGGGTTCCCAGGCCTAGGGTGTCAGAGAAGAACCAAAAGGGAGAGAAGAATGTGAGAAGAAAGAGAAAGTTGCCATGTGTTAGAAGTCAAGAAAATGTAACCCTGATGGCTGGCCAATTGGAGTTAAGAGCAGCCCAAATGAAACACAGTAAGTAATAATTCAGGATTACAGATAGGAAATAGATTTTAACAGCATAGAAGATAGGTATCAGCCCAGCTCTAGTGTTGTAAGGCTTAGTGTGTGTGTGTGTGTGTGTGTGTGTGTGTGTGTGTGTGTGTGTGTGTGTAGTGTGTGTGTCTTTTATCCAGGAGCTAAATGGCCAGAGACAGGATAAAAACCCTGAATTGAGATTAAAGTTTTCTACAACAATGCCCAACAAGCAATGTATCTTTCAGTTAATACAGTCCTCTGCATGACTCCCCATGCCTTCTGCTCACTGCTAGTCAGGCTCCTGCTGTTGACCTCACCACATAAATACATAGCCTATTCTCCTTCCTTCTACCAAAATACAGCTGACAACTCCAAAAAGTGATGCCAATTCAACAATTGCCACAATATTCTGAGTTCCAAACATGCACCCAGAAGGAGCCACGTCGTTTTACATCCATTGATCCATGAATATGGCTCGCTCAGGTCTTAGCTAAATAATTGCACACCTGCCATGTTTTTCAGTGCCCCAGCAAATGGAAATGAGAGAAGAGAAAGTGCAGGAGGTTAATAAATACCTGCCAGGCATCTAATAACATGGACAGAATTTCAAAAAAAATAGCCAGAAGAACTTTCAGGTTCATTTTCTTAAAGTAAAACACTTGAAATCCAGCAGCTGATAGAAGGCTTCCTCTACGCATTCAATAACCCTTCTGAAATACCCCAGCTTGCAAACTGTCAAGGACCACTCAGGCTGTGTGCTGCCGTTTGTCGATACAGCTAGGGCTCTGTAACCCGAGTGACATTGTGCAGAGGGAAGCATCTCTCTCTAGCAGCCAGCAGCCCTCAGCTAAACTAGTTAGGGTCCTGTGTGTTGAACCATGAATTTGGCACAATCTTTTAGTCATTTCACCTAATTCATCCAAATCAGACAGCATATCTGCTGTTGAGATTATTTTAAAACAAAATATAGAGGACCTGTTCAGTGGTTTAGAGCACCGGCTGTTCTTGTAGAGGAGCCAGGCTCAGCACCCACACGGTGACTCATAACTATTTGTAACTGAAGTTCCAGGTGATCCAATACTGTCTTTTGCTCTCCTCAGGTACCAGGCACACATATGGTATACATGCATGCATGAGGTATAACATTATATAAATTAATTAATTACTTTAATAAAAAGACTTTTTAAGGATTCCTTAGCTTTTAAAAATGTGGAAATGGGGTTCTTAGGGTCCTTGTGGGACCCCAAGACCATTCTGCTTCCCTGTAGAGGCCAGTGGGGCACCAAGAATACCCAGCTTGGACACCCAACCCACTCATCCCCTTCCAAGCTGGTTTGCCTAGAGTACAGCCTTCAGAGAGTCCTGTAAGTGCCACAAGAACAACCAGCTTGGAAATTTCCCCCAACAATTCCTCTTCAGATAAGGTCTGCCTGAGACAAAGCCTTCAGAGTCAGGTCCCCTGACCGTATTGTCTTGCCCATAACTACCCCTGGCTTTGTGAGAAATCTTACAATCATCAGGATCATTCAGCCAACACCAGGGAAAAAATATGTGCCCAAAGGACAGCATAAGAACACAATCAGCAAGACCAGGACAACATGGCACCACCAGACCCAGCTATCCTCCTACAGAGAGCTCTGGATACCCTAAGGAAGCCAAAGCACAAGAGGATGATTTTAAATCCAATCTTATGGGGACTTTAAAGAGGAAATAAATAAACCCCTTAGAGAAATACAGAAAAAAATACAAACAGGCGAAGGATATGGATAAAACTATTCAAGACCTGAAAATGGAAATAAAACCAATAAAGAAAATACAAACCAAGGCAGTCCTAGAGATGGAAATCCTAGGAAAGAGAACAAGAGCTATAGACATAAGCATCACCAACAGAATACAAGAAATGGAAGAGAGAATCTCAGGAATACAAGATATGATAGAAGAAAATGCTACATAAGTCAAAGTAAATGCAAAATCTAAAAAGGTCATTACACAAGTGTCCAGGAAATTTGGGACACTACGAAATGACCAAAACTAAAAATAATAGAATGAGGGAGAAGATTCTCAGCTCAAAGGCCCAGAAAAGATCCTCAACAAAAAACATGGAAGAAAAATTTCCTAACCTAAAGAGATGCTATAAGTGTACAAGAAGCTTACAGAACAACAAACAGATTAGACAGAAAAGAAAATCCCACTACCTCATAATAATCGAAACACTAAATGAGCACAACAAAAAAGAATATTAAAAGCTGAAGAGAAAAAAGGCCAAGTAATATATAAAGAAAAACCTATCAGAATTACACCCGGCTTCTCAACAGAGACTTCTAAAAGCTAGAAGTGTCTGAGCAGATGTCATGCAAATTTCAAGAGACCACAGATGTCTCTCCAGCTTACTCTACCCAGAAAACTTTCAATTACCATAGATGGAGAAACCAAAATATTCCAAGACAAAACCCAATTTAAACAATAGCTTTCCACTAACCCAGCCCTACAGAGAATACTAGAAAAATAAAAACTCCAACCCAATGAGGCTGACTACACTCAAGAAAACCTAAGAAATAAATAATTTCACAGGATTAAAACCAATAGAATAGAAACATACAGAGAGACACAACACACACAAATACCAGCAACCTCAAAATAACAGGAATTAATGATCATTGGTCATTAATATCTCTTTACATCAATGGACTCATTACCCAGTAAAAAGACACAGAAAGGAAAGAGATCATGGCTCAAATGGACCTAATAGGTATCTATAGGACAATTCAACCCAAACCACTGAACTGAGAACAGGACCCCCGTTGAAGGAATCAGAAAGAACTGGAAGAGCTTGAAGGGGCTCGAGACCCCATATGTACAACAATGCCAAGCAACCAGAGCTTCCAGGGACTAAGCCACTACCTAAAGACTATACATGGACTGACCCTGGACTCTGACCTCATAGGTAGCAATGAATATTCTAGTAAGAGCACCAGTGGAAGGGGAAGCCCTGGGTCCTGCTAAGACTGAACCCCCAGTGAACTAGATTGTTGGGGGGAGGGTGGCAATGGGGGGAGGATGGGAGGGGAACACCCATAAAAAAGGGGAGGGGGGATGGGGGATGTTTGCCCGGAAACCAAAGAATTATTATTAAGTATTAAATAAATTTAAAAAAAAGAATATACATTCTTATCAGCCAGCACCTTGAAGACCCTTCTTCAAAATTGACAATATAACTGGCCACAAAGCAAGCCTCAACAGATTCAAGAAGACTGAAATAACCCCTTGCACCTTATCAGACCCCCATGGATTAAAGCTGGACTTCAACAGCAACAGAAACAATAGAAAGTAGACATATTCATGGAAACCAAACAACTCCTATTCAATGACCACTGGGTCAGGGAAGAAATAAAGAAATTAAAGGCTTTCTAGAACTCACTGAAAATGCGGGCATAACATATCCAAACTTATGAAAGCAGTGCTAGCAGGAAGATTCATAGCACTAAGTTCCCTCCTGAAGAAACTGGACAGTTCTCATACCAATCTCATGCTTTTAGAGAGAGAGATTTCTTCCGTTCATGGGCAAGAGTTTGTTTGCATGCATTCATGTACAGCACATCTATGCAGTGATCACAGTGGCCAGAAGAGGGCATTGGATCACCCAGAACTAAAGGCAGTTTTGAGCCACCATGTGGGTGCAGGAAAACAGAGTAGGAGCAGCCAGTGTACAGGAACAGCTCCATATCGACAGGAACACCCAGTGCTCTAACAGTACATCTCTACACGTGCCTTTTTTTTTAATGTAGGTAAAATTTATTTTTCACAAATCTCTTGCCCATTCTTCTCCCTTCACATTATTTCTTGCAAACAATTTTGGTTGGTTTCTCCAGACACACATAAACTTATTGAGACTTCACAAGACATTTTGTGAGCATGACTCTTAGCTATGATGCATAAAGTCAAAGATACCGAGTAATGAAGCATGGTAAATGACGTGAAGTTGCCCATGAAAGAGCCCCTGGCCACATGAAGAAGGCTGAAGCACTGTTTACAGAAACCAACTTTGTGCAGAAGCATCTGAAGAGAAGCTGGGAGCAGCTACGGGACTACACATCCCATTTCCTCCTATTAAAACAAATACTGTTTTCTATCCAGAAATTCTTTTGAAGACAAAAGAACCTCTAAATGGGATAACAAGTGTGTGGGTGCCATGTGTAATTATGTACTGAGAGAAGCTTCCTTTCCTATAAGGTTGCTGATGGTTGAGGGTCTGATATGTGGTTTGTTTTCTAATGACAGTTAACGTTTACTTCTTGAAGACATTCTAGTAACGTGTCTATGCTGCTATTTTTAGATCCTTGACAAATCATATATTCTGTGCTAATTCAGAAATGTTTTTCATTAAATAGCTCTTATCAAATAAATGCTGCTCCAAGGAAGATACAAATCATCCTGAGATCCCAGGGATTGGCTCCCCTTCAAACAGAAAGGAGATTGAGTCCATTTGAATAGTTAACCCCATAGCGAGAAACACAGGAAATGCCGATCTTATGACTAATCAGGAAGAAACATATAACATTTGAGATAGACCCACACCCCCCAAAATGGCTCCCTAATTCATTTATCTATTCTTGAAATTCCTTAAACAAAAGGATGGTTTTGCAGATGTGTTCGTTCCTGCCTGTAATCCAGTACCGATGTGTAAGAGGCTGAGGTAAGAGAATGGGGAGTTGAAGCCAACTGGAGCTACATTCTTAAGAACAAATAATAAACTCAAATACAACCTTATCTCTAAACTACTATTGAAATACAAATAGCCCTGGACATGCCCATACATAAGCCTATGTTCATACCAGAGTAAAAATAATATCAGTTGTCTCCTGAGGTAAGTTATGTTATACATGAGCCTGGAGGAGTACCTCAGAAAAGAGGGAGGAGGAAAATGGAAAAACAATATTCTTCATACCTGATGTTAGGACAAAAACGGATGCTGGTTTAGGTTTGGCAGAGTTTTTCCTAGTTTCGTATTCTATGTCAATTACCTAAATTTTGGTAAGAAAGAATTTAATTCCTATTACATACACAGAAGAGAGAACATATATGTTCAGATCTTCATGGAAACCATGGTTTGCTTTAAGGTGAGTGTTTAAAGCAAAGATACAGTGAAGTTTGTAAGTCCAATTAATGACACAAACTTAATTATCCTTTTGCCACATGGGAAAAGAAAACCAGGCCTCCTCAGATGGCCATTAATTCCACCCACACAGGCTGGTCTGCCAAGCTGTTAAGTAACTAAAATACTAGATGAATGAATGGGTAGGTGAAAGAAAGCAGAAGCAAGACAGGAAGCCTGGGGTGAGCCCCTGATGCTAATGACATCATCCTCCACAGATCATTCCCACCATACATGACCCTGCAGCTCTGCCTTTGTATGGGAGCCCTTGCCGTGGTGTAAGGGTGAACAGTGACAAACAGGTTTTCATGTTTGATTCTGTGTCATCTAGTGGGCCTGGGAGTTCATGCAACTTCAGGAGGGGAATCTGCTCCCTGATTCTCTGCTTTCCCTCCCTCTCTGCTTTCTAAATGTCCAGGAATGAATTGTTTGTTCAGCCCTCACTTCCTCCCACCATAATGGACCCATTCCCCCAAACTGTGAACTGAAATAATCCTTTGATCAGGTTGTTTCTGTCAGATATTTAGTTTTACAGAGACCCAAAGCCTGAAGGGTACACCCTTTTCCTTGTCATATCATGAAATCAGGAATGCTAGGTCAGATAGTAACAGCTACGGTGAGTGATGTGTTACCCCCAGCCTGCCTGCATGGTGCCCACAGTGTCACACCCCCATTCTGCCTACAGGATTCGAACAGTGTCATGCCCCAGCCTACCCTGCAAGGAACTTACATGTTACCCCTGGCCTACCTGCAGGCTTACTACAGTGTCCTGTCACTGCCCTGAGGCTTCTCAGCCTTGCTACTTGACGCTGTGCTATATCAAACAGAAAAAAAGCCACACACGTGCACACATCAATGGAAGATACAGATTACAGTACCAAGCAAAATAGAATTCTTATGGGTGCTAATTTACTTGAAGAACCTTTTATGCTGTTCCTCTGAAGACTTTCATGTGGTTGAAAATCAATCCCTCACACTCCCTTCATACAATCTTGTTGATTTTTTTTACATCCCACATATGCAAAAAAAAACATTTACTCAAAGTGCTTGAGAGGTGGAAAAATTAGAGTTTCATGCTCTGTGGACTGAAATTTATATAGATTTTTACAGCTTTGCTTTCAAAGAAAAGACAACGTTTTCTTCAGTTAAGAAATCATTCCAACAGATGAGTCTATCTCTTCCACTGCTGTTTCAAGGTGGCTTATGGGTAAATTACCCTGGGCATGGTTATAAATTTGAGATTTTAGGAACTGCTGAGGGAAGCTTTGCTTTTCTTTTTTCCTCCCTCTTTTTTGGCTGTAAATACAATGAGGACACAGCTGTAGTAGCTAGAAATTGAGGGATTCTAAAAACCGTAAAAATAGTAGCTTCCTTTTCCTTTTCTGAGATGTGCTGTGAAACAACAGTCAAGTTTATCTAGTCTCCTATTATTTATAATGATTAATCTGAGGCCATGTTCCCAGGAGGGTAATTAGCTAAGCAATTACTTCGGTGCGAATCCAGCATTCTGATTAAGTATAGCTTTGGAGTTACAAGTACCCAAACATCCAATAAAGCATAGAATGGGGCTTTAAAAAAAAAACAACTGGGTTTCATTGGATCGGGAAGAAATATGGCAAGAACAGTAGGCCTATCAAGCTCCAATGAAATTTAGAGACAAGAGGAATCTTAGCAACAGGAGTCAACAGTGAAATTCCATCTCTGTTGTGGCAAGTTTCTGTAAGTTCTTGCTTGCTACACAATCAACCTGTAGCAAGTTTTAAATGATGAACTCATTCCTGTCTGCCAGCTAAGGTGTGTGAGGACTACTTACCAGTCCCCCACCCCCCTATTGTCTCAAAGAGCTACATTGCTACAAAGCTACATTGCTACATTGCTACAAAGAGCAGAAATTCTGAATAGCCAACGCAACTAAAATCCCTCAAGAATTAACTCCTCTGGAAACACGGGGTCAAGCCAAATCTCCCAGTGTTGCCTAAGAGGCTGTTCTTGTAAGTACTGGCACAAATGGTTATTCTTGTTGTTATTGTTTGTTTATGCTGCTGTTGTTGCTAGATCTCTCACTGGCCAGGTGATCTCCAATAAACCTAAGCTGGCTGGCTAGGGAGCCCCAGAAATCTTCCTGTCTACCTCCGAAGCACTAGGATTACCACCAAGCCCAGCTTTTTCTGGGAGTTCTCAGCATGGAATCTGGGCCTTCATGCTTGCAAGGCAAGCAAGTGCTTTACTGGGTAGGTTATCTCCTCAGCTGAGAAGTATATATCATACATGTTTAAAAGGCTTTGTTGTTTATAACATACACAAAGGAAAATGTCCACTTTCTTTTTAAACCTGATACCCACTGTTTGTTTTAATTTATTCTACAATACAAAAGTGCCTTACTGTCAAATTTAATATAGTATGCTCATTTTGAAAGGTAAATGAAATGTTTAAATACAAAATTGGCATAGTTAAAGCATAAAATGATTTTTTTAAAGTGAGCAAGAGAGGAAGATAGCAAGGAAGGAAGAAAGGAAGGAGGAAGGAAAGAAAGAAGGAAGAAATGTGTTCAGAACCTGACGCTCTTTCCTGTCCACACTTCCACCATACTCTTTCAGAAAGCCACCAATAGGCAGACTTTTACACACATTATGTTCTCTTTCTAAACGTAGTAGGAGAGTGACTGTGTCCTGAGTTCAACCATCAGAATATTCTTGTCTCATCATCTCTGTGTATCTTACCATCTGTCCTTAGAGCATAGCCCTTCAAATCCAGAGCCAAGCATATTGGTGAAAATGTTTCCCCCAATCCCTACTGCCTGCTTTGAACAGAGCCCTGGTGCCTCAACATACTCCTTGGCTCAAGTCTCCAATGATGCCTCCCCTCAAGAAGCTGTCAAGGCTGTGTCATGAGTGTACTACTCCGAACTCATGATCTTGACACCAGTTTACAGGTGGCCTTCTCTTACCAGCCTTCTCTTTTACTTTGTCCAATGGGTTCTTTTTCTCAGCAACCTTAATCATTGCCTTCATGGGTCTACATTTTGTCTAACGGTTCCTAACTCCTTCAAAAAAATGGGGAGTCTCCCACCAACCTTTACCCTTGGGTAACCATGGGTGTCCTTCCCCATGAGTGTGATAAGCTAAGGACTGCTGCATAGTCTTCTGTATCCCAGTCAAAGGTGAGTGTCTGTGGCTACTCACCTCTTAACACCTGAATTTTAGGGGGACAAGTTCTAACCATAGCAGACACAAAATTGTAGCTATGTTCTTATATACTTCATCACTGCAGTCTGATGTGGGAGAGATACTGGAGGTAGAAAGATGGCTTCTTCACTTAAGAATGTTTTCAGAATTGACAAGGGGGCTCAGAGGGGAAAAATCATTTGCTGCTAAGCCTGATGACCTGACCTGAAGTCATGGATCTACAGAATTCACAGTGAAAGCCAAGAGGCATCTCAGTAACAACACACAATAACAATAAAAGAAAAAAGAAAATGTTTTTAGCAACAGTGCTGATTTTTTCATTTTATTGCTGTCAGTGTCAGATTTTGACTATAGTCTCTTCCACTCTAGGAGATAAAGAAGGGTGTGTACATAAAGCATCAAGTCAGCTGCTGGGGCATTCTTGAGCACTTATTCGTGTTGCAATTTTACTGGACCATTTTTCTCAGGAAACACCTTTTTTATATACTTAAAATAACATCTGATAGACAAGCTATCATTGTTCATGTTGTGTCTCTGGGAGATACATTGTTGAAAAAAAAAAGAACAGAACTAACTTGTCACTTCAAAGAAAGGAAACCATAGAAATTTTACTAATATTAAAATTCAAGATTTCAAGGGAAAATGAGAAGACTCATATCTGCCATTGTGGGATTTGACAGCTTTTTAATACTTAAAAACTTTTTTGATAAGGTTGGTGATATCAGTGAACACAGTTTTTATCTTGTACAATAAAATGTGTCAACATTTAGAAAATCTGCAAAAGTCAGCATACCGATATATTCTGAATGACAACTTCATGATCTTACGAAACTAGTCATCGATAAAATGCGTTCACAGTACAATACAGACAAATTTAACATTGTACAAGAAGTTAACTGACATAGTTTCAGATTCTGTCTCTCTGAATCATTGTAACAGCTAATTGGTTCCCCATATTCTTAGCATTGTTTCTGAACAATCTTTCTAAGCCTGATTTCATGGTGACTCTTTTTCACATAAACCAGTTATGTTGTCAAACCCTAATAAAAAGATTTCAAAGGTCTCTTTCAACGTCGTTAGGAGAAAATGTGTATATTTAAGTGGCCCACTAACGTAAGCTCTGGTCTTCAGCCATCTTTCCCTCCTCTGTTCTGGAGTCAGAGCCTTATGCTCTTCTCTCACTGCTCTTCATTCCTAAGTGAATTATTTCCCACAGGTTTGTATGTGTGTCTGTGCACAGGTCTCTATAGCAGGTATAGAAATTGTCATGTATCTATGCTGAAATTTGCATTTTTACTACTGAGGTCTTTGGTGGCCACTGAAGTTTTTACATCTGCTTAAAACCATTCCTCATGCTCTTCTCCTGTTTGGGATTTTTTTCCTATAACATTTATTACAAACTCATATAATATATGATATATCATCTATCTCTAGATATGTTTGTTAAATGAATGGAGAAATGAGAATATGAATGAAAGAAAGGAAAATAGCCTCAGAAGTTCTGAGGAAGTCTGGGTTTATTAAGAGATTCTTTACTCCTCTCTGTAAGATCAGCAAGGAGAAGAGTCAGGAAAGGGGAGGAATAACCCAACACCAGCACAGGCTTTATGGGAGAGGACCTATAAGAGCCATTTAGTGTAAGAACCAGAGTCTGTTTTCCATTTACAGGCCAGGCAATGAAAGAAGAATAAAAGTGAGAGTGAAGTAACCTCTTTTTGGGTCTGCATTCAGTCTTTGGCATAGCTTAGAAGATGGGGTGTATGGTGAGCTAAAAACTGTCAGACGAACCATAAACAAGTCTGTGGTCAGCCATTACTTGAAACAACAGGGCAAGAGGCAAAGATCCAAAGAAAACAAAAAACAAACAAACAAACAAACAAACAGAAAACCAAGTTGAAACCAAGTTACTTTCATTTTGAAGACTGTTGCATTTTAACCAAAATAGAGAATTTTTTTTTTCAGAAACGTGTAACCATGACTAAGAGTCTTGAAGAAGAATGTAATCGTTTCCAGTTCTGTCTTGAATCAGGTCTAGATAAAACAACATAGGCAGCACTATAGGCATGTGTCATCTCAAACTTTGGGTCTGAAGAGCAATCCATATTCCAGGTACTTCTGGATAACCACTCTATGACTTTCAGTCAAGGTGAAGGCCCACTTATACCACACTATTGCTCTCCTAAGCTACCTCTGCTTGATGGTACAGGCCTTGGATCAATTTAATTGGCCAACAATCCTTAGCTCTCACCTTTCCTCTCATTATGGAATGTCCCCTGGTTTATAATCCTCTAATATTTTGGTCTCCTTAGTTCAATTCCAAACACAACAGTGCTGTCGAAAAGAACATTTTACAAATATCTACAATGACAACAGTGGTCTGTCTCCATATTGTCCTTTATAATAGCTACTGGCCAAAGGTGTCTACTAAATATTAGAACCATTCCTAGTATAACTGAGTTGATATTTTTGTTTTTGTTGTTGTTGCTATTATTGTTGTGTTTTGTTTTGTTTTGTTGTTGTTGCTGCTGCTGCTGCTGCTGCTGCTGATGTTGTTGTAGTCATTTGAATTTGAATAGACACATGTAGCTAGTGGTCACTATATAAGGCAGTATAACATTACAATTAGAGATTAGCCCAATCCTTCAGATCCTTCAGACCACAGAAGACTTTTTCTCCTGAAGCATTAACTCAAAGGGCCTTCTGTTTTTTAATCTGAACTATTGCACAACATCACTGATTCATGGTCTTAGAAATATAGACCAAATGAACGTGGCCTATTTCCAAACACACCGGTACAAGAATTGTCCATATAAACTTCTTCAGATATTGAACTAAATCCAGGGACAAATATTAGCCAAAAATTTCAGTCATAGCAAAAAAAAAGAAAAGAAAAGAAAAAAATGACGTATAAAGAAGAAACATGAGCATAAGCCATTGCTGTTCTGTTCAGGAAATTCTCCTCTGTACCCATGTGTTAGAGGCTCTTTCCCACTTTATCTTCTATTAGTTTGAGTGTATCTGGTTTGATGTGAAGGTCCTAGATCCACTTGGACTTAAGCTTTGTACAGGGTGATAAGAATGGATCGATTTGCATTCTTCTACATGCTGACTGCCAGTTGAACCAGCACCATTTCTTGAAATTGCTATCTTTTTTCCATTTGATGGTTTTAGCTCCTTTGTCAAAGATCAAGTGACCAAAGGTGTGTGGGTTCCTTTCTAGGTCTTCAATTCTATTCCACTGATCTACCTGCCTGCCTCTATACCAATACCGTGCAGTTTTTATCATTAGCTCTGTAATACTGCTTGAGGTCAGAGATGGCGATTCCCCTAAAAGTTTGTTGAGGATAGTTTACACTATCCTGGGTATTTTATTCTTCCAAATGAATTTGCAAATTGCTCTTTCTAACTCTATGAAGAAATGAGTTAGAATTTTGATGGGAATTGCAATAAATCTATAGTTGGCTTTTGGCAAAATGGACATTTTTACCGTATAATTCCTGCCAATCCATGAGTATGGGAGGTCTTTCCATCTTCTGATATCTTCAATTTCTTCAGAGATTTGAAGTTCTTGTCATACAAATCTGTCACTTATTTGGTTAGAGTCACACCGAGGTATTTTATGTTATTTGGGACTATTGTGAAGGGTGTCATTTCTATAATTTACTTCTCACCCTATTTATCTTTTGAGTAGAGGAAGGGTACTGATTTGTTTAATTTTATACCCAACCACTTTGGTGAAAATGTTTATCAGGTTAGTATTTGTCTGGTGGAACTTTTGGGGTCACTTAAGTATACTATCATATCATCTGCAAATAATGATATTTTGATTTCTTACTTTCCAATTCATATCCCTTTGACCTCCATTCATTGTCTGATTGCTCTGGCTAGGACTTCAAGTACAATATTGAATAAATAGAGAGAGAGAGGGCCTTGTCTAGTCCCTGATTTTAGTGGGATTGCTTCAAGTTTCTCTCCATTTAGTTTGATGTTAGCTACTGGTTTGCTGTATATTACTTTTACTATGCTTAGGTATGGGCCTTGAATCCTGATCTTTCCAGGACTTTTATCATGAAGGGCTGTTGAATTTTTTAAATGCTTTCTCAGCATCTAATGAAATGATCATGTGGTTTTTATCTTTGAGTTTATATAATGGATTACATTGGGGGATTTCCATATATTGAACCATCCCTGCATCCCTGGGATGAAACCTATGTGATCATGATCGATGATCATTCTGATGTGTTCTTGGATTCAGTTTGTGAATTTTATTGAATTTTGCATCGATATTCATAAGGGAAATTGTTGAACTTTTTAAGAGTTTTCTCAGCATCCAATGAAATGATCATGTGAGTTTTTTCTTTAAGTTTTTACATACTGAACTATGTATGTTTATGGATTCCCGTATATTGAATCATCCCTGTATCTGTGGGATGAAGCCTACTTGATCATGATAGACAATCATTTTGATGTGTTCTTGGATTCAGTTTGCAAGAATTTTATTGAGTACTTTTGCATCAATATTCATAAATAAAATTTGTCTGAAGTTCTCTTTTTTTGTTGAGTCTTTGTGTGGTTTAGGTATAAATATAATTGTGGCTTCATAGAACAAATTAGGTAGTGTTCCTCCTGTTTCTATTTTATAGAATAGTTTGAAGAGAATTGTATTAAGTCTTCTTTGAAGGTCTGTTAGAATTCTGCACTAATCCTGGGTTTTGTCTTTGGTGTTTTTTTGTTTTGTTTTGTTTTGTTTTTTGTTTTTTGTTTTTTTTTTTGTTTTTTGTTTTTTTGGAGAGTTTTAATGAATGTTTATATTTCTTTAGGAGTTATGGGACTGTTTAGATGGTTTATCTGATCCTGGTTTAAGTTTGGTACCTGGTATCTGTCTAGAAAATTGTCCATTTCATCCAGATTTTCCAGTTGTGTTAAATATAGACTTTTGTAGTAGGATCTGATGATGTCTTGAATTTCTTCAGATTCTGTTCTTATGTCTCCCTTTTCATTTCTGGTTTTGTTAATTTGGATACTCTCTCTGTGCTCTCTGGTTAGTCTGGCTAAGGGTTTATCTATCTTGTCGATTTTCTCAAAGAACCACCTTCTGGTTTGGTTGATTCTTTGTATAGTCCTTTTTGTTTCTACTTAATTGATGTCAGCCCTGAGTTTGATTATTTCCTCCCATCTACTCCTCTTGGGTGTATTTGCTTCCTTTTGTTCTAGTGCTTTCAGATGTGCTGTCAAGTTACTAGTGTATGCTTTCTTGTTTTGGAGATACTCAGAGCTATGAATTTTTTTTAGCATGTTTTCATTGTGTCCCATAAGTTTGGGTATGTTGTGCCTTCATTTTCATTAAATTCTAAAAATTCTTTAATTTCTTTCTTTATTATGCTTTAAGATCAAGAATTGACAATGAACCTCATCAAATTGCACAGCTTCTGTAAGGCAAAGAACACTGTCAATAGGACAAAACAGCAATCAACAGATTAGGGAAAAGAGCTTTACCAATCCTACATTCGATACAGGGATAATAATCCAATATATATAAAGAACTCAAGAAGTTAGACTCCAGAGAATCAAATAATCCTATCAAAATGGGGTACAGAGCTAAACAAAGTATTTTTAACTGAGAAAAACAGAATGTCTGAGAAGCACCAAAAGAAATGCTCAACATTCTTAGTCATCAGGAAAATGCAAATCAAAACAACCCTGAGATTCCACCTCACACCAGTCAGAATGGCTAAGATGAAAACTCAGGTGACAGCAGATGCTGATGAGGATGTGGAGAAAGAGGAACACTCCTCCATTGTTAGTGGGATTGCAAGCTCGTAAAACCACTCTGGAAATCAATCTGGTTGTTCCTCAGAAAATTGGACATAGTACTACCTGAGGAACCTGCTATACCACTGGGCGTATACCCAAAATTTGCTCCAACATTTAACAATGACCCATGTTCCACTATGTTCATAGCAGCCTTATTTATAATATCCAGGAGCTGGAAAGAACCCAGGTTCCATCAGTGAAGGAATGGATATAGAAAACGTGGTGCATTACACAATAGAGTACTACACAGCTATTAAATGCAATTACTTCATGAAATTCATAGGCAAATGGATGGAACTAGAAAATATCATCCTGAGTGAGGTAACCCAATCACAAAAGAATACACGTGTTGTATACTCACTGATAAGTGCATATTAGTCCAAAAGATTGGAATACCCAAGATACAATTCACAGACCACATGAAGCTCAAGAAGAAGGAAAACCAACAAAATACTCAAGGAAGGAAATTTGGAGACAAAGTATGGAGTGAAGACTTGAGGAAAGGCCATCCAGAGACTGCCTCACCTGGGGATCCATCCCACATACAGACAGCAAACCCAGACACTATTGCAGATGCCAAGAAGTGCTTGCCTGATATAGTTGTTTCCTGAAAGACTCTACCAGAACCTGACAAATAGAGAGGCAGATGCTCATGGCCAACTATTGGACTGAGAATGGGATCTCCAATTTGGAAGTTAGAGAAAAGACTTGAGGAGCTGAAGGGGTTTGCAATCCATAGGAAGAACAATAATATCACCCAATCAGACACCTCCCCTCACCCACAGAGCTCCCAGGGACTGAACCACCAACCAAAGAGTACACTCGGAGGGACCCATGGCTCCACCTGCATATGTAGCAGATGATGCCTTTGTTGAGTTAACGAGATGAGAGACCCTTGGTCCTGGGAATGCTTGATGCTTCAGTATAGGGAAATGCCATGGTGGGGAGGCTGGAGTGGGTGGGTGGATGGGTGCAAGAGTACCCTAATAGAAGCAGGAGAGGGAGGATAGAATAGGGGTTTCCGGAGGGTAAATCAGGAAAGGGGATAATATTTGAAATGTAAATAAATAAAATATCCAATAAAAAAAGAAACATTGGACCAAAGGATCTCTTTTAATTGAGCTAAGGCTCCCTAAAGCTTTGCTAACAAGCAAGAGCTATCCCCAAAGACTTATATCAAAGATGTATGAAGAAAGAATTCTCTTGAGGATAGCAACCAGGTACATCGTATTCCCTTCTACTGACGTATTAGCCCCATTACTATTAATCAACACATAAGGAAAGAGCTTCTTCTATATAATCTTTCATTATGTCAACAACTATCCAGTAGGTAAAAATAGCTATTCCTTTTCTCAGAATTATCTGGACTGTAAGAAGCATGTCTAAAGTTTTCAAGTTGGTAAAGGTTGGGGCCATTTCACAGAATGACCTAGGTGACCTGGAAATTTTTTTCTTTTCTCTGGATCATATCATTACACAGGTGAGAGGCATGAAGGTCACCAAGCTTCACCTGAATATTAGACTTCATTGCCTCCTGTTTCATAGCCACCCTGAGTGTGGAGAAGCAACATCTGTGTTAATTCTGAGGCAGCAACACCCAGGAGAGCTTTGAACAAAAGTTTAATTTTGCAGACAAATACTACAAGATCCCTTACAATAAAGATAGCCCTAAAAGGAATCTCTCTTAAAGTGAACACGGCAGCAAATTATATTCATATTTAAGGAAAGGGGTCTTGTAAAGACACCCTAAAATATGCCACTGCATTTGTTTGGAATGTGTTCAGGAGGTGAAAATAACTGAAGAAATTGGCTGCCTCTTCTTATCACACAGTATTCCCAGCCATCTGCTGTGTGTGCTTATGAAGATGCTGTGCAGTGCTTAAAAATTCTCATCCAAGAAAATGTGAATAACCAATTTACAACCTGTGAGGAGAAAGGAAGGGATTCATCCTCCCCATCCCCACAGTTCAGATTTATAGTGAGCATGTGTAGTTGTGGGTGGTTATGCTAGTTGCTTTAAAGATTAAATTGTACATAATGCCAAATAACAAAACAAGAGGGGGAAATGTGTGTGGGAGATGGGAGTGAGATGCTGGAATAATTTAATTACTGTCAGGTGGTTTTCAAGCTGTACTGGGGTGAGGGGAGCCTTGAATAGAATCTATTACCCAAAAACCAAATTAGCCTACATCTCTGTACTCATTTTTATTGCATGATACCAAATGGTTTTTAAAAACATAAAAAAATAAAGGTTGTGATGCTACATGAATTAAAGAGAGTGGAGACCTCAGTGCAAGACCCTACCCTGCTAAGCTTCCAACCTGTGAAGAAGAATTAAAGAAGAGCTTAAGCAGTGAAGAAAACCAGCAATGACAGAAAGTTGATCTAAATTTGATAGAAGGAGGGGGCCAAGTTCCAGCCCCAGCAAGCAGCAGAACTTGGCAACTTCAGCCAAATGGTTCTGGCTTTATAGTCAAGAATAGAAGAAAGAGGTTGTGGAATCTTCCTGGGTGACTAAGGAAAGTTGCTGAGGCCAGGCATATGACAGGAGTGTCCCTGCATGGAGAGCCAGAGACAACATCTTGTGAAGCTATGGGGTGAAGCCTGCATAGTGCTGGTGACCCCAAATGTTCGAGATGCCAGAGTATTGGGTTACCTGCAAGGGAAAACTGCAGACTAAGTGTGGAACCAGTCCAAGAGAGAAAAGTATGTTGTAGTCAACAAAGCCAAAAGGAATTGAAGTTCTGAAAAGTACTTTGACATCAGACATGGAGATAAAGAATTTGGAATTTTCCCTGCTGGATTTTAGTCTTTCTTTGGTCCAGTATTTCCTCACTCTGTTCCCTTTCATCCTTTGGAATAATGACATGTTCTGTGCCATCATGTGTTAGATGTCTTAGTCATGTTTTTCCAGAGTCACAGAACTTATGGAATGAATACATACACACACACACACACACACACACACACACACACACACACACACACATGTCTACTAGGAACCCCCAAGGGAATAGTTTGCACTCTGTAATGTAACTACTAGCTGTGTCTTTCACAGTGCTGATCATGGAAACACCATCTTGTCTCTACAACATCAAATCCCAGGGTTTAGATAGACACTAGAAACTTATCACCTACATGTGTGGGACCCCAAGATTTTGCAAGAGGGTACTCACTTTGCTGCAGATCTATGTTTTAGAGCTAAAATTTCACCCAAAGACCATGTAGCAAAAGCTTGATTGTCAACTTGTGGAATGCTGCAACTTTCAAGGTTCTCTCTAGTGGGAGGAAGTTAGATCTCTCATGGGGAAGGGGGCATGAAGTCTGTCTGTCTGTCTCTGTCTCTCTACCCCTTTCACTCCCCTTCTCCCTCTTTCTGTTTCCTGGCTATCATGGGGTGAACAGAATTTTCTGCCCCACACTCCCAAATGTGATGACCCCAAGCAAGAACATTTACTAAACCATGAACCTAAATAAACCATTCCTAAGTTTTTGAATGATTGCCTCATTTGTTTTATCACAGTATCTGGAACCTTAGTAACATAAGGAGTGATAAGAAATGTATAAACAAGGTTGGGAAAAAAAGAAATGTATAAACAGGCTTATCAATAAACATCTCATTACAAACTGAGACCAATGGGCTGTAGCCTACTTTACTGACATAAACCTTTGAGGATGGTGCTAAAATATACCATGGAGAGAGCAATGTATCAGGCTTAATCTATGTCTTCCCCTGAAGAGACACAGCAGGTGACATAGTAACCAAACAGGATACCTCATGAGGACTAGCATCTGTAAGCTCTCTGAAGTCAGAAGAACAGGAGAGGTGCTGTGTGTATGTGAGAACGGCACACATGGCCTTGAGTTCCCTCATGACCACATGCACATTCTCGTGAGGGGTTGAGGCTTGGATCAGTATGAACATGTCAAGTCTGTGGCAATGGCGCACGCTACAGCAGCAGAGTGTGCAGTACTCCCATCTTAGAACAGTAAGAACCTGTTGCAGGGAAATTAAGTGCCGTATTAGTAACTTGGGCCATTCATCAGCCTTCGCAAAAGGTAAGTGGCATATTTTCTGGGATGACAGTATTATAGAATAGCCACTCTAAATCTCGATATGCTTACAAGATGGACCACCCTGACCTTCTCATATCCCTTCCCATAAACCCACTCTCCAGGTTAGCCTGTACACTGGGAAGCAGCTAAAAAAAATTAGGCAAATAAATAAATAAGTAAATAAATAAATAAATCTTCTTGAGATGCAATCAATATATATTTTGACTTTGGCTACCAACATAGTCACAAATGTTGGAAATAGCCACTAGAATATCGAAATCACATCATATAACTAGTTAAAAACAATATCAAAGCTCGTACATATTTGAACAAGTTAAAGATTACAACTGTCATCTAAACAGGACGAAGTTAATTATACACTAATGGATGTCTCTATAGAACACCATGGCTGCTAAAACCTAAATGGGATTGTTTGTGAATCACTAGACTCCAGCTCAGAGGTAAAAGTTCTTTCATCTCTTGTCTTGGACACAAACAGGAAAGTGCTTGCTAATATAGCATGCCTAGTGTTGGTCAGGGAGGGGAGCTTGGGTTGAGCTAGTGCCTTGGTTACAAATACATCATCAGCTACACCGTGAAACAAAATTAGTAATAATTGCCACTGCCCTTCATGCTGAGAATGATGTAACATATTTGACACGGCCAATCAGTGATGGAGGATGGGCCAGCAGGATGGGTTAGTTTCTTCCAAACCCCTTCACTGGTTCATGTGGCTTTAGACAACCAGGTTTTGTGACTTCCCAAGTCTTAGCTCCTCTCTTTCATCTTCTCAAACATAGATAGCAACATTAGGAACTCTTCACCAATGCTTGGTGCTGTAGTCATTGAGTTACACTTTGCTAAACTGTTCCTATTCAGGAAAATAATGATAATTGAGACCTCTTACTAGGTGCTTGAAGTCTTTTTGTCAGGCAGACAGTTGAGGATGACCAGGCTGTGGGCATTCTAGCTCATGAACTCATGCCTCCTGCCTAACTGGCCCATTTCAGTAACAAGCTGTCCTGCCAGCACAAAGAGAAAAGCAGTCTTGGAGGAGTCTTAGAAGTCTAAGAAACATTAGTTATTTCTGGTTCCTGGCTTTTGAAAGGTTACTTTAGCTTCACCAGAAAAATGGTCCCAAAAGAAATGGAACCACTTAGGCATTTGGGTTTTGTAGGGTGGGAATTCCCTTTATCCTGGTAGAAAACAAACACCACAGACAATGGTACAGAGAAAGTGCTGTTCCGAGAGAGCCTGCTTCAGCCCTCTGTTGATCTATAAAATTACATTTTCTGGATTCCAAGGAAAGAAAACCAGGGCTGGAGAGATGGCTCAGTGGTTAAGAGCATACCCTGTCCTTTCAGAGGACCTGGGTTCCGATGTTGACTCTCAACCACCTTTAATTTTAGTCCCAGGAGATCCAAATCCTTCTCTGACCTCAGTCACTGAATTCTTGTGAGATATATATATATATATATATATATATATATATATATATATATCCCATATTCAGAAAATAAAAACAAATATTTTTTCCAAATAAAGAATATCTGTGCTTAATATCAGAAAACTCTTAATAACCATGTTGAAAGAAATAAGCCCTAGAATAAGAAATCAGGTCTGGAACCCTCACTACCTGAGTAACTTAGGCACCTTATTTAATTTCCCTGAGCCTCACCAAGCATAACTATTCCCATCTCCCAGCCTTTCTGTAAGATCCATACAAAGACAGGATCTACAAAGCACATATTCTGCAAGTCAGTTGAAAAAGTGTCTCAGAGAGCCACTGTGACACATCAGTCACAAATTCCCAATAGTATGATACCTAGAGTAATCAGTGCACATCAAAAGGCAATTATACCAACTGTTGAGGACAATTCTGGTACCACCAATATTAAAACAACTTATAATGCCCAGAAGTTATGGGAATTGGCATTTCCAGACCTGACACACTTGGTTTGTATGGTCCTGGTTTTGCTCAGAGATTCACAAGTCTGACAATTAATACATTTTTTAATGAATAAAAGGCTTTATTAAAAACTAATTAGGACCATAGATACTGGCCAGGACCATACTTGAGACACACACTGAAAAAAATGGGGCTGAATTATATCAGTCAGGGACTAATAAATGCAAATTTTAAAAGGCTTCATACTTCCTACCTTCATCCAATCAGAGGCAAACATACATCCTGACGTACTTCCTGCCTACCTGTGATCAAGCACACTTCCTGCCTACCTGCGATCCTGTATACCTGCGGTAACCAAGCTTGTTTACAGAAGGGAAAATATGTGGGCTTGTTATCTTATAGGAACAACAGCCCCCGGCATTCTTGAGCAAGTGGAGCTTACAGGTTAGAAACATTTCTGTTTTATAGATCTCTTAAAGCACAGATTTTACACTTACAAAATAAAGGTAGCCATTACAGGTTAATTTTCCTTCTTTACACGTTAAAACTACTATCATATAAGTAGGATGAGGTTTTTTATTCAGACCTAAAAGTGTAATGATAAAGTTTCACGGTAATGTTAACATGAAAATATTTCCACTAAATGAAAATGGCAGAGATGTTGAGAGCTTGAAAGTCTGCCTTTTCTGCATATCTGTGGGTCTTTTCAGTAAAATAAGCATTTGCATGCATCACCTGGCTCCTCTACTCATTAACAAACAACATCTGTGCATGTTTTGATGCCTTTCTGTTTAGAATAACTGCATTATAAGGAGGAAGAGGCACCTGATCTCCACACATTTCTTGGATTTCTAGTTAACCTGTCACCTTAACAGTTGGACAGCTGGTGGAGGTTTTCAAGAATGACAATTTTCTTCTAGCTGTCCTTGAGTCTCTCTTTGGCATTTGTGTCCTCCCAGCAAACAGGCTGCTCTCCTAACCTCACAGGAAACAAAAGGTGTTCTTTTCAGTTTTCTGCCTGGCTGCGTTCAGGACCACAGGGAGTGAGGATTTCAGGTGGGCAACAATTTTTTTGCTTTACTAGAGAGAAGGTAAGTTCTCCACCTCTCTGCTATATGATCAAAAACAGACTGAACCCAGGAAGTTGGGGGTTGGGGTGAGGTTTGAGTCCAGATGGCTTTACCCTCAGAGCTGTCTGTCTCCATGGAGACAGAAGTATGCACTACAGAAGACACCAGCAGGTAGAGACAATGCAGCAGGGAGGTAGTAGAAAACAGTGGAGAATCTGGGTTGTAGCTGGAGAGAATTTCTTTTCTAGTTTTCTGAGAGAAATAAGGGGGCGCAGGGGAGGAAGGGAAAAAGGGAAGAGGAGGTGAGTAAAAACCTCAAGCTTTAGCTGTTAATTTAATTACAGTTTCCTCTGGGTCAGAGTGTCCTGTATTCACGTGAGTGCTTATAATTGTGGATCTGCTTGGTTTCATCCTGGAGAAGTGGCAAAAATAGTTGATCATGCAAACTACTGCCCTCCCTCAATAAATAAATCACTTGACCTGGTTTAAAGCCCCCATGAAGACCTGCAGATGATACAATCTGTTTGACTCCATTTTCCAGCATCTCATTAATTTCAGAGGCGATTTCTAATGATTGAATCTCAGAAATTGTCAGGAATGGGTTTTTTTCTCCTTTCGTGGCTTGTTGGCAAGCAAGAACAATCTTGTAATGACACCACTCACTTCAACATGTCTTTTCATAATGAGTCTTTAGGGGGATATGCAACTTATGAAAATTAAGAAAACAGCCTGCTACTTCCCATAACATCAAAACCATAGAAACACAGTTCTGCATGCATAATATACCATATGGTAATATCGTCTGCAAAACATCGAGCTGTACCCTGCATGGACTGTGAGCTGTTCACCGATTCAAGCAAGTACAGTATTGCATTTGCAAATATGCACATTTTAAAATAATTAATATCATTTGTTAGCATTTCTAAGAACTGGAGAATAGAAGATAAATGAAAATCATCAAAGCACACAGGATCAGCCTAGACTCTGAACAATTCTACTAATTCTTCACACATGACAAAAGCAAATGTTGTGAAAAGCAGGAATAGATGTATTTTGTTACATTTCACCACCATGGGGATTAAATCTAGTCATTGGCATTGTTTTCTAAATAAAATAGAGAATAATAATCAAGAGAGAAACTAGGCTTTTCAATGGCAAGTGCTTAGCCAAAGCTCTCTGTCTTCAGAGACTATGAATGGCTTTCAACCTGGAACTGGCAGAGCAGAGCTGACAGTCACTGTCACAGTAACCAGAGGAGAAAGGCACAGATGGTCTTGAAATCCTGGGGGATACCTTTTGAAGAAGTAGCCTTTGAATTTATTCTGGGGAAACACCTTTTTTACAATATTGCAATGTGAATCTGTCACATTGTTAAAAGCTGTTGAATGCAGCTTAAACCTAGAATGCTTCAAAATATTTTAGAAGGCCTAGTAATTCATCTTGTTAAGCACTCCAAAAACCAAAACTTGAGAATACTCTAATTTTCCCTGCTCAGTATCATGGTTTAGTTTAATTCATGTGATCAAAGTTGCCCCTGCCTGTTTGAGCCAACAGAAAATATCTGTATTCCCAAAATAATCCCTTAGCTCTATCCGAAGTCATATAGTTTGAGTTGACAAAAATCTAACTGTTGGAGGATATCTTGGTTGCCAGCAATTTAACAAATTCATCAAAGCCACTGGAAAGATTTTTGTTCAGGTTTTGAGATGGACATGAATTGAAGATTCATTTGAGTAAATATCAAAAAGAATGATTGATGGATCCTATGTAAGAGTGTTTTCAGTTTTATAATAAACCTCCACAATTGTTTTATTATGATGTAAAATCTAAGACTGGCCAGTTCTCAATGAAAACCAGGACAAGCCTGCTCAGTAGTTGGGGCTCCTCTTATCACTTCTCAGGAGGCTCTTACCCTAAACCTCTCTAGCCCGGGGCTGGCCTTCACTTCCCTTTCGTTAGGCTTCTCCCTTTCCTATAATATACCCCAGCCATTTTGGCCACACACAAGCCCTGGCTGGCTTGCTCTTGGCCTTTTTGTGCCCCCCCCCCCCGCCATATCTCTCTCTCTCTCTCTCTCTCTCTCTCTCTCTCTCTCTCTCTCTCTCTCTTCCTTCCCTCCCTTGCTCTCCTCTGCCTCTCTCTTCTTATGGCCTGGTTCAGTCTAGACCTTTCTAGATGCCTCTGACTAGCTCTCCCTTATATCTATGATAAAACCCTTTTCCACAACCATATCTAGGAGTAGTTATGTCCTTATTTTCATTTAAAATCAGACAGAAACAAAACTTGTATAGTTGCAATATGAGTCATCTCCTCAGCTGATTTTGAGGGATTGTGAGAGCTTTGGAAGGTAGAAGCTGCTTGGAGGGAGCAGGTCACAGGGTAGGTAAGGGAGTGGGGAGCAGGGTGAGACCAGAAGTATATTGCCCAGGCTACTTCTTCTCACCCCTTTTATTCTCTGTCCATCTACAAGTACAAAAGAATCAACCTGCAATGATACTCTTCTAGCTCATTGGATCAAGAAATCATACATCGTTTTTTAAAACATGAGCCAAAATACATCCTCTCTCTTTTAACTTCTTTCTGATAGGCACTTTGATCACAGCAATGAAAAGCTATCTGATACAACAAGGTCCCCTAGAAAAGGAACTATTAGGAACCCTTAATATTTCAACTTTAGATCACATAGCCAAAAATAAAGAAAGCAAACTGGAAAGAATTTTAAGCATGCAGAATTGTAATGTGGAATTTCCCTTTAGTAGAGATGTTGGTCACTGAGGAACAAATGTTCTTAAAGAGGTAAGAGCTTAGACAGTTTGTTCCCCACGTCATTTTCTTGTGGAAATTACTTTAAATGAACTCAGTGTGCCTATAGCATAAAGCAGTGATTCTCAACCTTCCTAATACTGCAACCCTTTAGATAGATAGATAGATAGATAGATAGATGATAGATAGATAGATAGATAGATAGATAGATGATACATAGAGATATATACATAGTACCTTATACTGTGTCAATCCCCAACCATAAAATTATTTTGTTGCTTCTTCATAATTGTAATTTTGCTACTGTTATGAATCCAATGTAAATATCTGATATGTAGGATATCTAATGTTGGATCCATGTCAAAGGGGTCACAACCTACAGGTTGAGAAGCACTGGTATTGAGTGAACTAAGGATAAAAACATGGAGAAATTCCTGTACAAGGAGATGAGTGTCCTTTCTAATGACACAAATTCTATATTCTAGGTATAATTAAGAGAATCTTCTAAACAACGTTTCTCTTAGCTACTTCCACTGATTGGTCAGGGTTTGTCCCTCCCATGGTCCTTACACATGAGCAGAGTATGCCCTGCTACCTTGTGGATTCCTTTGCCACCAGCATGGTGCCTGGCATCAATGTAGGTCTAAGTTCCTTATGAATTGATGCAAGACAAAGGAGGCAGCTGCTTGATCTCTGACGACACTTTGTGACATGAGTCACTTTGCAAATTCTGCAAAGGCAAAGCCTATTTCACATCCCTTTCCACATCCTTCAAGTCTCCAGACAGAACACAGTTACTAAATGCTGCGTCATTGGAATCAATCCTATGCTTCTCCTTGAGCCGCTGCCAGACTATGACACATGATCTTTTGCATTGCCATGCCTCTGTATATACAGCTTGAGCTCATGAATCTTTTCCTACTTTCTCTTCTCTGAGAACCTAGGCTTCTAGGACCCACTACTGTCTCTTTTATAGGCATTTAGGCGGGATTTGCAACCGGTCTTCTTGCAAACAAATTATTTTCTTTGTAGGCTGTGCTTTTGACTTTCTCAATTTTTAGTGACATGCTATACCACTCATAGTAAACATTTGTTAAATAGTTGTTAAACAAGTAAAGTCTCTAAAAATATATTAGTGGACATTTTGAGACAGATATAAGGACAGGTAAGCAGTTGTTTATCTACTTAGGTAAACATAGGCCAACTAATAGGTGATTTGAATGCAGCAAACAGAAGTTAAATATCATGTACCAACACAGGGACTTCTGATGATGGCCAGCTGTTCTCAAGTTTACATTGGGCTTAAGGTGGTCGCAATGTGGGAAACCATTTTTCCCCTCTGTGTCTCTAAGTTACATGGATTTTAGTTTATTCTAAGAAGTATAGCTCAAGATTTAACTACACCATACTGAATTTTTTTTTGTCTTTTTGCTGTAGCCATGACAATTTGCTGCTGTTAAACTCTTTCTTCAAGATTAGAAGATGAAAGGAGAAATTTTTCCAGCATCTTTTAAACTTCATCTAATTACTAGTCACATCAAGAAAGTGTTTCTCATCAAAATCTCCTTTGGTCTATTGTACTAGATTCATTTTCTCTGTCATGTGAAAGTGCCATAAATTTTGATAGAGGACCCAATTACAGTTTTCATGAGAAAATTTAGTCAATCTTTAAAGATATCTTTTAAGAAAAAGAGCTGGTACTTTTTTAGTCGTAGACAGTTGTGAGGTGTGTTTGTCTTGTAAATGGTTCATCTTGAATTTATTCTTGTTGATTTCTTTTCCCCCTTGAAAAGAAAATCTTGTTGATTTTCTTTCTCTTGAAAGTCTGAGACAATCTGAGCTCACCTAACTACTGCAGAGGATTCTCATGTACATGCCTGATGAGGAACTGTTCATACACAAAGAGGACTGGAACACATACCTTTTGTCTAAAAAGAATACACAGAATTTGAGTTAAACAAAAGTATGAGAATTAACATGACCCAGCAGACTAAAAATAATTCAGGGTTAATGTCAGAAATTAATCTTGGAGGTATTATAAAGTGATGACGAGTCTGGAGCTTTTGAAAAAGAAATCTGATGGAGACAAGAAAAGCCAAGGAGATCATCACTCTTTGTGCCCTACCAAAATGAGGGTGCCCTAGAAAGCAGACTCCAAATTCTATTTTTGACAATGTCAAATCCATTTTGTGAAATTGAAAAGTTCTACAAGCAGCTGAACATTAGAACATAAAGGAATCGCTCAGGATATCATTTCTTAAGGTGACATGTGCTGGTTCCCAAGTACAAACAAAAGAAACAGAAGTCCTGCGATTATCTTAATCATAATGATTTTTGCATAATTATTGCAAGTCTTATTACTCTTGGCACGTACTGATCTGATCTTGGCAAACTGAACATTTGAGAACAAGACCAGGAGTCTGGGAGAAAAGCTTCACTCCTGATGTTTTCTTCCTGTGATCCTGTGGATAACTCATTTCTTTATTTGAGGTTCAAATTTATCTGTTCATAAAATGAAGAACCTGTATAAAATCATCCCAATGCATGTCTTGTGACTAAAGGGTAAATTAATTATCTTTAAAACTTGGACATACTGTATGACCTGGGAACTTGAACAAACTACACATCTGACAAAACTGAAGAAACAAGAATTAACTTAGAAGACAAAAAGCAATGCTGAAGATAAGCTCTGCAGTTAAAAGTGTGCATTGCCCTTACAGAGGGCCTGAGTATGGGTCTCCACACCCATATCAGGTGGCTTTAACTCCAGCATCAAAGAAGATAGATAGATAGATAGATAGATAGATAGATAGATAGATAGATAGATAGATAGATAGATAGATAGATAGAATGTTTCGTCATGTGGACTTCTGTAAATATGATCAAAGTACAAAAGAGAAAAAAGAAGATTAAGTCTAAAAAATCCATCGCTAACTCTGCTTAGGTTGGTAGAGGCTACATCTAGAACACAGCTTTTTAAACTGTGGGTCTTGACTTCAAATGGTGTCTCATAACTGAATGTGGGGGACACAAAATGTTGGCAGGTTTCAGTAACAGGTTTCTTCATGATCAGAAGTAAAAATAATAATAATAATAATTTAAAATCCAACACATAATGAATCTAGGATATTTCTGTCAGGGTTGGCCAGCGTGGCATCATCCTGGGCTGCAGCCTTGGTTCTGAGCACACAGCACAGGTGCTTTACACTGAGCATGCTCTCTGGCCATAGAATACAAATATGCACTGCCTGAACCATCATGAATCAAATTCATACTATAGTGTGAATTACAGAGACGTGCGGGCCGTATCAAAATCTCTGCTCTTCTGGAAACACAATGATTCAGTTGCACTGATGTTGACTGTTGTGCTGACCTCCCGCCATCCCTCACATACAGTCAACAGTGTTTTCTTTAGTTGTAGCATGTTAGGTTATGTGGTTCTTAACACTGCTGCTGAGCTCCTGATGAGTTCCATTAAATGAATTTTGACTTCAAGTTAGAACACAACTTCTAACAATTTCTGAACACACTTCTACTATTTTGTCCTACATATTTATGCAAAGTGGTATTCTCAGCACTGACAATTGATCAACTGAAAAACATGGTGATTACCTACATCCTACAGTATTAAATATTCAACCATGATTTAATCCAATTTTCTGTACCTGAGTATGTATATATGAATATATGATATGCTTATATGAGCCCATGATAGAGGTCAGAGAGTGACTTTGTGAGGTCCTCTCTTACCTATTCCTTTATGTAAATTTCAAAGAGAATTCTAGTCCTTGGTCTTATACAGCAAAGCCCTTATCCACTTTGCTGAACACAAGATCTAATTCTTTATTTAAAAAACCAACAAGAGTAAACATCTTATTCATATATAAATCAGCTTTCAACTTTAATAAATGATAGATCTGTATACAAAAGAATGTTCCAAAGTAAATTTATTTATTATTTATTTATCAGAAAATATTTATTTATGTACCCATATACCCAGGTCACATACAAATTTTTCAAGCAAAAATGGTTCCCGAGTAGCTAAAATTTAAGAAGTCAGGATATAGAGGAATCAAAAGCCCAGACTCCACTTGATGGGAAATAATTCTGCATTGTGTTAATAATCTTTTCAGTAGATTCAGGGGAGGGGGAAAACATGAGAAATAATTGCCACTTAAAGTCTCAAAAGTATCCTATGTATATTTAGTACACATTTGTCATTCTTTTCTAACATGTCTAAAGTCCTTAGCTCCATCCCCAAACAGCACAGCACATAATTTGTTACATAAATTATAATGAAACAGAACTCTATAACCTGTTTAAACTCTTCTCAACACTCATTGCTCCATAAATACAAGATGAAGGCTGAAAACTAGTTGAAGAAGAGATCTCCCAATTCATCGTTTCTACAACAGTTGAAGCCTCAAGTTCATTTAGGCATGCCCAACTGGAGTAAATACTCATACCACACAATATTTTGGTCAATAATGGGCACAAACGACAGTGGTCTCATAAGACAACAGTTTAACTTGGGGAATAGGCTCTCCCATGCAGATTTGCATGGGTGTGCTCTGTGATATTTGTGCAACAATAAAAATCACCCATTTCTCAGAAAGCAGAATATCAAGCATTTTCCAGAATGTCAGCTATATATGACTGTGCTACATCTGAGTTTCTTTTGCCAATAGATGGGGCTATGTGACTAAGTGCTGACCAATGAGGTGTGTGCAAAAATGATATGAGATGCTTCTACATTACGGCAGAAATGGAAGAGCTAGTTCTTCTTAGCTCTGAGGTAGATTGGCCAGTGGTGAACCATGAAGGATGTGAAGACGAGGTAATACCTTGGAGTCCCCTAAACTGCTTATACAAGAAGTCACTGCTAACAGATGTCACCTTCTGATATCCTGAGCCATTATTAATTTGGGGTTCTGTGAGACCTTGCCATTTCTAATAAAATGTACCTTGGAGTAATGGAAATAGGCATAAACTCTCAATACCTTCTTTAGAAAATGTGATGTGACTGATGGATCAGTCTCTAATGAGTACACATTTTCCAGAAGTAACAGCAGGTGAAGGAAGTAGAAAGCCATTGAACCAACCTTTGTATCAGGGTCGGAAACTTCTTTCCAGGGCCAACAGCATATATTTATGAACAGAAAACATCATTACTTTCGCTCATGCGTTTATTGTTTGTATCGCCTTATCAAGTCCCAGTGGCAAAGTTAAGTTGCTTTGACAGAGACTATGTCCCACTTTGATGGTTACTCTTGACTGTCAACTTGACTGAGTTGAGAAATGCCTAAGAGAATGGTAAAGCACACTTCTGTGTGTGTCACTGAGGGTGCCTCTAGAAACGATTAGCTCACAGGGACTCTGAGCTAATGAATGGTTTAATATATTAGTGGCTTCAAACCTTGAATAGGCTGTTGGAAGGTGAGCGCGTCACGGAAGTAGGAGCCTGGTGAAGGAAGGAGGTCATGGGGGCATGAGGGGGATATTAGGGTGGGGCTAGTTGTACATTATGCTAGTCACTTCATATCACTGTTCTCTCTGTGCAGTATGGACTGGGTAGCCTCTGTTACATACTCCATCTTGCTCTAAACCGACAATCAATACAGCCAAGGACTAAGGGTGGAAATCTATGAGATCATGAATCTAAACCTTTCCTCCTTTAAGATACTTTTTATCAGATATGTTGTCTCAAGGACAGAAAAGTAACAAATACAAATCCTAAAAGGTTTACTAGCTAGCTATTTTAGTTAGGGTTTCTATTGCTATGAAG
The DNA here is from genome assembly GCF_021556685.1 of Rattus norvegicus. NCBI lineage: Eukaryota > Metazoa > Chordata > Mammalia > Rodentia > Muridae > Rattus > Rattus norvegicus. Next base: position 141,797,332 of record NC_141535.1, on the reverse strand, counting down.
AGACACTGTGATTATGACAACTCCTCTAATGGAAAATATTTAATTAGGGCTGGCTTACAGTTCAGATGTTTAGTTCATTAACGTCATGGTGGGAAACATGGCAGCATGCAGGCAGACATAGTGTTAGAGGAGCTGAGAGATCTACATTTTGATACCAAGTCAGTGAACTGACTTGAATTCTGAGACCTGAAGGTCCAAGCACCGAGTCACATACCTCCTCCAACAAAGTCACATCTACTCCAAGACCACACACACCTCCTAATAGTACCACCACACTAGCACTGTGCAGGGAAATACATTCTTGGCCTTAGTCTTAAAAGATAGAAGCCATTCAACTGTTTGGACTCTGGTCGCTAAAGTGATACCAGAGATCAACTTTCCTCTGAGTCTGCCTTGCAGCTTGTTCAGATCCATTATTAACACAGTCAGCATCCTTTCAGATTTTACACTTTCTTTTACCTTCCCTCCTCACTTCTCACTGTGCAGAGATTTCACTGTTCCCCAGAGACATCATTTTTTTATGAAAACTTGTCACATTCCCACAAGAATCGGTGAATTTCAAAGGAAATCAAATGTAGAAATCAGTGGTCTGAGGTTCCATGTTTGATTACTGACACTGACGCTTCTCATTCACCATTTAATGACTAAGTCCCAAGTTCTCTCTCAAGTGTGGAAGTCGTATTTCACTTCCCAAGCTTCCGGTGACGTGTTGCCATTGTTATGGAAAATGAGATCTAGGCCAATATGATCTACATATCAAGTTCCAGGTCAGCCAGGGCTCTGTTGTAAGACCCAATTTTTAAAAAGAAAAGAAAGAAAGAAAAAAATTTAAATAGAATTTTAGCTGACAACTCTGAGCAAGAACCTGTAAAGAATATGCTACCTGTATCAGAATACTCAATAATCAAAGGTGGAAGGATAACAGATGATCATGCTCTGAGGAATAAATTCTAAATCACATCCATCAGAAAAGCGCACATCCTTCTACAGAGAAAAGGACAATACTGGGTTTAAATCTGTCAAGCTCTAAGATTACTTCAGTATATGAAGAAAATTCAAGAAACCAGGTCCTTAAGAAGTAATGGACACTTTACATAAACAAAATCTTTTGTTAAGAATGGGGAGGAGGAGGAGGAAGTAAGTTGATTTATGAAAAACAGTCAAAACACGAGAAGTACATTGTCCCTATATTTTAATGGATTTTAAACTTAGATTCATTTTAAATACCCATAACCTATAACATGATTTTGTTACTACTTGTAAGAATCCAAAATCTATCTATACAATTATATATATATATATGTGTGTATATAGAAAATTTAACTTTGTCAGAATTATGCTATATGCATTAAAGACATTATAATCATATTGTTCATGTTATCTCATAAAACCAGACTTCCTATTAACACTGAAAATGTGACCCATGCTCATCTGACAAACACTGTGGATATTAACGATTTAGATGAAAACAAAATATTACAAATGTTTTATAGTTTGATTACATGTTGAAATGTATTGGACTAGACGATATAGCATTGAAGTCAGTGGTTTAGCTTTCTAGCTATGACTACTGGAAGAGCTTAAATTATACACAAGGCCTGTATTGAATTTCTACTGGGCAGTGCAGCTCTGAAGGATAAAAGATTCTTCCTCAGAGGCAACTGCCAGCTTTCAGAATGTGAGAAACAAGCCATGAGAACAACACTAGCAGTTAGAAAAGTGGAATTGTATTTCATTACCTCACTGAGATAAAAAGCTATCTTGTATAATCCCTAAGAACCTAACCAGGCATGTAAGAATATAATGCCTAAAGTCTATTATCCTCTTTATTTTTCCCCCCATTTTAATATTATTGATTCCAAAGAGGAAATTTTAGATATACTTAGAACAGGATAAGGGATTTCTTATAAGCAGTGTTTCTCAACCTTCCCAATGCTACAACCCTTTAATACAGTACCTCATATTGTGGTGACCCCCCAACCAGTATGAACTGTAGTGTAAATATTTTTGGAGATAGAAGTTTGCCAAAAGGGTTGCAATCTACAGGTTGATAACCACTGGCTATAAGAGAAGCACTAGATAGCTGTCTTAGTTAGGGTTTTACTGCTGTAAACAGACACCATGACCAAGGCAATTCTGATAAGGACAACATTTAATTGGGGCTGGCTTACAGGTTCAGAAGTTCAATCCATTATCATCAAGTAGGAGCATGGCAGCATCTAGGCAGGCAGGGTGCAAGAGGAGTTGAGAGTTCTACATCTTCATCTCAAGGTTGCTAGTAGAATATTGATTTCCAGGCAACTAGGATGAGGGTCCTAAAGCCCACACTCACAGTGACACACCTACTTCAACAAGGCCACACACCTACTCCAACAAGGCCACACCTACTGCAACAAGGCCACACCTTGTAATAGGGCCAACTCCCTCCCACCAACCATATACAAACCATAACAATGGCCAAATGCAGCTGAATCACAGGAACAAGGCGTCCAAGCAAGTCAAGATAGTCATACCCAGACCCAACTTGACCAAAAGAATCAGTTTAAAGAACAAGGCTTCAGTGCCTTCCCATCTCTGTAAAGAAAAACTGTTTTCACTGTTGCCCTTTCTCCATCAGAGAAAAGTGCTAACTTAGCAGGTCAGAGGAGGACAAATCTTCAACAGAAAACTATGTCTACCTCTCAAAATTTTCCCATGCTTGGATTGACCCTCTACAGATGATTGATTCAATCTCACTCAGCTATGAAGCTTAAAACAGCAACTTGAGAGTGCCTTTCCTTGCTGAAGGAGTTCAAAAATTCTAACAAGCTTTCTAAACTACTAGGTTTGCCTTTCTTGTAGTTTGTCACAAAATAGAGTGGCAAGTGACAGCTCTCAGCCTACCCTGATAATTGTAACTGAGCTGTTTCTATTGTTTTCAGAGGCTCATATAGGACATAGACACTTGACCCAAAGAAAGGCCACCCTTTGAACTTCCACATAAGACCCACTTGAAACTTACCTAACACTGGTCTTTAAGTGTCAAGTTCTACCAAGAATGGAAGTTCTATGCTATTCCACTGGTCTTTTACCTTTCTCCCCAAGCCAATGAAAAATCCTTGGTCTCTTTTCTCACAGACAGCTCACGGTTCAATTCCTAGGAATAGGAATGCCTAAAAGACCATTTGTACTTTCTTTTTTGAATTGATCATATATTTTATAGACATTTCTACACATTGTATAGTTTTGTTAGACTTTTAAAGGTATCTTCACTTTGATACAGTTGGGTACATATCCTGAAGCTAGGAATGCCACTTCTAAGTTTTGGGAGCCCTGAAGCCAAAAAATAAGCAATGTCCTTCCAAACTTAAAACTTAAAGACATTAAGGAACATGAAATGCCATTGCTTTCGCTTCTGTGGAAATGTTATAGCTGGTGGGTGTACACTAGAAACAGACTGAGAAAGACTCCATTACTACCCTGTTGTAAAAGGAGGATAGGTGGCCCGATCTGGATTTACTTTCTACATGGGGGTGCTTAATATGGGGGTTGCTTTATTTATAATAAAATAAATTATAATAATATAAACCAAAAATTAACACATTAGAATTGGACAAAATAAACAAACAGAAGGAAAAGAGCCAAGAGAGGGGAAAAGAATCAGAGACCCACTCATTCACACACTCAGAAATCCCATAAAAACACTAACCCGGAAACCATAACATGTATGTAGAGGACCTGGTTCAGACCTGTGCACGCTGCCTCAGTCTCTTAGTTCATATGATCTTTGATTATGTTGATTCAGAGGAACTTCTTCTCTTGATGTCCTCCATAGAGTCTGGCTCTTATATTTTCTTCCTGCCTCCTCTTCTTTGGGGTTCCTTGAGCCCTGAGAAGATGAATTTAATTGAGACCCTCTGTTTAGGGCAGAGTGTTATAAAGCCTTTTACTCTCTACATAATGTCTGACTGTGTGTCTTTACATTTGTTCCCATGTGCTGTAGGTAGACACATTTCTGATGGTGGCTGAGCAAGGTGCTGATCTATGAGTATAACAGAATGTCGTTAGGAGTCATCTTGTTGCTGTGGCTTATTGTTTTGTTTTGGTTGGTTGGTTTTGTTTTATTTTTCAGAACAGTAGCATTTACTTTTCCCTTAGGCCCCTGGGATCTTGTCTCATATTCTTAGTCACCCAATCTGTATTGGATGTGAATTCCATCTTGTGGAATGGGCTTTAAGTCAAATCAGACATTGGTTGGTCACTCCCACAAGCTTTGTGACACCATTGCACTAGCATAGCTTGCAGGCAGGACACAATCATAGTTCAAAGGATTTGTGGCTAGGTTGGTGTTTTATGTTATGCAGCATGCAGAGTACCTTCCTAGAACACAGAAATGAAGGCTCTGTGTAGTCACTAGCTGGACTTGTCCATGATCAATGATTTGTCTAGGTGTTGTCTTAAGCAATAAGTCCTTGTCAGTTTGAGGAGAGCAACCTATATTCTGAGCAACCATCTGGGTTGTTTGAGGATGCCCATGGGACCCTTTTGGCCAAAACCTCAATGAAATGGTTTCATTTAGATTGCTGTCATATGTGTGTGTGTTGTGTGTTTGTTATAGGAAACTTCTACTGTATTAGGTTCCCAGATTTTGTGGTTTGAATAGGTTTGGCCCTCATAGACTCATGTGTTTGAATGCTTGGCCCATAGGGATAGGCACTGTTAGGAGGTGTAGTCTTGTTGGAAGAAGTATGCTTCTGTCAGGGTGGAGTTTGGAGGTTTTCTCCTATGCTTACGCTCCACCCAGTGGGGAAGGGAGTCTCAGCTCCTCCACCATCATGTTTGTCTGTAGGCTACCGTGCTTCTCACTGTGATGATAATGGACTGAACCCCTGAAACTATAAGCCATCCCCAATTAAATGTTATCCTTTATAAGATTTGCATTGGTTGTGGTGTTATTTTCTTTGCATATAAGGAGTCAAATAAAGTACTTCTTCACTTGTGAGTTAGATATGGAATTGAGGTCTTGTCTTCCTGTTGGTCTTTCCTTATTTAAAAAAGAAAGAAAGAAAGAAAGAAAGAAAGAAAGAAAGAAAGAAAGAAAGAAAGAAAGAAAGGAAAAGCTCAATCAAGATAAGACAGAGAAGTGTAGTGGGTTGGTCTGTTGTTGCTATATATTCAATTGCTAAATTCTGTATCCTAAGGTCTAACTGCTCTGAGACATGTCTCATGAATACTAGTTTTTGTTGTGTAAGTCTTGCCCCTAAGTTATCCCTGATTGATGAATAAAGATGCCTACAGACTGGGCTGGGTAGAAGAGATGGAGAGAAGCAAAGTTCTCAGACTTGGGGTCGCAGGCAGAGACCACAAAGGAAGAAGATAAGGGAAGTGATTTTAAAATAACTATGGTGTAGGTGGATCACAACCATATGCCCATGAGGGCCAGCCTGTTTGAGTAGCCTGGGGTCCAGGTAGCACATAGCAAGTGATGTTTTGGGTATATTGACAGGAAAGTAGACAAAATAGCATAGAGAGCTGATATCTGCCTGGCTCTAATGCTTTAAGGCTTATTATAAATATAAACACCTTTGTGTATCTTATTAGGGAACTAAATGAGCTAAGCTGGGTTGAAACCTCCCAAATAATATTTAGCACAACAAGAGACAAAAGGCAAAAGTGATACTGCTAATAAATAAGGGTTCTGGGCATAGGAATAACAGCCTCACTTCCAGCTTATCCAACCTGCAACAGGATCACCCAGGTCTCGTATGCTCAACCTAGAACTGCCAATGAGATCCACATGCAGGCTTCTAGGATTAGATTGACAGAAGCAAGAATAACATGTGCAAGGGCAATGTGAGAGAAGAAATGAGAGGAGGGGGGTAGGAGAGAGAGAGAGAGAGAGAGAGAGAGAGAGAGAGAGAGAGAGAGAGAATGATAACAGACAAGATGGAAGCTATTACCAAATAATTTCTAAGACTTTCCCTAGTCTAGTGTTTCCCAGAATCAGATGACAAAATCTTCATTATGCTGAGATACGATCCTTTTTTTCTAGTTTTTTTCCAGGATGTCTATCAAAAAGGTATCACAAAGGTATCACATAGCTCAATGATTAAGAGCCTTGGCTGCTCTTCGAGAGAACCCAGTTGTTTAAAATAAATGAAAAGAAAGACATCGTGAAATTTGCAACCAACTAGCTGTAACTAGAAAAAACTAACCTTCATAAGAAATTCCAGACCTAGAAAGATAAATACTGTATATATTTGCTTATATGTGACTATTATATACAGATATTAGCTCTTAAGTCAATGATAACCAAGTTAAAATGCATAGAACCATAGAGGGTAGGTAAAGAGTAGGTGGCTAGAGGGAACAGATAGTTCTCCTTAGGGATCAGAGAGAGAATAGATATAGATGGGAGGGAAGGTTGGCATGGGAGGATCAAGTGGAGAAGAGGAGGAGGAGAGAAAGGGTTGTAGGAGGGATTATGGGAAAAAGCAGTTATAATTAAGGGCAATTGTGGGATAATATGGAAGCCTAATAAAGTAGAAACTTCCTAAAATATGTATGTATATGAAGGCAATCTTGATTAAATTGGAAAATAATGGGGGAGTCAGTTTCCCAACTGTCTATCTCTTAATGACAAATAAATCTTCTAGTCTCAAGATTAGGCTATATCTAATTGAATTCTTGGCCAAAGGGGCCCCATGTGGGCCCCTATACAACCCAGGCTGTTGCCAGGTCTATAGTTGTTCTTCACAAACTAAAACAGGATCTCATTGGTGAAGACAACACCTATAGTGAACATGGAGATGTCAGTTGGTGCCTATATAAAGCCTTTATCCTTACATTCTGGGGTCTTTGGTACAGGAAAGTACTCTGTATTGAAAGAGTAACATAAACACCAAGCCAGCCACAAATGCTTGGATCAAACATTGTATCTTACCTGCAAGCTATGCTAGGGCAATTGTGGCACAAAGCTTGTAGGAGTGACCAACCAATGTCTGATTTGACTGTCACCTTCTCCTGAGATGGAACCCATACCTAACACTGCTTGGGTGGCCAAGAACCTGAGACTAGATAGCCAAGGACAGGAAAACCAAATAATACTGGTCCAAAAATGAGAGGAAAAAAAGGTAGTGATAAAATGACTCCTAATGATATTGTGCTATATTCATAGATCCATGCTTTGTTTCGCTACCAGCAGAGAAGCTTCCTCCTGCAACAGATGGGAATAAATCTAGAGACCCATGGTCAGACTTTACAGAGAGAGTAAGAGACCTTGGGACATTTGGTCCTGAAAGGAATGTTTCTATCAAAACTCTCCTCTCAGAGGTTAGCAAGCCTTACGGAAGAACATGCAGAAAGTGTAATAGCCAGAAGAGACGGAACACACCAAGAAGACAAGGCTTCTAAGTCAACATGAGCAGAGCTCAGATGAATTCATACAGACTGAATTAGCATGCACAGAGCCTGTACGGATCTGCTCTGCACCAGGTCTTTTGCACAAATATTATGGCTTCCAGTTTAGTGGTTTTATAGGATTCCTGAGTGAATGAACACCAGAGTCTCTGATTCTTGAGTTTTTCCTTCTGTTGATTTGTTTTCGCCAACTCCAAAAAAAAAAATGAATGAATGGAAAAATGAATGAATTGGTGGATGAATAAATGAATGATAACCCTATAAAGATTAACAACTGGCCTGTCACTTTTACTTGTTAGGAGCAAGAGAATCAATAGAGTGGCACTAGGTACATCAACCACTCCAGGCCATGCTTCATGTTCAGAAGCAGTTTACCAACATATAATGGACTCCACGGACTCCACGGTGTATGTGTGTGTGTGAGTGTGTGTGAGTGTGTGTGTGTGTGTGTGTGTGTGCGTGTGTGTGTGTCTGTGTGTGTGCGTGCATGCGTGGTAGTTACACCTGGTGTTTTTATTTTTGGGAGGGTCATGGTTTTATTTTCTTGGTTTTGTGTGGGGTTCTAGTTTTGTATTGAGTTTTTTAGAAAGAACTTAAAAGTTAGAGATGCAGCAATGCATCTTGAAGGTTGCAGAGATGAAGGGTGTCGTTTCCCTAATTTCTTTTTTTCGGCTTGTTTCTCTTTTGTGTAGAGGAAGGGAGGGTTCAGAGCTAAACAAAGAATTCACAGCTGAGGAATGCCGAATGGCTGAGAAACACCTAAAGAAATGCTCAACATCTTTAGTCATAAAGGAAATGCAAATCAAAACAACCCTGAGATTTCACCTCACACCAGTGAGAATGGCTAAGATCAAAAACTCAGGTGACAGAAATGCTGGCAAGGATGTGGAGAAAGAGGAACACTCCTCCATTGTTGGTGGGATTGCAGACTGGTACAACCATTCTGGAAATTGGTCGGGAGGTTCCTCAGAAAATTGGACATTGAACTACCTGAGGACCCAGCTATACCTCTTTTGGGCATATACCCAAAAAATGCCCCAACATATAAAAAGACACGTGCTCCACTATGTTCATAGCAGCCTTATTTATAATAGCCAGAAGCTGGAAAAAAACCAGATGCCCTTCAACAGAGGAATGGATACAGAAAATGTGGTACATCTACACAATGGAATATTACTCAGGTATCAAAAACAACGACTTTATGAAATTCGTAGGCAAATGGAGGGAACTGGAAAATATCCTAAGTGAGGTAACCCAATCACAGAAAAACACACATTGTATTCACTCATTGATAAGTGGCTATTAGCCCAAATGCTTGAATTACACAGAACACATGAAACTCAAGAAGGATGACCAAAATGTGAATGCTTCACTCATTCTTTAAAAGGGGAACAAGAATACCCTTGGCAGGGAATAGGGAGGCAAAGATTAAAACAGAGACTGAAGGAACGCCCATTCAGAGCCTGCCCCACATGTGGCCCATACATATACAGCCACCACACCAGATAAGATGGATGAAGCAAAGAAGTGCAGGCTGACAGGAACCAGATGTAGATCTCTCCTGAGAGACACAGCCAGAGTACAGCAAATACAGAGGCGAATGCCAGCAGCAAACCACTGAACTGAGAATAGGACCCCCGTTGAAGGAATCAGAGAAAAAACTGGAAGAGCTTGAAGGGGCTCGAGACCCCTTATGAACAACAATGCCAAGCAACCAGAGCTTCCAGGGACTAAGCCACTACCTAAAGACTATACATGGACTGACCCTGGGCTCCAACCTCATAGGTAGCAATGAATAACCTAGTAAGAGCACCAGCGGAAGGGGAAGCCCTTGGTCCTGCCAAGACTGAAATCCCAGTGAACATGATTGTTGGGGGGGAGGGTAGTAATGGGGAGAGGATGGGGAGGGGAAGAGGAGGGGGAGGGGTTAGGCGGATGTTGGCCTGGAAACTGGGAAGGGGAATAACAATCGAAATGTAAATAAGAAATACTCAAGTTAGTAAAGATGAAAAAAAGTTGCAGAGATGGTCAAACAGGAAGGGGTCTGGGCCAACAGTGTATGTTTAGGAAACCTGGGAGACTCTGAGGACAGAAAGAACCCGGCAGATACTAGTTCATTCTCAGAGCCTGGGGAGGCCAAATGACTCAGATCATGGGAAATATTTCTATCAGAAAATAAAGGTCACAATTAATCTCAGGTATGACATTAATGCAAAATATTTAGAAAAATATTCACAGAAAATAAGAAGTCTTTACATTTTAGATTAGAATGTTTCAGCTCAGTGGATATTTCAATATTATTACTTGCTAGATGTGAGATGTGGTATTCATGAATGTAATAGTGATTGGGGGAGGCAGGGGATGAATCATTTTAAATTTCTCCATGAAAGGTCATGTTGAAAGGAAAGTGTAAAGAAAGAAAGGAAAGGAAAAGAAAAAAAAAAACAAAAAGAAAAAAATCCCTGATTAAAACGTTCCTAATTAAATACACCTATAATAATGCTGGATTTCCTCACATGGAATAGAATTTATATTAAAATAACTATATTGCTGCTGAGATTTAATAGTGATGTGTTTCCGATTTGTACCAGTGGTTCAAGAAGAACAGGATGTCATGATGTGTACTTCCCACAATACTTGAGAATAATCGTTTCTGCTATAGAAGATGAGAGAAGTAACAGGAGGGTCTGAGCTCATAAAAAAAGAACTTCACAAAAGACAAAAGAAATAAGCAGTACTTAGAAATCATGTCAAGTATAAATAAGAGTAAACAAGTAACTTGTAAGACACAGGAAGGATTCATGTGCTTTGCTAAATATAGGCGGTAATGATACCAACAGTCAGTTCGCGGGATAAATTTAAAACATGCTGGAGCAAAGAGTCTTTTTTGAAGATAGAAAATGATGGAAAAACAAAATCATGTCTTTTCTAGAATAACAGCTTAGGTCAATCCGAACTTAGCACCTGTTGATAATACCAAGCACAATTTCAAACAGATTCATGTCAGCCCAGATAGAGGGATTATGTACAATTAGCCCAGGATTTTTGGATCTTAATTCTGGTCATCATGAGTGATCATCCTCAAGGACATATGGCATTATTTATTTTCTCTCATTTCCTCAGAATCAGACTATTTGAAGATTAGGATGGACAAATCTCAGATACTGTGTTAAGTCCCGTTACTTGTACTCTTAAACTTACCAAATATCCTTACCCTGGCTTCTCCCTGGGTGCTGATTCCATAAACCATGAGACTCTAGTGCTTCTGTTTAATTTGCAGCTTTTTTGTACCTTGACCTCAAACCTAGTGATCTCACCATATGCTTAGACACTTTCCTTGGTCTCAAGTAACTCCCTGTGTGGTGGGTCTGTGAAGGAATTCTGATCATTTAGTTGAGAATCATATAATCCAACTAGCCTCCAGTCACCTTGGGTTAACAGTAAATTCAATTCATTTGGTTTCAATAAATATGAACTCAAGCCTTCACCTTTGAAGAAATGTCTCACATCTGTTTCTGGAATTTTTCTAAGAGCCATCAAAGGCAAAATTTGTATTTATCTATTGTGGTGAATTGAATAAGAATGAACCCTTGGGCTCATATATTTGAATGCCTAGTCACCAGGGAATGTAACTCTTGAAAGAATAAGAATTAGGAGGTTTATCTTTGTTGAAGGAAGTATGTCATTAAAGGTGGGATTTAAGATTTTGAAGGCCCATGCCAAGCTTAGTATCCTTCTCTCTGACTGCAGGTCAGAATATAGCTCCCAACTTCTCTATGCCTACTATGCCTGCTGCCATGTGTGATAATGGACCAAGACTCTGAAACTGTAAGCAAGCTCCCAATTAAATGCTTTCTCTTAAAGTGTTGCCATGGACATCTATATATCTACACACTAACCATCATCAGTAACAGCATGAATACTCGTTGTGCTCCTATTGAATTAAACAGTGTTGGTAAAATTTCATAATGTGGTCATTTCCATACTGATATTGTTGACTGTGACAAAGCTCATTAGGAAGTGCCTTTGTTGAAAATTATAGCTATTAACTCATTCATCCAGGCAATGACTATGACGGGAACTGCTGAGGTCTGCTTGGAGTAGTTGGACAGATGACTTCAGAGGATCAATAAACCTAAAGTCAGTTTTCAGCAGATTATAAAGAATACCCCAAATCCTCCATTCATTGTCCAAGTGTGTTGACAAATAAATGACAGATGTGGAATGACAAGCCAATGTTATCAGGCTCTGTTTGGCCAGGCACAATAGAGCAGAGTTAATGTGAACACTGAAACAAAGTCCAGCTTTGGCCCACGAAACAAAGTGAGGCATGAACAAGAAGCAAAATGGAAGTCTTCTGGGTTGCAGATTTTCTCAGATATCTGTTCAATTAAGGACACATAGATGGATCATAGTTTGGTCATACGAGAGAATATCTAATATCTAAAGCAGTTTAAGAAGGTGGTAAATGGCTTGTGAAATTAAGCAATGTACTAGGTCCACTACAAATAGAAGCTCCGGGTGAGGAGAGCTTGTATGGCATGTCCTATGTTTACAAATACACAAATGTTTACAAATGTACACAAATGCCTGCACATGGCCACAGCGCTGGAGAGGACACATAGTTCTCTGGTTATGTTGTTTACACTGGGAACAAGAACCATGTACCATAAGGTATATATTGCAAAGATAGCCAATGTTTCAGTTTTGTATAGTTTTAAATTTTTTATACCTTTTATTTATTATACTTTGATTCAAAAAGTAGAAGAATAAAATAATTTGTTAAAATTCAAAGTTGATTTTTTTTTTCTAAAATGTTCCTTAGCACAGTGAAGTTCAACCTAGGAAGCAAATGTATTCCTCACTATACATATGTACAGCACCCTGGGAAACACAGCGGGGAGTTTTTATTTCTTATCTGATAAAGCTCCCAAAGTCAGGCCAAGTGTGGGGGCTCATGATTGTAACCTTTGTACTGGGCTAGCAGAGGTAGGAGGGTCTATCTGAGGCCACCCTGGGCTATAGAACAAGACCTTGTCTCAAGAAATAAACGAGAATGTCTCTTCCAATTATTTTAACTGACTTTGACTATTTAAGTATTTGGAGCATTTTACTTATATTTTAATGACTTTGTCACAAAGAACATTGGTGTACCATCACTACTCAGCTTAGAGTTTTAAATTTGACAAAATTTAAAAATTATAGAAAATATTTCTGAAAAATAAGACTAAGTGTGCTCTATAAAGTCTTCATAAAGTCCCAGTCTGGACTTGATTCTTCACAAACACTGGAGAAAAAAATGAAAGATACAAAAATTTGTTTTCTCATCCATATAATGAGACTAATGAGAGCGCCTAGCTTGGTAAAACAGTAAAATCCCAAATAAATGGTTGCTGTAAATGATACAGCTTAGCTCTCAAGGAAAGACAGGCTCCTTCTGAATAAATATTTATGCTCAGAAAATATAAGCTTATTGTCTTATTTAAATACAACTGGACATGCTTGGTAATGCTTGGCCGTGGCCATTGCCTGCCCACAATAGATTGTTAAATATCTCTCCCAAATATTTTTGATTACTGGTTTCAATCAGAAAGGCTCATCTCCCAGTGTATTAACAATTATCTGCTTTAGATGCTGTTGCAAAGCCAAATAACCAAGTCATTGTTCAAATTTCTGCATTCAAATTTCTTGTGAAAATCCTCTAATATGGTTTCTAACAACACAGGAGGTGAAAAGAAGCACATTACATCTTGGCTGGTAAGTGAAGAAAAGCTCGATTTACAATCATAAAAATCACAAGTACTCACGTTTAAAAAGCGAGAATTAAATTTATCTTTTTAAAGACTGATACAAAGATGAGTTTGGAAACTGTTCATTCTGATTTGGTTAAATTGGTCAGGTAATGGAACCACAGTCTATTTTCATTGCCTTGGTAAACACTAACACAGCATCATTCATTTGAAACTTCAGCTTTAAAAAGTCATGTTGGTGTCTAAAACCATCTAAAGAAGCTTCTGTGTAAATGATTAGTCCCTGAGAACAGAGATAAACCATACTCAATAACCTGTGGGTATACAGGCTGCCAACCAGCGATTATCAGATCAATCTTTTGATTATGCCTGAAACACAAACTAATTACTTTAAAAATGATCCACCATGGCTGTTTTATGAACATCCTAATCTATTATCTTACAAGGGGAAAAGAAACAACATACAGACCCAAGAAAGGATTGAAGACACGTAATTAGGGACGAAGATATTGAGCAGTTCCAGTCAAGGCAGTGGGAGTGTCAAAGGCTAAGGATTCTGGACTCTGAGCTCTGACCTCTCCCAGACTCCACTGATAGTGCCCTCAGCCACGTTCACTGCCCAGAAAAAAGAAACCCAGAAGCTGCTTCTAAGGACAACTGTCACCTGTCGGTGACACTAATAGTGAGCAGCAGTCCCTCCTTAGCTGGCCTCAAGTTCTCTTGTAGTCAGCTATGAGTCATCATCCAAAAAAAAAAATTAATTAGATGGCAAATTTCAGAAGTGAAAAGCTTCGATGTAGGTTGATGTCATTATGCAAATGAAGGCAGGTACAGGATAGAACAAGGCCTGCCATTGGACGAGAAGGAAGGATGGGCAGGAAAGAAGTTTTAGAAAGGGAGAAGGAGCCAGAGGGAAGGAGGAGAGAGAACATGGAGGCCGATGATTCTTTTCTGTACAGATACAGGTGGCTATGACTATTTTTTTCTTTTTCTTTTTTATTGGACTTTAAGGGATAGATGTGTACAGGATTTTTGTGCTGTCTGGATAGGCAAATTATATCTTATTAATTGGATCGGAGTTATTTTGTGTGATGTGTTCTTTCATTGAGTGACGTATTTGAGTCCACAGTAAGAAAGCCTCGAAATAGGCGGTCTCTGTATGAAACTGGCGTTATAGTGGCCCGCCTGGGTCAGAAAGTACTTGGAAGCAGCGTGGAGCCACTGAGATAAATTAATGCTGGTTCCAATGGCCCCCTGGAGACAGAACTAGCAAGAGAGCAGCTCCCAGGGAACACGCGGGAACTATTCCACCCTTTTTTTAATCTTTACTGCAACACTGCTATACTTGTTCTATTATTGATGAGCCCTGTTAATCTCTTAATGAGTCTGATTTATAAATTATACTTTATCATAGGTATGTATAGGAAAATCAGAGTATGTATAGGATTGAGTACACCCATAGCTCCAGACATTCTTTTGTCATTTTGGAATTTAACCTTGGTGGATAAGAGAGACGACATGAATGTGTGAGACGGAAGCAGAGATAGACAATTGAGAAAGAGGCAAAGAGACCGAAATAGAGGTAAGGTAAGAATTCTTATAGATGTCTTGATGGGCGGGTCTGTGCATAACCAGGAAATCTCAAGGAAAAGAGGGAGGATGAGAAGACTTAAATAATTTAAGTAGGGTGAAGCAGGATGATTTTCAGAAATAATTTTTTTCTGCAACCTAGTTCTTTCCATTCTACAGAAATGGGGTATCACAAACACATAGATAGGAAGGAAGGAAGGGAGGGAGGGAGGGAGGGAGGGAGGAAGGACAGAAGAGGAAATAAGCAAGCCTAGCAACCTCACCCAGTGCTACAGAGCCTGAGAAGCAGAGAGGCCATGTTCATCTGGAAGGAGAGAATCCACAGGCATGCCCATGACTACCCTACCTGCAGTAGACACTGTGTAGAGAGCCTCATAGTTTACCTGTGCTGAGATACTCTCCCCTTATCATGTGAGGAGTTGGAAACTATGATATTAAGGACATGGGGGCGGGGAATGCCTCTGAAAACCAGTCATTCTGACGTCCATTGACTTTGAATTTGCCCAGACCCTAACCATCTGAAGCCCCAAAGGGTGCATATTGGAGCTATTTCCAGCAGAGAGGAAAATATTTCATTTTTTAAGCCTCTGGAAAGTGGTCTTAGGACAGCAAAGGTCATCTGACATTAACAAAAACACCCCTTGAACCATAACATTTATGGTGAAAACCATTCCAATTGCCATTACCATGGAATTATGAAATGAAAATGAGAAGATATTTAACCTCTTGACCTCAACTCAGACACACTGAAAGCCATAGGTTATCAGAAAATCGATAGAATAAGCCAAGTTTTCTCCCAGGCAGAAAGAGCCTGACATTTCCTCTGATGTTTTCATCTAATCTCCAAGACATGGCTGTAATGCGAGGCCTTTCTGTATAACTCATAATCAGGAGAAGAGGGGGTGCTTAGAAAGGGAAAGAATAGTCTAACCCTGTTATTGGTATACAGAGCTGCAAGCATACGTAGGTATAAATCTTTCAAGGGCTGTCGAGTCTGGAAAGGGGAGAGTTGGTTATATAATAGAATTCGCAAGAGGAGGGCTGAGGTCCTCATGCAGATGCAAGCTGATTAAAATTAGCACTTCATGAAATTGCTTTTTTTTTAAAATGAAAAGTGATTGTAAGTGGGACATAGCTATAAAAGTAAAAAGCCCTCATTTCTCAGTCTTTGCCAAAGGTTCTTTCCATGTGTGACCTTATTTGGTATTTCAGTGGAAGGCTGCAAGTACTTTTAAGACAACACACACCCACACCCACACCCACACCCCCACACACACACACCTTTTTTTTTTCATTTTTCTTGTATTGTTTGTCATGAAAAGAAATCATGATTCTGTGGAGGCAGAGTTAAGGATGCTTCTTGAAAGAGAGCTGACAGTGGACAACTGCCTGATTTTCTAGTGGGAGATGCTCCTTCTGTGTCCTTCCTAGGTGTTGTTGAGAGAAGGTAGGTGAACACATAAAGAACACCTTTCCAAGGGCCTGACACAGCCCATGTGGCACTGAAGACAGCACTGTCCTTAAGGGGTAGTCGCATTTCTGTTGCTGTCTAGGGAAGGAAATTCCTCTTCCCCTGACCTCTCGCACTGACCTCTGTCTATCAGATTAGCGATGTTGTACTGGACTACCCTCCCAGTCAAACAGCCCCCATCCTCATGAGTTCAGCTGTGTTTGCTCACAAAAGATTACCACAGATTTTTTTATTGATGCAATCTCCCAAAGGGAGGGGATGAGGAGTGTCCCTGGGCCCTCACCCAAGTATCAACCACTCTTCTAAACCACTTGTGTGCATTCTGCTCTGATTACAAGCGGCCTCAGAGACTCAGGGAACGGCTAGAGTATACAGGCTAGGAAGGGCAAGAGGAGGGTTCATCTATGATCCCTTGGGAAAGTCATCACATTCCTGCATGCAGAACTTTCCTGTACAGTAATCCTTCCTGTACAGCACCTGTGAGATCATTCAGGACCTTGTCTACTGACTCTCATCCACACCATGTAAATAAGATCAATAAACTCATAGTTTCACCGGGGTGAATTTTGGGTTGTCATTGGGGTTATGGAAGGAGGGAAGGCATTGCCTAGTCCCTCCGGAGCAAAATTCTCATGATGCATGGATTAAAAAGGCAAGTTAACCAGAGAAGAACAAAGAGAAGTTTATTAGCATAAGTATCCCATATACTCATGGGGGCACTCAGTGATATCTACTTCAAAGTGTGGCTAGAATTGGGGCCCCTAGAGCCTCTCTTTGTGGTGAATGGCAGTGAAAGCAGAGACTCCGGGATCTTCAGGGTACTTAGAATCAGTGACAATTGAGCAATCAGCCCTAAAAGGACATTTTAACCATCCCCTGTAAGGCTCAGAGGACATCCCGGAAGATACGGAAGATATAGTAGATAGAGCATTAAAGCCAAATGACAGGGAGAACATCTGTGAAAGACCATATTCAGTGTATGACTCAGCCATTGCAAGCAACATCTTACTACAGCTGTGGCTGCCTACACTGAGTCTGCAGAAGAATGGGCCTGAATCACGGATCAGGAAGAGGCTAGTGAGGCCATACCCTGTTCCCCCTGCAGAATTCTTGGCTACTAATGGATTCTGTGTGAGAGACAATAACTGTCTTCAGTTGTGTGTCTGATGTGAGCCCATTAGAGTCCAGTGGATAGTTTCCAACCCATTGGCATACACATGAAGGCCCAGTTTAAAGCCAGTAGGTGACAAAACAAAAAGGTCATAAGGGGAAGGAGGGGGATAAAAGAAGTATAATTGAGAAATGGTATACTATATACATGCATGAGATTATCAAAGAACAAATTTAATAAAAACAACAAAACAAAAACAGCCATGGAAATTAAATCTTAGATATAAATAATTGTAAACAAACAGAAGGTGAGAGCAGATTTGATTTGTAGATCCCTCTGGCCTTGTTTCTGGGCACATAGGTTCATAACCCCATGCCTTTGTATTCCTAGTTAAAAAAATAAGAAGAAACAGAAATTGATGAAAAGCAATAAATTGATTTACAGTTTGACCAAACTGGAGGAGAAAAAAAGATACTCTCTATTTCCTCCACTTGTCCTGTAGCCATGTTATAACTTTATAGAAAATAAGAAACACCAATTTGCCAGAACTGTGTGAAGTCTCTCCCTAATTGGTAAGATTGAGCAGCTGCCCTGCCTCTGGGATCTTTAGACTCTCTGTGTCCAGCAAGGGATTGTTAGGGACACTTTAACTCTTTCAGGTCTATCATTTTGGGTTCTTGCTGTTGTTGGGTTCTGATTGCTGAAGGGCAGGGCACAAGTATTCCTAGAATGTTTCCTCTACACAAAGACTTCTATGTAAGACAGGTGGCTTTGTCTGTGGGCTGGTGAATTTGTACCTCTGGTGACTAATTTCTGCCTTTCTTGGGACAGAGGCAAAGTCTGTGTGAATGTATGCCCCACTCCAAGGCATACCGAGGAGAAACAGTCTTTGCTTTCCCTTCACTTTCACCTCTAAATTTCGTGTGGCCCATTGTGGAATGATTACTTTGTCACTCTGAGTAACTCAAACTCTGCCCACCTCTGCTGTATCAGGTACCGCCCAGCTCCCTACAAGAAACTCCTAATCTCACAAGTACACAAACTTGAGTCCATTTGATCTGAAAAGAGAGAAGAAGTTAAGAGCAAGCAGAAATTTTAATTAAAATTGAAATTCCCCCAGACTGCTGACTCAAGCTGATGGCTGCCTACAATAGTGACACCCACCGCAGTCTACAATCCAGGGCTTCTAACACTTCACAGAGAGAGACTGAAAGGTTTGCCTTAAGCCTGCCTTGCTCCATTAGCATTTCTGAAACAGAATTTCCTTCTCAGCTGTCCTCCTCATATGGTCAAGCTAATTGGTGCACACCCTAAGAACTTCAATTACTTCCAAGGGTCTTCTATCACATACTTGGGCCCTGTCTGTTCAAGCCTGCTCAGTTCTGCTCACTCGTCACCATCAAAGATGTGCATTCCACCAACCCTGGCACTTCTCAGAGACATATCAATTGGACCGAAGTGCTGACAATTAATATTTCCACTCTTCCTGGCATGACACATGAAATATTATAAGTGAAACTTCACTTGTGTGGAAATGAAAGGAAAGATGGACTTAAGAAAGACCAAAATCAGTGACAGGTGCGATTTACTTCCATTTGTGCTTATAGAGAATAAAGACAGTTGTCATAAGTATACCATGTCAGAAAAGAGAGACATAGTTACATCTTTATACAGTATAAGAATGCATTGTTACTAAACATACTTGCCTTCAATTTTCCAAGTAGTCTCCATTCCCCTTCCTATCAAATGGGAAAACACAGGCCCTTCCAGTCTGGTCTTAACTACTAGTATTAACTCTCAGATTACACATTATATACCACAGACTACAGCTTCCTCTATGCATATATGTGTCAGTTATAGGATGGCTACAGATTGGTCAAAGAAGCCCTGGCAGAGTGTAAGAGTAAGAGGCCTTATAGAAAGAACAGGTTGAAAGTTAATAGTGATTGGGGAGGGGCTCTGGGAAGGTTAGACAAGAAACCCTGTTGGAGAGAGTCTAAAAACCAAGCCATTTGGTTATAGGTTGGATCCATGCCCCTGGTTTAAATGGAACTGTAGAAGTAAAGTGCAGGATTATGGAGGAAAGAGACACCATTCAAGAAAACACACCAACAGAAACTTAGAGTCTAAAACCACAGCACGACTCTGCAATTATTGTGCACAATAGACAGCACCACATGCTTACAGTGATAAAAACATATTCCTAGACAGAGCCAAATGCCACCTACAACATCGAGTCTCCCAGGGCAAGGTACAGCCTGGAAAACCACTGTTTTCCATAAGATGGGGTAAATTACAACAGGACACAACCTTCTTCAGCATATTGTAGACTGAGGCACATTGTTTTTTATCACTTGTTTTCAAAAACAACTTAAGCAAGACACAAAATTGCATCTCTGCGGGGGATGGGATGGGGGGTTGTGGAGGGGATAACATCTGAAATACAAGTAATAAAGAAATTGCATCCCTGTCATTGCATCAGTTTATAATCCCTTAAAGAATCTGTCAGATTGTTTCTCACTTAAATGCTTGAATTATAAAGCATGTGGCATAGATGTGAACCCCCTCCCCCCTCACCTCTTACAGATTACAGCCACGCCCAAACCACACCCAAACCAAACTTTATCAGACTTCTTTAGAGTCACTAATGATGGTGTTAACAAGCCCCAAGTTCTGCCTCTAGTAGCACTCAGGCTCCTGGCTGGCTGTGAGATTCTTTTCCTCCACATCCCTCCCTGGGAGGGATCTGGAAGACAATTTTGACTCCTTCCTCACCTTCTCCAGATCTTTACTAAAATGTCACTGTTGTGAACAGTTTCTAGGTCACCTAATGCTAACACCCCACAGTTCCCTCCCCTGCTTGGTTCTTTTTACTGCTTCCCAACTTTAACATACTTGACATATTTATAGACCTTACCTTTAATATCAAATCATGCTGCTTTTGTCTCCCTCCCTTCATGAACTATATGGCCCATTAGAGATTTTTGCCTTTTTTTTTTTTTTTTGTCATTGCTACATCTCCAGGGCTCCATGATACATAAGAGTAAATAATGTTTGTTGAATGCATGAAAAGAGACCTTTACCTTCCGCACTTTGGAGTCTACAGTTCCCTGAAAGCTTTTTAAAATCTGCCTTCTGAAGTATTTTATGTTGATAAACTAAAAAAACCTTGAGATTAGGTCTGCCTACCTACCCACACTCTTGGATCTGTGATTAAGCTGATGACTGAATATTACCTAGTGTGGACAAAATTACATGAGCTAACCCACTGTAGGAACAGTACCAACTGTCCTTGTGACTGAACTTCATGCAGTGCCCTGTTGTGCCAGGAACAGCTAAGCAGAAGGAACACCAAGCCCCCGTGCCAGTGCTCACTCAGAACATGTGAGTTAGAAACTGAAGGCAGGAACCCACTTACAGAGGCACATGCAGTTATCAAACCAGAGCAGGATCTAAAGACGAGACCTACAGCAAAAACAACACTTACATCCAGAGCTAGAACTAAAGTCAGAGCCAGACACAGACCCCTGTGTTTCAGAATCACAAGACATAGGGCTGGCAAGAGAGTGAGTTTCTTTCATTAAATGCAGGTAACCATTTTTCCCCAGAAGCATTTATCAAAGAATGTCTTTTTTTTCCAACTAGGAGAAAAAAATGTAAATTATTAGTGATTTCTGGATAATAGCTGGTCTGTTTTTATTTTATATTTATTTTTGTATCCTATCATGCATATCATATCTGTCTTTCATTCTTGCAAACTCCCCCCAAAATAACACACACAAACACACACACACACAAACACACACACACACAAACACACACACACACACACACACACACACACATACAAGAAAGAAACAAACCATAGAAAAACATTTCATCATGAATATACAGTGTGTCCTATGTCCCTCTGTCCACACATCTTTACTTGCAAATGTTCATAGTAATAAGTCATTGGTCTGGTTCAAGGTTTCTGTGACACCATCAATATTGGATCTTCAGTGGGACTCCTTCCAGTTGTCCTTTAGTTGCCCTGTGTCATGGAGATCCTACAGCAAGACTGATTCCAACTGTTTGTAGATAACATAGACTTTGGGCCACTCTGAACCCTTGATCTGGACCTGGGGTGGTAGCTGAGTTGGTCAGTGCCGGCTCCCCCTTATCTGCATTCCTGGAGTGAGCTCTCCAGCACTACTCAAGTCAGGCTGCCATCAAGCAGGAGGCAGGGTCAATTCTTGCTTTCCTACCCTCAGGGCCGGTTCACCTACACCCATGCACTCAGAGCCAGCTACACTGTGCTGCCTCTTTGAAGTGTAGGGGCTGGAGCAGCTCTCCCTACTCTTATACCCTCAGTGCTGTCTCACCATGCCTCTGCCATCAGGGTCAGCTCCACTGTGTTGCCTAGGTGAAATGCAGAGGCCACTTTCCTGAATGCTACAACCACTGAGGGGCACAACCAGCTCACCCTCACTTATGATCCTAGAGTCTGCTCTCCCACTCTCATGCCGTTGGGGCCAGCTCACCTACACCACTGCCACCAGGACCTGGGTGAGGCAGGACCTGGGTGAGGCAGGACCTGGGTGAGGCAGGACCTGCTCAAAGCTTTTTTTTTTTTTATGAGTATCTTTTGGCATTTTGGTCAAAGATTGAGTGACTATTGCTGTGTGGTTATCTAGATCTTCCATTGCATTCCACTGACCAACATCCACACCCACTAGGGAATTGCAAATAATCAATCTCACCCACATCAGAGTGGCTATCATCAAGACAACAAATGATAACAAAAGCTGTCGAGGATGTGGAGAAAGAAAAAAAGTGTTATTCACTATTGTTGAGATTATAAACTGGTGCCACTACTAAGAAAATTATATGATCATCTCTCTCTCTCTCTCTCTCTCTCTATATATATATATATATATATATATACATATATATATTTGTGTATGTATATGTATATATAATATATTATATATATATTCACATCCATGTTTATTGCTGCTCTGTTCACAATATACACAATGGAATTTTATTCAACCATAAATAAAAATCAAACTATGATATTTTCAGGAAAATTGATGGATCTAGAAATTATGAAGTAGAGTAACCCTGATTGAAAAAGACAAATACTGTATGGTTTCTCATTTGCTGTCATGGTTAGGCTTCTGTTGCTGTAATAAAACTGACCAAAACTAACTGGGGGAAGAAAGTGTTTATCTGGTTTATATTTCATCATCAAGGGAAACCAGAGCAGGAACTCAAGACAGGGACCTGGAGGCAGGAAGTAAAACAAAGACCATGGAGAGTTCCACTTACAATGCTTGTTCTCCATAGCTTGCTCAGGAACTTCTTTACACAGCCCAGGATCACCTCCCCAGAACTAGCACCAGCCACCATGTGCTAGGATGCTAGACACTCCTCCAGTAATTAGCAATCCAAAATATTGCCTCTAGACATACCCACAGGCCAACTTGATGTTGTAACTTCTCAATCAAGATCCCCCTTTCCTAGACATACCAAATTGACAACCAAAAATAGATTTCATAAGTCTACCCCCTTGTCAACTTGACACACACATTACTTTAAGCCTTATCTTTTTCTTTCCTTTTGTCCCCATAATCTCACATTACATTAATATTATAATATATTTATAATATATATAGTGATGGTTTGTATGTGCTTGGGCCAAGGAGTGGCACTTCAATTAGGAGGTGTGGCCTTGTTGGAGTATGTATGTTACTGTGGGTGTGGGCTTTAATACCCTAGCCCTCCTGGCCTGGAAGGGAGTATTCTGCTAGCATATGTAGAACTCTCAACTCCTCCTGCACCATGCCTACCTAGATGCTGCCCTGTTCCCGCCTTGATGATAATTACTGAACCTCTGAACCTGTAAGCCAGCAGCCAGCCCAAATTAAATGTTGTTAAGTGTTGTCCTTATCAGAGTTGCCTTGGTTGTGGTGTCTGTTCACAGCAGTAAAACCCTAAGATATATAATGTGTGTGTATTCATATAAATGTATATTTATATTCATATATATTTATATCTTATTATATAAATATCATATAAAATATAATAGTACCAGTCTTTAAATTTTCTAGTGATTTAGAAGTTCAGTATCTACTTCAAATATCAAAAGTCTATTAACTATGGGCAATAATAAAAAGACAAAGTAAAATAAAATAAAATAATAAGTTAAATACTTTCTTATTCTAAGAAGCAAGAACCAGGAGCTTGAAAAATGGTTCACTGGTTAAGACCACTTGTTGTTCTGGCAGAGGACCCAGGTTTGGTTCCCAGTATTCTCATGATGGCTCAAAACTGTATGTAACTCCAGGTCTGGAGGACATAACACCCTCTTAAGGCTTCTGGGGTACTGCACACATGTTGTGTACAAACATACATGAGGGCAAATATCAATACACATAAAAATAAAAACAAATAATTTTTTTAAAAAAAGAGGCAAAAAGCAGAGGACCAAAACCATCCAAGTTAAATAAAAGCAAAAGACCAGCCGCGTGGCTCAATGTCTATAATCCAGGATGCAACGATTGTTTGGGTTGTATAGGCATTAGCCAGTCCTGCATGTTCAGTTGCACCATTGCACCACACTCAGTCTATTTGGTAGGGTCAGGATGGCTCCACCCCATACGAGCTACTGTTCCTACTAGACATCCCATAACCCTGGACTCTCTGAGATCTTGGAGTCTTCAGTGCATCTTTACCATTGGCCTTTCCTGACATCTGCCAAACTTCAGTAGTTCTCCATGACCCATTCAATCTTACACTTTTCATGCCACCAAATCCAATGCCACAGGGGACAATTTCAGGCATTATCAGGCTCAGCTGTCAGCTTGAGATGCAGTCTTGGCAACCTCTGGACCATAGCCCCTTTGTTCTGGCCCTGAGAAAATGTTTTCTAGACATTATCACCACAGTGATGCTGTTCTCTTCTTAATAGCAGCTGATTCCTCAGCCCCAGATTATCACTATCAATTATCTCAGTAACCCTTCCACAGATGTCATACGAATAATCCTGATAGGGTCATTGCTGT
Organism: Rattus norvegicus; assembly: GCF_021556685.1. Lineage (NCBI taxonomy): Eukaryota > Metazoa > Chordata > Mammalia > Rodentia > Muridae > Rattus > Rattus norvegicus. The sequence continues at coordinate 141,772,963 of NC_141535.1, read as the reverse complement.
CCTCTGAAATTCGCAAGCCAGGCTTCCCTCTTCTACATCTCTCAAAATTATCTCTTAAGTCCATTATGCCCAGATCACTCAATAGCGTTTCCAGCTCTGACTTCCAAAGTCCTCCAGTCCTCCCAAATGGACAGGTCCATCACAGCAATTTCCTGCTTTCTAGGACTAGTTTCTGTTCTAGTTTGCTTTTATGTTGCTGTGATAAAATAATGACCAAAGGTATCTGGAGGAGGCAAGGGGCTATTTGGCTTACAGGTTATAATCCATCCTCAAGGGAAGTCAACTTAGTTAATATTCTCTGACTGTGAAGAGACAGCACGACCAAGGCAACTCTTATAAGAAAAAACATTTAACTTGTGGCTTGCTTACAGTTTTAGAAGGTTAGTTCATGATCATCAAGGCAGGGAACAGACAGGCTTGGCACTGGGAGAGTAGCTGAGAGCTTTACATCCTGATCTAAATCAGTGGGCAGGGGCAAGTGGGTCTGGGCCTGAAGTGGACTTTTAGACTTTTAAGCCCATTCCCAGTGACACACCTCCTCTAAGGTCACAAACTTCCCGTAACAAGGCCATAACACCCAATCTTGCCTATATAGTTCAACTACCTAGTGACTAATCATTCAGATATATAAAAGCCAAGGCAGGAACTGAAGCAGACACTGTGCATGGATGCTGTCTATGGGATTGCTTCTTGCTTCTGCTTACTCAGGACCACCAGCCTAAAGGTGACACTACCTACAGCAGGCTAAGCCCTGTTGCATCTGTCTATTGGTCATCTAGAAAATGCACCATAGACATACAACAGGCCAGACTAATGGAGGCATTTTTTTTCCAACTGAGGTTTCCTTTCCCATATGTATCAAGTTGACAGTCAAAACAAGCCATCACATACATAGATCCTAGTGTGTGTGTGTGTGTGTGTGTGTGTCTGTGTGTGTCTGTGTGTGTGTGTACATGTGGGGCTGAGGGAGACCGGGATTCCATTTCTCTACAGAGACATAAGCCACCCTTTGGTGGTGGAGAGATGTTTCAGCAGTTAAGAGTACATATTTTTCTTCCACTGGACCAGTGTTTATTAAGGTTCACAACTACCTAAAACTCCAGCTCCAGGAGACTTCGATGCTTTCTACAGGCACCATCATTTACATGCACATATGCATATAATTTTATATGCATATAAGATTTTATAAAGAAATCTTTTTTAAAAATAAAGACCTTAAATAATTCTTAAGATATAATTTCTGATCATCCTTGAAAACCCTCCTGCCTGTCAAAGGGGTTAAGTTAAATTCTTAGTTTTTGTACAAGCATAAAGTAGAAACATAGCAAAGACTTATTTATGTGTCAATCAATGAAAGAGCCAACAATATATCCTAGGAGTGTGGAAATAAACTCTGAAGAGCAGTGCATATGTAGATTAGCAGAATGCTGAAGAGAACTTACAAGCAGATGCACTTTGGCATCTGTGGGGGCAAGAGGGAAAAATCAATTCTTTATCCACTAGATAGGCAGATCTGTGTATGTTCATGAATAAAGCTGTACTTGTAGCGGGCTAGCTATAACTAATGGGGTTAGAGCAAGCTCAATGAATGTAGAGACAGCTTGGAGCATACAGGATATTTGGTCTTACACTGTTTCTAAGTCTTTCTCATTCTCCCCATACTCACATACCCAATTCTAGCCCCTCTCCTTTTCCTACCCAGTGAAATTTGGACTGACAGTCCCTTTACCATAAAAACACTTCTTAGTCCACAGTAGCACTAAGAAATCAGAATAGGGGCACTCCTTTTCTGTTAGTTTCTTTACAACTCTGTATGATTCCCTAAGGATTGTGCATGCAGCCTTTTACACTCTCCAGTTTAGAGACCCCCAAGACCCTGAACTTGAAAAGAAAATATGGATGTTAAGTAACCAGTCTAGTCATTAATCAGATATAAAAAAAAGAGCCAACATCAATAATACTTTATTAGATCTATCCAAGGCTTTATTCAATTAGACAAGATGCTGAGTGTTGAGCAGTTGGTACCTTGTTTCAAACATGAATGGATGGTGTTCCAGGTTTCCAGGACTCTGGGCTCCTCTCCAGGATCTGACCAGTAGGAAAATCCTTAATCTTGTGTACCCTTCTTACTCTCTATATGTTACTTTATACACTACATTCTGCTTCCATGTTGATGAGCCCTGAAGACAAGATCTGCAATTAGCTGGAGTCATTCATTAAGTATTTCATAGAGACATATGCAAATGAGGCAACCACAGAGTATTTAAAATAAAATCTAATAGCCTTAAATAGACACCTAGAAGAGGTAATTAAGTCTATTGTTTACAACCACTTCTTTTGTTAGCTGACTTTTTTTCTCAAGAGACTAGTCTTTCTTAGCAACTTTGACAAAAAGACAAAAACAAAATGCATTTGCTATTTGCTTTATTGTTATCTATAACAACATAGCAAAGAAATTTTATTAAGAGAGAAAATAATTCAGTAATAAGACAACAGTTATAAGGCCATTCACAATCTAGCTGTTGTCTCCCTTCCTCCATAATCCCTTCCCACAATCCTTAGCAACTTCTACACTGCCTGTGTTCAGATCACATAATCCTGTCTTCTTAGCCTACTGCCCTGCTCAAGATGTCATTGTTGTAGAGACAAGGGGACACAGTAAGATGATACTGTGGTGGTAACTGAAAGGCGACAGAGATTAAAAAGTTGAAGCAGGGTAGAAAGATTGGGGAAAGTCATGGGGACACAGAAAGAGAAAGGAGCCCTTCACTGTGGGGTGTGGTTGAAGTCTCTCACCACCTGAGGAGCTAGAATGCTAGCTAGTACATGATGCCTGCTGTGAAGGCTATTAACAGGGTTACTATTCCTTTCATGTGTAGTGTCTGATGTATATGATCTTGATGGACCTCATTCTTAACCCCATCCCCACTCCCTACTCCAATCCTCCACATTTTCTGGAAATATCAAACAAGACTATTAGCTTTGTTTACAATGAAGCTATCTTAACTCCCTTCCCCCTCATTCTTGTGATCTAGAGCTTAACCTGCCAATTGAAATCCCACGAGATAACTTCCTGTAACCTCAGTAAGGTTTCTTAACCATCCTTTATGGAAGTCCACTCCTAGCCCTTGATGTGTCTGAGACATTCTTTGTTCTCATGCTTAAAATCTATAACTATAACTATATATATATTATATATGTATAACAATTATATATATATAATGTACACACTGAATTATGTGGAATGCATTTGTGCATACAATTATGTTTATCCATGTGTATTTATGGAAGTCAATATCAGGTGTCAACATCACTTTTCACCTTATTATTTGACACAGGGTCTCTCAGAGATCTCCAAGCTCACAATTTCAGCTAGATGTGACCAAGCTAGATTTGGCTGGTCAGCAAGGCCTAGATTCCAATTCTTCCCTCGCTGGTCTTAGGGTTTCTATTGCTGCAACAAAACACCATAACCCAAAAATAAGGCGGGGAAGAAAGGGTACATTCAGCTTATACTTCCATATCGCTGTTCATCACCAAGGGAAGTCAGGACAGGAACTCAAATGGGGCAGGAACTTAGAGGCTGAAGCTGATGCAGAGGCCATGGAAGAGTGCTACTTACTCACTTGCTTCTCCTGGCTTTCTCAACCTGCTCACTTCCTTCCTTCCTTCCTTCCTTCCTTCCTTCCTTTCTTTTATTTAATTTTTTTTCTTATTCACTTTACATCCTGCTCACTGTCCCCCTCCTGGTCACCCTCTCCCACAATCTTTCCCCCACTCTCACTTCTCCTCTGAGCTGGCGGGGCAACCCTGGAATCCCCCAGCCTGGTATTTCAAGTCTGTTCGAGTCGAGGCGCTTCCTCTTCCACTGAGGCCAGACCAGGCAATCCAGCTAGAAAAACATACTCCATGTGCAGGCAACAGCTTTTGGCATAGCCTCTGTTCCAGTTGTTTGGGACCCACATGAAGACCAAGCTGCACATCTGTTACATATGTGCGGGGAGGCCTGGATTCCAGCCTGATTCTTTATTGAACCCAAGGCCACAGGCCAGAGATGGCAGCATCCACAATTGCCTGGGCCCTCCCTCATCAATCACTAATTAAGAAAATTGATGACATGCTTTTTTTTACAGCCCCATCTTATATGAGCGTTGTCTTAATTGAAGTTCCTTTCTCTCATATGACCTTATCCTGTATCAAGTGATATAAAAATATCCAGCATACTGCAATATTTGGCTTTTATGTGAATGCTAGGGAGTCTCCAGCAAGCCATTCCCCATCCTAAATATTTTAATAAAACTGTAATCTGGTTCAAACTGGCTGGTCCCAAAATTCTTTTCTGTGTTAAAGCCGTGGATTCTGGGTAGATGTCTCTAAAGGGTTAAGGGAACCCCTCCCACTGATGAGTGTGACAATGAGGAGCTCTTCTGCTATGCCTGCACCTTGGCAAAGCAGCCTATGGAGGACGCACTTTGGAAGTGAGCTGTTTTATTTTTTATATCCTCTACTGTGTAATGTGACTCACATGCCTGGGACTGTATCAAGTGCTTTTGGAGACTGCAGATTCCTAAGCTAGGAACTTTTGGTTGAGGAGGATGTTGGCTTGTGTTGTTTTTCTACTGTGATATTTAAAGCCTTCTCAAATTCTTGCAAGAATTATGCCATAGGCCCACTCATTTTGTAATAATAATGGAGTGATTGACTGGCAAAGATTCTTCGCTTCATAAAATGGTAGTCATGCTCCTGAGCCTTCTCTAAATTCATCTCTTCATTTCCTTGCAAAGTGCAATTTATCAGGTTGGCAAGAAGCACACCCCCCCCCGGTATACTCTCTGATATCACCTTCCTTGTACAATCAGATTGAAGTCTAATCACCTTGCCCTCCTTCATGGCCATTTTATTAAGTCATTTGTGCTAGAATCTTCTTTTTCATGCTACTTCCTCTTAATAATTGTCTACCTATGCCCTGACCCTACCCCTTGGCTATTATTCCCCTTGCCCATGCTCTATTGGCAATTAAACCCAGCTCTATGCTAACGCCTTTTCCTATTCTTGCAATAATATTGATTGTTTTTTCCCTCTCCAACTTAACTTCTGTGATGTCCTAGCACTTCTTTGATTTTACCCAAGTCCCATGGCTATTTGGCGGCAGAGCTGGAACATGATTTCTAATTCCAGTTCTATTGCTGCATACTTTCCATGATAGCATTCTGCCTATGGGTCTCTCAGCCTTGCATTTGCTCGTAAATATTTAAATAGCTCTCTGCTGAGCTACAGAACAACAGAGAAGGCACGCTTTAAACAACCTAGTCTTATCCCCAAAGGTACATTAGAGTCCAAACCATAAAATTAATAGTTACTTACTTATCCGGGATCAATACATTCCTTGACTGACATTGTTTTTCAACACAGCATATAATAGACGGAGAAGAGTGAACAAGCTGTGCAATGCTAACAGATAGAAAGGAAAGGAAGTAGGGGGACCTACAAAAGCAAGAGAGGCAGACCCCAGCTTCATTCATGCCAACCCTTCAAACCTGTGCTTCCATATGGCCCATGGCCCAGGGATGGATAGAGATGGGCAATGAGGAACTGAGTCCCTGAGACTTGTTACTCTGGGATCAGAAAACTTTAGGAAACCTAATCTTAGGTCTAGGCCCCCATATTTCATTCTGATATTGGAGTCAGCATCTTCATCAAGGAATTTTAATTGATCGGTCTCTGTGAATGTTCCCAAGCATGTAGTGGAAAACCACCAGAGATCTAATATTCTAAAACCTACCAGCAAAAGAAAAGAGAGTTGGGTATTGTGAACTATAAGCTCAACACTTGGGAAGCCATGGCAGAGGACCTCAGGTTCAAATTTAACATGGACTACATAGTTTAATCCTGTCTCAAATACACACACACATGTGCATATGCACATGAAATTGTCTACACATACGTTGTAGTTTATGGAAAAACACACATATAGGCTGTAAAAAGTCCTAAAATAGGGCCAGGTGGTGGTAGCACTTGGGGGCCAGAAGCAGCTGGATCCATATGAGTTCTAGGCCAGCCTGCTCTACAGAGTGAATTCCAGGAGAGCCAAGCTATTTACAGATAAATGCTATCTCAGGGAAAAAGAAGAGAGAGAGAGAGAGAGAGAGAGAGAGAGAGAGAGAGAGAGAGAGAGAGAGAGAGAAAGTTCTAAAATAGGACAGCCACAAATTATTTTTCACAAAGTGAGGAACATCTTAAAAATCACCATATGATGATTCTAATGAACAATGCCCTACTGTTCGTGAGCCAGTTTCTCATTTGACTATTTCAAGAATAAGCATCAACTGAATACATCTTTTTAGAAGCTGAAATAGTATGTAAGTACACCATTTCCATGGTAACTATTTTCTTACTAAATGGAAGTAGCATAATCAACATTTCAGAGTGTCTATTGTCTGAGATTTGCATCTTTTATAAGCATTTATTATGTGCAGTACATGAGTTACCCATAGCAGTGTCTTCTTTTTTCTTCTTTTAATTAAAAAAATTAAACTTGATGAATGTCCAATAAAAATGATGTTCTATTTTTGCTGCTTTATTGCTTATGAAATGTATTCCTTGAATATTTTAATATTTTAACTATTGTTGAGTAACCATTGTTTTTCATAGGGTTGAGAATCCAGGATTTTCCAAAAGATGATTTAGTTGATATATGTCCTAGATATGTTTGGTAAACTCTGCAAGTAAACGTTTTCTCTGTATTTATTCTGTTTGGTTCAGAGAATCATCTCCAACGACCATACTTTTGGTTTTAAGTGAATGACTTAAGTAAGCTAGAGTAAAAGAAAACATAGCAAGAGATAAATTATAGATAGATGGATGATGAAGATGATGAAAATGAATAGATGATGATGATGATGTAGACAGAGATAGATAGATAGATAGATAGATAGATAGATAGATAGATAGATAGATAGATAGATAGTAGCAAACTATCATCAAATTGGGTACTCAGATTATAGCAGAAAAATACTCAGGAAGCAGCAGAGGTTTCCAGTCTGACTGTCCTCATGGGTCAGGTTTCCAAGTGAACCACACATAGCAACATGTAGAGATTACATTATCAAATGAGGTATTCTTAACACTTTGCCAAAAGCAGCTGGGGAAGCTGAGGCATCAGATGGAGTCCAGGCTGAGCTTCCTCTCCATAGCTGAGATCTCTATAGCTCCTTCCGGCTCCTCTTTCTCAGTGTGTGCATTTCTACATCATCAGCTAATGTGGGAAACGGTTTGCTTTCTATCTGTTTTTAAGGACATGATGTTTTCATTTGGGGTGTTTTTCTGTCCACTTTCCACATTGTTCCATAGTTGGGGGTAACCCATGTTTCAGGACAAGAGGTCTGGAGACAAACGCAGCTCTGAAATGAAAGCAGCAAGGGTGTGGGGGCAACCTTGCTTCTAGAGACAGCTTTCAGTGAGCTCGAACTGTAAGACAATTTGCCAATATGATTTAATTACAAGTTTTTTAAAAGATATTTTCAGAAAAAAGTAAAGTCCTATTTCTCAAACAAATGTGAAAATTATTGTGCATGGATTTTTTTTAAACATTATTTTTTTATTGGCAGGCTGGGTAACAAAGACGTCCTCCTTGACCAAATTGAGGCTCCTCTGAGCTCTTTTGTAGACTAGGTCTCTTCTGTAATTTAATCCCATGGCCAAAGGCAATTTAAGGAAGAATTTATTTTAGTTTATGTTTCCAGAGGGCTGTTGTCCATTCTGGTGGGGAAGGGATGAAGGCAGAAGCAGGAAGTTAAGAGATCATATCTCAACCACACACAGGAAGCAGAGAGAAAACTGTTAGACTGGCAAGGCTATACACTTTCAAAGCCAGGCCACAGTGACATACATCCTCTATAAAGGCTTCCATCTCAAAAGTTCCATAGCTTTCCCAAACAGCACCACTGACAGAGACCTAAGACTGAAATACATCAGCCTATGGGGAACAATTCTCATTTAAATCACCACAGTGTTCTACAAAGGTTGAGTCACCCTGTAAACATCAGTGTTGCGGCCACAATTTCTTAAGAACCCAAATGTTTTCTCATGACTTGACTATCTGTGATCCAGTAGGAAATTAAAGGTTGATATTTGAGCCTTGTGGGTCCTCAAAGAAGCATATTCTATACAATTTGACAAGAACTGTCTAGTCCACAGATGATCTTTACTTAGAAGGACAAGTTAGTAAAAGCTATGAAGATCACCTAATAAGAATAATATATAAACTGGAGTATTTCGGGGGAGGGAAGACATTTTGGGGGAGCCAAATTGAAGAAAGAAAATCCTGGAAAGGTTAACTGAAGCAATTCTTAATACCGCTTCACTCAAACCATTGTATCTCTTAATGCACTGATTTTATACTCGCTTCTATATGCTTTATACGATATATTTTTTCCTCTTGGTTCAGAGCAGCATCTCTTCAAACATCACCAATTCCATTGAACCTATTACCTCTCACATAATCCACATGGACTGAGTAGTTGAAGATTAATGTAAGAAGAAAGGCATTGGCTGAGGTTTCGTGTCTGTTCCCCACAGACACATATTGGAACGCAGTGCCACTGTAGCAGTGTTAGGAGCTGGGAAGTTGTTATGGTGGTCAGCATCCAGGGCTCTGTAGGATTGTTCCTGGTATAAAAGGGCCAGATAGTTTCTCCTTTTTGTCTTCCTACCCATCTGCTATATTATGCTTTTGGGGTGTTACGATGGAACAGGGAGATCCTTGCAGATATGAGCATCTTGATAATGGTTTCTGGAGCACCAAGTCAGTAAATTTCTGTTCATTATAAATTACTCAGTTTAGCTAGCCATAATGGCACCTGCCTGTGATCCCAGTACCCAAGAGGCTGAGGAAGATGAGTGCATGCTTAAGGACAGCCAGAGCTACAATGCAAGACCTCATCTCTAAATAAATAAATAAATAAATAAATAAATTCATATCATATAATCAAATTTCTATTGTGCTACTCAACCTCAGGTATTCTGTAGCATAGAATGAACTAAGACAGTTTTCCCTTAGTGTAAGTGAAGTGCCAATTTCCACATAGCTTTCTCTTTACCAAGAAATTTAATTTAAAAATCATTTATAGATAACATTACCAACTAATGTTTATTGAGTGGGCTCTGTGCTGGGCATTTCATTAACTTTCTCTTTTAATCTCTGCACCAATCCCTTGAGGCTCTCCACATTTTATCAGAGATGGAATGGGAGAAAGTTTCACTTTGGTTCAACCCTACCTAGATACTGTATGTGTATTTTGTGTCTGTCCCATGGCCTTCCTTCTGGGATTAAGCACTATCACCCTCCAGCGGTTTTAGTCCTGCTATCTTGGGCCACTGTAGAAAGAAGTGCCCACATGGGGAAGTTTAAGTTAGGACCTACAAGTATCTAAAGTCTCAGTCAGCCTATCCCAGCCACCACAAGAAAGATAGACTCAGTGAACAGAGAGCACGTGCCACCAAAGCCCTCCCCTCAGACATCCTACAGGATCCAGCCCAGTTGCAGACGGTTTGCATGGCTTGTTTTCATGAGACAAGGTTGTGCTCTGTGTATGCCCTCAGACCTCTTTCAAGCACAAATGGCCCACCCTCTCCTAACACAATCTTGCATTCTGATTTCCCTAGGAGTGAAGTTGAGTCAGTCTTCTTTTCTACTAGAAAGCCATTGTGGGACACATTCTCTCTTGAATGTTAAGAAGCTTTCCCCTTTCCTCTCTAAGCTCTTACAAATGAAGAGTCTTAACGTTCTAAACTGGGGTGTTTTTCATGTGGGATTCAGGGCTTATTCTAGCTTTCAAAAACTGAACACCCTTCCTGATGGTGATTTTGTGAAATAAGAATCCAAATTCTCCAGAGACCATTTGAAGGATTCAGAGTAACACAGGCAAGCAATACTTTGGGTAAAAGGCCAAATTGTAATAGTTTAGGATTCATGGACTATAGACAGTTTGATTAAGAGCCTTTTTAAAGTTGTAGGAAGCATTCTTAGCTCCAGCATGTTCTATGGTCACAGAATTCATTTTGCTGACTCACTTGAATTAAAGGAAGAGAAAAGTACAGGGTATTTCTATGCCTATTTGTCTATACTGAGCTCAAATTGATCCAGAAGTGTACACCCAATGGAAATTAGGCCTCAGACTGATAAATGTCTGTATTAGGTCTGATTTATGACAAAAATTTGTAAAATTCAGGCTTCAAAGGCTCTTTTCCAAACATCTAAATACATGTCTATGTCTTCTCTATATGCCTGTATGTATATATGTATGTATGTATGTATGTATGTATGTATGTATGTATTTCAGAAAGGTCCTAAAATATTGTGCAAATACTATCTTATCTGATAAATTAGCTTATAAAATATCTTGAATTAAAAGAGCTCTATTATGATTGACTTCCAGAGACAAGTGTTTATAAAATTATATATTCTTCAAACTCCCAAGTATGAAGGAAGTTGGACTTCCTCTAATATCAATGTACTAAAAAAGAATTCTTAATGCAACTAATTTATATTTTAGGAATTTAAGCTTACAATAGTTCAGCAAGTCTTTTGCAAATGAGACTAATTTATTATTGTTGGTTTAATAAAAACAAATTCTGTCTTCTCTGAGTTATCAGCATTAATTAACATAGAAGACTACATTTTTATTCTATGACAGTGCACACTTCATAAGCTTCTGCAGGTTTATTGATAGAATAAGCTAACGTTACGTCTACTAAATATTTAAGATTATAAAAAATGCAAATATGTGTTTAACTAAATTAAATCATCATTCCAACAAAATTTGCTCCAATTGCATTTGCATTTTGTAACATGCTGGATGGGTGATTTTCAAGACCTTTAACTCAGGAACTGGGCTGATAGTTACTAACCTGAGTGAACTAACTAATGGATATTCCCAGACTACTTGGATCATTTCTAAGTAAGATGGAAAGGAGAAGCAGTAATTACTAGACATCACTTAGTGTTTTGTTTTTCAACTTCTTATTTGGGTACAGAATAGAGATGCTACATATTTTTTTAACTACAGAAATACAGGTGTTCATTTTGCCACTTTGAAAACTTGTATTAATGCATTCAGAAATTTATAGAGATCAGACTTAGCTATTGTTTGATGGATTTGTGTATATGATTTTCAAAAGAAATCAAATATTATATTGGGGAAAAATTTTAGATTTATCTTTTAAAATGACAAAGCTTTCTTGGATTACTATTTGCATCATATGGGCAGTTCTAACATATAATCTTCCAAGGTGACAAACTTCTACAACTTATGTTTTTATTATTTAATTGTATTTATTGGGAACAAACTAAGATTCTTTGCAATAACAGTAGCTCCTATATTCCTTGGAACTTTCCAGAAAACAAAGGTAGAAAATACATAAAAAACTTATCATGTAGGATCAGCTCTCAAGATTATGGACAATGTCTCAGAAACAGGAAGAAGAATAAGCTTTAGTTCCTGTTTGAGCTAGACCTTTCATCTATCCATTTACCTTATCCAGAGACACCGTGGCTTGTCATTTTCTGCTCTAGAGATTCAAGTAGAATAAGACTTACTTCACAGGCTTGCCTGGCTCTGGGATCTTTGAGTCAAGACTATAATCACACCACCAGCCTTACTGGACCATCTCCCTGGGAAAATGCCAAAACCTTCTGCAAACATTCTCACAAATATATTTAGAAATAATGTTTTACCAGCTATCTGAGTATCTAGTCATGATGCTTAAAATTATTTATCATAGTTCCTTGGGTACATAGGTATATCATGATCCTAAATGATCAAAAACAGTCTAGATACCATCGGTAGTATCCTTGACATAATTCTAATCAAACATTCACATGTCACAATAGATTTTGACACTTGTCTTTCCAAACTCAAAACCTAGATTGTATACCTTGCACCTTGAAAACATATCAGAGATAGCACCAAAGTTTTTCCTAGGGAATCACAAGGAATTTGTTCGTTTGTAAGTGAAAACTTAAAGAAGCATTACATATAATTATGCTTATTTGATTATTACTTTAAGTAATAATCAAATTCATGGGATGATATGTCAAATTAGAAGAGAAATTCTGACTTTCCAATTGTAAATATGTGAGTCAATGCTTATGCATGGAAATAGTTCAGTCATTATATGCTGTTATAAGAGCTTCCTAAAGAATTTCCTATATCCTGAACACTGATAACATCTATCTATTGATTAGTATCTTTGTGATGGCTTCTTTATTGACAGCTTATCAATAATAATTTTATCTATTTTAAAATGTTAAGTGGGTAACAAAATCTTCAATTTGAATGAAGCATCTTTGAGTCCAGTGATTTTCTTTGAAGTTTTACATCACTTATATAGGATGTTTTATTAACACAGAGAGGCTAAGAGCCTAATCAGACTCACAAAACACTTTACTCTATGCTTTGTGTGTCCTTTTATATTCCTGGAGTATATTTTAATGATTTATTATGATTTTATACGTTTGAGTGTTTTTCATATATATGTCTTCACTGGTTCTGATCGCTCCCACTGACTCATGCCAATTTGTAGGAGGCCTGGCTGTTTCTGCTGGATCATGTTGCTGCTGCATATACATGAAGACATATATAGATATATACATATATATGTCTAAAGCATGTGTGCAGACCCTGTAGAGGTCTTAAAAAGGCCCAGGTTGCCCTGGAACTAGAGTTACAGATAGTCCTGAGTGGGACTGGGAATTGAACCCAAATCCTCTGCATGGGCTAAACCATCTAGCAAACCCCTGAAAGAAAGTTTGATTGTTATAGATATTTTATCAGAAACTAGTTTAAGTGGAACATATTATTGTGTTTTACCAGCTATAAAAGCAACAAAATCTTCTCCTCAGTCCCATTATTCCTGGAATGAAGTCACATCAGAAGTTATACTTTTGAAATGTCTCACTCAGTAAACTGAGTGTAGCAATTTAAGCCTTGTCTCAGTTTCAATTTTATGCTAAGGTTCTATTGAAAATGTAAACAGATACTGACCAATTCTGCTCTTGGAAATAGAAGTATCATCTCAGATTTTACCCAGCAGTGCAGGCTTAGATATTTTAAAACCTACTTTTAATAAGGATTCTCAAACATTTCAGCCCCCCTTCTAGCCCACCATCCAAAAGTAGGGGAGAAAGATGGCAAATAGGACAAGGGGAGTGGACCTGGTTAGAAGTCATTCTTAGGGGGCAATTCCAATCTCTGTTTGTCAGGATACCAGAAGTCCAGTTCACTAGGGTCAGGATACCAAACACGAATCGGCAGCAGTGACACAATCCAGCAGAAACAGGCAGGCCTCCTACAGATTGGCATGAGTCGGCAGGAGTGACCAGAACAAGCAAAGACTCAAGACCAGAGAAGCTGTGAAAGGATAGTGCGCAAGCAGCCGATCACTGTCCGCTGACTCCTATTTATACTCTCTCCAAACATCACGTGTCCTCTCATGGGTCTGTCACAGCAAAACACCATGTGAGATCTCAGCAAGACACCACTTTATATCACATGACGCAACCAGAAACTTCCACTTCATAGCAGGGCGGCTTCAACTTCATAACAGCCCTGCTTCAGCCTTTTGAGACATGTGGGTGAACGCATCAGGCACCGCACTGGTTCTGTGAACTTCCTAACTGCCAAATGTTAAATGGCATCTCTAGTCAGCAGATCCCCCTTATTGTCTTTTAGGTTCATTCTCTTTCTATTATCCCACTGTCATTTAGTAAATATTCAAGAAAACAAAAAAAATTTATATTCAATCACTACGCTGCTATAAATCTCATTGATTAATTGATGCTCGGAATCTTTTGAAAGCCTTGGTCTATTTTTCTGCCTTCTTTCTACCTCTCCTTCCCTATTCCAAAGAAAACGTCGAACTACTGTTACATATAAAAGTTACAATGATGTTCTGGTTTTCTTATGATGGATATATTTTTAACATCAAAAGTTGTCAACTTTAGATACACATCAAGAAAAGATGTCTGTAACTCCAAAAGCCCTCTCAGTGCAGAGATCACAGCTCCCAGATCTACAATCCTCTGCAAGACATTACCAGTTAGAAGGCAAGGTAGAGTTGCCAGAAGCCCAGTGCTTTCCTCCTTCACGTGGTCCAGAAGGCATGTCAAGTGTATGATTAAACCTTATTGTGTTGATGACAGCTTCTCCATACATAATGAGCTCGGATTAAGCACAAACTATTGGAAAAGGCACAATGTAAATATACACGAGAGGCCCTGCAAATAAGCACAGTGGAGATGGCCATTTCCTCACAGATGAATGAAACAAGCCCCTGAAATCTTTTCTAAAGTTTTCTAACAACACGAGTGAAATGTGGGAACAGGAGTGATCTTTCACTGTTCCTCATTTTTAACGGTCAGCTTGGCTGTGATCATTAAAGATGATCATTGGCAAGGAGCAAACTTCATGGAATTTGAAATGCCCTAGAGTTATGTATGTGCTGTGGAAATCTGATGCGAGTAAAACAAAGGGAAGATTAGAATGGTTTTCCAAGAAAACCCGAAAAGCTTTGTTGACTCTGGGAACCCACCTACAGAAGAAAGAAGCAGTAAGAGGACTGTCGGGAAGATGGGGAGCAGGCCCTCATTCTAGGGTCATGATTGTGAAAGTTCCCAATGTACTTCCTGCACTGAGATCTAGCTAACAAGTAATAGAATTCTGAGTAGGAAGACCAAGGGATTGACATGCAAATAAGCTCTCCAGGCAACCTACATGCCTTAAATTCTGCTCAGGGAGGAATATTTGGGGTGCTCATTTGCATTGCATTGGTTGGTTAGCAAATAGTACATTGGGTTCACAGCCACTTTAAAACACTCCTTGTCAGATCCTGAGAACAAATGGAAATGTCTGCACAAAGGAGACTGAGCAGTGAACTCTCCACCATAAGTCAGAGAAAGACAATGCTCCTGCTGGGAAGATAAATATTCTCTTTACATGGGCATCACATAAACTGAGGCCACAGATGACTGTGACCACCTCTTGTTAAAACAAAGCTCTTGGACCCATTAGCTCCTTTTCAGGTTTAATTTCTGGTCCCCCCACTCCATGGTGCTTCCAAATGAATTCCTCTTGGAGTCATAGCGCATACTAATGTTACTGCATCTGCTTCCAATTTATAAAAGTGCACTTTAGGAAATGCTTTTTTTTTCTTTAATCCATAACAGTATTTATTGCTGCAGGAGAATCCTAGGCCTGTCCTTTGGCAAGCTCTCAGCTCTCAATTTAACCAGGCAAAGCAGTGCACTTCTTTCCTTCCTTAAATGGGGACTTTATCTCTGCAGTTTGGCTACTTTATTGTCAATTAAAAAGAGAAGGAGAAGGAGGAGGAGGAGAAGGAGGAGGAGAAGGAGGAGGAGGAGGAAGAGGAGGAGGAGGAGATTAAATGGTCATCTTAAAGTCAGGGTAATTCCAAGAGGTTCTTGTATAGAGCATTGTATAGGAAAATGTATGGAACATTTTTGAGATGGGGTTTCACAATATAGTTCAAGCTTGACTTAGAATCACAGTCTCCTGCCTCAATCTCCCACATGTTAGAGATACAGGTCTGAACTACAGTACACAGCTCCTATTCTCTTCTCAGCAGCTATGGTGCCTGAACTGTCCCAGCTGCTGTTCAGAGCACCTACCTTTCTGCTGTCTCACTTCTAACACTTCCTGGAAAAATAAAATAAAGTAGGCCCATTCAGTAATATACATGAAACGCTTTCTCAATACCCTCAGTGGACACAGTCTTCTCTATAAGATTGTCAGAAAGGTGTATGTAAAGGAATACAATTATTTCAAACATGTTGTGTAACCGACTAGATCAGTTCCATGAACAAAGCTCCTGTCCCTGTGGCTCTATTATCAACTATCCTTTGAGAATCTCCTGGAGTCCTACCTGTTTCAACTAGCAACACTCAAGAGGTAGCGATGATCTAGTTCTCCAACATTGCAAGGTCAAGGCAGATAAAACACACAAGAGTAGCCCAATAGATCACTTGATCACTCATGCACAATAAGTGCAATAGCCACCCTTTAAAGGATGTTTACCTGGGTTCCTGTCTCCTGTTATATCATCTCATCCTTTTGGACTAAGTGTTCCATTCCATGTGGCACAGTGCAAACACTTTTTATAACAAGCAAATAACAGCATCTCATATCTTCTAACTTTATAGCCCCATGCAAATATTTAACTTTTATCCTGGTTTCTTATTTTCTATGTTAGAGAAGTAGTGTTTAGTTTTGCTCAGCATACTAAAGAATAGATGAAAGATTCAAAAATGAAAATAGCATTAAATACAAATAAGATCTATGGCATAGCTGAAATCTTGAATAAGGCAAGTACAGCGATAATAGCTCTTAACCAGCAAAAGCCACAGAGGGAGTGCTGCCAGTGGGAAATGTGTAGCCAGCAATGTTTTATTGGTTAGAAATTGAAAACATTTTCCCCCTAAAATCACTTGTTCCCATATCCTTACCAAATGGTATGGAACTAATACAATTAATACAATTAATGTCATAATTATCCTCAGTTTTTACATTTTGAAAAGAACCAGGTGACCAGATTTAAAATTCTGTCCTGTTTATGAGTGTCATTGAATGTTTGTGGAGTCTTAGTCTGTCGTGTCCCCTTTAACAGGATTTTTAGAAGTGAGTTATTTAGAAAGAATAGAAATGTGTTTCTCACCATCTGGAGGTTGAGAAACTCAAGCCAGAGTGTCATCATCTATCTGGTGGCAGTCTTCTTGGTGAGATGTCACATGGCATGACAGAAGAGCAATGGAGAACCACTCCAACAAACCCACATCCATTCCTGCAGGCACAAACACACAACACTGATGAACTCACAGAGAGATGCATCCAATGCCTGAGCCTCAGGTTCCAACCGTGTAGACTTCACAGGACATACTTAGACCACAACGCAGCGTCTAAGCATCATTGTCTTAAATACTAAAGCAAAAGAGCCAGACTTTTAAGCCAGAACAACAAAACTACTAAAATATTTAAATGCTTTTCAACATTGATAGTCAAAAGAGAGAAAAAAATTGATCAAGAGAGAAAAAATTCACAAAGCTAATATTTATAACCGCATTAATAACGATCAACATACCTTGTTTGTTGAAATCATACTTCTTAGGCTCTAAGTATTTGCTCGACAGAAAGTCTTATTGTACTGACCATTTAATCTGGATACGAACTCTAAAAGCAAGTTTTATTCACAAGAACCATGGTTTCATAAGCCAGAGAAATAGTAATTCCTATAGAAAGCTGAATTGCTTAACACAATCATATTTTTCAGGGAAATCTTTAGTTTTATTTATTGGCCAGAAAATAATAAATTTCCAAAGGTTCTGACATGGTTAACTAGAAGCAAAAAGAGACAAAAAGATGTATCTGACTGTAATACACACACACACACACACACACACACACACACATACACTCACACGCACACACACACATATATTATATATATATGTATATATACTTTTATCTTTCCTAATCAAACACCTGTGAACTTTTTTAAGTTCAGCTTTGATTAAAACAAAATCATTTGCCCTGTTTTCATCTTGGTTCTCCATCATGGTCGCTATCTCCAGCTGTGATACAAAGCAGAACTTCAGGGGTGAATTATAGAAAAGGAAGAGAAATAAAACATCTATATGTCCCAGAGAAATGAATCAAGGCTTGAATGCCACAAAGAAATCAGTTTTGGGAGAAATAGAGAAGTAATCTCCGACCAGCCACATTTACAGAATCCACAGTAATGTGGCTACCCATAATGGCTGTCACAGGCTCCAAGGAGTGAAAACAGAAGAACAGGCCCACAGAGGTCAGTCCTAGAAAGGAAGGCTGATTTCATGCCCCTTACCAAAGCACGTAACTTCACTCTTTCAGCTTCTCTGCTGTGGCTCTAGATTATCTAGTTTTCTTTTCTAAAAGTTCTAGAGTTGCTCATGGTGGCATGCTGAAGCAGGAGAATCAAGAGTTTGAGGTGGGCTACATAGCAAACCTTGTCTCAAAAAAGAAAACAAGAAAAGAATTCTTTATTTCTTCCCTGAATCCTTGACAAGTAGCCTCTCACTCCAGATCTGCATGAGGAAGGTTTTTCAAAGGCCAATGCCAGCTCATCCTGACTGGCCCAGCCTGGGTTATGCATGCAGCCTACTATGGCTTGGATACAAGTATACCAAAGATCCTGTGTTAAAGGCTTAATCCGTCCATGGCGGGACCGAGAGGTGCTGTGATTCTTGAGGAGAACATGTAGAATCAACTGGAAAGTTCTCAAGTCATGTGACTTCAAAGGGAATTATGAACCAACCTTTATTCCCTTTTCTCTTGTTTTGCTTCTCTGACACAAGGTGACAAGTTTTCCTTTGCCACATACTCCCATAATCATACACTGCCTCACCAAACCCAGAGCAAGTGGAACTAACTAATCAGACACTCCAAAGTTATAAACTACAACAGCCCTCTCTCTCAGTATAAGATGATTGTCTTGGGCATTTTGTTACAGTGGTTGAAAGCTAGCTGCTAATCCACCCCTTGCTGGCTGATACACAGTTCTTTGAAATTAGCGCCACTAAAATTACAAATCGTACATTAATGATGTAATCCCCTCTGAACCCTTGGTGAGCCAGGACGTATGGGACAGTACTAAAAGAGCCAGCTTCTACTTGCTTCATGGTTGCATAAACCCCTGGGGAATTCCATAAAAAACCCTATTTGTTTATCAAATTTAATAATTATATTGAAAGTTTAAATTTAAGACCAACGGTGAAGAGTGGAAAGGATGAGGCCAATGCTAAAAGGTCACAATTTAAATGAATTATGATAAATACAAATAGAAGCTTTTAGAGAGCAGGCTCAGTGGCACACATATCAAACCTTGTGTGTCATTTTTGTTTAGGAGAGAATTTTAGCCATTATTGTTACTTATGGGAGAAGAATGGAAAGTTGTGTTTAGAAGATCATCTCAGAAAAAAAAGAAAATCGTCTCAGTGTATTGAATGAAAGAGATTAATGTTTATAAAATCCTCTAAATAAAAGAATAATGACACTTATAACATTAACTATTAAGTATGAGACAAATGTATTATAGCATACATTCAAGGATCACAAGGCAAAGTGGTCAGGGACAAAACCAGAACCGCACAGCAAATCTGTAACCTCCTCTGGGTTATTGAGTTTAGTGAGTTAGTGAAAATAAATCAATCTTTGATATGTGCTTCCTGCAGAGTTCCTTAAACATAAAAAGAAATAAGCTTTTGCTAAATAGTGAAGTCAGAAAACATTCATGGTTTAAGATACCTTTCTTTAATGAATCAACTACAGATTTATCTCTTGTTTTTCTTAGAACTCGTTTATACATAAAAAGTGCTTAATAATTATGTGTTCAAACAGTTTTAATAGTTTTTAATGTGGTAAGCAATAATAAGGAATTAAGTTAAGATTGGCATATTAATGAAAGATATTACTGAAAGGGTTTTTTTGTTAGAACTTTTCCCAAGTCTATGCCTTTAAGACTTCTTTAACCTTTGACATTTGACCTTCAGTCAAAGAACACTCCATGCAGAAACACAGTTGTCACTTCTGGACTACATGTGACTCACAATAACTAAAACAGGCTCATGAGAACCATTGGTAAAAATAAGTCTGTATATAAACCTCTGTGATGCATATTCTACTCATAGGATATATATATATATACATATATATCATTGCATTCATGCCTATGTGTATCTAATATATACCCATTAATATAGTAACAAGTTTATAAAAGCTATTCTCTATCTAATATCCTCATATGTTTCCACTTCTTTTCCTATTCTAGTCCTTCTTTAAAAAAAAAACACTCATCTCAACCCTGTAAATTGATTCCACAGCCACTAATGACTTGCAATCTATAGTTTGAGAAGCACTGCTCCAGACCAATTAAATATCGTACTTTGCTCTGAGAGCCTTCAATTAATTGGGCACACCTGGAGGCAGATGCTGCCATTTGGAAATGATCGCTGAGGCCAAATTATGGCCATAAATGTTCTTCCTAGCAACCCATGAAGCCTTTCTCTGCAAATTAGTAAGGCTGGCGTCACTGTAAATCTTGAAAGCATTTCCTTTATCTGAAGAAAGTATCTGCTTTCAAATGGTGAAGAGAATCCCCACTGAAAAACAAGCCAGACCACATAGTAAATCCAACAGAAAGTGATTAATGGGATGGGTTGTCAGAAAAGCCCAGCTTTCTCCCCTTAAGAAGTGTAAATAGGACCTCAAATTCATCTTCTTTACTGATTCCACTTAGGATAGTGGTTCAGAAATACATTTACTAGTTAATTATTAATCAGATAACCACCAGTGGCCTAGAAGAGAGAATGATAGGTAGGACTTTCCCTACATAGAGACAACTTTTCAGCAACAGCACCATAGCAGGATGTCTTAAAGATATAGAAATCTGGGTAATGTCGCAGATTTTAAAGATATGAACAAGTGTTCCCACTAACCCAGCAATGCTCACTAATACACGGCACCAGCCTTCCTGGTCACGTACTTGCTAAACCTTTTCTATGCACAGAGCTCAGACGGAGTGTCCATCAGAGTGTTTTTTGACTCAGCAATGAATTATTCTTTCGTGGATTCTTTGGGGTCTTCTATTCAGCTTAAGGAAGCTTATTTAATCCACTCTAGAGAGGACCCCATCCAGTGCCCCGAACAAAAGTAATGCTCAGTCCATATTTGTTAGTCTGGAGAGATGCTCCTAGTACAAAGCCCTTCATAAGCCTCATCAGCAAACTTTGATAACCAGATACCGTCGTAAGACAGAAACAACTCCCAAAGACTGTTGTGCGAAGAGGACAGGAAACTGCAGTTTCGAGCAGTGTTGTTTTTCTAGAGGATCTATGTTCAATTCCTAGCACCCACATGGTGGCTTGCAAACCTCTCCCCTTTTCTGGCTTCTTGAGGCACCAGGTATGAACATGGTACATAAAAAAATAATATTTTAAAGTTATTCTCTAGCTTTTAACACATACTGTGACACACACATATTCCTATACTCATGCATATACAAACACCGATAATAAATAATGCTTTAAATATTAAAAATAAATACTTGTTGAATGTTTGAGTGAATTGGTGGGTGAAAATGAATATACTGACAACTAGATTACCAAATGCTTTGTGCTCACAAACAGAAGAAAGAACAAGCACCTTGGCACATGGTCCATCCACTGACTTTCCCTTTATTCAGTGAGCCAAGCACCTCTCTGGTTATGATCAAACACACACACACACACACACATACATGCGCACACACACGCACACACACACATACACATGCACACATACACACACATACACACACATATACACGCACACACACATACACACACGCACACACACACACACACACACACACACACACACACACACACACACACGGTTCTTTCTACATACCATTCAACAAGTCTTTATTGGGTTCCCACTACTGGCCAGCAACTGAAGCCCTGTTTCATCCTTTCCTCTTCATCTCTTAATCCACATCTTCATTACTTCTCTTAGGTAATTTTTTTTTATTAACTTGAGTATTTCTTATATACATTTCGAGTGTTATTCCCTTTCCCGGTATCCGGGCAAAAATCTCCCTCCCCCCTCCCCTTCCTTATGGGTGTTCCCCTCCCAACCCTCCCCCCATTGCCGCCCTCCCCCCCACCAGTCTAGTTCACTGGGGGTTCAGTCTTAGCAGGACCCAGGGCTTCCCCTTCCACTGGTGCTCTTATTAGGATATTCATTGCTACCTATGAGGTCAGAGTCCAGGGTCAGTCCATGTATAGTCTTTAGGTAGTGGCTTAGTCCCTGGAAGCTCTGGTTGCTTGGCATTGTTGTACATATGGGGTCTCGAGCCCCTTCAAGATCTTCCAGTTCTTTCTCTGATTCCTTCAACGGGGGTCCTATTCTCAGTTCAGTGGTTTGCTGCTGGCATTTGCCTCTGTATTTGCTGTATTCTGGCTGTGTCTCTCAGGAGAGATCTACATCCGGCTCCTGTCGGTCTGCACTTCTTTGCTTCATCCATCTTGTCTAATTGGGTGGCTGTATAGGTATGGGCCACATGTGGGGCCGGCTCTGAATGGGTGTTCCTTCAGTCTCTGTTTTAATCTTTGCCTCTCCCTTCCCTGCCAAGGGTATTCTTGTTCCCCTTTTAAAGAAGGAGTGAAGCATTCACATTTTGATCATCCATCTTGAGTTTCATTTGTTCTAGGCATCTAGGGTAATTCAAGCATTTGAGCTAATAGCCACTTATCAATGAGTGCATACCATGTATGTCTTTCTGTGATTGGGTTAGCTCACTCAGGATGATGTTTTCCAGTTCCAACCATTTGCCTACGAATTTCATAAAGTCGTTGTTTTTGATAGCTGAGTAATATTCCATTGTGTAGATGTACCACATTTTCTGTATCCATTCCTCTGTTGAAGGGCATCTGGGTTCTTTCCAGCTTCTGGCTATTATAAATAAGGCTGCAATGAACATAGTGGAGCACGTGTCTTTTTTATATGTTGGGGCATCTTTTGGCTATATGCCCAAGAGGACCTCAGAAGATGGAAAGATCTCCCATGCTCATGGATTGGCAGGATTAATATAGTAAAAATGGCCATTTTACCAAAAGCAATCTACAGATTCAATGCAATCCCCATCAAAATACCAATCCAATTCTTCAAAGAGTTAGACAGAACAATTTGCAAATTCATCTGGAATAACAAAAAACCCAGGATAGCTAAAGTTATCCTCAACAATAAAAGGACTTCTCTTAGGTAATGTTAGTGGCCTCTGAAATCTTCTCTGCATTCTGCTTTGAGTGGTACCCAGGCAGCTGCCCAAGTAAATAAATATATATATATATATATATACATATACATATATATATATATATTCTGCTAAAAAATGTCTCAAATCTAAACATCCAGGTATACAGTACAAGGTTCCCCTGTTTCCTTGGTTCATCCCCCTAATACCAGTTCTACACCTCACTTAAATAGCGAAACCTTTGCACTTTGATGAAGGATCAATGTTATTTTATCATGCTATAATCTGAGCACTCTACTCCTTCTAATTTAATATTCCTCCCACTTTCTGCACTTGAGATATCTTTATTCTGTTTTAACAATCCAGGGCTGGGTATGGTGGAACATGCCTCTAATCCTAGCATTTAAGAGGCAGAGCCAGGTGGACCTGTGTGAGTTTGAGGCAAGCCGGGGCAACACAGTGAGACCTTGTCTCTAACAAAGAAGAGCCCAAGGAATTCCACTATTCCTACTGGGGTTCTGCTTCATGAAGCCCTATTTGACTATTGAAATATATTGCTCTTCATTTCCATGGCTGTTATTGCCCTGCTCTATATGGATGCAGTTATTCAGGATTAAATCATAGCCAGCAAGAATTGAACATGAAAAAAATTCAGTTTTCTGTGCAGAGTACCAACCATAGTTATTGGCCATAATAATTATGGCCACCATTTCTAACAATACCCAATGTGGCTATTTAAGAAGGAAATTATTTAAAGGTTCTGATGGCTACAAAATTCAGGGAGAGCCATAAGTTAGATGCTCCTCGACTAACCGGTGGTTGCAGTGGATAGAACACTCAGTTGCTTTAATGGACAGTTGTAGCTGAAATCTCAATTCCATTGCCTCAGTTGGCGATGTTATCACCTGCAGTTTCTTCATCAGTTACCCATGAAAAGTCAAACACTTTACCATCAAATTGGCCAAATAACTCTGTATCATCCATATTTCTTCCTTCCAAATGTTACGCCCAAATTCAGTCCATGCGTTAGCACCACCTGTAAGGCCGTTACATGCTCCCACATAGATTTCTCATTACAATGTGTTCTGGGAAATGTATTTTGTATAGCTCCCCTATGGGAGCTATGCTAGAAGCAAACTAAACTGGATAAATTAGAAAGACACTTCAAAATTCCTCTCATATAAATGTTTATTAAATGATGAGCTAGAAAGATGAAGTAGGGGCTGGGGAGATGGTTCATCACCTACCAGCACTGGCTACTCTTGGAGAAGACAAAGACTTGGTTCCCAGCACCCACACAGTGGCTCATTATCTCCTGTGCTTTCAGTTCCCGGGGATCTGATGCGTCTTCTGACCTCTGTAGGGCATACACATTGCACATACAGAGATGTGAATGAACACGCATACACATTAAATATAGTTTTAAAAAATAGATGAACTATAGAGGTCATAGTTACCATTTTAACTCAGTATGTTGTGTTGTTTAAAATAATTTTAATAAGTAATTTGAATTTAACCTTAAATTTAAAAGATAGGCCATTTCCTTTTTCAAAGTATTGCTTGGCAATATATCAAAACAATTCTATTCCCCTGGCCTTTAATGTATCCGCTGCTTCTAATGTTTTCTAATTCTCTTCTTTTGTGTTTCTTCTATTTCAACTTACAAGTTAAAACATACTGCATTGTTTATTTATATAAAGACACGAGCCCTTCAATTATAACACATATTGATTCTGATAATAAAAGACTGCTTCAAATACAAGGTCATAGCACTTATTTCTGTAAGAACAGATGAAATAACATTTTAAATTTCTCCCTTTGCACTTGGGACCTATGCAGTACATTAATAACAATTAATTTACCTATTTTAGACATTCCAAATATAATATTAATCTATTTTAGATTTAGGAAGTATAGAACTCTTTTGTAAAATCCCCAAAAGCCCAAATAATTTCCTTTCCACTCACATTTTCATAACTTCATTTTCCCCATGGGTTAAGCCTCCCAAGTCACAATCTTCTTTCACAGTTACAACATATGCCAATTTGAAGACCCACATCAAGTTTCCAAAGATAGGACAATCCACAGTACTAGGACTCAATTCCGATGAAGACACTGTGCTAGTCACTTCATGTTGATAATGCCACTATCTGCTGCCAGCTGGAGCAATAGCAGGCCCTGTGGTTGCTCAGACACAGTGGCCTCTGCATGCCTAGGCCACTGCACACTAAAGTGGGTCCTAGAGAACAGATTTCCTGTGAGCCTATATAAGCAGGTGCTTTGCAGGCACTCACTTCCCAAGGGAGTCTCTCAGATGGATTTTTTTCCTCTCTTTTTTTTTAATTTTTTTTATTAACTTGAGTGTTTCTTATTTACATTTCGAGTGTTATTCCCTTTCCCGGTTTCCGGGCAAACATCCCCCTAATCCCTCCCCCTCCCCTTCTTTATGGATGTTCCCCTCCCCATCCTCCCCCCATTGCCACCCTCCCCCCAACAATCACGTTCACTGAGGGTTCAGTCTTAGCAGGACCAAGGGCTTCCCCTTCCACTGGTGATCTTACTAGAATATTCATTGCTACCTATGAGGTCAGAGTCCAGGGTCAGTCCATGTATAGTCCTTAGGTAGTGGCTTAGTCCCTGGAAGCTCTGGTTGCTTGGCATTGTTGTTCATAAGGGGTCTCGAGCTCCTTCAAGCTCTTCAAGTTCTTTCTCTGATTCCTTCAACAGGGGTCCCGTTCTCAGTTCAGTGGTTTGCTGCTGGCATTTGCCTCTGTATTTGCTGTATTCTGGCTGTGTCTCTCAGGAGCGATCTACATCCGGCTCCTGTCGGCCTGCACTTCTTTGCTTCATCCATCTTGTCTAATTGGATGGCTGTATATGTATGGGCCACATGTGGGGCAGGCTCTGAATGGGTGTTCCTTCTGTGTCTGTTTTAATCTTTGCCTCTCTCTTCCCTGCCAAGGGTATTCTTGTTCCCCTTTTAAAGAAGGAGTGAAACATTCACATTTTGATCATCCATCTTGAGTTTAATTTGTTCTAGGCATCTATGGTAATTCAAGCATTTGGGCTAATAGCCACTTATCAATGAGTGCATACCATGTGTGTTTTTCTGTGATTGGGTTACCTCACTCAGGATGATATTTTCCAGTTCCAACCATTTGCCTATGAATTTCATAAAGTCATTGTTTTTGATAGCTGAGTAATATTCCATTGTGTAGATGTACCACATTTTCTGTATCCATTCCTCTGTTGAAGGGCATCTGGGTTCTTTCCAGCTTCTGGCTACTATAAATAAGGCTGCTATGAACATAGTGGAGCATGTGTCTTTTTTATATGTTGGGGCATCTTTTGGGTATATGCCCAAGAGAGGTATAGCTGGATCCTCAGGCAGTTCAATGTCCAATTTTCTGAGGAACCTCCAGACTGATTTCCAGAATGGTTGTACCAGTCTGCAATCCCACCAACAATGGAGGAGTGTTCCTCTTTCTCCGCATCAGATGGATTTATTATTTTATATCCTGTGACTAAGATGGGTAATCTCCATACAGTTTTGAGAGATCTTGTTGCTATTACATGGAGTTTTAATAACTCTGATCTTTTCAAAAACCATACCTTTTTTGGCTCCTACTCTATATTGGCTATTTTTGGCCAAACCACAAGATTTTCAGATTTTCTCTGATTTTAACTCTCAAGTCTTTTTTAATTTAAATTTTATATGTATGAAATTCATTGTCTGTATCTACGTCTGTGTACCCTGTGCATGCCTGGTGCTGTGGAGGCTAGAAGAGGGCATCAGCTCCCCTGGAACCTGAGTTAAAGATGATTGTGAGTCACCATGTGGGTGCTGGGAATTGAACCAGCATCTTCTGGAAAAGTTGTCAGTGCTCATAACCACTGAGCCATCTCTCCAGCCCCTTGCCCTCTGTTCTGATGTGAATCAGGCTGAAAGCAACCAGCAAAAACCCAGACACAGTATGAATTCTCTTCTACCTTGAATTTTCTGCACCCAGTTAATTAATCTTTCATTTTCAAACTCAGACTCTCCCTAAGTCTTGGGTTAGGGACAAGTTCTTTGCTGGAATGTAACACTATGACCTCTTGTCCTGTTCCTCCAGGAGTCCTTGTTTCTGTCTGAGATCTCCTGAGTCTTTACTGTTTGTATTTAGATTGATGTTGTAGCCTGCTGCACTCCCAACAGACACACTAAGCTTTGTTCACAGCATCCTTTGACTCCTCAACTTCACATCTCTAAAGTCTTCTGAATCCTACTAGATGCCAAAGGCTTAAGAACTACATGATTAGTTTTAGTCACAGAAACAACCCACTTCTGTTAGGTCAATATTCCTATTCCGTGTGGTTTGGTTTGGTTTTGTCACTGTAACAAACATATCTGACACAAACAATTTAAGTGAGGAAGGATTTATTTGGATTCTGGAGGGTGTGGATAAAACCCTGAGTGAGTGAAGTCCTAAGAGGATGTGTGCTGTTGATACAGACATTGCCTTTTCAAAGACCCCAGATTCTCAGACCCACGGAGAAATGACAAAGCCTTCCCTACCCCCACATATGACTCATGGGGAAATGACAAGGAATTCTTCTAGTCCACGTGTGGACTTTGTGTATGCAGAAAATGTCCACCATTGCATTCCAAGATGTTTGTAGCATGAGGACAGCTCCCACCAAGATTAACAAAGCCTGCATCCTTTTTCAGCAATACTCTACAGAGGGCCATGTGAAAGAGATCCTCAGGGATTCATTCACTCGCCTATGTCTTTATGATAAAATATGCACAATGTAAAACAATACCATTTTGACCATCTTTTAAAATTTTATTATTATTTATTTATTTATACTCCAGATTTTATTCCCCTTCCAGTCCACACCCCCACCCCCTACTGTTCCACATCCCATACCTCCTCCCTGACCCCTTGTGTCCCTGAGGATGTCCCCACCTCTTGCCCCTCCCCACCAGACCTCTAAACTCCTGGGGCCTTCAGACTCTTGAGGGTTAGGCGATTTTCTCTTACTAAACACAGACCTAGGAGTTCTCTGCTGTACATGTTTTAGGGGCCTCATATCAGCTGGTGTACGCTGCCTGGTTGGTGATCCAGTGTCTAAGAGACCTCCAAGGTCCAGGTTACTTGAGACTGCTGATCCTCCTACAGGTCGCCTTCCTCCTCAGCTTCCCCCAGCTTTTCCCTAATTCAACCAGAGGGGTCAGCAGTTTCTGTTCATTGATTGGGTACAAATATCTGCATCTGACTCTTTCAGCTGCTTGGGTCTTTTGGAGGGCAGTCATGGTAGGTGCCTTTTTGTGAGTGCTCCATAGCTGCTGTAATAGTGTCAGGTCTTGGTGCCTCTCCTTGAGCTGGATCCCACTTTCGGCCTGTCGCTGGACCTTCTTTTCCTCAAGTTCTTTTCCATTTCCATCCCTGCAGTTCTTTCAGACAGGAACAATTATGGGTCAGAGTTTTGACTGTGGGATACCAACCCCATCCTACAGTTGATGCCCTGTCTTTCTGCTGGAGATGGACTCTACAAGTTCCCTCTCCCCAACTATAGGGCATTTCATCTAGGGTCTCTTTACAGCTTCCCACACAGGACAACAGTTTGACTGCTCCTCTGAAAATCCAACAGTCTAAAGACCTCCCAAAAGATCTACTACAGCCAGGGCAACAGATAAGAAGTTTCTCTGCCCCTCTGAAGGCCCTCCAGTTGGAAAACCCCACAGGAGGTCTGCTACAGCAAGGGCCATAGGCCTACCAGGAGACCTGAAGCAACCCAGGTTCAAAAGAGGCAGATTCCAGACAGTCACCCAGACCAGCAAACACCAGGGATAACCAGATGGTGAGAGGGAAGTACAAGACCATGAGCAACGGAAGCCAATATATGGGGCATCATCAAAATCCAGTTCTCCCACCACAGCAAACCCTGAATACAGCAACACACCTAAAAATCAGGAAGCTAACCTAAAATCCTATCTTGTGAAAATAATAGAGTCCTTTCAGTGAGTTTACAAATAACTCACTGAAAGAAATACAGGAAAACACAGGTAAATAGGTAGAAGCCCTTAAAGAAGAAACAAATAAATCCCACATAATCAAACAGGTGAAAGAATTTCATTAAGCAGTTCAAGACCTAAAACTGGAAGTAGAAACAATAAAGAAAGCACAAATGGAAGCAAACTGATTAATGGAACACCTAGGAAAGAGGTCAGGAATTACAGATGTAAGTATCACCAACAGAATACAAGAGCTAGAAAAGAGAATCTCAGGTGTAGAAGATACTGTAGAAGAGATTGACACAACTGTCAAAGAAAATTCAAAACACAAAAAACTCCTAACCAAAACATCCAGGAAATTCAGGACACAATGAAAAGACCAAATCTAAAAATAATTGGAATAGAGGAGAATGAAGATTCCCAGCTCAAAGGACCTGAAAAATCATAGAAGAAAACTTCCCCAACTTAAACATAGAGATACAAGAAGTCTGTAGAACACCAAACAAATAGGGCCAGAAAAGAAAATCCTCTTGTCAAATAACAGTCAAAACACTAAACACACATAACAAAGAAAGACTATTAAAAGCTGCAAGGGAAAAGGGCCAAGTAACATACAAAGGTAGACCTATCAGAATTACACCAGACTTCTCAACAGAGACTATGAAAGCCAGAAGAGCCTGGTTAGAGGTCATGCAGACTCTAAAAGAACACGAACACCCGTCCAGGCTACTAGACTCAGCAAAACTCTCAATCAACATAGATGGAGAAACTGAAATATTTCAAGACAAAACCAAATTCAAACAGTATCTATCTACCAATCCAGTCCTACAGAGGACTCTAGAAGGAAAACTCCAACACAAGGAAGGTTTCTACACCAATGAAAAGACAAGATATTAAGCATCAACACAAACCAAAGCTTACAACAAAGCCAAAAGGAGAGAAACACAGGCACATAAAGCCACCTACAAAAACATATATAACAGGAACCAACAGTCATCTGACCTTAATATCTCTCAATATTAAAGGACTCAATTCACTTATAAAAATATATAAGCTAACATACTGGATACACAAACAAGATCCAGCATTTTGCTGTGTGCAAGAAACACACCTCATTAATAAAGACAGCACACAATCTCAGAGTAAAAGGATGGAAAAATGTCTTCCAAGCAAATAGTCTCAAGAGACAAGCTGGAGTTGCCATCCTAATATCCAATAAAATAGACTTTCAACCAAAAGTTATCAAGCATTTTGACCATCTCTAAGTGTTTAGATTTGTAGCATTAAATATATTCAAATCTCTCACAATCATCTGTCTACAAACCTTCCATCTTCCCACTAAATTCTGTACCCAGTAAACACTAACTTCCAAGTCTACCCTCTCAGAATATGGCAGACACCATCCAACTTTCTGTTTCTTTGAACTGGACTTCTCTGAGAACCTCATACAGTGTGATGATTTAATCATTGTCCTTTTGTGTCTGATTTATTTTATGTAGAAAATGGTTCCAAACTTCATACATATATTACATATATGACAAATACTTCTTTTAAGGCTAAAAATAATTAAATTCTAACATGCTTTTATCCACTGCTCATCCATTAGCAGACAATGCATGTTTACTACTTGGCATAAGACTGTTCTGACCATGTTTATGATGGAATCCCAGATTCCAGTATTTTGAAGAACATACCCAGAAACCATTTCCTGGCATTATGCCATTGTGTCATAAATGGTAGATGATACCCATGATGGTTCAACAAATTCTATAGAACAGACTAGAAACTTGCATCACTGTTTTTTTGTAAATAATCTTCATTGAATTAAAATGTTGCACTCAGGTACATGTTTTTGGATAGAGTAATGTATGCCCAAACTTTCAGATATCTGACTTCTTCCAGAATCGTCTGTATGAATGGCAAGAGGATTCTTTAAGCTCCAACTAACCACACCTCTTTTATATCCAGCTTAATGCCAGTGTTTTTGTTTACTTGTTTAAAGAGATTTTTCTGCAGGCTCAAGATAAAATGGTGTCTATGTTTAAAAAAAAATTACCTACCTCATGATAGCCTAGCTTTACGATAGAAAAGTTCTACCCTGATCAAAACAAAACAGGAATCTTTTTTTTTTATAGGATTTTTTTATTTACATTTCAAATATTATTCCCTTTCTGGGTTTCCCGTCCATAAGCCCCCTATACCATTCCCTTTCCCTTCTTCTATAAGGGTGTTCCCCCTCCCCAACCAACCCCCTTTTCTGTCTCCCCACCCTGACATTCCCCTGCACTGGGGGATCCAGCCTTGACAGGACAAAGGGCTTCTCCTCCCATTGGTGCCCTTAAACTTTATGTGGAGACAACAGGGAAGTCAGGATGTAGCCTGCTGAGTACTAGGCTACAGTCAATTTGACAAAACAGGAATCTTATATGACTTGAGTATATAGTATCTGACAGAACATGTTCTGTCAAACAATAAGAACACTGTTGCCTCTGACCTAAGACCATGTGAAGCTTAGGTAAATAGTGTTTGAAAACTATTGGAAATGATACATTTCCACTGCTAAATTCTTCCTGTTCAAATAGCACAAGCTCTGATTTTTTTTTTAAATAAGAAGATGCCCTTTTCCCACTAGGTGAGTGGACACATCCTCCCATGTAGGACTAAGAGTTTGACACTATTCATGTGTAAAGATCTATCAAAGGTTTTCAATGAAAGAATGTGTGAGCGACAAGATCTGTCATGATCCAGCTTAAAATGCAAACTTACTGGTTGCATGAGCAACATACATGATGTCATAAAGCTTATATTAGAAGGAATGATAAGATTCTTTTCTGTTTTGTTAAATTCTCATTTGATCTTTTATGATAATGTAAGTGACTATTGAAGTAAATAGTGGATCAATATTCTTAACCTTTAAAGTATTTATTAAAAAGTGACCAGTTGGGGCTGGGGATTTAGCTCAGTGGTAGAGCGCTTACCTAGGAAGCGCAAGGCCCTGGGTTCAGTCCCCAGCTCCGGAAAAAAAAAGAACCAAAAAAAAAAAAAAGTGACCATTTTTCCTTAGTGCATTTACTCCATCAACAAACAGTGGTTGAACACCTACCTACATGAAAAGCACACTAGAAACTATTAAAACTGTAATGTAACAATGTGAAGTTAAGCATTTGCCTATGTACATTAGCGAATTGCTTTAGAATAAGTTTTAAAATACCATGTGTGGAAATATTTAGCATGTTTTAGGAAAGCATTAACTTCTTAAAGATCTCATAGCTGTGACCAGAGCAGCTCTTACATTTATCATCTAGCACTGACCCCCCCCAAACAAAAGTTCACAACTATGGTCTTAATAAAAGATTATACAAAGAAAAAAATGGACTCTGACTGCTTTGCACCTCAAAGAGGACACTTCTGCCTCTCTTGTAACTCCTCTGCCCTCTTTGTAGTTAGTCAACAGTCAGCACATTATTACTGATTGCTAAACACTATTCTTGACATTTGGAGAGATATATTTTTAAAAAGCAAAAGGCATGAATTTCTCAGACACCCAGCAAGAAGGTGGAGATTATCCATGAGCCCTGTAATGGGAGAATCAAATTCTAGTGTCCAGCATGATGTAATAGTTGGGAAAGATGCATTCAGCTCCTCCCTCAAAAATTTTAAAGTCTCATCATGAGGAGGGGAAGAGTCAGATTTTGGACCTAGGGTTTGTATATAATTCTATATAACTTTTATAAAGCATACTGCTGAACACCACACAGCTGCTACTTTCAACTGGTTCACTCCTGGTCTTGATTCTCCAAGTCTGTTGCTTGAGGAATTTGAGACAGGTGAAGGCAGGTGGCAAGAAAGCTGTAAGGTTGTTTTCTAACTCTCCATATTTTCTTTGCTTGACTTTAGTAGTGAATTCCAACTTTTATTGAGAACGGTACAGCCTTCTTTTTATTAGTTAATTATTTTGTTTACATCCCAAATGCTGCTCCCTCTCCCAGTCCCTCCCTCACCAAGCAGGCCTCCTGGGAGGCCTGTAGAGCTGTGGGGTGGAAATAGGGGTATTGGGGAAAGGAGGGATCGGTGTCTCACTGTGTTTTGGATTTCTTGGAAGGCAGGTACAGCTTTGGATTGGGATACACAATAAGCTGCTTTGTAACTGCTACTGATGCAGGCTAGACTGGAAGTAGGACAGTCTTCTTATACCAATCTGTTTATCCAGTTCCCTGATCCACTACCTGGATCTGGCAAAATTGTTGGATTCTCTCTATTCTTTCCAAGCAGCTAAGGCAGTGGTGATTCTCCACCTTCCTAATGTTGCAACCCTTTAAATACATTTCTTCATGTTGTGGTGACCCCCCAGCCATAAAATTACTTAGATGTTACTTTATAAGTGTAATTTTCTTACTGCTATTAATTGTACTGTATCCAATGATTTGTGTATATCTGATATGCTAGATATCTGATATGTGACCCCAATGATGTTAGGATCCATAGGTTGAGAACCACTGATCTCAGGCTCTCTGTTCCTGATAGTCTTTGCTGGGCGATAGATGACAGATAAATTCAGCCTTCATCCTTAGACTTAATGCACACTCAAACTGAATCCATAGAAAACAAACACCATTTTATGGGGAAGCTAGTCAAATCATTTTATCACATCTATTGGTGATTCAGCAGATAATTGGACATTGACCTTCCTATAGGGTTATGTGCATCCCTTATGGTCACAAAGTTGCAAAACAAACAAATCATTTGAGCTTCTTTAAGGAAAGGAAAAGACACATGCACATTGAAAAGAAATGACCCCTGACCAAAAACCTGCCTGAAAAGGGCTGGTCTCCCAGGAGCCCTCTCACTCCTAAACCCACAGGTGAAACCTCACTTTCACTCCACTGATTATCCAAAGAGGGACCCACCAAGAGCTCACAGGGCACAGGAGCCACCAAGCAGCCTGGGACAGGATTCTTCCAGTCTTCATCTGGGCCCAATACTAAGGCTGTGTCATACAGCCCTCCAGAACCAAAGTTTGCCCAGAGAGAGCTAGTCTCCCAGGAGTGCTCTCACTCCAAGGATCAAAGACTCACAGGTCCACAAGAGGGACAAGCTCCAAACAGAAAACAAGATAAACTATAATCAGACTTAACCTGATGGCTAGAGGCAAGCATAAGTACCTAAGCAACAAAAACCAAGACTACGTAGCATCATCAGAGCCCAGTTCTCCCACAAAAGCAGATACTGAATATCCCAACATACTTGAAAAGCAAGATTTGGATTTAAAATCACAACTCATGCTAGTGACAGAGGATTTTAAGAAGGACATAAAGAACTCCCTTAAAAAAATACAGGAGAACACAGGTAAACAAGTAGAAACACTTAAAGAGTTACAGAAAAACACCAACAAACTGGTGAAAGAATTAAGGAAAACCCACCAGGATCTAAAAATGGAAATAGAAACAATAAAGAAATCACAAAGAGCGGCAACCCTGGAGATAGAAAACCTAGGAAAGGGATCAGTAGTCACAGGCAAGCATCACCAATAGAAAAAAAGGGGATTGAAGAGAATCTCAGGGGAAGAACATAGCATAGAAAATGTTGACACAATGTGAAAAGCAAAAGGCTCTTAACCCAAAACATCCAAGAAATCGAGTATATAAAGAGAAGATCAAACCTAAAAATAATAGGTAAAGAAGAGAGCAAAGATTCCAAACTTAAAGGGCCAGTAAATATCTTCAACAAAATTATAGAAAACTTCCCTAACCTAAAGAAAGAGATAGAATAAACATACAAGAAACCTAGAGAACTCCAAACAGATTGGACCAGAAAAAAATTCCTCCCATCATATAATAGTCAAAACACCAAATGTACAAAACAAAGAAAGAATATTGAAAGCAGTAAGGGAAAATGTCAAGTAACATATAAAGGCAGACCTATCAGAATTAAACCAAATTTCTCAACAGAGACTATGAAAGCCAGAAGATCCTGGGCAGATGTCATACAGACCATAAGAGAACACAAATGCCAGCCCAGGCTACTATATCCAGCAAAACTCTCAATTACCATAGAGGGAGAAACCATATCTTGGAGAAATCATATATTTCATGACAAAACCAAATTTACACAATGTCTTTCCACAAATCCAGTCCTACAAAGAATAATAGATGGAAAAACTCCAACACAAGGAGGAAAACTACACCCTAGAAAAAGCAAGAAAGTGATCTTCTTGCAGCAAACCAAAAGAAGAGAGCTCCACAAAAATAATTCTACCCTAACAACAAAAATAACAGGAAACAACAATCACTATTCACTAATCACTTTTCTCTTAACATCAATGGACTCAATTCCCCAATAAAAAACATAGACTATCAGACTGGATATGTAAACAGGACACAGCATTTTGCTGCACACAAGACGCACCTCATTGGCAAAGACAGACACTACCTCAGAGTAAAAGGCTGGAAAATTTTTTCCAAGCAAATGGTCTCAAAAAACAAGCTGAAGTAGCCATTTTAATATCAAATAAAATCAACTTTCAACCAAAAGTTATCAAAAAAGATAAAGGACACTTCATACTCATCAAAGGAAAAATTCTACCAAGATGAACTCTCATTCTGAACATCTATGCTCCAAATGCAAGATCCAAGGGCACCCACATTTATAAAAGAATCTTTGCTGAAGCTCAAAAAACAAAAGCATACATTACACCACACACAATAATAGTGGGAGACTTCAACAATCCACTTTCATCAACAGAAACTAAACACACAGTGAAACTAACAGAAGTTATGAACCAAATGGATTTAACAGATAGCTATAAAACATTTTATCCTAAAACAAAAGAATGTACCGTTTTCTCAGAACCTCATGGTACATTCTCCAAATTGACCATACACTCAGTCACAAAACAGGGCTCAACAGATACAAGAAGATTGAAATAATCCAATGCATCCAATCAGATCACTATGGACTAAGGCTGGTCTTCAATAACAACAAAAACAACAGAAAGCCCACATATAAATAGAAGCTGAACAACGCTCTACTCAATGACACCTTGGTAAAGGAAGAAAGAAAGAAAGAAAGAAAGAAAGAAAGAAAGAAAGAAAGAAAGAAAGAAAGAAAGAAAGAAATTAAAGACATTTTAGAATTATTGAAAATGAAGGCACAACATACCAAAACTTATGGGATACAATGAAAGAACTACTAAGAGGAAAATTCATAATCTAAGTGCCTCCAAAAGAAACTAGAGAGAATACACTAACAGCCTGACAGCATATCTGAACACTCTAGAACAAAAAGAAGCAGATATCCCCAGAAGTAGTACTCAGCAGGAAATAATCAAACTCAGAGCTGAAATCAACTAAGTAGAAACAAAAAGAAATATACAAAGAATCAACCAAATAAGAAGCTGGTTCTTTGAGAAAATCAACAAGATAGATAACCAGATTAGTAACCCAGACTAAACAGAGGACCCAGGGACAGAATTCAAATTAACAAAATCAGCAATGAAAAGGAAAACCTAAGAACAGAAACTGAGGAAACTCAAAAAATTACCAGATCCTACTACAAAAGCCTATACTCAACAAAACTGGAAAATCTGGATGAAATGGATAACCTTCTACACAGATACCAGGGTACCAAAGTTAAATCAGGATCAATAAACTATCTAAACAGTCCCATAACCCCTAAAGAAACAGAAGTAGTCATTAAACGTTTTCCAACCAAAAAGGGCTTAGGACCAGATGGGCTTAGTGCAGAATTCTATCAGACCTTCAAAGAAGACATAATACCAATACTCTTCAAACTATTCAACAAAATAGAAACACAAGGAACACTACCCAATTCAATCTTTGATTCCTCAATTATGCTTATACCTAAACCATACAAATACCCTACAAAGAAAGAGAACTACACAACAATTTCCCTCATGAATATTAATGCAAAATACTCAATAAAAGTCTTAAAATCAGAATCCAAGAACATATCAAAACAATCATTCACCATAATCAAGAAGGCTTCATCCCAGGGATGCAGGGATGGTTCAATATACAGAAATCCATCAATGTAATCCACTACATAAACAAACTCAAAGAAAAAAACCACATGATCATCTCATTAGATGCTGAAAAGTATTTGACAAAATTCAACACCCTTTCATGATAAAAGTCTTGGAAAGACCAGGAATTCAAGGTCCATACTTAAACATAGTAAAAGCAATATACAGCAAACAAGTAGCCAGTATCAAACTAAATGGAGAGAAACAGGAAGCAATCCCACTACAATCAGGGACTAGGCAAGGCTGCCCACTCTCTTCCTACCTACTCAATATTCTGGCTATTGCAGTCCTAGCCAGAGAACTTAGACAACAAAAGTAGGGCAAAGGGATACAAATTGTAAAGGAAGAAGTCAAAATATCACTATTTGCAGATAATATGATAGTATACTTAAGTGACCCCAAAAATTCCACCAGAGAACTCCCACAGCTGATAAACAGCTTCAGCAAAGTGGCTGAATAAAAAATGAACTCAAACAAATCAGTAGCCTTCCTCTACTCAAAGATAAACAGGCTGAGAAATAAATTAGAGAAATGACACCCTTCACATTAGTCACAAATAGTAAAAAATGCCTCGGTGTGACTCTAACCAAGGAAGTGAAAGATCTGCACAAGAACTTTAAGTCTCTGAAGAAAGAAATCAAAGATCTCAGAAGATGGAAAGATGCTCATAGATTGGCAGGATTAATATACAAAAAAATGACCATCTCATCAAAAGCAATCTACAGATTCAATGAAATCCCCATCAAAATTTCAACTCAATTCTTCATGTAAATAGAAAAGCAATGGCAAATTCATTTAGAATAGTTCATAGAACTAAAAGAAAACCTAAGGCAACTGCAAAGGTTTGGTTTCCATGCTTGTTTTTTAAAATCTAGACACAAAAGGTGTTTTAGGAATGAGGGCAGAGGAAGAATGGGACAGTTGTTTTAAAAGGGTGTATGTAGGATGAACCGCTGTGAACACAGTCCCCAGGTTTGCACATCATTTCCAGCAAGAAGGATGTCAGATGGATTCCTGCTCATTAGTGAGAGGAGTGACTGTGGAAAACTGTCAGTGGAAGGGAGAATACACCCACTGCTGCAAAGACTAAATGGCCACCATTACAACCAGTCTTACTTCTGAATCTCCTCTGAGTTCTCGTTCACAAGTTTCCTTGCTCCTCTGTGTATTTACCTAAATCATGGAGTTTGGCCATACCTTCAAAAGAGGTCTATCAGTGTTTCAAAGTCACCAAGGTCTAAATACTGATTCTCCAGTAAAAAATACGAAGTGCAAAATTTGGAAGGAAGACTATTTTAGGAAAAACTTTAGGACTAGCCACACATAATCTCATTGATAAATATTCTTGTTATGAAATTTTTCTGTGTTCTTTTTATCTGGAACAAATCCATAAAGGGAAAGTTCATGGCAAGTGTTCATCCCAATCTTCAACAGTGAGTCAGACTGTTCACTGATAATCCTTCTTTTTTCAAAATGGAAATCTTTTAAAACTATTTCCTGTTTGCATTTTTAGGAGCTTTCTGAATAAATTGTCACTGGGGCATAACATTTCCTCTGGACTCTCTCTATTAATTTCCATGTACTTACATAGACATACCATGTGTGGTATCTATTCATTTTTTATTTCCTGCTTCCTGAACCAATTTTTTGAATGGGTAGAGAATACTAGAATCTGTTTTGTTTTATTTTATTTTACATTAATTCCTGAATGTTGCTCTTACTGACAAGTTATAGTGTGGTTTTGGGCTTTTGTTGATGCTGTTGTTTTTGCTTTGTTGTTCCTGTTATTGTTCTTGATGGTGTCATTGCTTAATACCTGAATATACAAAACCTTATACTGACACTGTGGCAAAGTTCAGTACAGAAAATCCTAATGAAGAAGAAAGTGATGATGCCCATGATGTCAATAGTCAACAGCTACAGAATCTACTACACAAGTACTGACCAAAGCATTTGTGTGCATTTTGTTTCTAAGCCACTGGAAGGGACCTAGTAACAGAGGTTCATATGGGGAATAGAAACAGAAGAAGGGACCACCACTGAGATTAAATCTAAGCAGCTGCAAATGGTGAGACTATTGAATCCAGAGTTTTCTTATTTAATAATTCAACACTTTGCATATTATCTATTAAGAAATGAACAGGTGGAATGCAGAGGTAGCTCAGTGGTTAAGATCACTGGCTGCTCTTGTAAAGGGTCTTAATTTGGTTCCCAGCACCTACAATGGTTGTTCACAACTACCTGTAACTCCAGTCTCAGGAGATCTGATGCTCTTCTTCTGGCCTCTGAGGGTTCCTATATGCATGAACAGATACACATAAAATAATGAAAATATTTTCTTTTCAAAAGAAAGGGACAAATGATACACTTATGAATAAATATTCATTCTCTTAATAGAGTAACACAGCTGACTTCATTGGATTCCAAACCCTGCTCTGTGCTATTGGTGAGCAGGAAATCTAATGTTTGTCCTGCTTTTGTAATGTAGTAGTAAGTATTCTTCCCAAAGAAGAAGTGAGATATTGCAACTGTTCTATTCCAATTTATTCCCAGTAAGCAAAAGAAAACAAAAATCAAAAACCTGCTCAAGCTCATGGGGGAATCTCAGTGTCTAGTATCGACTAATTCTTTCCAGCAGAGAGAAGAGAAAATACATCCACTGCTCCTCCAAAGCCTCAATTTTCCTACATCTGGTTCCTCCCTGATAGCTTTACAGGATTTTCTTCTGCATATGAGTATGTGTATTTGTGAGTGTGTGTGTGTGTGTGTGTGTGTGTGTGTGTGTGTGTGTGTGTGTGTGTGATACTTACATTAAGTCTGAAATGGTTTTAACTAAGTCCCTGGGAAAGTGGGTGGGGCAAGGGTGTACAAGCCCTGGAAACTGTGTCTCACACTGCATTTCAGTGACCCTTACAGAGAATCTTCTTTGTTAAATGCCAGAATTGCACTAAGCATTGTTTAGTCTTAATCTGTGAGATAATCAAAATGATCCATTTCCCTATTTAGTTCAGATATGAATCAAATTTAATATTCTTCCCAGAGAAGGAAAACAGAAGAAGGATAGATTATATATTAGTGAATAAAGGTCTGCTGCTCCATACAACTGGATCCCCAGGGCAGGCAACAATGTAACTCATCACAGCTCCCTGCTTGTGATGCCTCTGGAGGTTCTGGTCACAAAGCACAGGTAAATCATAACATCATTGTCAGATTATTTGACCAAGAAGGCTACTTGTCATTTCTTATGCTTCTTTCAAATGTTTTGTTTGATGGTGCCTAGCAGAAGGAAAATCTTTCAACTGTACACACCAGGAGAAAAGGAGGAAGCCTCTTAAATAATTCATAGAGAGGAATTAATAATAGTAAACATTTTAACTGCCATAATCAAAACAATCCATGCTGTTATGTCAGTGGTTCTCAACTTTCCTAATGCTGCAATCCTTTAATAGAGTTCTTCATGTAATGGTGATACCCAACCATAAAATTACATTTGTTCATAATTCATAACTATAATTTTGCTACTGTTATGAATAGTAATGCAAATATCTGTTATGCAGATGGTCTTAGATGACCCCTGTGAAAGGGTTGCTTGACTCCCCCCTCAAAGGAGTCGCAACCCACAGCTTGAGAATTAGTGCTTTATGTGTCGATGAAATGTTCTGATCCTTTCCAAAGGAACATGGAGGTAACAGGCTTGTCCTGAGCCATTCTGTAGGATCCAGACTTTCTCCTAGGCCCTTTCACTGTATTCATCAGAATTCTCACATAGCACTTGGATAGTTTTATTTTCTCCTCTTTAAAAGAGGCTGAATAGTGAAAACATCTAGCCCCATATTGCATTAAAATATCAACAAATGCCTCTTTGAATTTTTACCATTGCTACTAGTGTATGTGAGTGTGTATGCTCATATATTCATGTATCATGGTAAACGAGAGACCATGTAAAGAGAGAATGGAAGATCTCAAGTAAAGGAACAGTAAGTACAGGGGCATGACTTTGCTATGTTTGAAGGACACTAACAAACCAGGGTTATCTGAAGCAATGCAATGGTAGAGATCAAAGGGAAAATGCCCCCAAGTAACAGATTAGGTGAAACCTTGTTTGTAGAGGCAAGATACTGGGTTATGTCCCAAAGATGAGGCCAATTTCTCAGAAAGTTTTGAACAAGCAGATGACCTAGTTATTTTCTTCTTGTTAAAAAGTATCAGTAGAGAGTTGGAGACACAGCTTGGTGGCTAAGAGTATACTGATGGAGGAGGACCTGAGTTCAGTTCCAGCACCTGGCAGCTCAAATTACCTTTAATTCCAGCTCAAGGGTATCTAAGGTCCTCTTCTGGTCTCCACAGTTACCTTCACCTGCATACCTATACACAGACAGATATACATAAATAAAAAATAAATCTCTTAAAAGTGTCCAACTGCTATGTAGAAAATAGATTGTAATGATACAAAAGGACCCAAGGAAATTAGCAGCAGGAAGGCCATTGAATAACTGCCATTCAGAAGAAGGTTGGGGCAAGAGAGCGGTGATGTGTGTAACACACTGCTGAGACCAAGCCACCATAGCTTGAAAGTAAAGTGAGGTTGGACATTGGAGAACAAGCCTTAGTGGTCCCAGGATTTACCAGAGCCACAGATACACAATAGTATGAGTCTCCAAAACAGAAAACACCCAGGAAAGGTCTGCTCATGAGAATACAAGGAAAAGCCTATGTTTGTTTTGTTCGAGATGACCAGTAGACATCCAAGGGAAGATGTTAACTCTTGGAGAAAAGAAAATAGAACTTTTCAGGTGTGATACCACGCATTATCAATCCCAGCACTTGTGAGGCAGAAGCAGGTGGATTTCTGGGAGTTTCGGTCCAGCCTGATTTATATCATGACTTTGACTACATGAAAGCTTTTAACTTTATGATAAGCAA
Organism: Rattus norvegicus; assembly: GCF_021556685.1. Lineage (NCBI taxonomy): Eukaryota > Metazoa > Chordata > Mammalia > Rodentia > Muridae > Rattus > Rattus norvegicus. The sequence goes on along the minus strand of NC_141535.1, from coordinate 141,731,159 downwards.
AGTTTAAAAAGACACATCACATCCTGAACAACATGCTTACAATGAACATAACTGACAGGGTGCTCTCCAGAATATGTAAGAAAAGCAACCTCACAGGCAGATGGGTGAAAGGTTGAAATAATCTTGTGATGAAAGGAACAATGGAACCAAGACAAAATTAGAATGTAAGAAATTTGTCAGTCAAAGTCTCAGCATAAAGGAGGGAAAGAGGTCACAAATCCCACCTCTAGCTAAGAAGCTGCACATAATTGGTAACTGCTAGGAGAGAGAAAATCAATTTTCTTCAATGGACTGACACTGGATATTATCAACCACACTCTAGAGTAGACCCCATGCTCAGGAGTAGCTGGCCACTCAGGAAGAGCTGTCCAACACTACCTGGACTTCATGCTTTTTTGGTTTTTGTTCTGGTTTTGGGTGTTGGTGTTTTGATTTCTTTTAAGAGAAAGAAAGAACATGAAGTAGAATAGTCAGAATGTGGAAGAAGATATGGGTGGAGTTGGGGGAGGGGAAAAGCTATGATCAAAATATATTATATGTAACTCTTAAGGAATAAATAACATTAAGAAGAAATTGTCAGCAACAATGTCTGTGAAGGACAGAGAAAAGAAGGAGTGGGGAACTGGCAGAGTGATTTACCATAAAGCTAAAAGGGGTTTTTTGTTTGTAGTCAAAGTCACTATGTAAATCAGATTGGCCTGGAATTCACAGAAATCTACCAGCTTGTGCCTCCCAAGAAAGGGAAGAAACAAGAATGAGTGGCAGGGTAGCAACCTGTGAGGAAGTTGTGGTTGAGCCAGTGAGTTCTTCAGTCACAGCTGTGGTTTCACTGTATCCCCCAAATTTACATATAGAGATCTGAACTGGTATTGAGTAGACCTGTTATGAGACTGAGACGGAGTCAGGTCCATTAGAATCTCGGGGACAGAGCCTTCATGAAAGAATAAAAGTCTCCCAAGAAGAAATGTGCAAACTGTTTCAGGAATCCAGACCCTCCTCTTACTTCTGTATCCGTTCACTTGCATCTACCTCAAGTTGAAACACCACAAGACCCACCAGAAGCCAAGCAGGATACAAATTCATCCTCTTATGTATCCCAACTTCTAGAGTCATGGAATAACCTCTTATCTTAATACATTGCCCAGGCATCCTGTTATAGCCACAGCAAAGTTTAAGGGCATCCGGAAATGGAAGTGATACAGGAGAAAGAAAATTAACTTCTAAATCAATTTGTGGTATTTTTTTTATTTTCTTCTGAAGCTGGGTAGGGGAGACAAAATATTACCATATTCTCTAATTGGTTGGTTGGCTGGTTGATTGATTCATTAAATTACAATAGGAGTTTAAGAATTCAAAACAAGGCTTTTATAGAACCCAGAAAGAGGACAAAGGGTGAAGAGCTACCTACCAACTATGGCCTTCAGTTGCCAGTCTACTTTCTTGAGCAATATTGACACATAGGAAAGAAAGTCTCAATACTAAAGCTTTCAGTGTACTTAGAGGATGCATCCCAGTACTCAAAGGGGAGGGGAAATAAGAGCAGACAAGATTATCCTCAAGAGAAAAGAGAGAAAAGAGCGGACTTACAGTGAAAGACAAGCAAGTCTTCTAATGATGGTGATTTTCTCAGTAAATTGAGAGGCAAACTGTTTGGCTAAGAGCAATGAGGGAAGTGGTTTTGGAGGTTGGAAGAGAGTAGACTTGTTAGGCACTCCCCAGGGCTCACTTGAGGTTTGCGGTTACAGATTTAAAATACCAGTTGGCAGGGATGGCTGCTCCCTCAGCTACAGTGAGCCAGGGACGAGATTCGTATAATTCAGGTGAGGCTTTTCCAAGTAAGTAATACAAAGGGAAGAAGACTTGAGTGACAGGAAAGGCAGTGTCCGGAGAATTAAGAATACATGTATAGCAACTGTGGGAAGAGGAAAGTCAACCAGGGACTGGGCATCTCTGGCACTGGGTCGAGGAAGAGGAGAAAGTGGCACAACTACAATATAGTGGTCAAGTATGTGCTGCTGAAAACTGTAAAACTGGAGGTGGTGGCACTCAAAGGAAGCTGGCCTTTGGGTGGACAGAGAGAACCGATTGTTAGAAGTCAAAGAAGCCCAGAAGCCAGTGCAGTGGTCATTTGTTTGATTGGCTATCACAGTCACTTCATCTCATGACAGTTACAAGGATGAGGAGAATGCTGAGCCAATATGTTAGAGAATGCTCTAACATATTCAGTGAATGAGTGAAAGTGATTAAAGCTAGAAACGAGATCCGGAAACCTTGAATCGAAAGGTGCAGGTACAGAACACATGAAACTCAAGACGGATGGTCAAAATGTGAATGCTTCACTCCTTCTTTAAAAGGGGAACAAGAATACCCTTGGCAGGGAATAGGGAGGCAAAGATTAAAACAGACACAGAAGGAACACCCATTCAGAGCCTGCCCCACATGTGGCCCATACATATACAGCCATCCAATTAGACAAGATGGATGAAGCAAAGAAGTGCAGGCCAACAGGAACCGGATGTAGATCTCTCCTGAGAGACACAGCTAGAATACAGCAAATACATAGGCAAATGCCAGCAGCAAACCACTGAACTGAGAACGGGACTCCCGCTGAAGGAATCAGAGAAAGGACTGGAAGAGTTTGAAGGGGCTCGAGAACCCATATGAACAACAATGCCAAGCAACCAGAGCTTCCAGGGACTAAGCCTAAGGACTATACATGGACTGACCCTGGGCTCCAACCTCATAGGTAGCAATGAATAGCCTAGTAAGGGCACCAGTGGAAGGGGAAGCCCTTGGTCCTGCTAAGACTGAACCCCCAGTAAACGTGATTGTTGGGGTGAGGGCGGTAATGGGGGGAGGATGGGGAGGGGAACAGCATATAAAAGGGGAGGGGAGGGATTAGGGGGATGTTTGCCCGGAAACCGGGAAAGGGAATAACAATCGAAATGTAAATAAGAAATACTCGTTAATAAAGAAAAAAAAAAGAAAGGTGCAGGTATAGGATTTATTGGCAAGGATAAAATGTTTTTCTTTGAGAGTATGCTTGTTGCTTTTGTGTTTTGTTTTCTTTACTATCTTGTGTTAGAATGCCTGTGAAGTATTCCTTGAATATCTTTAAATTTTGTATTACTTTAAATTGTGGTATGTCATGAGTTCAGCACCTGCTAAGACCAGTGGTAGCTCCCCCGGAACTGGAGTCACAGGTGGTTATGTGCTGCTAAGCTCCTAAAAGTTTACTTCTGCCCTCAACTTGTGCACTATAACATGCGCGCGCGCGCGCACACACACACACACACCTCTTCATAGATGTGTACATACATACCCAGTAACTAAAATAAACAATAACACATTTTTAAGACCCAGGAAGTAGAAAACTATGTCTCAGGAAGGTCTGAAACTCAGAACATTCACCAAGCCTCTCTCCAAGTTTACATGAGCCATAACTTCTGGTAAATAAGACTCTATGACTGAGAGAGCTGCCTGCAGGAAGCTGTAGGGATGCATCTTGTATGAGTTGGTACTCATGCTGGGCTGGGCTCCTTAGTAATACAGCTGCCTTTGCATCTCCCAAGCTCCTCTAAGTTATCCCTTCACTACTGTGCCTATACATAGCCCAAGAAATTCACTGGTTCACTGAGCTAGACTAGGGGTGACTTGGACTGCCGTGGGTGCCCTGTCGGGTATGAGTAGACGTCTGATCTCATTTCCTTAGAGATTCTGTTTTAATATTCAAATCTCTCTAATCATTCCAAAGTATCTTGAACAACGTATTTGTTCTACTGAGTTGGGATTGAGAATTATAATAGCATTCATCTGCTCTGTCCCTTAAGCATCTTCAAAAAGAATGATAATTTCTCCTCTCAATACATGAAGAGCTTTTTATGACATTTAATTGTTACATGTAAATTTTCCTTGTGTATCTTATTGTTCTTCACAGTAGCATTTAAGTCTTTTTTCTCCCTTCCATGATATTTTCTGAAAGCCGGAAGTCAGAAGTAAAAGCTGGATTTGTTTAGCTAAGCATTTCTGGCCGGAGTAACTGGTAGGGATGCTGTAGGTCTGTTACTGCTGCACATCAGGACCACAGAAGCTCGTCTCTCTGATCTTGACTCTAAGATTTATCCTAATGAACTCAATAAGCAAGCAGAATAACACACTGCAAAAGTCCTGCTCTGATAATGTGAGCCTCTAATTTTGTTCAAAGCACAAGAAAATAAGTTCTAGGAAGCAAAAGGATGGAACAAACACCAAAGATTCAAGAAAAAGGTACAGTAGATTTTTGACATTGAAGAATCCACTTGCCAGAGGCAAATGTATAGTCATGGTTAGTTCAAGAGTGAGCCCTCCACAGGAGAAAATTATGAGGACCAAGAGAATCTCATCTGTTATTCTAGGCCCCTCCATTATTACTCTAAGCCTGTAGCTAAGTGACAGTGGAAATACAGATCCTTCATGAGAAAAAGAAAAAAATTTCAAATCCATGAGTCAGACTAAGTATGATATTAAAACACTATACACTGCCTCAATAACTAGACCTTGCGTTGCGTCTTTATAAATAAGATCAAGAATTTAGAGATTCCTTCTGTGATTTTAGTTTTGTGTTTGTAAGAAGTCTGGGAGAGCAAACACCAAGAAGAAAGCAACTAAAACACATTTTCCATGGCTTGTGATGGGCTCCGGGAACTCGGAAAACTATTTCAACCTTCACCTGGGTAGACCAGACTGCAAAATTAACGTGCAACATGCATTTCCAATCCTTCAATTACTTTATTAAGGAGAACTCAGATGTGAACCTAGATCATAGAGGCTGTCAACCTGCCAACAGCAATTACCTTCTGGATAGTGGCTGCCTGTTTTAGAGACAGAGGAAACCTTTCTAACCTCAGGTGTGGTAGGAGAGCAATGATGCTGACAGCCTTGGTACCATCCTTAACTGAAAAGATGGAGACATGCTTGGGATCCCACCTGAAACAGGGCTCCAGGGACATCCACTGTGTATCTTCCGCTGAAAGGTGAGTTCTAAGATAGTCAGGATTCTGGTGTGATGCAGACAGCAACATTCTGGTCTATCCTCCCTGTATCTATTCAGATACACTCACACAATGCAGCTGAGCTGAGAAGAATTGCTTCTCAGGGCAGCCTCAGCTCTAAGTTACCAGGGAGAAGATGAAGATGACAAGTTCTCAACCTTTATCCCGCTGTGATGGTCTGTGGAGAAGGCTGAGATTTCTCCAAGTGGAATCCTCTACCAAAGCAGCACCCTTGCCAGAACAGGCTGCCCTAACTTTCCATTGTTTACCCACCTGAAGCAACCATAGCAACCTTCTCTGGTTACACTAACTTCTAAGGACCGCTCCATACTGAGATACCATCTCTCCAAGTACAAATCGTATAGATAAAACTTTAGTGGGAATACTGTAATACACAAATGGGCAATCCATGTGGAGCTAAAGGGGCAAGAAAAAAATCACACCGTACAAGACAATGAGTATATATATGATGCTTATTGTTGTGACTTTGGATTTGATTAATTCTTTAAAAAAAAAAGAAACAGATTTATCTTGCCATTCAATTGTTGATCTATACAATTTAGTGGGTAAATGTCCAGCATTATCTTGATAAAGTGACATCCTTCTCATGTTCATCACCTGTGACTTCTTTGTTTTTTTCATCTACTCTTGGTTGTGGTTGTCGTCGATTTTTGTTATTTCTTCTCTTCTTCCTACAGACATTAATTTAGAATTTTCTCTCTGCTTTCAAATACACTGGTGGCTATAACCTTAATAATGACTTCTTCAATCAAGGTGCTCTCACTGCCAACCTTCCCTCATTGCTTGGTGTAGAAATTGAGCATGTGCTTATTCCTAATTCAATCTCCTCACTTCACTACTACCCTTAACTTCTATCTGTATTTTGCAAAGATAGTTTGGAACTTCAGTTTAAGTAGCTCATTGGGTTTAAATTACATAGATCAAAATGTCCTTGCTACTTGCATTAGTATTTTCCAATGATTGCTAATATACATTGAGGTATACAACATACAGTAGATTAAATAGATAAATGACAGATGATAGATAGATAGATAGATAGATAGATAGATAGATAGATAGATAGATAGATAGAGACAGACAGACAGACAGACAGACAGATAGATAGATTATAGGTAGCTATATGAGAGATACTGATAGGTAGATAATGAATGCTGGATAAATGATAGACAAATGTTAGGAAGAAAAAGGATAGGCAGACAGACAGACAGACAGATGAACAAAGAAATGATAGCTTTTTTCTTCCTGAGTAGAAAACTATTTACCTTCATCAAATCACAAATATGTTTAAGTTAATGACTTCATTTTTATTTTCAGTGATTTTCTTTCTCAAAAAAAAATTAAAGTTTTCTTCAATTAAGTAGAGTATATCTGCAAACCCAGTGGCATAGCACTTAAGAAGAATCAAGTTCGGGGTTGGGGATTTAGCTCAGTGGTAGAGAGCTTGCCAGCAAGCGCAAGGCCCTGCGTTCAGTCCCCAGCTCCGAAAAATAGAAAAAAAAAAAAAAAGAAGAAGAATCAAGTTCAGGGTTCAAAACCAATCTAAAACGCCTAAAAACATTTTTTCTTCAGAAAATGTGTATAAGTGTATATAAAATAAATATATGTCTTCTATAGGTATGCATCTGTGGAAAAAATATGTAATTATAGATAAAGATCTATTTTAACTTTTCTGGGAGAGTGGTACATGTGCCATGGGCACAGGTGTGGCAGTCAAAGGACAACTTGCTGACGTAAGTTCCTTCCTTCCATCTTGTGGGTTCTGGGGATCAAACTCAGATCATCAGCTTGGAAGCAAACATTTTTACATACTAAGCCATGCAATCTGTCCTGAAAAACATCTCGACCAACCAGATAAGTTTCTCATTAATCACAGTCCATTTCAGATTAATTCCAGTTGACCAAATGGGAATCTGATGCAGTTTCTTCTCCTCCTTAGGGATTTGTCATTGTTTATTGGTGGCTTATTTTTCTTTATAATAATTACTTTATTCCAACTTTTTCTTTGAATCTTAAATTCTGAAAGATATTTAAAAATGGTTCCTGAAATTTAGAAATGTCACTAGCATATGCCCAGGCACATGACTTTTGGAGTTATTATCAATATCAAGCTGCATCTGGGTTTTATACATGTTTTCATTATGACATCTCAAGTCTTTTTTTAACTTTTTTAAATGGTTTTTTATTTACATTTCAAATGTTATGCCCTTTCCGAGTTTTCTGTTCAAAACCCCCCTATCTTATCCCCCCTCCCGCTTCATCTATGAGGATGTTCCCCTTCCCCAACAACCCACCCCTTCCCACCTCCCCACCCTGACATTCCCCTACACTGGGGAGTCCAGCCTTGGCAGGACCAATGGCTTCTACTCCCACTGGTGCCCAACAAGGCCATCCTCTGCTACATATGCAGCTCAAGCCATGGGTCTGTCCATGTGTAGTCTTTGGGTAGTGGTTTAGTCCCTGGGAGCAATGGTTGGTTGTTACTCTTGTTCTTATGGGGTTGTAAACCCCTTCAGCTCCTTCAAACCTTTCTCTAACTCCTTCAATGGGAACCCCATTCTCAGTTCAGTGGTTTGCTGCTAGCATTCACCTCTGTATTTGTCATGATCCGGCAGAAACTCTGATTAGACAGCTCCTCTCAGCATGCACTTCTTGGCATCAGCAATATTGTCTGGGTTTGGTGGCTGTATGTATATGGGCTGGATCTCCAGGTGGGGCAGGCTATGAAGGGCTATTCCTTCAGTCTCTGTTCCAAAAATTGTCTCTATATCCCCTCCTATGAATATTTTTGTTCCCCCTTTTAAGGAGGAGTGAAGAATCAACACTTTGATCATCCTTCTTCTTGAGCTTCATGTGGTCTGTGGATTGTATCTCAGGTAATTTGAGCTTTTGGACTATTATCCACTTACCAGTGAGTGTACACCATGTGTGTTTTTCTGTGACTGGGTTTCCTCCCCACAGGATGATATTTTCTATTTCCATCCATTTGCCTAGGAATTTCATAAAGTCATTGTTTTTGATAGCTGAGTAGTACTCCATTGTGTAGATGTACCACATTTTCTGTATCCATTCCTATGTTGAAGGGCATCTGGTTTATTTCCGGCTTCTGGCTGTTATAAATAAGGCTGCTATGAATATAGTGGAACATGTGTCCTTATTATATGTTGGAGCATCATGCCCAGGAGTGGTATAGCTGGGGCCTCAATTTTCTGAGGAACCTCCAGACTGATTTCCACAGTGGTTGTAGCACCTTACAATTCCAACAATTGGAGGAGTGTTCCTCTTTCTCCACATCTTCACAAGCATCTCTTGTAACCTGAGTTTTTGATCTTAGCCATTCTGACTGGTGTGAGGTAGAATCTCAGGGTTGTTTTGATTTGCGTTTCCCTGTTGACTAAGGATATTGAACAATTCTTTAGGTATTTCTTAGCCATCCAATATTACTCAGCTGAAAAATCTTTGTCTAGCTTGGTACCCCATTTTTAATAGGATTATTTGATTCTCTGGGGTCTAACTTCTTGAGAACTTTATATATATATATATATATATATATATATATATATATATATATATATATATATATTGGTTATTAGCCCTCTATCAGCTGTAGGATTGGTAAAGATCTTTTTTCAATCTGTTGTTTGCCATTTCGTGCTAATGACAGTGTCCTTTGCCTTACAGAAGCTTTAAATTTTTATGAGGTCCCATTTATCGATTCTTGATCTTAGAGCATAAGCCATTGGTGTTCTGTTCAGGAAATTTTCCCCAGTGTCCATGTGTTCTAGGGTCTTCCCCACTTTTTCTTCTATTAGTTTGAGTGTATCTGGTTTTATTTGAAGTTCTTTGATCCACTTGAACTTGGGCTTTGTACATGTCAATGAGAATGGATCGATTTGCATTCTTCTAGGTGCTGACCTCCAGTTGAACCAGTACCATTTGTTGAAAATACTATTTTCCACTGGATGGTTTTAGCTCCTTTGTCAAATGTTAAGTGACCATAGGTAGGTGGGTTCATTTCTGGATCTTCAATTCTGTTCCATTCATCTACCTGCCTGTCTCTGTACCAATACCATACAGTTTTTATCACCGTTGCTCCATAATACCGCTTGAGGTCAGGGATGGTGATTCCCCCAGAAGTTCTTTTATTGTTCAGGATAGTTTTCGATAGCTTGGCTGTTTTGTTATTCCAAATGAATTTGCAAATTGCTCTTTCTAACTCTATGAAGAAATAAGTTGGGATTTTGGTGGGGATTGCATTGAATCTGCAGACTGCTTTTGGCAAAATGGTCATTTTTACTATATTAATCCTGCCAATCCATGAGCATGGGAGATCTTTCCTTCTTCTGAGATCTTCTTCAATTTCTTTCTTCAGAGACTTGAAGCTTTTGTCAAGTGAAACTTGAAGTTTCACTAGCTTGGTTAGAGTCACACTGAAATATTTCATGCTATTTGTGATCATTGTGAAGGGTGTCGTTTTCCTAATTTGTTTCTCAGCCTGTTTATCCTTTGACTAGAGGAAGATTACTTATTTGTTTGAGTTAATTTTATACACAACTACTTTCCTGAAGTTGTTTATCAGGCTTAGTAGTTCTCTGGTGGAACTTTTGGGGTCACTTAAGTATCCTATCATATCTTTGGCAAATAGTGATATTTTGACTTCTTTCTTTCCAATTTGTATCCATTTGACCTCCTTTTGTTGTCCGATTGCTCTAAGGAGGACTTCAAGTACTATACTGAATAAGTAGGGAGAGAGTAGGCAGCCTAGTCTAGTCTGATTTTAGTGGGATTGCTTCAAGCTTCTCTCCGTTTAGTTTGATGTTGGCTACTGGTTTGCTGTATATTGCTTTTGCTATATTTAGATATGGACCTTGAATTCCTGATCTTTCCAAGACTTTAAGCATGAAGGGATGTTGAATTTTGTCAAATGCTTTCTCAGCATCTAATGAGATGATCATGTTTTTTTTCCTTTAAGTTTGCTTATATAGTGGATTGTGTTGATGGATTTGTGTATATTAAACCATTCCTGCACCCCTGGGATGAAGCCTACTTGAGCATGATGGATGATCATTTTGATATGTTTTTGGATTCAGTTTGCCAGAATTTTATTGAGTATTTTTGTGTCAATATTCATAAGGGAAATTGGTCTGAAGTTCTCTTATTTGTTGGGTCTTTGTGTGGTTTAGGTATAAACATAGTTGTAGCATCATAGAACGAATTGTGTAGTGTTCCTTCTGTTTCTATTTTGTGCAATAGTTTGGAGAGTATTACTATTACATTTTCTATGAAGGTCTGATAGAATTCTGCACTAAACCCATCTGGTCCTGGGCTTTTTTTTTTTTTTTTTTTTTTTTTGGATGGGAGACTTTTAATAATTGCTTCTATTTCTTTAGAAGTTATGGGGTTGTTTTAATGGTTTATCTGTTTCTGATTTAACTTTGGTACCTGGTATCTGTCTAGAAAATTGTTCATTTCCTCCAGATTTTCCAGTTTTGTTGAATATAGGCTTTTGTAATAAAACCTGATGATCTTTTAATTTCCTCGGATTCTCTTGTTATGTCTCCCTTTTCATTTCTGATTTTGTTAATTTGTATACACTCTCTGTGTCCTCTAGTTAGTCTGGCTAAGGGTTATCTATCTTGTTGATTTTCTCAAACAACCAGCTCCTGCTTATGTTGATTCTTTATATAGTTCTTTATGTTTCTACTTGGTTGATTTCAGCCTGAGTTTGATTATTTCCTGCCTTCTAGTCCTCTTGGATGTATTTGATTCTTTTTGATCTAGAGCTTTCAGATTAGCTGTTAAACTGTTAGAGTATGCTCTCCCCAGTTTCTTTATGGAAGCACTGAGAGCTATGAATTTTCCTCTTAGCACAGCTTTCGTGGTTTCCCATCAGTTTGCGCATGTTGTGTCTTCACTTTTATTAAATTCTAAAAAGTCTTTAATTTCTTTATTTCTTCCTTGACCAAGTTATCATTGAGTAAAGCATTGTTCATTTTCCATGTGTATATGGGCTTATTGTCATTTTTGTTGTTATTAAAGACCAGCCTTAGTTTGTGGTGATCTGATAGGATGCATAGCATTGTTTCAATCTGCTTGTATCTGTTGAGGCCTGTTTTGTGATTAATTAGAATGTCAATTTTGGAGAAGGTACCATGAGTTCCTGAGAAAAAGGTATATTCTTTTGTTTTAGGATAAAATGTTCTATAAATATCTGTTAAATCCATTTGGTACATAACTTCTGTTAATTTTTCTATGTCTCTGTTTAGTTTCTGTTTCCATGACCCTTGATGAGAGTGGGATATTGAAGTCTTACACTATTATTGTGTGAAGTGCAATTTGTGATTTGAGCTTTATTAAGGTTTCTTTTATGAGTGAAGGTGCCTTGTATTTGGAACATAGATATTCAGGATTGAGAGTTCATCTTGGTGGATTTTTTTCTTTAATGAGTAAGTGTCCTTCCTTGTCTTTTTGATAACTTTTAGTTGAATGTCAATTTTATTCAATATTAGAATGGCTACTCCAGTTTGTTTCTTGGGACCATTTGCTTGGAAAATTGTTTTCCAGCCTTTTACTCTGAGGTAGTGTCTGTTTTTGTCACTGAAGTATGTTTCTTTCTTTTTTTTTAAAGATTTATTTATTTACTATATATAGGTACACTGTAGCTGTCTTCAGACACACTAGAAGAGGGCATCAGATCTCATTACAGATGGTTGTGAGCCACCATGTGGTTGCTGGGATTTGAACTCAGGACCTCTGGAAGAGCAGTCAGTGCTCTTAACCACTGAGCCATCTCTCCAGCCCCTGAAGTATGTTTCTTGCATGCAACAAAATGCTGGGTTCTCTTTCTGTATCCAGTCTGTTACTCTTTGTCTTTTTTTTTTGTTGTTGTTGTTGTTCTTTTTTTCGGAGCTGGGGACCGAACCCAGGGCCTTGCGCTTCCTAGGCAAGTGCTCTACCACTGAGCTAAATCCCCAGCCCCAGTCTTTGTCTTTTTGTTGGGGAATTGTGTCCATTAATGTTAAGAGCTATTAAGGAATAGTGATTGTTGTTTCCTGTTATTTTTGTTGTTAAAAGTGGAATTATGTTTGTGTGGATCTCTTCTTTTGGGTTTGTTTAAGAAAATTATATTCTTGCTTTTTCTAGGGTGTACTTTCCCTTATATTGGAGTTTTTCATCTTTTATCCCTTGTAGGAATGGATTTGTGGAAAGATAGTGTGTAAATTTGGTTTTGTCATGGAATATCTGTTTCTCCATCTTGTTATTTGAGAGTTTTGCTGGCTATAGTATTCTGGTCTGGCATTTGTGTTCTCCTAGGGTCTGTATGACATCTGCTCAGGATATTCGGGTTTTCATAGTCTCTGATGAGAAGTCTGGTGTAATTCTGATAGGTCTGCCTTTATATGTTACTTGACCTTTTTCCCTTATTGCTTTTAATATTCTTTCATTGTTTTGTGCATTTGCTGTTTTGACCATTATGTGACAGGAAGAATTTCTTTTCTGGTCCAATCTATTTGGAGTTCTGTAGGCTTCTCTATGTTTATGGGCTTCTCTTTCTTTTTTCAATTTAACAATTAGATTTTTATGTTAAATTCTCAATCCATAACACCTCCACACAATAAATTCACTGGCAATTAATAAAGATATAAAGCATCCACCTAGACAAGAGTAAATTGACCGAGTCCACCTGGGTCTGGTTCATACTGCTCTGTTATCACCATCTTGATTTTCTCCCTTCTCTTCCTCCTCCCTCCTTCCTAGACTTTTCCTCGCCTACCCTTCCTTCTCATCCAATGATAGACTATGCCTTATCTTAGACCCACCTTGCTGCATAATGACATCATTCTACCCATCACCCTTTCCATTTAATTTTAAAAAGAGAAAACTTTTTTCATCAAATATATGCTGTGCACAACTATTACCATTAGAAAATCATCTAGACAACTATGTTTTCTCAAAGTTAATTAGCTTGGGTAGGCTATGAGACTAATTGGTCTTCAACTCTGTCAGAAATCTGAGAATGAACAAATATCTATAAACATAGGAGGCCCACTATGGTTTCCAGAACTGAGACAGGTTGTAGAGACAAATTTCCCCTAGCATAGTTCCATTAGCAACATGTGAAAGCAAGTCTTCAGCCTTCTGGCCAAGGATCATCTGATAGAATTTTGAAATACAGAATTATTTCAAAATAATAATTTTGAAAATTATCAGTCAACTTATTCTGTAATGTATCCTTTTCTGGTCCATATTTAATCTATAGATGAATAGAGGCAATTCTTGCCTAGTGGCTGTCTCGCCACAAAGTATTACCTCACCTGGAGGTAGGGATGTTCAATTTCTTCATTAAGTCCACCAAAGGGGAAGTGTTAGGAACAGATAAGTCTCAACAAAAGATATGACTTTAAATGTCATATTTTGTGGGTTTCTGTTTTTGAAAACCATCTATCTATATAAGGAATCTGGACTGTTGTCTCTTAACTATCTTAATATATTATCTTGAAAGCACTCAACAATAAACTTAGAGCCATGAATTTGCTATTTTTCCCTTAACTCACATGTTAAATCACCTCAGAAGTTTGTAATGGCATCAATAGAAGGACTGGGTCTAAACTTTGTACTTTTAAATTTTTATAATAAGTTCTATACCAATGTAAAGATATGACTTTAGCTTACTTACCAAATGAGATTATGGCTGTACAAATCAGTCTAGCTAATTTCTCCCTGTTAAATTATGACCATTTCTAAATTTCTCATAAAAGCAACCTTAGGATAACCACCTTCAGCCCCCCAAAGTCCAGGGAATCGGGGCGACAACTCTTACATGGCTTCTTCGAGCTGTATATGGACATTGAGATATCCTTGTGGGGTAGGGAGTAGGGAAAATAGGACAAATGTTGTAGACTGATAAGTCTATCTTGAGTGGACCCACCTGAAAGTCCTTGAGAGCAGGAATTCAAGCGGGTACATTCGGCAATATACAATTCTCAAAAGTTTAGAATCGAGATAACTTTTCGTGTGATTCTCTTGAATTTAGTTCTTCAGGAGCTCTCCCTTTATCAAATCTAATCAGTATAAGTCTGAAAGATGTCCAAAGCCTAATCATCCTTTTTAAAAACACTAAGACAAAGCCATTCTCTGAAAATACCATAACCAGAAAAGCTTGTATCTTGCACTCTCTCCCAGAGGAATAATATAACCACAAGACTCAAAATCACACCCATTAAAATTTAAAACAATTTTTAAAAAGGAAGTAAGTTAAACAATAGTGTATGAGTCTGTTTAGGCCTTTCTAATCTGTCATATCAGGAAATTAACCCAAAATTCCCATGGAGTCCACATTAAAAGAACATGAGCTTCTTGTTGTGGTAAACATCAAAAATAACCACAAACCCTCACTAGCCAGCATCGTCGAGCCATATGGCCTTAATGGGGTAGTTCATAAAACAATTTCATCACCTTTATATTAATATCAATAATAATAAGTAAGCAACTTGTCAGACTAAGATTTTAGCCTAAAATAACATCTGATAAGCTCTCTACCTAGAGCGTCAGACTATATCGCCACTCTGCTTACAGTCAGTGACTAGTTTTCCCTATCTAAGTTCCAAATGATGGGTGAACATCTCCACGTGATACGGATAAACGGTGTTCCCTCTTTTAACTATAAAAACAAATTTAATCACATTTCTATAAATACCTGTTACTAAGAAGCAGACAACTTGTCAAACCAGGATTTTAACCCAAAATTCTCTTGGCGCCCACGTTAGAAAGAATATGAGTATCCTATAAGACTTATTAGAACATTATATCTTTACACCATCTACCTGTTAAACTCTCTACCTGAAGCATCAGACTTTATTTATTAATTCTATAAGATATGTCTGTATTTACTCTGCCTGGTGTTAGAATTTTTAATAACTGTATTAACTTGTAAATATCACCACTCTACTTGGAGTCAGTGACTAATTTTCCCTTAGTTCTAAACCGTGGGTGAAAATCCCCATGTGATTCAGGTAAACTCTGTACTCTCTTCTTCTAACTATAAAAACAAACATAATCACAACTCGATTAATACCTGTCAGTAAGAAGCAGGCAGCTTGTCTAACTAGGATTTTAACCCAAAATTCCCATGGAGCCCACGTACAAAGAATATGGCTATCCTGAAAGACTTACTAGAGCATTAATTCTTTCTACTATCTTTAAACAATTAAACCAAACCTAAATTAAATCATTTTCCAAACAACTTTTGTTTAAGAAGCAAGCAGCTTCTAATCTCTAACTCTCTGAGCTGCCAGTACTTATCACAGCAGGGGACCTACAGCCTGCAAGCCTAGGCTGCTTCTGTGTTTCTTCTGTTTAAGGTTCCTGTGCTTGAGACATCACATGACTCAACATGGCACTGACCTCCTCTTAGTTAGAAAATAAAATTTTCTAACTCTTAGGCTGATAATCTTAACTTTCTTTTTTTTTTTTTTTTTTTTTCCGGAGCTGGGGACCGAACCCAGGGCCTTGCGCTTCCTAGGTAAGCGCTCTACCACTGAGCTAAATCCCCAGCCCCTAATCTTAACTTTCTAATGGATTCTTGCCTAACACGTTGTTTCGACACCTGTTGCAGTAAAAATTAGAAAAGATACATTTTCTATCAGTTCCCAGGCCAGATTCACTCACTCTGGCTGCTACTCTACCTCGAGGTCTGGAAGCTGCCTTTCCTGGCTGTCTCCTTTTTAGCTGCCCTTTCCACATGGTCCTCTAGGTGGTAGTTACCACGCATCACACACACACACACACACACACACACACACACACACACACATCTCATTCTGCGGGCCCTTGAACGTTTTCACTCCTCATTGGCAACAGAACCAGATGTGCACACTCCAACTGCCTCTCAACCATTTCTTTCACACGCTGTCCCCTTTAGCCCGGTAATCAAAGTTCCAGAAACTTATAATTTAGAAATTAGGTTTACATGTTAAATTCTCAATCCACAATACATCCATACAACCAATTCACTGCCAATTAATAAGATTTAAACCACCCACCTAGACAAGACAAGGTCGACCCAGTCCACCCGGCTCTAGATCATCCTGCTCTGTTGTCTCCGTCTTGATTTCCTTCCAGGCATTGCTTTCTTTAGGTTAGAGAAGTTTTCTTCTATAATTTTGTTGAAGATATTTACTGGCCCTTTAAGTTGGGAGTCTTCACTCTCTTCTATACCTATTATTATTAGGTTTGATCTTCTCCTTGTGTCCTGTATTTCCTGGTTGTTTTGGGGTTAGGAGTTTTTTGCATTTTACATTTTCTTTGACTGTTGTGTCAATGTTTTCTATGGTATCTTCTGCCCTGAGAGTCTCTCTTCTATCTCCAGTATTCTGTTGGTGATGCATCTATGACTCCTGATCTCTTTCCTAGGTTTTCTATCTCCAGGGTTGTCTCCCTTTGTGCTTTCTTTATTGTTTCTATTTCCATTTTTAGATCCTGAATGGATTTGTTCAATTCCTTCACCTGTTTGGTTGTGTTTTCCTGTAATTCTTTAAGGGATTTTCGTGTTTCCTCTTTAAGGGCTTCTACTTGTTTACCTGTGTTGTCCTGTATTTCTTTAAGGGAGTTCTTTATGTCCTTCTTAAAGTCCTCTATCATCATCATGAGATGTCATTTTAAATCCAAATCTTGCTTTTCCGGTGTGTTGGAATACTCAGTATTTGCTTTGGTGGGAGAACTGGGCTCTGATGATGCCAAGTACTCTGGGTTTCTGTGTTGCTTAGGTTCCTGCATTTGCTTCTCACCATCAGGTTGTCTCTGGTGTTAGCAGTGGCTTGACCCTCCTGTAAGCCTATGTGTCAATACTCCTGTAGACTTGTTTTCTCCCAGTGGGATTTGAGTACAGTGAACTGTGGGACCAGGTCAACTCTGGGCACAGGCAGAAACTGGAAGGGTCCTGTCCCAGACTCCTCCTGGGTTTGTGTGTCCTGAGGGCTCCAGGTTGGGTTGCTAGGAGCAGAAGAGTTGGTCTTACCTCTGCTCTCAGGTGTGTCAGCGCTCCCGGCAACTGACTTTCAGCTCTGGGCATAGGCAGGAACTAGAAGGATTCTCTTCCTGACTGCTCCTAGGTCCCTGTGTCCAGAGGGCTCTAAGTGGGTTCCTTTTGGGCCGGGAGTATGAGCAGAAGTCTAACTTTTGCTTCTCCCTTCTAACTTTTTCTTTAAGCTTGAGGAAATTTTCATCTTATTTCATTCTCACTTCTCTGTCAGCCTCTATCTTAATATTTTTCTCTCCATTTCTGCCTCAGTCTCTGTTGCCATCTCCCTTCCCCCTCTCCTCCCTCCTTCCCTCTCTCTGTCTCTCTCTGTCTCTGTCTCTCTCCCTCTCTCTCTCCTGCTCTCACTCTTGTTCTTTCTTTCATTCTCCCTCTGCCTCCCAGGTTTGGAAACACGAGTTAATCTCTCTAAACATACGTTTCTGGACAAAATTAGTCTAGTAAGATGTCTTTACCTTTACATAACACTCTAAGGCATTTTCTCCATTAATCTTACAGAATTCTCAGCAGTGGGTAGTCTCTATTCAAGTTCACCTGTAGAATTTCAGTCTTTCTTTATATCCAGAAAGCCATCCACAGACCTTGTATATCCTCGAGGGTCATTATATTCTTTCTGACCTTCCATTAATTGCTCATCCCTGGAGTCACCTGCTCCAGTTACTCAGCTCTGACCTCCTCCCTCATGTCCCCATGACCTCTTTCATCTTTACCACACTACCTAAAGTGCAGGCTTTATGCTTATTATATGTGCATTATCTGATTCTCTGCCTGAAATATAAGTTAATGAGATAGGGGGCTTTTTTTTTCTGATGCTCCAAGTGACAGAATACATTGATTGCTTACCACACATTTTGTTTATTTATTTTTTTTATTAACTTGAGTATTTCTTATTTACATTTCGATTGTTATTCCCTTTCCCGGTTTCCGGGCAAACATCCCCCTAATCCCTCCCCCTCCCCTTTTATACGGTGTTCCCCTCCCCATCATCCCCCCATTACCGCCCTCCCCCCAACAGTCACGTTCACTGGGGGTTCAGTCTTAGCAGGACCAAGGGCTTCCCCTTCCACTGGTGCACTTACTAGGCTGTTCATTGCTACCTATGAGGGTGGAGCCCAGGGTCTTTACCACACATTTTAAAAACGAATACTGAATAAGTGACTTGTCATCAGATGTTGTGGCTCACACCTTAATTCCAGCACTCAGAGGCTAGGTAAAATGGCCAATCATGAGTTATAGACCAGTCTTTTCTACACAGTTAGTTTGAAGCCGTCCTACGTATATACACCAAGAAACTGCCTCACACAAAGATATTTTTAAAAAAGATTATTCTTTATGCTGTATATCTGCCAATTCTGTGGTAACCATTTATATTTGTGAATGAAGGCAGCTAGGGTAGATTTTCTCTGTAAGTACAGATTGTCTGTTTCCTTTTGAGGGTGGGCACGCTTTTATCTGTGCACTCAGAGATGGGACAACATAGACAATGGGCCGCATACAAATGACACCACAGCCTGTATAGTCCAGCTCCTTAGGCCAACGTGGTAAGGACCAGATCCTGGTATGGCTGTATCAATGCCCCATCTCCAGAGAGCAAATCATTTCCAGAATGCAGTTCTGAGTTTTGTATGAAAGTTGAACACACGAGGTCAGGGACACTTTGTTTTGTTAACAAAAGGATAAACAAAAGTAAGATGGAAGAAAAAAGACCAGGACATCTCTTTCTAGAATTTTCCTTTAAATGATAGATTCTGATAAGTACCTCCTTGCACCTCTTCTTGTTTCTATAGGCAATCTTGTCCTCTGAGTGAAAAGCATTCTCAAAAAGAGACAGTTCTCCACTTCAGATGTCTGTACATGTTTGAGATAAAGTGCCTACCACTCTAGCGTATTCCTCTGTATTCTCTTGCTTTCACTCTTCCAGAACTTGTCTGACAAATGCCTGGTTGCTGCCGCTGCTGCTTTCCACATTACTGTCTTCTGCTTATGATGAGGTGTCCCCCATTCTGTGGTTTAACAAGTACACCATGAAATGCAGCAAGCAGAATGAATAAAGAAAGCTTGTTCTCATCTTGTCTCCAGAAGATTCTCTGAGGACATAGTGGCACTATTATTTACAAAGACAATACTTTACCTGAAGTAGATAAAACTGTGAAAATTGAAGTGATATTCTTTATAATACAATGAATTTAACTTAATAGGTTTGGCGTGGTTTGAGGCAACTTTTCACGTAGTCAGGACTGGCCTCAAACTCATGATGTAACTAGGAATGACCTTGAACTCCTGTTCATCCTGCTTTCACCCTCAAATGCTGGGATTACAAGTGAGGGCCAGTACTAATTTTATATTGCTAAACATCCAAGAAGGCGGTACTATGTAAACACCTAAAGACATAGTCACAGTGATCCCTAAGCCACGCTTGCTCCATAGATCATAGTCACCATCCTGATCACCCTGAGAACAGTATAGAAGAATGGGTGAGATATGATTCAGCAACAGAATGACTCTGCCATCCACTTACAAAGCTCTGTAGATACACACTTGACATGCATGTCATACAAAAAAATCACCTATCTGGCTTACTGTAGAATTCTTTATAAAGATTACATAAATCCTCTAGTTTTATACTATCTTTGTATTCACAATACCCAAAAGTCAATAGCAAAATTGATTTTATAACAAACTCCCATCGTTTTAAAATATGATGTATTTTATCCCCAGCAATAACCACAAAACGTTAAGCTGGCAGTTTTTAAATGTATGTCAAATTCCCTTTGTGCTCACAGAATTGGAAAATATTTCTAAATGCACTCCCCAGTGATAACTGACAGTGCCTCTGGTATTCTAAAGTCTTTGATTCAAATATGTCAGAATTCTAAAGAAATGCACTGCAGAATAAACTTCTGGAAAATGAAAATTTCCTTATAAATTTAATTCATTCCAGTACTGTGACTGCTCCTTATTTTCCCCAAGTTAATTGTAAAATAGAGTAACTATGAGCTGGATTGCATTACAGTAAAAGTGTTATGGGGGAGATTATGGTTTTCCACACAAACACTTTATAGCAGGTATCGTCTCCCTAAGACACATGTAGGTTTCTCCAATGAGCTAGAGTCTGCTCTTGATAGAACTATAAAGCTCTCTGCATGGTGACAGACAAAATGTTGCTTCAGGCACTGATTTAAAGTCTTACCTCAAAACCAAGGAAACAGTAATGTCCATTAACAAAGCAGGTGACTGTCTGTACGGCTTGATTTGAAGGTGCCTCCAAGCCCTTTCTGTGCATGCAGCGTTGTTACTTAGAATCCACAAGTTGGGAGCCTTCAGGAGGTCCCTATACTAAAAATGTCTTATCAAAAAAGTAGAACTCAGTACAGGAGGAAGCTTAACAATCAAGCATGCCTGAGTTTACCCCTAGCTGTGAGAGACAATGTCATCAAAACATGTCTACCTTTTCTATTTCATTCAAAGCTACTGTAAAATTATTTAAAACATGCATACCTTTTCTATTTCATTCAAAGCTACTGTAAAATAATTTTAAACCTTAACTCTTTTAGAGAAAGAATTTGTTTTCAATTCAGTATATTATTATTGGAAACAAAGGAAGAAAAATCTGGGTCAAAGGATGGAAAGAGTCAAGACAAACATGAGGGAGAGTTACCTTCTCTCCGTCTCTCTACATGTTCATGCTTCTGGGCACATTGGTCAATCAGCTTCTCTGCTTACCCATCTTAAGTACAATTATCCATGGCAATCTTCTTATTGGGCCCTCAAATTTTTAATTAAAGCTATCTCTTGCTGCTGTATTTTCACCCCTGCAATGTACTTAGTTCACAAATAAAGTTTGCCAAAGTATAGCATGCAATGATTTGGCCTACATAAGTATTTTGTAATGATGACCTCAATCAAATTAATTAGCACACAGATCGCTACCCCAGGCTATATGTTGGGGCCTTAGAACTTGTGGTTTTTTGACTAACATCTTCCTGTATTTTTCTCCCCCAGCCCAGTGTAATCATTATTCTGTTCTGTTCCTCTGATTATGACTTTTGAAGGTTCCAAAAAAACTGAGATCATACAGGATCTCATGAAGCATAATATCCTTTGGGCTCATCTATATTGTCACAAATTACAAGATTTTGCTATTTTTTTCTGGCTGAATAATATCTAAACTGTATAGATAGATAAATGAATCAACATGTAGACATATATCCAGTCATCTGCCAGCCAACATGTAGGGTTATTTACTGTCTTATGTATTGTGAATGACATAACAATGAAGGAAGGGGTAGACACTACAAGGTTCTCTGTATCAGATCCAGAAGGTGAAAAATAAGATTGTGTTTGCTTGTATTTTGAGATTACAGCATTCATTCAAGTCTTGGATTGATCACTAGCAAGCAGTACATGTACCAGTCCTGAGCCCATTGGTCTACATTGGCCATGGCCTAACACCTACAGCCCCTGGGGAAGAATATGGCCACACAGAAATTATGTCCTGCTGAAGGAATCAAACAGTGTGCAGAGTAAAGTGGAAACTTAAGGGTTCTTTGGAGAGTCAGTTGTGTTGAATGCTGTTTTGCTGGGACAAACACATGAAGGAGTGTTTTCCTGTAGTGGACACAATTGAAAGGCTAAGGCAAGACTAATGTGAAAGGATGCTTCACTGAAGCAGACACAGGAGAAAAGATGTTCTGCTAAAGCAAGGACGTGAGAAGACACAGGATGAAGGATTCTTTGCTAATGACACACATGTATTAGTCCTCCTTACATTGTGTAGTTGAGCTGCATTTGTTAGGACTCTCTATAGAGAAACAGCAAACAAAGACTTGTGGTGTGCCTCAGCTTGGACTTGGACTGATTGACAGAGTGATGTCAGCTGAGACAGCCACTCATGCTGAGTCAAGACAACGTGGAGGACATATGATGTTTGGAGAGAGTATAAGTAGAACTCTACAGACAGTGAAGGAGGCTGAGCTAGGCTTACTTATAGAGTTAGTGTGCAAGTCTTCTTGGTCTCATGTCTTCCCTGAGAGAGGCACAGCCAAGAACTTCTGTAGCATTCCTGTTGGCCCTAGTCCCTCCAGCTGATTTGTGCCTCAGCTGAGGCCTGCCTGTCTCTGCTAGGTAGTGCCACCACTACTTATTTGTGTTTGCTCTCCTGACTCTACCAAACTGGACTGCTGGTGATTCCTTGAAGTGTTTCTGAGTGGATCAAGCTGCAGTTGCTGACCTGTGAACTGAACTGCCGATTTCCAGACAACACAAACGGGAGTTGCTCCAAAGGACCTTTCCAAACAGGCCAACTCCACAACCACCCAAACCTCCACCACCCTCTTATCCTTTCTTTTCCACTACCTCTGGTAGGTGGTGGGCTAGAAGGCAGGTTAAATCACTTAAGAACCATCATTAAAATAGGATTTGAAAAAAAAACTAAAGTTACATAGGAGGACCCAAGTCTCTAATATACTTTCTTAGTATCACTCTCTAATCTCTAAAATATAAACAATCTTTTCCACATATTTTCTTTAGGATCAAGGTATTTTGTTGACTTTCTATTGTAACTTAGAGTGGAATATTCTTCTTCAGTGCTTTTTCAGCGAATGCTACTGACTTAATTCATTTAATATAATGGATATCACAATGTTGATTGCCTTCACATTTATTAGACATTTTCAATATTAGCATGTGTAGACATGGATCCAAAACACAGAGATCTTGTCTGACTTCCTGAGCCTTATTGAGATCAGTTACTTTAATAACTCCTTTTATAAAGCATTATAGCTTAAGAAGCACCGTAGCATTGACATCACCATTCCCTGCGACAATCTTGATGACTGTGGTAGGCACAGTACACACACTTGCTTTTCAAGGCCTCGTGTTTTTATTTCTGCTGAATCTCAGTTGCCCTGAGGCCAGAGCTCTCTGTTCAGCTGGGCCCTGGGTGTGCTGGTGAGTTGTCTTCAAGACAGGAAGCTGCCGGATGTGTGACTCATGATTTCATTTTTAAAATGATAAAAATAACACCACAGACAATTGCAAATATTGGCTCTCCAATAAGAAAAAAATTTATCCCATGGTGTGACTTCGTAAGGCAGACTCCAATCAGGATCATCATGGCATGACTGGTCTAGGGATGGGATTCTAGAACATAGAGAATGGATCAAAGCTGACCCCAGATTGAGAAAGTGGAATTTACAAGAATCAGGAACAGTGGTTAGAAGACATAGGGTAAAAGAGTATGAGAGAATACCCGAGGGGGAAATCAGGCTCCTCAGGTGTTGTTGGATGGTAGAAGATGGGTCATATGTCAAGGGTGACTGTTGGACACTGATAGGTCATTCCTGTCAGACTGATTCTGCAGGACTCTGGCCAAAATCAGATCTTAAAAGCAAGTACACAGATGGGAGTAGGGAGAGGTTCTAGACAAGCAAAGACTCTGCCATCACTAAAGAAAAACACAGAAGACAGAGATGCTCACTAAGTCAGGGGTACGTAAGTCAGGGGTACATCCTAGTGCTGCATGTAAATCATGGAAATGGGAGATTGCAGAGATGGCTCAGCAGCCGAGAACACACACTGCTCTGACATGACTAGCATTCTGTTCCCAGCACACACCAACCCAACTACAAAACTGCCTGGAGCTCCAGTTCCAGAGTTCCTGATGCCCTCTCTGGCCTTCTCAGACACTGAATTCATGTGCACATACACACATACATATATGCATAAGTAAACATAAATCTTTCTGGAAGAGGAAACTAAAAGAATCGGCATAGTTCAGAAAATGCTCTTACTTTTGTTTGTGTTTCATAGTCTGTTTTGTTTTTTTTTAATGAGGTTGAGACTATTCTCATTTACTCCAAACTTCTTAATATTTCTGGCTTTGGTTTGAATAAAATGGTTAATAATTTTTTTATTTATATCACCTCAGAGGCTTAAAAAACAGCCTTTAGGGTTAAGAATCAGGTGCCTGCTGTCCAGATGTAGCAGCATACACCTTTAATTTCAGCAGAGAATCTTTGAGTTCAAGGCCAGCCGGATGTTTATAGCAGCTTCAGGCCAGCCAAGGTTACTTAGTGAGATCCAAAATGAAATACCAGTGCTCTGCTGAAGAAATAGGAACGTAGCAATAAAATGCCTCCTAATGACATTCTGCCAGACTCAGTTCAGTGCTTTGCTCAGCCATTGTCAGAGATGCCTCTTCCTGCAGTAGACAGGAACACACAGCTGAACAGTAGAGAGCAAGAGACCTTGGAACACACAGCCCTAACCCGGATGTGTCCATCAAATCCTCCCCTTGGGGTTCAGGGTAAGAGATGGATTCAAGGACACACAGCATGGCTAATGCATATATGAACCCTCAGAGCCTGTGGTAGCATGCAGAGAAGCTGAATGGGTCTGCAATAGACAGGTTCCTAGAGCTGAGAGAAGTGGGCACACACCTTCACCCATAACCCAGAAGCTATCTCTAACTGATACCTACTGGAAAATAAAAATTTAGTTTTCTCCAGGGTAATCTCACTGGGGAAACAAATCACACTTAAAGGTAGGCCCTGGTCCAGCAGTAGATGCCCAACACAAAATGAACAGCATCTTTGGAGGCTCTTTGCCTCATCATGCTGTGCAGGTCATTCTTTTTTTACCTTAAAGATCATATACACATGACACACACACACACACACACACACACACACACATATATATGTATATGTATATATATATATGTATATATATATGTGTGTGTGTGTGTGTGTGTGGTGTGTGTGTGTGTGTGTGTGTGTGTGTATGTATATTATGGCTTCAGGTTTTTTGTTTCTGTGGGAGTCCTGTGTTTGCAAGCATGTGTGACTCTGAATCTGCATGTGTTTCTCGTGCTTTTCTTTGGCTCTTTTCCTTCTGTCTGTATGTTTCATTCTACTCTCTTCTGTTTGTTTTTGTTTTATCTTATTCTTAGACGCCTGTTTGTTTTCTAAGGAGAGACAAAAAAGTTATGGATGGGAGGAGTGGTAGGGAGGAACTGGGCAGAGTTGGGGAAGGGAAAACTATAACCAGGATTTATTGTATTAAAAAATCTATTTTCAATAAAAGAAAAAATAATTAAAAAACAAACAAACAAAAAGAATCAGGTGCCTGCAAAATTTAGCACTTTAAAGACTCTCTCTCTCTCTCTCTCTCCCTCTCTCTTCCCTCTATGGGATCCTCGGGATTCAGCATGACATGAATTTTGGGGATCGAGTATAGAATAATCTAATGGCAATTTGAACTGGAAGTGTTTCTTACCGGCTGAAAAGTCTCCAAACTCATCAATTAGTAACAGATTTTGAAGCAAAAGCTAGGTCTCCAGTGTTGGAAACATTTATTTCAAACTACAGTAAGAACAGAGACAGGACAGGAAAGACAAAACAAGTCAACACAACCATGGTGTTCTGGGAGGAATGTATGTTCTGGGGCAGATACAGAAAGGTAATCAGAATCTTGCCTAGCTGTGTCCTTTATTCTTCAGACCCCCAGACTATTCCTGTCCCTGTGAGAATCAAGTTACTGCTTATGCCTACTGATCTGTTGGGAATGATGGGGATGTGCACTGTCTTGACTCTTTGTGCGACTAGTACTGGCTCTTCATGTTCCTTCCTTCCTTCCTTCTTTCCTTTCTCTGCTCCCTCCCTCTTCCTCTCTCCCTCTTTTCTTCATATATTTATAATAGTGTGAAGCAAAGAGAGAAAATGAGGGGGGATTTATTCAGTATGTCCACACTGGGAAAAGGGACGAAGAGATCACCCAAACCCAGCAACTCTCAATTCAGGATCCTGATATGAGATGGAAATTTAACCAAAAAGCCAAGGATATGCACATCTGAAAAGACCCAGCACAGGTGTGGCCCCACCCACTACTGACCCATCCTTGTCTGGGCTTCACACTCAGCCTACAAGGTGGCCTAACAAGTTCTTAGAACTGTCTGGACTCTTTTTCCAGCAGACAAATCTGACCTCTGGTGGGAGGCTTTTACTTCTCTTCACATGAGATCTCTGGGGAAAAAAACCCATTTATTTGGTACCATTGTTTCAATAGTCTGATAATTACATTGAAGGATACAAATATCTCTAGAATATCTTCATTTGTGCCAAGCTTGTCATATTTCCTTACTTACTCTTTAAAAACCTTCACCATGAGGCAGAATACGTCCATGTCTGAAACAAATATAATAAACAGAATTCAAATGAGATCAAGGTCAGGACACATTTAGCCATTTAAGTACCATTTTTCATACCTCTTAGCTTTTAGTCACTTTTGGGATGGATGGAAAAATGTCTCCTCTTATTGCTTTTAACAGGGTATCTTCATGAAGCCTAGACTAGCTTCAAATTTTCGATCCTCCTTTTTTAGTTTCCAAGGTACTAGGATTACAGGCAAGCCCTATGGTGTCCACTGTGTTATTTAATCTCTGTCTGAACACTTAAGTGACCTCTGATAATACCTGATCAATACATTATTGAAGATATTGAGTAAGATCATGCATGAGAAACTACACTAGAAAACTAAGAACTACACTGCAAAAGCTGAAAATAAATGTAAATTTCTCTCAGAGGCCAACAAATTAAGTTTTGGGTTAGTTTTGTTTGTGAGTTTGCCTCTTTATCATTTGGGTTCTAGAGGGCCTGATATGATTTTCTTTTTATTTATTACATTGTTTGCTCCTAGTCTACATGCTAAGTAATTTTCATTTCTCAGCTACAGGCAGCAAGGGCAAGCATACTTACTGTGGTGTAATCTCTCCTCTACCCTTCCACCCTTCCATTGCTTCTGTTACACTTTTTCTTAATGCACTCCAGGATTTTCTCAAGGTCTTTTCAACTTCTGGCTGTGGCCCAGTTCTACAGGGAAGGCCATCCTTCGATTTTATTATGAAAATGCTCACTTCTTTTGTAATCATCTATATCTGCATTATTGAACCAAGTTTCGGTGGCTTCAAAAAACAACAAACACTAAGTCTGTCCACAAATGAGTAAGTCAGTTATTGGTGTTTCCTAGTTTTTTGTTTGTTTGGTTTTTTAATATCTGTAGAATTAATGAAACATATGTCAAGTGTTTTGTAACTATGCATTGAAGTCTTCTCTGACCCATTTCCTGGGTAAACAGGGCATCTGTGACTTTTGAAGTTTTGAAATACCACTCCCCTTTCTCTGTTGCATGCCTTGGTTGGCCAGGATTAGGAAACTACAAGTGGACAGTCTCAGTTCTTAATGTTTGTGTAGTAGAGTAGCAAGGAACAGAATTCAAAATTGAACTGTGCCTGCCAGTGTCAGAGTTTCTCTATGACCAACTTAACCTGATGAGCTTCCATGATTAAGTATTCTTAATCATGCTAGCCATCTGGGGAAAAAACATTACAAGGTCTTTTTTTAAAAAAATAATTTTTTCAATATAAATATGATGAACAAAAGGCAGATCACCAAATTCTAATCTAATTGTAAGCCTTGATCCTTGACACAGAATGTTTTTAAATGCTCAGTACAATTCCAAATGAGCAAACTAAATGCCAGGAATTGAGAGACTAGGAATATAGTTGTCATATATTGGAAGTAAGTACTAACATAAAATGCCAGCAGAAGGAAGCATTCTTCCCTGTATTGTCATTCAAAGAACACAGACAGTAAAGCATTGGTAAGGACACCAGACTTGCACAGAATGATTGAGAACAACGCCATCCAAATCCAAATTGTCTACTTACCACTTTTCTGATGTTGCAAATTTCACCTAAAATTTTCGAACACTTTTTTTTTAAATCAACCAGATCCCCCAGAGCTCCTAGGGACTAAACCACCAACCAAAGAGTACACATGGAGGGACCCATGGCTCCAGCCACATTTGTAGCAGAGGATGGCCTTGTCTGACATCAATGGGAGAAGAGCCCTTTTTCCTGTGAAGGCTCAATGCCCCAGTGTAGGGAAATGGCAGACAGGGAGGTAGGGGTGGGGGTGGATAGGTAAGGCACACCTTCATAGAAGCAGGGGAGAGGGGATGGGATAGGAGGTTTGTGGAGGGGAAACCAGGAAGAGTGATAACATTTGAAATGTAAATAAATAAAATAACCAATAAATTTTTTTAAAGTATATGAAAGAATATAGTCTAAACAAATGTTGGACCCTTATAAACTAATTTTGAGTGAAATAAAGCATCCGTAAGAAAAATTAAAAAGAAAATTTCAAACACCAATCTGTGTATAAGAGTGGGAATAATAGTACCATATAGCATAATTTGCTGGACTAATGTGAGCATAAAATCAAATGAGATAATTCATCAAATAGAGCCATCCAAACCTAAAACACCACAAACAGTATCACCAACACCCTCCACACACTGAACAGATTTTTTTTTTGGAAAAAACAAAACAAAATACCCAAAAGCATTCATCTGTAATGCTGTCGCTAAGAGTCCTTCTCAAGGAGAGACATAATCAGTGTTGACCCTGTCTTGTAAGGTTCCAATGGCAAACTCACACTCCATTCAACCAGAGTTCACTCCAGAGAACCAGTAAGTTTACTGTGCTTCCTCACAGAGTACATGTAAGGGGTTATCTACAGGGTTGTGGGTGCTCTCCCCAAAAACTTGCTGTGCCTGGGTGGTCTTTACGGAGCAGAGATAAAGACTTCTCAGAGCTGCATAAATGGAAACCTATACACATTCCCCAGTGTCCCCAAGCCCTATATTCTAGTGCTCAAAGGCCACATGTAGTTAATGCAGAGTTGCATACAAGGGGTGGTAGTGAGCAATAGGATACTCAGCTGAGGGTCTCTTGACCCTCCCACCATCTCTGTGAGGAGCATACATAGCCAATAGATTCAGCTAGTATGATCCTTTTGTAAGGGTGCACAGATTTACTCCCCAAGATGGTGTTACTTGACTTACAAGACAGTCATACACAACATATGTTATAGGAAATTTCAGACGTCATATGAATAGTAACACATCCCAATGGTGCCCTATTTTATAAGAAGGATAATTTACTGCAAGTCAGTTATAACAGATAATTTTGCACTTAATGCAGTGAATGATTAGGAATTGTGTGGGTTTGCTTCAGAAATATTCATCCGGGACTCATAAACAACTAATGTGACAGTAGCAAGAGGAAAGTGTCAAGACTGTGACCTTAGAAGCAGTGAGGGGACCCACTGGAAAAGTTCCTTGTTTATAGAATGAATTCATAAACATGTTTAAAGTAACAGATAAAGTGTCTAAAATGTAAAGCAGCTTTGGGAGGACCAACCTAAATCATTTTGAAAAGAAATTAAATATGTCACCACATTCATTACAAAACATTTACAACAGCATAAAGCCTAAGCCACACATTAAGACATGTAGGCAATAATTGGCTATTTAAGTTTTCACAGTATAATGCTAAGCTATGACGTGCTGTTCCCTAGTAACAGCAGTAATGCTCGGTACATAAAATAGAGTTTAGCCTCTAGCATCAGCGCCCATTCAGATCCCTGAATTTGAAGTTATGTGAATGGTTGCTTTTGTTTTTGTTTTGTGTGTATGTGTGTGTGTGTTTCTTAATTTTTATTACAAAATGCAAAATAAGGTTAAGTTGACTTTCTAAATATTAAATTATTCTTTTAAAATTTAGAGAAGACATTATATATGGCCTCATTGATATATGATGAGCCTTCTCTTTCATTATTTTATTTTATGTGAATGCTGTTTTGCCTACATGTGTATCTGTGTACCATGTTTGTGCCTGGTGCTTATGGAAGCCAGAAGAGGACATTGGCCCCTCTAGACCTGGAGTTACAGATGGTTGTGAGCACCCATGTGGGTGGTACTGGTAATTGAACCTTGGTCCTCTGAAACAGTACTCATTGCTCTTAACCAAGAAGTTAGAAGTCCAGGGGGAACCTTCTTACCAGCATGAAATAATCCTCAACAAGATCATTTTTACCTGAAGAATGAACAAGAAGGACCCCACATGGCATGAACTGTGAAGGAGCAAAGGTCAGCGTTACTTCAGTAAGTTGATTCTGAAAGTTGACACTTGCCAAGGGTCTTTGTGGATGGTTGTCTAGAGTTGTGGTGGTTTTAATGTCCACTTGACAGGAACTGGAATGACTAGGAGGCAACCCCCCAGGCATACCTGTGAGTGATTCCTTCAGATGAATTGTTGCAGGCAGACCCATCTTAACTGTGGGTGCCACTATTCCTGGATGGGATTCCTAAACTGCACAAAATAGAGAAGGGGAGCTGAGCTCTGAATCTCATTGCTCGTTTCTTGCTGATTGTGGACATGGCGTGACCAGCAGCTCCATGCTCCTAATGCCTTGACTTTTGTGACATGGTGGGCTATGCTCCTGATCTACAGAGCAAATAAGGTCTTGCTCCATTGCCTTGTGTTGTTTGGTGTATTTTATTTCAGCAATAGAAAAAGAAACTCAGACAAAAGGTTTGGTTGGTTCTTAATGTTTAACATAAAAATTTTAACACAAACATTCTAATTTACAATCTGGTACCCTAAGAATAAATCCTTCAATCCCATTGAATTCTGGCCAGCTAGAAGAATTACACTATAAAAGTCAAAACCCAGGAAACTGTTAAGAGATATGCAAGTAACAGAACTAACATCTACTACAGTAGAGCCAGCCATGACTAGTCTATGCCAATCATGGTGATTCCTTGCCAGTTATCAATTTACAGATGGGTGTGAGGTACAGTGCAGATCAGTGAGCCAAAAGATGGCATCCTCTGGAGAACCTTATTCACTGACTTAAAACAAAAAGAGACACAGAAACAAACAAACCACTCTTCTAGTAGACAGTATTTGCTGATGCCTGGAATATTTGCAGCAGCTATCTTGTGGCCATGAGCACAGCTGCCCTAAGAATGAACCAGTGTATCAATTATGACAAAGGATAAAATGAAAAGAATTCAGATCATTGCTGTTAGTTAACTAATTTCATCCTAATGTAACCCTAACCATGGACCTCTTATTATATAAGATAATAATCATGTTACAGCATGGCCCATCTAAGTTGGGATGTCTCAATAATTTGAAGCAGAACTCTATACAGAACATATTGATCAGAGGAATGTACTTGAAAGTATCTCACATTCCTTCAGATTTGATGGAGAAATGTGGGTTGACAGATAATTTAACTTGAATGGGCCATAGAGGATTCCATACTTGAGACAAGTCTTTATAAAGTTTGTCTCTGAAGTAGCTTTGTCCTTAGCTTTTCATAGACCATGTTGTCATCAATAGCTAATGGAGCTATATGGACAACACAGAGCATGTAAATAAAGAGCTGGAGAGATAGAACTGGCTGCTCTTCCAGAAGTCCTGAGTTTGGTTCCCAGTGCCCATATGGAGGCTCACAATCAGCTGTAACTTAACTTAAGTTACAGTGAATCTGACTCCCTTTCCTGGACTCTGGGACATGGTACTCACATGGTTTCCATACAGATCTCTCTCTCTCTCTCTCTCTCTCTCTCTCTCTCTCTCTCTCTCTCTCTCTCTCTCTAAATCGAAATAGAAATAGAAATAGAAATAGAAATAGAAATAGAAATAGAAATAGAAATCAAAATCTATAAAAAACACAAAAACAACTTAGCAAGGAGGGAAGGAGGGATAAATAATGTACTATGTAGTGAAAGAACTGAGTTAGCCAGAGTCTGGCTGACTCCTGACAGGCTGCAAACTGGCAGTTTGGGAGACTAGGCCTAAGTTTCCGTTTCTCAGAACTGGAGTAGTCTAAAACGAGTCAACTCCAGGAAAAACTACCCCTCACTGGCACTGTATGGAATTGCCCCACCACCTAACCTGAGTCAAGTATAGTTAATCAACAAAAGTCCCCAAATCCCCCAGAGCCTTAACCAATTACAAAGGCATCCATACCCCATGGAAATAGAGCCAATGTCTATCTACACAGGTTTTAAATTGACCCTGCAAAGCACACAAAATACACTGCACAAATTTCTCAAAGAATTAATAGAATTATTATTTAAAATAAAAATTGCAAAAAGAAGTAGAAAAATAAAGACCAGGAAAACTGTGAGTTCGTATCCAATAAATAGAAGATTAAAAATATCTCAGCTATTAATCTTCTGATTCAATGTGTGTTGAGTAACCTGTGTTATGCTTTAAGTACCATTATTATGTACGTCTCTTCTATGAAATCACCTGGTATCCTGGACAGAGTAACTTGGGCCTTCAGAGTTTCGCAAAGACCTGTCCCATGTGGTAGCTCTGTAGAACACCTGGTAATAAAATATAACCCCTGTGTCCACTTCTCTTATTTCAGGAAACAGTTTAAAATAGTTCACTTCCCAATATCTTTTACTGCTCCTTGACAGGACCATGTGAAAACTTCAAATGGAGGGGGCGCTTGGGTAGGCTGTGTTAACCCTGTATAATCAAACTCAACTGTATGTTTCTGAAAATTTAAACATTATAGTAATATTTTATGTATTAAGAATTAAAGAACTCAAACCAGCTAATTTCAGAGGAAGATACAGAAGTCTTGTTCTCAGAGAATGGAATCACAGAAATGAATGCTTTGTTTCAACTCAAAGACTCATTCATTAGAGACCAAGGCAGACTACTAAGTCTGTTTACTGAATAACAAAAGCCCTAACATAATTTTATTTCATTATGAGCATGATGTTCTAGGCTAACTTCTATACATGGGATGAGCTTTTGGGTCATGACCATATTTAGAACTAGCTCATGTAAAGCATGTTAAATATTAAGCCAAGAACTAGTATTGAAAGATCCCACGCAGAGAGACCCTTACTCAAGTCTTGGGAAATCGCGGACCCCAGACACAGAGAGACCATTTTGGATGTAATAAGCAAAGGCGAGGTTTATTACGGAGACCTATTACAGAGATCTCGGGGCCGACACATATCCCACGCAGGAGACAGAGGTGTCGACCCTGAGAGGCTGGGAGAAAGAGTATTTAAAGGCAGAGGCTGTGAGCCCAGGGGATGGGGGATGTCAAAGGGGAAGGCACCACAAGTTACAGGATTGTTTTATGGCTCCAGGAGATAAGGGGACGCCAGAAGATTTCATGGCCCCCTGGTTCCTGGAACAGAGCTACTAAATCAGGAGAAGGGTAGGGTCTTCAGGTCCTCATTATTTTTAAAAGTTTGTCAAAACTGATGAAGCATCTGTATTTGAAACACCTCTGGTTAGGCTTGGGCCGCCGGCTTCCTGGGGTGCTCTCTGTAGGGCGCAATGGCTGGAAAGCACAAGTAGGGGCTTAAATAAACATCACAGGGGCAGAACAAAGAACAGTTACTCACACCGGGTGATAAGCAAAGTAGTTCTTTTGCATTCCTTTTCTTTATCTTCATGGCCTGCTATTCCTGGTGGCAGGGCTTAGCCCTGAGTTTGTGGCTTTTGGGGCTTACTCTTTTAATTTTGTATCTCCAAACCTAGAATTCGTATAATTCTCTTTTCAGTATGAGTTTAACTGGCTGAACATTCATCATTCATACATATACCCAAGAAAAGACAAATTTACTTAGAACCAGAAAAGTTGACTATAAATCACTTTCTATCCAAATTAAACTGATCCAGCCATGAAGTCACCAGTCTCTATTCTTCCTCACTGCAGTAGTCACTGAGAGGGAATTATTTCCAAGAAATGAAGTATTTAGAGGTATCTGAGACAATAGGTTTTCTATGCTGCAGTTTCTGTGACTCACAGGAGTCTTGTGATTTGGGAAAGTGTACTCAATGCAGTAGAGGGAAGAATTAACATTGCAAAAACACTACACACAGCTATGTAATGGGCTATAATGGAAGTCTCAAATATTAAATTTTAAAACTTTATTTAATAAGGACTCGCTGAGATAACGCTGTATTCTTACATATTATATAACACATATTGATTTTTTTTAAAAGCTGTATTTGTCAGGCATGCACACAATAATCTGATAAGATCCTCTTAAGAGAAGGATAATTGAATAGTTAAGAGAAATAGTTCTCAACTTATTTTCTACCACAAAATGTTCAATATCACATCACATTCCTGTGAACTATGGGCCTGAGCTGTAGCCAAATGCTGTGCTGAGATTTTTGGGGATCCTGGAAGTGGAGTCTGCAGATGAGAGTCTGGCCCCAGCTTCAAAAAACAGCTCTAACTTATTTGACATGGCCCCTGTGCAGTGTAGGCCTTACTGTCCATTCATGAATGTGGGTGGCTTTGGACGGCTTAAGTCCATTAGGTGACATCACAGCAATGGTAGGGGATGTGATTCCATGTCAAACACAGCCATATATTTCTTCCCCCAATCTGGTTCTCTGAATGCCTCTTTTGAAGAAATTCCCTCTGGAACTCCAGTGCATGTAAGAAGCCAATGGCACACTGTCCTGATTGGTCTTGTTTGTTTGCCAACTGACCACAAGCGACAGCTATCTGAGAAGAGGGTACTTCCGTTGAGAAAATGCCTTTACCAGATTGGCCTGTGGGGAATTTTAATGATTAATATTGATGTCAGAGGGCCTACCCCATAGTGGATGGTACCATCCTTGCTTGGGTTTCTGTCTTGACTTTCTTCAATGATGGACTAGACTATCACCTGTATATGTAAGGTGAAGTAAGACCATTCCTCCCCAAGTTACTTTGATCATGGTGTTTTATCACAGCAATAGAAACCCTAATTAAGGCACACGTGAAGAAGCCCTATATAGGTGGTATGGTTGACACTGTCTTCTTCTTCCTGGCCTGTGTGGTGGATGGAGTATGCCTGGCCCAGGGAGTGGCACTATTAGGAAGTGTGACCTCTTGGAATAGGTGTGGTCATTTTGGAGGAAGTGCATCACTATCAGGGTAAGCTTTGAGATCCTCCTCCTCCTCCTAGACTCGTGGGAGCCAGTAAGCCCCTGGCTTCCTTTGGATGAAAATGTAGAACTCGCAGCTCCTCCAATGCCATGCCTGCCTATACACTGCCATACTCCAGCCTTGATAGTAATGGTCTGACCCTCTGAACCCTAAGCCAGACCCCAGCTAAATGTCGTCCTATAATTGTAATAATTGCCTTGGTTGTGGTGTCTCTTCACGGCAGTAAAACCCTAACTAAGACAATCTGGAACATATAGACATGAGAGAAGTGTTTGGACCAGTGACTCTCAAATTTTAACACAGGGGTTGGAGAGGTGGCTCAGCAGTTAAAAGAGCAGTGACTGCGCTCTTCTGGAGGTCCTGAGTTCAATTCCCAGCAACCACATGGTGGCTCACAACCATCTATAATGGGATCTGATTCCCTATTCTGGTATGTCTGAAGAGAGCTACAGTGTACTCATATAATTAAATAAAGAATATTTTAAAGCAATTTAACACACATCAGAGTTCAATGCAGAATTTGTGACAAAGTAGATAACTGAGCCCCAACGCTAAAGTTTCTGACTCAGCTTTGCTGAGATGGACCCAGATAACTAGCATTTGTAATTTTCCAAGGAGTCTAGGGGCCACACTTGGAGAAACAATGTTCTATAGGAACTGAGCAGTGAGATTCCAGCATCTTAATGCAGAGCTGAAACTATTCTGCTATGTCTGCACTGGTCCACAATACTCACCTTCTATCAGCAAGGGTCATTACTATGAAAATGAGTGAGAGGCATCACAGTAAGTATCAAATTCATTGTATTAATTCTAAAAGTATAAGAGTCACAAACTTTTCTGCTTTCATGATGGGACTCAGAACATACTGCAGGGACCACCAGATGCTGACTCATTAAACCCCGGAGGGCATGCCCACTGCAGTTTCAGAATAGGGGCTCTAAGATCAGAGCTGGGTTTGAATTTTACCTGTATCATCAAAAGTCAACAGACCAATCAGTGAGGTTACAGATGGGTCTTAGAGTTTATGTTATAGGGGTTAACACTCCAGTTCTACCACCTTCTAGCTGGGTCAAACCTAAAGCATGATACTTAAACTTTTTAAGCCTCTATTTCTCCCTACAGCATCCTGAGAAAACTTGTTGTCTGGTAAACAATGCCTTCAAGACAGCATCTGCCAGAGGGAGTTCAGTGAACATCACGCAACTGTGTGTGTCCTTATTTAGTTGTGATCTATTTTGTTTTGTTGTTGTTGTTGTTGTTTTCTGTTTTGTTGTTGTTTTTGTTTTCTTTTTGAGCTTTAAAACATACCTGTACTTTGTGGTTCAACAGTAAGAATTAAATAAAAGATATTCCACGAATGGTGGTTGTCATAATTGTTGCTATGAAATAGGAACATTTCTTGATACAAGAATGTCAACAACTTTTGCTCTAGTAAAATAGAGCTGTACTGGGAAGTTGGGGGCAGGATTATAGCAGGACTTTCAGGGACTTGCCAATGCTTAAATAATGACACAGAGACTTATTAATATTTATAAAAGCTTAGACCTTTAACTTGGGCTCCCTGCTGGCTATTCTAAACCAACTAATTCTGGCTCTATGTCTTGCCACATGGACAGCTCTACTTCTTTGCTGGTGTTCATAGCCTTCGGCATCCAGTTCCCACTAGCGAATCCCCTCACTCTGATTCTTCCCAGAGACCCTCTCTAAGCCCAGAAGTTCTACCTTCCCTTTCCTGCCTCTCTATTGGCCATCATATTTTTATTAAGCCAATCAACAGGTGAGGGTGGAAGTGTTATGAAGTACCAAGGCAGATGATGCATAAGAAAAACAATACCCAAATCGGGCCAGCATTCAGCTGTCTGCTTAGCAATCAACAATATACAGAGACAACCTTCACACAGTACACCCAACACAAGATGACCCAGCACACAGAGTACTTAGCCAAACAATGAGGGCTTAGGTAATAAAACAAAGCAAAACAACAACAACAACAACAACAACAACAACAACAACAACAAAACCAGCAAACAGTTTCATGGAAGGATCTAAAGAATGCCTGCAATTCTGCTCACACTTAGGATGGAGACAGATGTGAGTTTTCACGGGTCACATAACAGTCCTGGCAGTGTCAGGCAGAAGTAGCCACCAGTGAAACAGCACATACAGTTGCTGCTTACTGCTCTCAGAATCTGCTGCTCTTTCTTCTCTTTTCTCTCAAGGTACAGGTTCCAAGTGGCATTCCTACGAGACAACGTGATGAATGATTGGCAGGTGCATATCAAACCTTTTGTGCTATTATTAATGATTACTGTATTATTTACTTCTCTTGCTTGGTTACAGAATTCCAGACAAACACAATGTAAGGGAGGGATGGTTTATTTGGATTGACATTTGGGAACACGGTTCATCATGACGCAAAAGACATGGAGGCAGGAGCATGAACTAGCTTTTCACATTACAGTCACAATCTCAAAGGAGAGAGTTGAATTTTGGTTGTCCACTATTTCTCCTTTTTATTCAATCCTAGATCTCAGCCCAAGAAATAACTGTAACAAATGGGTTAGCTAATGACAAGGTTCTGTAGTGAACAAGATTTTCACAAGGTAAAGAACCTGGAAGGATTCCTCTGTGGTTAGAGCACTGGCTTCTCCAGCAGACTCCAAATCCATTCTCGGCACCCATGGTGGCATGAAACCATCTGTAACTGCAGTTCCCGGGAATATGATGCCTTCTTCTGGTCTCAGAGGGCACTAGGTATCCACATGTTACACATAGATGTATGCAAGCAAACCACTCAGACATATAAAATATAAATAAACAAATCTAAATGGAAAGAAAAGAACCTCCAGGGCTCTAAGAAAATGGATCTGCATTGACATAATGGTGGGTGAAGAGACTGGCAATCTGAAAGCAAAGTATTTTTCACCACTGTGCAGCTGTGTCTAACCTAAAGCAAACTTTCTATGCCTCCATCTCTTCATTTCTAAAATGGCCTATGAGAAATGCTTGTGGAGAGTCTAGGAAATAATGCCCTTAAGACAGCATCTAGCAGTGAGATGTCAGTAAATGTTATACACTCTGTTTGCCCTTCTGTTTTTATTTATTTTTTATCTGTTTGAGCATTAGAACATATCTACTCTCTTCTTTCTCTAATCAGTTAGAAGTTATTCCAGGCACACACACTTTAACATTTTTTCTCATGATATTTTATTCTCATGATGTTTTATTCTTCTTATAGTTGAAGAATGTTAAAGTAAAAGTTTTATACACACACACACACACACACACACACACACACACGTGTCTGAATAGGCAAAACTCTCTAAATACAAAATATAAAAGAAACTACAAAGTAAAAGACAAACATTTCATTTTACAAAAATTGAAACCTTCCCTGTGTTAGGAAGAACCAAATTAGTTAAATTAAAAGTGAGAAATAACATAATCTACAAAACCCTTCTAGCCATTATGTAAATAATTCATACAAATCATTAATGAAACTCTAGCTTTCTGATAGAAGTAGGGACTAAAATATAAACAGATAATTTACCGTATTAATCTAGTCAGAGAAATCATTGCAAATTTAAATTACATACTTTTTTATGTCCTAGCAAATTAGCAAACAGCTATTTTATATTGGTAAAATTTCATTAAGACCCAGATTTATCTTCCTTTATGAAATTGGTCTAATTTCCCAGAAAGTAAGATGGTCGCATAAATTAGTGGTTATAAAAATATTTTTAATCCTCATCCATAAAACTTCATCTAAGGAAACTTAGTTACAAGTAAATACATAAATAACCACATTCCCAACAATCAAGGTAAATTGTCACTTGTATGTGTATGTATGTGAGTATTCCATAGTTTTATTATTTCAAATTTTTAAAATGAGCTGAGAAAACAAACCTGCAAAAAACAAACAAAACCAACAGGGGTGGGGGTGGGGAGTGTGTTAAGGCACAAACAAGGATAACTTCCGAGTGTGTCGGTAGTCAGGATGTGGAGTGCTGCACGGAATGTTTTCTGCAACACTGTTTTGGAAGAAAGGCTGTGGTCACTAAGGGCCTGAGACATGAAGGGAGAAATCGCAGCACACATTCACTTTCTGTGGGTCCCTCCGGTAATTTGCATATATGTATAAGCAAATTCACTACACTGTAATCCTAGATTGTGGGATTAGGTTAATTTAGTTTC
Source organism: Rattus norvegicus (assembly GCF_021556685.1). Lineage (NCBI taxonomy): Eukaryota > Metazoa > Chordata > Mammalia > Rodentia > Muridae > Rattus > Rattus norvegicus. The sequence goes on along the minus strand of NC_141535.1, from coordinate 141,692,043 downwards.
CTTTTTCTCTAGCTTTTAAATTTTCCTCAATGCTTCTGGGATGAAATTTGGGGCATAGTAACCTGTAACATGGTTCCTTGGCATACTGACTCATTTAAAATGAAGGAATTAGAGAAAGCATGTATCTGGGCAAGACTCTTGGTCTGGTCCTCTGATGCAGGTCCATGAGACACACAAGTGAGAGGTGCCTCCTCTCTTTGGGGAATGATGGAGTTCCCTAACTGAGCTCGGAGCTAAGAGACACAGAAACTCCTGAACCGGCCTGATCCCATTTACCTCACTCAGCTCATACACCACTGAGGCCTGTTCTAGTCCTGTGGAATTACTGCTCTTCACCAAACTCACCGTGAAAGCTCGGGTTTCACTTCTGCTCTTACAGTGTTTCCTGTATCACAGAAACCTTAGGATTTTTGAAAGTTCAGTGTCTTGAGACTGTGAGAGATTGTGGAGCCCCAGGAGGGTTCAGGGACCTAGAGCTTTGCAAAATCAAAAGTAACCAAAGCCAGCACAGACCAGTGACCTCCAGGTTCTTGCCTGTTGAATTCAAAGAATGAAATCACGCAGAAAGATGGGTTTCAGATGGCAATTTTACTATAGGATTGTGAATGGGAATTTAAATGAGAGAAGGCAGGAGCAGGTCCCCAGAAATGTTATACCACTGACCTGTTAGTCCGGAGAATATTTATAAGCCTTATGGCAGAAATTGGGATGAAGCAAGGGGAGAAATAACCTGGTTTGTCTAATTGTTCCATCAACAATGTCTAGGTGCCTCTTAGTTTTGATCTCATCTTCAAGTGTTTCTCAATCTGTAGGTGGTGACCCCTTTCACAGAGGTCACCTAAGATCGTCGGAAAACAGATATTTACATTACAATTCCTAACAGTACCAAAATTACAGCAATAAAGCATCATGAATAATTTTATGGTTTGGGGTTACCATAACATGAGGAACCAAATTAAATGGTCTTAGCATCAGGAAGGTTGAGAACCACTGATACAGTCTCCAGTCAAGGACACACACTTAAGGCAAAAGTTAATAACAATGACACCTCCCCTAGCATTGCTGGTCTTTGGCAAGGACAGAATGGCAGAATTGCTGACAGGACTGTGCTAGTTAGATTTGTTGTTGTTGTCGTCGTCGTCCTCGTCTTCCTCGTCAGTCTGACACAAGACACAGCCATCTGAGAGAAGGGAATCATAACTGAAGGGTTGCTTCCACCAGGTTGCCCCAGGGCGTCTGTTGGGTGTTTGCTGTGCCTGATGTAATAGGGCCCAGCCCAGTATGGGAAGTACAACCCCAGGGCAGGTAGTCCTAGGTATTATAAGAAAGCAGGCTGAAGCTGGGCATTGGTGGTGCTCTCCTTTAATTCCAGCACTTGGGGTGGGGGTGGGGGTGGGGGGACAGAAGCAAGAGGATATCTGAGTTCAAGGCCACCCTAGCCTACCAAGTGAGTTCTAGGACAGCCAGGGGTACATAGAGAAACCCTGTCTCAAAAAGACAGGGAGGAAGGGAGGGAGGGAGGGAGGGAGGGAGGGAGGGAGGGAGGGAGGGAGGGAGGGAGGGAGGGAGGGAGGGAGCAGTGTCCCTCCATGATTCCAGCCTCTGTTTTTGCCCTTACTTCTCTCAGTGGCCATCTGTGAGGGGATATGTAAGCCAAGTAAACCCTGTTCTCCACAAGGCACTTGTGGTGATGGTGTTTATCACAGCAATAGAAAGAAAACTAGGATAAGGGCCAAGGATGAGGTCAGCTTCCAGCCAGTGACAAACTGCTGGTTCTCGGAGTCCTTCTCCTCAGATCACCAGTTTCTACTTCCTGTGCCCATCACTTATGTTTACTACAACGTATGCTTCTCTCTTATTGATCTGACTTTTGTTACAAAGGTTTCGGCCAAATAAACGCAGTTAAAATGGGAAAAATAAGAAAACACAGCCCCCTCTCTACTGCTTCCTCGGTTTTGATTTTAATCTCCAAATGTCCAAGTGATGTTTTAACCAGGATGTCGCACTCGGCAAGCTGCAAAGCTGGGGGAAGCAGAGGCGACTGCAAGTGAACTTCAGAGACATTCTGTGCATGCTTTTCTTTCTTCTCCCAGAATAAATTATTATTAGCGTTAGAAATGTCTTTCCCTGCACAGGTTAGCTCTAAATCTCTTCAAATTTGGTTATGAATATGAATGTGACCTTTTGTCTCCTATAGATATCCAAGCACTTAAAAGAAGATTTCTGTGAATGAGCTAAAAAGGGATTGCTTTTTTTTTTTCTTTTGTCAGTATAAATAGCCAAAGAGCCTTAAACGAATGAAGTCTACATTGGAAAGCACTGGTCTTATGATGAGAAGTAAAAATTTTAAAGTGATGAATGACATTTTCAGGTTCTCTTATCGATTTGTAAACTGCTGTGTCATCCCCACTAATTTTGATATTTTCTGAGTTGAGATTTCTGTGCAGAGAGCAACAACCAGAAGCAGCAGCAAGCAAGCATGCCTTCTGCTTGTGAGACAGCCTCAGACTGGAAGCCACCAGCTTTGGGGAATGAGGGTCATTAAAGCTCGAGTGTAGCTCCTCCTTAATTAGCTCTGTGACCTGAGACAAGCCAACTGCTCTGGCTTTGTGCAGATTTTCCATATCTGTAATATGAGAATGTACTTCTACTTCCCTCCAGAGCGCTCTGTATGAGCATGAGCATGGACTAAGGAAGAGATACGACAGGCAGAAGCCAGCAGGCAGTCAACTTCCCTGTGGGCCTGATTCCCAGACGACTACACACAAACCCCTTCTAAGGTGCTAGCTGATAATTAGGATGTTAACCATCACCCAAGCAGTTTGGGGGAGATTTGTGCTTCTAAAGTAGAATTAAGTGCCATTTCCCAAAATATCAGAATCGGGCAGTATAACCAAGGTGTCCACTGTGAACCCCTGGGAGCTCAGTGGGGGGAGGTTAGTTACAGCTTCTCAGAGGCTTCCCCTCAGTCTTGTGAAAGGAAAAAGTCCAAGGGGGTGATTATGCACTGCCCTATGAATTCATATTGGCCAGGGCTGAGTCTTACTTTGGTCTCCCTGGGTATGTGTCTTCTGCTGTTCCTGTAGCCTGGTCCTAGAAACACCCCAGTAAGTGTTAAGACTAACCACAGTTTAAAATCTAGGTACTGAATAAGACCTGTACCTCTCCCTCTCCCTCTCCCTCTCCCTCTCCCTCTCCCTCTCCCTCTCCCTCTCCCTCTCCCTCTCCCTCTCCCTCTCCCTCTCCCTCTCCCTCTCCCTCTCCCTCTCCCTCATATCTCATCCTTCTCCCTCTCTCTCTCTCCCTCTCTCTTTGCTTCTTTTTTTTCTTTTTTCTTTTTTTTGTAAAAACAAAATTTGACAAAATGTCCAAAAATCATGTGGAAAAAACTGACAAAAGTAGACTATGGAAACTAAAGATGTCCTCCACCCACCCCTATACACAACCATACTATAAACAAAGGCAGAACAAGAATTCAATTGAAAGCAGTTAACAATTAACAATGAGTTTCTTTTAGCATATCCTAAACTAATCATTTAATGTGTTGGGTGTGTTTCCTGAGAAGCCATGCTGCATAGCCCTTTGTCCTGCTTACCTCAGGCACCTATGCCCCTAGCAGACTTTACAACTGCTCCATCTTCTCTATATGTGCCATGGTTGGTCTAGGCTCTACCCCATAATTACCTGGCAACAGTCTGGTATGCCTGACTCATTATAAAAGAGGCTACTTTACCTCCTGTTCTTGCTCCCCTTCCTTACCCTCTCTCCCTACCCCCACCCTCTACATGATCATGGCCGGCCTCTTCTCTCTCTGTGTCTGTGTCTGTGTCTGTGTCTGTGTCTGTGTCTGTGTCTGTCTGTCTCTCTCTCTCTCTCTCTCTCTCTCTCTCTCTCTCTCTCTCTGCATAGGCCCGCAGCAGCACCCCTTTCCCCCACACCATACCTTACCTCTACCAAACATATTTCTGGTCTCTATCTTTTTATAAAACTCAACGGCCACAAGATAAGTTATAGGCACATGTGTAGACAAAGGGCAACACTAGCACCTTTATTTTTATTTTTGGATATTTTTTTATTTATTTACATTTCAAATGTTATCCCCTTTCCTGGTTTCCCGTCCATAACCCCCTATCCTATGCCCCTCCCCCTTCTTCCATGAAAGTGTTCCCCCACCCATCCACGCATCCCTTCTTGCCTCCCTGACCTGACATTTCCCTACACTGGGGGGCGGAGGGGATAGCAGGATTAAGGGCTTCTCTTCCCATTGGTGCCCAACAAGGACATCCTCTGCTACATATGCAGCTGGAGCCATGGGTCAGTCCATGTGTACTCTTTGGATGGTGGTTTAGGCCCTGGGAGCTCTGGTTGGTTGGTACTGTTGTTCTTATGGGGTCATGAACCCCTTCATCTCCTTCAATCCTTTCTCTGACTACCATCTTTCTTATAGACTGTCTTACTTTTCTCTTGACATAGCTTTTATTTCTACATTGAAGACTTTGATTTTTTTTTTAGTTATCTAAATCCAAACCACCCAAAGCATGAAGGGTCTTGCTTTTGATTTAAGGAAATTTTAATAAAATACATATGCTAGGTGATTTTAGCTTTCCCATTAAAAAATTTAATTATATGAAAACTGTGTTCCAAGCCAGGTATAGTGACAAAGGCCTATAGTCCCAGCACTTGGAAGGCTGAGGCAAGAAACTGCAGAATACAAGCTCAAGATTAAAACACTAAATACAAAGTCAAAGAAGTTTCTACTTCTCCTTCTTAGATAGAAAGGCAGTACAATCTTTGGAATATAAAGACCAACCAAAAATGCCAGAGAGTTAGTTTAGAGGTTAAGACCACTAGCATTGACTGCTCTCCTAGAAGATCCAGGTTCAGTTCCTAGCAACCACATAGTAACTCACAAACATCTGTAACATCTATAACTCCAGTTCCAGGGACTCTAACAACCACTTCTGATCTCAGTAGGAGCCAGGCATGCATGTAGTACACACATGTAGATTCAGGCAAACCTCTGAAATACAAATCAAATAAAATAAGAATCTAAAGTTTTAAGTTAAAAGACATCAGAATGAATACGTGGTAATAGAGCATGTGATAATGTTTATGGAAAACTAAGAGGGGGCTGGAAAGATGGGATATTGAATAAGAACACTGCTGTAAAAGCATAACTCTCTGAGTTCAAAACTCAAGCACCCACATGAATAGTCGAGGCCTAGTGATATAAGCCTGTAGCCCAGCACTGGGAGACACACAGACTGGGAGGTCATTGGCCAGACAGCCTTGCCAGAAAGATAGGTTCTTGCATTAGTGAGAGACACCATGTCAGGCAGGAAGGCAGAGTGATACACACATGCACAGTCACAGTGTGTACCACTCTCACACATGCAAATTAAAGACACTGTTGAAACTTCATTCTGTTCCATAGGCAACTACTTATTTACAATTCAAGTTTAATACTAGCATGAAATGTCAAAAGAACAAAAACTCATCCCAAGTAAAAAGCTTCTCAGAGATTTTAAGTTATCTTCTGTGTGAATACCTTTTTAAAACAATATTTTTTAATTTTTTGAGACAATCTCATCATGTATGTTCTGGTCTAGAACTCACTATGTAGACCAGGCCAACCTCAAATTCAAAGAGCTCTGCTTGCCTCTGCTTCCCTGAGTGCTGGGATTAAAGTCATGCACCACCCCTCCTGGCTGTGTATATGTCTTTTAAAGAGTGGTTATTTCCCATAAAAGTGACTAGAGAAAAGGTATTTGTCCTATGCTTGGCTTAACAGAACCGATACGTTCACAACCATTCGGTCTTGTACCCATTTTCTAAGAAATAGTAAAGCCTGAATTTCTCCAGTTCTTGCTGTCTCTCTTCCTTGTTAGTATCATACTCTTGTACTAGAGAAAAACAAGAGTAGCAAGCACAACAACAACAACAATCCAAATCTGGAAGAGACCAAGTAACTTTGGAATTGTTTTGTGTGTTCTGCCACACTGTATTTATTCCTGGGATGTGACTGTACACTTACAAGTTCCATGATCCTGAATCAGGTCAGCCAAGCCATGAGGTAAACCCCACCCCAGGCTGCCATAAAATTGCTGCCAAGGAGGAGCCAGTTAGACTCCTGCAACAGCAGGGGCTCCTTTAAGCCAGGTGAATAACTGTAATAGGCCATTCTAAAGAACAAACTAGTAGCAGGGATGTAAATGGAGTGTGTCACAAGAGGAAAGTTCAAACATGGGCAAGGCTGCCTTTGGGCTTTGCTGTGTATGTATGTGTCCTATTTAAGAACGGTTTGGTGTGGTGTGAAAATTCAGCTCACCTTGAACAGTTTCTCAGGTCAAATGCAACACACTGATATTGGGTGTAAAGCTATTCAGAAGACTTTCTTTTTGTCCTTGGGCAATGTCCACTCTTTATGAAAGGCTTCCTTTGTAGTAGACTTGAGACACCAGAAAGACAGGTTTAAGGTAATTTCCTGGACAACTCAAAGGCAAATGCTCTCACTTGTTGGTATATTCCCTTTCCTCTCTATTCTGTTTCTACCCTAATCAGAGTGAATACAAAGACTGCTTGTATTAAGCATTATTGGAAATACCATTCTAAATTTAAGGCTAGCAAATTTGACAGATGTATTCATGACTTTTTGTTTGCTGTGCTAAAACCCCAGAAGCAACTTAAGAAACAGTTTATTTTAGACTTATGACTCCAGAGGGTAAATCCCTCAGATAGCTGAAGCAAATAGGAAACAGAGAAAGAGAAGTGGGGTGAGGCTATATAGAAGTAGGATGAGCTATGAACTCTCAAAGTTGCCCCAATGATGTCCTTTGTCCAACAAGACTGTGCTTACTCCACAAGCAGCACAAACTACCAGGGACCAAGTGTTCAACTACTTGGACCTATGGAGGACATTTTTTTTATCTAAATCTCCAGGACTAATTTCATATGAACCTTATAGAACGCTACAGGGATCTGTCATACATTAATCTCCCATTTATCATCACAATATAAAAACAAAGAACAAGGGAGTATTGAAAAGTATTCCATGGGAATGGGGAGATGGATCAGTAGACAACACACTTGTCACACTTTATCTACATCCTTGGAATCAAGGTAAATTATAAGATGGCATAGTGGTCCACCTGTAATTTTAACACTAGGAAGATTAAGACAGAGAAATCTATAGAGAAAGAGAATCCCTAGAGCTCTGCATTCAACCGAGAGATCTGCCCTCAATGAAAGATGTAGAGAACAATAAAGACTCCCACAGGGTTAATATCCAATATATACAAAGAACTCAAGAAGTTAGACACCAGAGAACCAAATAACCCGATTAAAAATAGGGTACAGAACTAAACAAAGAATTGTCAACTGAGGAATACCAAATGGCTAAGAAGCTCCTAAAGAAATGTTCAACATCCTTAGTGATCAGGGAAATGCAAATCAAAACAACCCTGAGATTCCACCTCACACCAGTCAGAATGGCTCAGATCAAAAACTCAGGTGACAGCAGATGCTGATGAGGATGTGGAGAAAGAGGAACATCCTCCATTGTTGGTGGGATTGCAAGCTGGTAAAACTGCTCTGGAAATCAGCCTGGAAGCTCCTCAGAGAATTTGATGTAGTACTACTTGAGGACCCAGCTATACTACTCTTGGGCATATACCCAAAAGATGCTCCAACATATAACAAGGACACATGCTCCACTATGTTCATAGCTACCTTATTTATAATAGCCAGAAACTGGAAAGAACCCAGATGTTCTTCAACAGAGGAATGGATACAGAAAATGTGGCACATTTATACAATGGAGTACTACTCAGCTATTAAAACAATGACTTCATGAAGTTCTTAGGCAAATTGAATGAACTAGAAAATATCATCCTGAATGAGGTAACCCAATCACAAAAGAACACACACAGTATGCACTCACTGATAAGTGGATATTAGCCAAAAAAATCTCAGATTAGCCAAGATACAATTTACAGACTACATGAAGCTCAAGAAGGAAGACCAAAGTGTGGATGTTTCAGTTCTTCTTAGAAGGGAAAACAAAATATCCACAGGAGGAAATACAGAGACAACATGTGGAGAAGAAACTGAAGGGGAGGCCATCCAGGACTGCTCCACCTGGGGATCCATCCCATATACAGTCACCAAAGCCAGACACTATTGCAGATGCCAAGAAGTACATGCTGACAGGAGCCTGATATGGCTGTCTCCTGAGAGGCTCTGTGGTCATGGTGTATACAAAAACTGTATACACATACATATGCAAAAAGAAAGAAAAACATATCATATACATTCCCTTCTAAACAAGCATTTATTCCTCATCTATAGTACAGTGAGTCCTAGCAAAACATGAAAGTGATTTGGTTGAGAAGAAAAAGTAAACATGACAGCAAAACTTCAATCTCAAAGTGAGGAAGGCCTTGGAGATGATAGCAAGACAGCACCAAGCACACCAGAATATCAACAGTCAGAATTAGCCCAGAGCTTTGAGGAGGTTTCTTGTGCCTTTCATTGACATGAGTCCTTTGGTTGAGTAAGATGCTCCTCTGCAGACGAGAGTAGAGAGAACACTGGGCATCAAAGTGTCCAATTCAAAAGGTCAGACAGATCAACAAAGCAAGTATTGCATTCATCCTCCTCATAGTTCAAGATGGATTCCACATGCAGTGTGATGAAAGAGGAAATGGAAGACCATGTCAGCCACTCAACCCTTCAGACTTCTCCTGGTTCTCAGGATAAGGGTGGAATGATTTCAATAAGGATCCAATTTACAGGTAAAAATTAATGTTGTGGAGGCAAAGAGGTGGGTTGGAAGGGTTACACTGAGGATAGAGGCTTGGTTAAGTTGGTGATTGTTTAAATTGCTTCAGGAGATGTTGAAATCCTTAGATGATTTTAGACTATTTTCAAAGACCAGTTTTGATGGGAAAATTATTGGAACACTAAGGGAATGTATATGATATATTTTTCTTTCTTTTTGCATATGTATGCGTATATAGTTTTTGTATATACCATGACTACATAACCAAACCTGAGAGCTATATGCTGTTCAGAAAGAGAGAGACATGAAATAGAGGCTTGGAATACTTTTGTCATAGAGAGATGAGAGCAGATGGTGGATACAGAAAGTTATGTACTGCACTGAACCTGACTGGAAATAATGTCCTTTACTTGGAACTTGGTTCCAGCCTGTTCCCATGAGTGGAGCTGGAAATACTATACTATGTAGTATTACACACAAGGGTTAAAGAGAAGGATAGAGATAATAAAAACCTCTTTATATAAACTAACCCATAACTGGAGCCCAGATTCTGCTGCCCAGGTCTCCTTAAGCTAATCAGAAGCAAGAAAGACTCTAGGAATCAGAACAAACACTTGATCCACTTTAGAAACACTAATGAGTTCTAGCCTATCCTTCCCTTCAATAATCTACTTATATCTCCCAGCAATGATCTTTGCCCTGGTCTCCATATTCTATTCTTTCCACTTGACCCAAGCCTTCATGTCCAGAATGGAAAGAAAGCAAGCAATGGTGTAAATTCTCTGCTTAGACCCAGAAGAACCAGCCCAACTTCCTCCCCCCTGTTTGCTAGCCCTCTCTCCAATCTGTAGGTCAGGAAGTTCATTCTAGATGCTAAACAGGAAATGAACTGGAAAGAAACAAAAACAATAATCAAGCAGTCTTCACTAAATTAGATAATGGCTACAGTGATGGAGACAAATGAGATGTGTGCATAGAATTTGAGCTCAGGAAGACAAAGCATCAAGGAAAACTTTGAGACTTTCAACTCAAGCAACTGGTCCCAAGTTGATTCCATTCACTGAGTCAGGAGACTTAGCACACACGAAGAAGTTTCCATCTAAACTTTTTGAAGTTACATTACCTATGAGACCTATAAGGAGAGAAACTCTGAAGGCCGTGTAAGTGTCTAGAAGTCAGTGAGTAATCTGGATTGGAAAAACTGACCCCTTATTATTTTTCATGGACCAGCAATGTCTGCATTTCCACAGTAGAGTGGATAGAATGTGAATAACCAGACTCTGGAGAAATGCTGTCTTAACCAGTGTTCTATAACTGTGAGGAGACACCATGACCACAGTAACTCTTATAAAGGAAAGCATTTAATTGGGACATGATTTCAGTTTCAGAGGTTTAGCCCCCTATTGTCACAGCGGGAAGCATGGTAGCATGTACATAGACATGTGTGATGGTTTGTATATGATTGGCCCAGGGAGTGGCACTATTAGAAGGTGTGGCCTTGTTAGAGTAGGTGAGTCACTATCGGCATGGACTTTAGGAAACCTTGTCCTAGCTGACTGGAAGTCAGTCTTTTCCTAGTAGCCTTCAGATGAAGATGTAGAACTTTCAGCTCCTCCTGCACCATGCCTGCTTGGACGCTCCCATGCTCCTACCTTGATGATACTGAACTGAACCTCTGAAACTATAAGCCAGCCCTAATTAAATGTTGTCCTTGTAAGAGTTGCCTTCATCATTGTGTCTCTTCACAGCAGAAAAACCCTAACTAAGACAATGTGGCACTGTTAATTGAGAGTTATGCGTCTAGAACCACAGGCAGCAGAAAGAGAGGTACAGAGCTTGGATTGAGCCTTTGAAACCCCACCAGTGACACACTTCCTCCATCAAAGCCTTATCAATCTAACAAGGCCACATCTCTAATCCTTCTCAAGTAGTGCCAATCCCTAATGACCAAGCATTCAAATATCTGAGCCTATGGGTGCCACTCCTATTAAAACACACACACACACACACACACACACACACACACACACACAAATGCCAATAACACAAAATGCCAATAACACAAAAAAAATTGAAAAAGAAACGAAATCCTTGCAGAAGTCTAGAAAACTCTGCTGGGTATTAGGAGACAAAGCAAGAAAGCGAAGTTCACAGAAATGTACAAGAACATTGTTAACACTGTAAAATGCTGCTGAGGAATCAAGATAATTACGGAGATTGTTCATTAGCTTTAGGGACACAGAGCCCACTGGTGGCTTTGCAAAGATCGGTTTTAATTAAGTAATAAGAACAGAAAACAAATTAGAGTGCTTTGTGGAGAAAGAACTTGAAATACAGACACCAAGTATGCACAATTGATTCGCTAAGTATGTTTTTGAAGGAGAGGAGGAAAAGAGAGTAGACGGAACAATACACATAATGGGCATGGCATGTGACCAAGGAGAACATCAATAGTAAAACAGTAGTGCTGAGCTAACAAGCGCACAGATGTGAACCAGACCAATCACAGCGGGTAAGGAGGGAGCGTCAGAGCATTTGACTGTCTACAGTCCAGATACAAAGAAGTTGGCATAGTTGAGTTCAAAGTCTTTATCGTTTTTCATTTATGCATAGGAGCGTTTTGCCTGCAGGTATGCCTGTGTACCATGTGCATGCCTGGTGCTGGGGAGGCTAGAATAGAGCATCAGATCCCCTAGAACTAGAGTTACAGATGGTTCTGAGCTGCCATGTAGGTGATAGGTGAGCTGCCAGATAAGATAAGCAGCCAGTGTTCTTATCTGCTGAGATATCTTTACAGTTCCAAGTTCAAATTCTTATTCTGGCATTTATTAGTTTCCTTTGACTTTGAAATAGGGATAATCTTTTAACTCTATCCAGATATCCATTTTTAAAAATACACCTTTTTATCCAATTAAACATGTATAACACATACCCAAAAAATATAATATATAAGCATACATTTTCTTTCTGTATGCCAAAACAAGTAATCAAGAAGAATTTAATACAATAACATAGATATGTAAAATGCATCTTCATATATGAATTCTAACATTGTCAGAGTTGGTTGGTTTGGGTATTTTTGGTTTGTTGTTTTCTTTTCTTAGATAGGTCTCACTGTATTGCCCTGGCTGTCCTGGAACTGTTCTATGCACAATGATCCTGACCAATGCTGAAAGAGATCCTGACCTGCATATTATAAAATGCAAAGGGTCCTTTTGCTATATAGAACATGGTGGCCTCAAATTCACAGAGATCTGCCTCTGCCTCTGCCTCTGCCTCTGCCTCTGCCTCTGCCTCTGCCTCTGCCTCTGCCTCTGCCTCTGCCTCTGCCTCTGCCTCTGCCTCTGCCTCTGCCTCTGCCTCTGCCTCTGCCTCTGCCTCTGCCTCTGGTGTTCCCACCACATGTGCCACCTTGTTCTGTTGAAATGTGCTGTGTGGTATGATATTGTTATGCTATGATGTTTATTTTATACCACAACTCAGTCTTTTACTGCAATTTTATCTCTACAGAGCTCTGAGAAGCAAGTAGGGCAGGTGTTATTGTTCCTTGTTACAGATAAAGAAACTGGGGCAAGCTGAGGTGATGGAGTCAAGTCTCAAGAGTCCAGCCTCAGCTGCTCAGTGATGGCTGGCTAGGTCCAGCCTCTGGAGCCAGTGCTCTCTTTGCATTTTGTAATACTCAGGTCAGGACCCCTTTCAGCACTGGCACTGCACAAAACAGTGGTGTGTGGGAAATGCATTAATTCTTGAACTTGAATTTTTCAGAAGGAAATACAGCACATCAATTCAAGTTTCTTTCAACCACAGTTTACCCAATTATTCCCCAGAGTGACTACTTCTCTGGCATTGCATCCTTCTTACCCTGAGTACTAGCCTTTCCACTGTAAAGTTTGACACTAAGGAAACCCAGGGAAAAAAGATTGACTCCTGAGTCCCAGTGAGTAGACAAGGAAACCATGAATCTACCTAAAAGTGTCCAGGAGAGAGTGTATTTAAGCATCTCAAGGACGTTGGTGACATCACTTTATAGATGACTTGCTCCACTCCTAAAGAGTGTTCTGGAATCTACCAGATCTTATTTATTGAATGAATTTACACATAGATAACAGTAAGTATTATAATCACGATACAATAGTTGACATAAATAATATTTAAGAAGCAGGGTGGTAGAAGGCATTTGAGAGGAAGGGAGCAATGAATGATGCCTTTAGGGATTAAGACATATCTTACTGGTCTAAGTCTGGCTTGAGGCAGAATGACTGTCAGTTTTCCTTTGCCAACAATTTGACTATTATGGATAGATATACACATAGAAGTCTTACTAAATGAGTAGTTTCTGCAGGCCTACATATCTTGTAGTGATGTGCCTACTACCTCATCTGCAGTTACTTATGTAAACTATGGGCACATGGCCCAAAATCTCTACCTTTTTCCTCTCTATCAAAATGGAAAACTGAGAGGCTCTAAGGTTATATAATATACAAGGCTGGGACCAGATCTACACAAACCAAGGTAGCATCACCGAGGAGAGGAAAGGCTCTTATGCATAGCAATGAGAAGCAGATAAATGGAAATGCCAGCAGGGAAGACTGATTACCAGTGCCAAGAGTCATGAGGAGAGCAACCTCACTTATCTGCCCATCCATTTGTCCATTCATATATTCAGTGCATTTTTCAGCAACCCTACTATACTACTACCAGTTCTGAGGATTTATGAATGAATAGAATAATCAAAGTCCATGCTATCACAGGCTTGAAGCACTATGAAAGCTACTATGACAGAGTCATAAGTATTAGGACAAAAGTTCAAGATTCTAGGGGAGCATAAACCATAAGCACTAAACTTCGTGTAGCTTCTGGGCAGGCTTCTCAGTTTCTATACTGTATAGCTTTATTGTGTTATATTTTCTGTCTTTTAGCACCTGTGACATTCCACATTGTTTCCAACACAAGTTTTTTCTTCCTGTGAATTAGTGTAACAGATATCTGATTTCATCTGTTCAGCATCTTTTTCATGCGGTCATATCAGGAACTGGTTGTCTCTGCATGGTGGGGTTGTTGATCACAAGAGAGCATTTCTCTTGCCCTTTCAACTGGCTAATCAAACTCTCCGTATTCTGACTGAAGTGGCTGGCTCAGACTACTGTGGATGACTCAGCACTTTTTGTGAGGACTCGTGGGAAAAATGAGAGACCTGTCTGCCCTTCTGAAATTGCAAGCGTAAGGTCTTTCTGAGTTCAGAGCTATTGAGACCCTTATTGCTTCCATTAAGGAGCACTCTCCTGTGTATGAGGACAACAGAGCTGAGAGATAGTGACAACTCTTTAGACATCTCTTAAACGTTTTAGTTCTGTGAGCCAATCAGTTCCCTTTCCCACAACATATTTGAATTGCTTTTACTTATAACTGTAAGTATTCTCAGTAATATACCTGTCTTAAATATATTTCTATTCTGTGCCCAAATAATGTGTAACCAGGATGGTGTAATGGGGCTGAACGCAGCAAGAGCAAAATTGACTTACTCTCTCTTTCTTTTACTCTTTCTCAGATTGTAAAAGCTCACTGTTCAACACTTAACAGTTCTTCAAACAATTTCCCATGTCAACATTGATGAGATGGTGCCACGTCTATCCCTACCCACCCTGTAGTACTTTTTTAAAGTTAATTAGCTACAAAGTGACTGGTTGGGTATCTTCAATTGTTCTGGCACCAAAGTCTGCCACATTCCTAGTTACTGCTCTGCCTGAGTCTTACCCCTCTATGCCAAGTCTAGTGTATTTAGTCTTCTGCTTCAGCTCTGCTCCCTTGGTGTGCAAACTAAAACATGCCAACTAGAACATTATGAATCTATTTAATTATCCTTCTGAAAAATTAAAATCATAACATAAATTTTATTACCCAGCTAGAGTCTAATTTTTATATGCAAATTTTAATACATTAATAGTATAATCAGATTTCCAAGGCACTTAAATCCTGCCAGTTTATATTTTAATGCAAGGGACAAATGCATTTTTCAAGGCTTGGTAAAAATAATATGGAAATAGTTACAGCAAGAATCAGACACAGGTATCCATCACATGAAAGAAAAATCACATTTGTCCAGATTCCTTCCTCTCTTTAATAAACAGCAGTTCTAGGCTAAAAATAGAGAAAACTGCAATTTGTTTTCTTTCTTTCTTCCTCCCTTTCTTTCTTTCTTTCCTTTCTTTCTTTCTTCTTTTCTTTCTTTCTCTTTTAATTTCCCTGTACTGCTATGAGATCTATCCTTAAAACAGCAAGAATAGGGAAACATGAAAATGATCTAATCTATGACTTAGAAATATTCCAAAGAAATGTTGTCTGTGTTGGAACATTCTAAAATTTTAGAGATAAATGAAGTACCACACTTTCATGTCTAGACAAAATAACAAAACTAAACTCTGCTGTAATTTTAGGAGTTTAGAATCCCATTCGGATATTTTGTTTGTCCTAGTTTTTGCCAACTCAACACAACCTACACATGCTGGGAAGAGGGACTCACAATTGAGGAACTGCCTCCATCAGACTGGCCTGTGGGCATGTCTGTGAGGAGGATTGTTGATTGCTGACTGGTATGTGAATGAATGTCCATGCTACTGCAGCCAGTGCCATTCCTGGGCAGCAGTTCTGAGTTGTATAAGATAGATAACTGAGCAAGCCAGTAAGCAGTGTCCCTCCATGGTCTCTGCTTCAATTCCTGGCGTGAGGGTCCTGCCTCGTTCCTGCTTTGGCTTCCCTCAATGGTAGACAGTGGCCTGTAAGCCAAAAAAAACCCTTTCCTCTCCAAGTTGCTTTTGGTCAAAGTGTTCTTTCACAGCAACTGAGAGGCAGACTAGGACAATATTGTTATTTTTTGCTAGTACTTGAAGAATGACATAGACAGATACACTCTAGCAATCATACCAGTGCATTGGAGGCAAACCCTATTCTCTCTCTCTCTCTCTCTCTCTCTCTCTCTCTCTCTCTGTGTGTGTGTGTGTGTGTGTGTGTGTGTGTGTGTGTGTGTGTGTGTGTGTGTAAAACAAGGGAAGGAGAGAGAGAGAGTGCATAAGAGAGAGAGTGCATTTGAACATCTCATAGCACTTGTATGGAGGTCAGAGGACCTCTCTGATGCTCCCTGGCTTTTCAGAGATTATTCCAAATCATTCTGAAGCTTTCTTTCCTGTTTCCCTTCTACTCTACTAGTCTATATCTCCTCCATGTTCGCTCTGGTCCTTTAACATATCACACTTAAAGGAATGATGAATTGTTCAGCTGTGGTCAGATGTTTGTGGTTGACCACAATAATGCAAGGAGGTACCAAGGTCTCTATCCCTGCCAGCATTAAGTGTTATCAGTGTTGAGAGATGGAGATTACCCAGAAACATAGCGCCTATGTAATTAACCCACAGCACTGTGTCTGCTTGGTTTGTGTGCTGTCTCATGTGTAATCTTCATGTAGATAAAATGGAGATAAATTCAGATAAATTCTTAAATATGTTGATCTTTAAAAGGCTAAGAGAATGTGTCTACTCTCTCCTTTCACTATGGTGGTTGCAAAGATCAAATGCAGGTAAGGCTAATTAGCAAGTACCTTTACTTACTAAATCATCTTGCTGGTCCCTAAAGCCTTGTTTTAAAATATAAACATTGCTATATTTATACACAAACATGGAGAACATTGATATTTGTGTTTGTAAGTTATAGTTTGTTAAAATATGTCTTACTTTGTGTTTTATTACTGTGAAGAGACCCTATGAACACAGCAATTCTTATAAAAAAACATTTAATTGGGACTAGCTTACCTTTTCAGTGTTTTGTCATTATGGGAAGCATGGCAATGTGTAGGCAGAAATAGTGCTGGCGATTCTGGGAGTTCTATATCTTGATTCTCAGACGACAGAATTATACCATGTGCCACACTTGGCATAGCCTGAGGATAAAAGACCTCAAAGGTCACCCCTACAGTGACACACTTGCTCCAATAAGGTCACACCTCCTAATAATGCCACTCCCTACAAGACAAGCATTCATACACATGAATGTATGTACTCTGTCTCTTCACTGCAAGAAAACCCAAACTAAGACAAAATATTATTTTATATATGAAATAAAAGGGAATGATGAATCATTTTTCCCCAAGCCCATTAAGCAGCCCTCTCTTGAAATAGGAGACAGATTAGTTATTAAAGGTTAGGCTCACAACCAAAACATTCTCTTAGCCTTTTAAAGATCAACATATTTAAGAATTTATCTGAATTTATCTCCATTTTATCTACATGAAGATTACACATGAGACAGCACACAAACCAAGCAGACACAGTGCTGTGGGTTAATTACATAGGCGCTATGTTTCTGGGTAATCTCCATCTCTCAACACTGATAACACTTAATGCTGGCAGGGATAGAGACCTTGGTACCTCCTTGCATTATTGTGGTCAACCACAAACATCTGACCACAGCTGAACAATTCATCATTCCTTTAAGTGTGATATGTTAAAGAACCAGAGCGAACATGGAGGAGATATAGACTAGTAGAGTAGAAGGGAAACAGGAAAGAAAGCTTCAGAATGATTTGGAATAATCTCTGAAAAGCCAGGGAGCATCAGAGAGGTCCTGGACCACCAGGCTCCAGAAAAATAGATAAGGTGTCCAATGAAAGGGAAAGAATTTTAAGGGACTAACACCATCATTTTTACATTTTAGATAAAATGAATTTACTATATTTTATAACATTTTCTAATGTGCTATTGGGGTCATAGCATTGACAGCAGACTTTGAAATTAAGAGACATTTTTCTCACGAGTTAATTAATTAATTAATTTCTCCTTAATTAATTATCAAAGATAGTTGGCTGACTCTGGCAGTGAAATTTCTTTTTTTTTCTCCATTTCCCCCTATGCACGCTCTGCTAAAGCTTACTGAACAAGCTGAGAATCCAATAAATAAATGCATTCCTTAATGATTTAGTGGAATGCAAAAGGAAAGACAAGCTGCCACAGTCACACCACAGGTCCCCAACTTTGCCAAAAATGATTACAGTGGTGTCAGGGCTGATTATGTGAAACTAGGAGGCCAGGATGCTGGGGAAGCTGCTGCTTTTGCAGATGCTGCTCTCAGAGACCTGCTGAAGGAGCGGTTGCAGCCCCAGCATCTGCACACATGAATGACAAAGCCTAGGTTTGAACATGTCCATATCACAGTTTCTTCCTTCGTCCCCTTCATATTCAGTGAAGATGTTCCACTGAAATTCAAGACATCAGCTTAGAATATGTTAATGTTCATAAATTAAATTGCTCACAGAAGGTGATCAATTTTTAATGTTTACACTCAAGATGTTCTTTTTAATTAACACTTAGCTACATTTGTTCTCTGTGTGATGCAGAAAATGTCTGAACTTGCAGAGAACTGCAATAAGTTGTTAGATATTAAACTGCAGTAATTTTCAGACCTGTGCCTTTCCACTAAAGAAAGAGGGCATAGCTTCAAATAGCTGACAGCAAAAAGACATCTGAGTTACTCTCAGAAGTAGCAGGAAGTTACTCAGTATGCAGGTATTTTTGGAAAGTTACTTGAATTCCCAATAAGAAGGCTGATGTGCTCAAATACAGGAGTGTGAAAATTGGAAAAGATTTTTCTATTCACCCAAAGTTGATTAATTTAGAATCCATAAACACTACTAGTTAACTGTAGAGAACTAGAATTTAAAAAGATGGATTGTTCACTAGCATGATCATGAGAAATGGACCGAACTCCTTTAAAGAAAACATGGTCTGGCTGAAAACATGTTCATGGGCCAAAGTGAGCAGAGTGGCTTCCCTGGTACTTTTGTCAAATGCCGTAGCTTGGGTTCTATTGCAGTAATAAACAACCAAAAACAACTTAGAGAAGAGTTTATTTGGCTCACTTAGGAACTCAGACAGGAACTCAAGGCAGGAATCTGGAGGCAGGAATCAAAGTACAGGCCATAGAGTACTGCTTCACTCATCATGGTTTTCCCAGTTTACTTTCTTATAAAACCCAAGGGTGACACCACTCATAGTGGGCTAGTCCCTTTCACGTCCCCCATAAATCAGTAGAATCCTCCCACAGCAGTTCTCAATTAAAATCCCTTCTTCCTAAATGCCCTTGGTTTATGTCAGTTCAGTGAAACAAAATAAAAGCAACAACAACAAAACCATAAGGTCAGAATAATCATTTGTGGGCCAATGAGATGGCTCAGTGAGTAAAGACACCATTGCCAAGGCTAATGCCTGGAGTTCCTTCCCCAGGCCCTGCATGGTGAAAGAAGAGAACTGACCTTTATAAGTTGTCTTCCTATTCCACATGCACACCACAGCATACCACACCCCTCCACACACAAAAGAAATAATATGTAATGTCAAGGCTTAGTTGCTAATACAGAACACTTGAGGCATATACCATGGTAGTAATTGGCACTAGCATAAGTGTCGGAATCAAGACAGACTTCTAATGACTCACACAAGCCTTGCTACAGTTATCTATGCAAAATGTTAGTATGTGACCTGTTAAAATTATTATTTGAATCCATAAAAAGGCAGGCTATATGAGAGAGACAAAGTGAGCATGTTCTTTTGTGATCCTGAAAAATCAGTGTTGGGAACTTCCTGGCCCATGTTTCTGAGATATTCATCATAATTATCATACATGGAACTAGAAAATTAAAATAACTAATTTTAGCTTATCCAAATTACTTCTATTTCCCAAATATTTTATCAGTATTAGGATATGGACAAGTTTTTGTCATTGTTATTTGTTGTTTGGTTTTGTTTGTTTTTTTTTTCTGAGAGAAGGTTTCCCTGTACAGCCTTGGCTGTCTTAAAACTCACTCTGTAGACCATGCTGACCCCAAACTTGGAGATCCACTTGCCACTACCTCCCAAGTTCTGGAATTAAAGACATGTGCCACCATGCCCAACTGTGTGAACAAGTTTTTTTAATAGCAAAGTACAGTTTCAGGGAGTTTCCTATTTTCTGAAGTGGAACTCTCAGTAGACTGAGGAATTTGAACACGATCTCTCTAGTTGTTTACATGTATAGCACTGCCAGAGAAAGTATATCACTAAAGATGAGCTTTGAGAGTCAAAGTCTCAACACATTGCCAATTTGCTTCCTCTGCTTCCTGATTTATGTTTGAGTTTTGAATATTTCCCTTCTTGCTTCTTCTGCCATACCTGCCTGCGCTGTCTCTGCCATGATGGGTCTCACTCTCTGGAATGAGAGAAAATAAAGCCTTCCATAGTTGTCTGAGATCGTGGTGTTATACCACAGAAACAGGAAAGAAACAGACAGAGAGACAGAGAGAGAGAGAGAGAGAGAGAGAGAGAGAGAGAGAGAGAGAGAGAGAGAGAGAGAGAGAGTCGGAGACAGACAGAGACAGAGAGACAGAGAGAGATAGCAAGAGACAGAGCCATTAACTGGCAAAAAAAAGGACTTTATTATTAACTGGACAGTTTGTTTTGAATCTAGATATTTGATGAAGAATATATTTTATAAATAAAACTGTTTAATTCCTGTCAGTGATAACTCTATTGGCTTAAGACTTTAACCCATTTGAGTGAATGCACCATCATTCCTTAGAGCATGTTGCTTGGTTAAGCATCATATATTGATCTGATATGTGATAGTTGAGTCACTGTGTGGTTATGCCACCAAACATCTAGAAGAGCACACAAATCAAGTACAAAATAATGATCTCACTCAATGCTTGCCAAACCTCATACACACTAGATTTGGGTTTTAGTTTTCAAAACCATACAGTATACGTAGGTGTACACATGCAAACATGCACACACACGCGTGCACACACACACACATGCACACACACGCACATCACACATCACACATTCATACATTCTATTAGTTTTGTTATTTTAGAGAACACTGAGTAATATAGACCGTATCAATCACAGCTCTCTGACTATGGTAAATAAACAAAACGTTGGATTGTTAATCATTTAAATATGTCCAAGTCTAGCAGAGCTTTGTGTCTATAACACATCATAAAATGGATATAGCACACATCGCAGGCCTTTGGTCTTCATTGCTAGTATTCCACTCTGCTCTGGTCTGCTGGTCTTTGGTACAAATACTCGTTCACATCATTATGGAAAAGGAGGAGGAGGAGGGAGAGGAAGAGAAAAAGAAGCAGCAGCTACAAAGAGTAGAAGTCTAAAATACCTGGCTGCATTCTAGCAATACGCTGACTTACTCAAACAGGCAGCCTGTTGACAGCCCCTGGAGCACCCCCACTCAGCTGCCCCGACCCCACAACCTTTCACTGTTGCAGTTTTACCATGATAGCTTTGTTTTTAGAGCTTCAAATATTACTTATTTCAGAAAAACACTGCAATATATTAACCAAGAAGCTGTGGTACATGATTATTAAAGAAATTACAATGACCAAAATATTAACCTCTGTGCTCTTGATGAGATTATCATTTCTAAAGGTTGGTAATTAGTGAATTTCATTACATTATATGTAAGCTAGCTAATATAACTTTATAAATTATACCTAGCAAGTACAAAGTGATTAAATAAAAATTCCCTAGTGCTCAATGCTAGAATACAGAACTGTTTAATTGTTTTGTAGAAAATGCCACAGTTATCAATAGGGTATGCTGGATATACAGGGAACCTTCATCAGTATTCTGTTGCTGTGAAGAGACATCGTGACTATGGCAACTCATATAGAGGGAACATTTGATTTAGGCTTGCTGACAGTGTTAGAGATTTAGTCCATTGTAATGGTGGCAGGGAGCACAGCAGCATGTAGTCAGACATGGTGCTGGAGAAGGAGCTGAGAGTTCTATATCTAGATCCACACACAGCAGGAAGAGAGGGACACTGGGCCTGGACTGAGTTGTTGAAACCCCAAAGCCCACACCCTCAGTGACACACTTCCTTCAGCAAAGCCACACCTAGTCTAAAAACAAACAAACATCAAACAAACAAAAAACCTTTTAATCCCTCTCAAATAGTACTACTTCCTAATGATCAAGCATTTAAATATGTGAGCCTGTGTGTGTGAGGGGGCATTCTTATTCAAATCACTACGCTGGATATATTAAGGTCCTCTACACTGTGTGTGTGTGTATACATATATATATACATATATATATACATATATATATGTGTGTGTGTGTGTGTTCACATATATATGTAGAGGGGGCAGTTACAGGCCCTGGGCCAGCAATACAACAATGGCTGCCTGTAAGCAGAAGGTCCAAGAATTCAGTAGTTATTCTGTCCATAAGACTGGATGTCTCAGATGGTCTTCAGTATATGCTGGAATACTGAAGACGTAGATCCTCTAATCAATAGATAGAAACTTTCTAGCTAAAAACTGTGCTTTGAACTTATCCAAAAAAAAAAAACTCAGAATTTTTCTACAATATCTAAAATAAATCCTGAAGCAGAGATTTTAAGGTGGCTACTCAGGGACTAAGCTCTGAAGAGTTGCTACTCGGGGACTAAAATACTGGCTCGA
This sequence comes from Rattus norvegicus, assembly GCF_021556685.1. NCBI lineage: Eukaryota > Metazoa > Chordata > Mammalia > Rodentia > Muridae > Rattus > Rattus norvegicus. The sequence continues at coordinate 141,669,757 of NC_141535.1, read as the reverse complement.
ATGCCAGTAAAGAAATTGACTTGCTAACTAAGGTAAGAGCAAGCAGACAAAAAGTAAGACTTCCTCCTTGCAGGTCTTTTATATGGGCTTCCAGCAGAAGGTGTGGCCCATATTAAAGGTGTGACTTCCCATCTGAAAGATCCAGATTAGCAGTGGATCGTCCCACTTCAAATGATTTAATTAAGCAAAAATTTCTCACAGGGATGCAAAAATTTCTCACAGGAGTAGTCAATAACCAAAATACAAAGTATCTACCTCACTGGGTGATATATACGGGGCCTCTTTCCTCTGTAGAAAATGCACTGCTAATAACTTTGCTCAAATATATCTCACAACATTTCTTAATATGGCTCCAGGTAGCAGTCACACACACACACACACACACACACACACACACACACACAGAGAGAGAGAGACAGAGACAGAGACAGACAGACAGACAGACAGACACACACACACACACACACACACACACACACACACACACACACACATACACACAGCAGAAAGAGTGAAACCTAGGTACCCTGGTATAATAAAGAACACATTTTCAGCTCAAAAGCAAGCAGGGAGTCGCTCCACTCTCCATGGGTCTGGGTGTGGCTCCATCACCACACTGAAGGGTCTGCTGAGCTCCTGCAGAGGTAACAGGAGCTGCATCCTCACATTAGAGGTTCAGAGGATGGAGGCTAAGCCACATCTTTTCCAAAACAGGCAGGCAGGATTTTGTACAGTGCCTCTTGGAAGAAAGATTCTCCAGCAAACTTTCTAGCTAAAAACTGTGCTTTGAGCTTATTCGAAAAGAAATACTCAAAAATTTTCTATAATATCTAAAATAAACCCTGAATCAGAGATTTTAAGGGCCTAATACATGAAGCACACAAAATATATTAATCTAAATTACACCAATTCTGTGGTGGTTTAAATGAAATGCTCCCCCATAGTCTTGAACATTTGAATGCTTGGACCCTAGTTGATGTTGCTGTGTGGGGAGATATAAGAGGTGTGACTCAATGAGAGAAATATGTCTCTGGAAGCAGCCTTTGACAGTTTAAAGACTTATGCTATTTCCCGTTGACTCTTTCTGCCTCACATTTATGGTTCAAGATGTGAACTCTCAGCTTTCTGCCTCTGATGCTGTGCCTGCCACTTGTCCTGGAACCCTCCCATGATGGATTCTTACCCCTGTGACACCATACAGCCAAATAAACTCTTCTGTAAGTCACCTTGCCTGTGGTATTTTATCTCAGAAACATAAAAGTAACTAATTCAAGAGCTTTCTCTTGGGCCAAACTCTTGACTGATAGCTGATACTGGCAACCTCTGTCTCCATCACTTGATGTCTCATCCTTTTATGTACTAGACAGTCTTCCTTGGTAAGGTGGTCTGGGTACATTCTGAGACACTAAAGCTGAAGCCAAAGCTTTGGAGTCTAGAAGTTACACATTACACAAAACATTTCAGGTACATTCTGTGGGTGAAAGCAAGACTTGGGAAGTAAAAAAAAAAGAGAGAGAGAGAGAGACTCCACCTCTTGGAGGCAGATTCTACAATGTGATGGTTTTGTGTTTTACAGTGGGAGGCTGTAGCCTTCACTAACATATTCCCACTTTTGAGTTGTTAAATTCCAAATTAAGATCTTCCAAATTGTAGATGCTTGTTAGCAGGACTAGGTGAAGCTTCTCCAAAACCAACTTAAGAGCCTGCTTTTCTGAGTTGGGTGTGCATGAGTGGGTGGTCTAATAAGAGTCTTTAAGAATGAAGTGTTCTCTCTTTGACCCTTCCTGTTTTATTTCATAGACTTTAAAGAAAGGACCTTATATAGCATCCAAGTCAGTGGTAAGACTGTCAGTTCAGTGGTGTGCATAATTTCTACTTCTTTAAAATAATAGATAGAATTCCATGGGGGAGGGTTCTAACCTTCTACAAACAGACAAGCTTTATTAATAAAGAATGCATAAATATGTTTTCCAGGAATCATAGTTCTAACATCTGGCTATAATTAATTTAGACAGACAAGCAACAAGATGAAAGTTTTCTTCTACTGTATGAGAAACAGAGATAGGAAGTTAAGGGTTTTGTTCAAGGACATAGACCTACCTAATAGGAAAACTGATGTGTTGATCAAAAACCCCACATCACCAGTATTTATGCCATTTCAGGCTTACTGTCTGAGTGAGGGTTAGCAGATCTTTTCCTGTAAAGAGCAATATAATGCTTCAGACTTTGCAGGTCACATGGGTTCTTGCAGGTCTATGGAATGCAGCTTTGCCACTGTCACAAAAAAAGCAGACATGGACAAATTCCAGAGAGAAAGAACATCTGGAACCTCATCTGTACTTTTCTGATTCCTTCCCAGTGAGCCTTTTGTCCTTGGTGATAAGAGCACTTTTTTTTTTCAACACAGTTTGATTATTTTATTTCATTTAAAATGTGTGATATACTTACGGTTGTATGCTACCTTTGTCTCATATACTATGTGTTTTTTTTATTTTTATTTTTTTTATTAACTTGAGTATTTCTTATATACATTTCAAGTGTTATTCCCTTTCCCGGTATCCGGGCAAACATCCCCCTCCCCCCTCCCCTTCCTTATGGGTGTTCCCCTCCCAACCCTCCCCCCATTGCCGCCCTCCCCCCACCAGTCTACTTCACTGGGGGTTCAGTCTTAGCAGGACCCAGGGCTTCCCCTTCCACTGGTGCTCTTACTAGGATATTCATTGCTACCTATGAGGTCAGAGTCCAGGGTCAGTCCATGTATAGTCTTTGGGTAGGGGCTTAGTCCCTGGAAGCTCTGGTTGCTTGGCATTGTTGTACATATGGAGTCTCGAGCCCCTTCAAGCTCTTCCAGTTCTTTCTCTGATTCCTTCAACGGGGGTCCTATTCTCAGTTCAGTGGTTTGCTGCTGGCATTCGCCTCTGTATTTGCTGTATTCTGGCTGTGTCTCTTAGGAGCGATCTACATCCGGCTCCTGTCGGTCTGCACTTCTTTGCTTCATCCATCTTGTCTAATTGGGTGGCTATATATGTATGGGCCACATGTGGGGCAGACTCTGAATGGGTGTTCCTTCAGTCTCTGTTTTAATCTTTGCCTCTCTCTTCCCTGCCAAGGGTATTCTTGTTCCCCTTTTAAAGAAGGAGTGAAGCATTCACATTTTGATCATCCGTCTTGAGTTTCATTTGCTCTAGGCATCTAGGGTAATTCAAGCATTTGGGCTAATAGCCACTTATCAATGAGGGCATACCATGTATGTCTTTCTGTGATTGGGTTAGCTCACTCAGGATGATGTTTTCCAGTTCCAACCATTTGCCTACGAATTTCATAAACTCGTTGTTTTTGATAGCTGAGTAATATTCCATTGTGTAGATGTACCACATTTTCTGTATCCATTCCTCTGTTGAAGGGCATCTGGGTTCTTTCCAGCTTCTGGCTATTATAAATAAGGCTGCAATGAACATAGTGGAGCACGTGTCTTTTTTATATGTTGGGGCATCTTTTGGGTATATGCCCAAGAGAGGTATAGCTGGATCCTCAGGCAGTTCAATGTCCAATTTTCTGAGGATTCTCCAGACTGATTTCCAGAATGGTTGTACCAGTTTGCAATCCCACCAACAATGGAGGAGTGTTCCTCTTCCTCCACATCCTCGCCAGCATCTGTTGTCCCCTGAGTTTTTGATCTTAGCCATTCTCACTGGTGTGAGGTGAAATCTCAGGGTTGTTTTGATTTGCATTTCCCTTATGACTAAAGATGTTGAACATTTCTTTAGGTGTTTCTCAGCCATTCGGCATTCCTCAGCTGTGAATTGTTTGTTTAGCTCTGAACCCCATTTTTAATAGGGTTATTTGTTTCCCTGCGGTCTAACTTCTTGAGTTCTTTGTATATTTTGGATATAAAGCCTCTATCTGTTGTAGGATTGATAAAGATCTTTTCCCAATCTGTTGGTTGCCGTTTTGTCCTAACCACCGTGTCCTTTGCCTTACAGAAGCTTTGTAGTTTTATGAGATCCCATTTGTCGATTATTGATCTTAGAGCGTAAGCCATTGGTGTTTTGTTTAGGAAATTTTTTCCAGTGCCCATGTGTTCCAGATGCTTCCCTAGTTTTTCTTCTATTAGTTTGAGTGTGTCTGGTTTGATGTGGAGGTCCTTGATCCACTTGGACTTAAGCTTTGTACAGGGTGATAAGCATGGATCGATCTGCATTCTTCTACATGTTGACCTCCAGTTGAACCAGCACCATTTGCTGAAAATGCTATCTTTTTTCCATTTGATGGTTTTGGCTCCTTTGTCAAAAATCAAGTGACCATAGGTGTGTGGGTTCATTTCTGGGTCTTCAATTCTATTCCATTGGTCTATCTGTCTGTCTCTGTACCAATACCATGCAGTTTTTATCACTATTGCTCTGTAATACTGCTTGAGTTCAGGGATAGTGATTCCCCCTGAAGTCCTTTTATTGTTGAGGATAGCTTTAGCTATCCTGGGTTTTTTGTTATTCCAGATGAATTTGCAAATTGTTCTGTCTAACTCTTTGAAGAATTGGATTGGTATTTTGATGGGGATTGCATTGAATCTGTAGTTTGCTTTTGGTAAAATGGCCATTTTTACTATATTAATCCTGCCAATCCATGAGCATGGGAGATCTTTCCATCTTCTGAGGTCTTCTTCAATTTCCTTCTTCAGTGTCTTGTAGTTCTTATTGTACAGATCTTTTACTTGCTTGGTTAAAGTCACACCGAGGTACTTTATATTATTTGGGTCTATTATGAAGGGTGTTGTTTCCCTAATTTCTTTCTCGGCTTGTTTCTCTTTTGTGTAGAGGAAGGCTACTGATTTATTTGAGTTAATTTTATACCCAGCCACTTTGCTGAAGTTGTTTATCAGCTTTAGTAGTTCTCTGGTGGAACTTTTGGGATCACTTAAATATACTATCATGTCATCTGCAAATAGTGATATTTTGACTTCTTCTTTTCCGATCTGTATCCCCTTGACCTCCTTTTGTTGTCTGATTGCTCTGGCTAGAACTTCAAGAACTATATTGAATAAGTAGGGAGAGAGTGGGCAGCCTTGTCTAGTCCCTGATTTTAGTGGGATTGCTTCAAGTTTCTCTCCATTTAGTTTAATGTTAGCAACTGGTTTGCTGTATATGGCTTTTACTATGTTTAGGTATGGGCCTTGAATTCCTATTCTTTCCAGGACTTTTATCATGAAGGGGTGTTGAATTTTGTCAAATGCTTTCTCAGCATCTAATGAAATGATCATGTGGTTTTGGTCTTTCAGTTTGTTTATATAATGGATCACGTTGATGGTTTTCCGTATATTAAACCATCCCTGCATGCCTGGGATGAAGCCTACTTGGTCATGGTGGATGATTGTTTTGATGTGCTCTTGGATTCGGTTTGCCAGTATTTTGTTGAGTATTTTTGCATCCATATTCATAAGGGAAATTGGTCTGAAGTTCTCTTTCTTCGTTGTGTGATAAGAGCACTTTTGTTGGAATGAGCTACAATTGTCAGCGTAAGAGTTTTTCTGAATTTTGTGACAAGTCATTGAAACTGGAGTTATGAGGACCATAAAACAGGATTTTTATCAAACATACATTAATGGAAAAATTAACAGTGTAATTAATGACTTCACTCTTGAATATACACGTGATGATTGTACAACAGTGCCAATCTGTTGTTAGTATAGGAACAACACCCATGTGAATACCTCCCCAGCTCATGTGTACTGTGCAAACACTGGGACAGGTGAGAGCCAGAGATGGTTTAACTGGGAAATTGTGTCCTTTAAAAAAAAATTTCCAGGAAACCCTTCGATGGCAGGAAAAATGGGTTGAGCTCCAGTTGCTCTGGTGCCTCAGAAGCTTCCCCAAGGAGGAACTGCCTCCTGGGAAACAACTTATTATCTCATAACTCCGATGCCTCGTCACACAATTGAAGCTGTGGACACCTAGGTTTCAGCTTTTATTTCAGGTTTTTTACAAACTGTAACATTGGATACAGGGAAAGGAGAGGACCTTCCCTGTTCTGGACCAAATTATAGATATACCCATTTCCTCTACCAGTTCCTGCCTCCCCAGCAGAAGGAAGTAGTGAGAAACAAGCTGAGATTCTAGTAACTTTAGGTCCCTGTGCTATGGAAAGAGGATCATCAAAACTGTGCTTGTTTCATCTGACCTTCAGAGGACAATGATTTCTCCTTGACCTATTATGTAGAGAAATTATCTTCTAGGTCCTTCCTAAAGTAGGATTCACATTTACAGCTGAGCCATTTATCCTCTGTGAATCATTGAACAAAATTCACAAACTCTTTGGATTCATTTCTTTTCTTGCAGATAGGAAAAACAGCAACTGCTACAAAAAATTAGTATGAAAGTTAGCAGAGATTGTGTGTTTGTGTGTGTGTGTGTGTGTGTGTGTGTGTGTGCGCGCCTGCGCGCGCGTGCATGTGCACGCACATGTGAATGAGTAAAAATGGACGACAGATGGAGTTCATATAACCATTCACCTCCTTTCCAAAAGGATATCATCTTTCTGGCCCATCTTCCTCTGCTCTCCACTTTCTGGGGAGATTCTGTTTTCCATGCTTCTTGTAAAAATCCAACTTAAAAAATCTACTGATCCAAATAAATACAGCTTTTTTGTTTTAAAATTTAAAATTCCTTTGTGTAAGAACTCAATTCAAAATTAGGTTGTTGCTAAATATGTCTTTTCAATTTAAAAGCACTAAGTAACTGAACTTTGCCCACCCTCCGCCCAAGAAGAAACTGAATATGGTTAAGGATTTAGCATACAGGTTTTGCCAGTGGGCCGTGAAATGGTTTACAACCGAACAACCTAGACCAGTGGTTCTCAACCTTCCTAATGCTACAACTGCCAACCATAAAATGATTTTCTATGTTACTTTGTAACTGTAATTTTGTTACTGTTATGAATCATAATGTAAATATTTTTAGTGATAAAGGTTTGCCAAAGGGGTCATGACCCACAGGCTAAGAACCACTGATCTAGATGGTTATATAAAGTACTATGGCATGCAGACTACCCAGAGCTTATCAGTGATTCTAGATTAACCAAGGACCTTAATTTAAAGAGGAAAAAAAGTCACTTGAACTTAAAGATGCAGAACCCATTTGTGATGGTTTGTATATGCTTGGCCCAGGGAGTGACACTACTAGGAGGTGTGGTCTTGTTGAAATAGGTATGACTGTAGGCATGGGATTAAGACTTTCACTCTAGGAAACTCCACCTGGAACAGACCTGGGTTGCTGGCTCCACACCCACTCCTACAACACCCAGAGGGAGTCCAAAACCAGGTGATCTGAAACACCCAGGATCACAGGTGCTCTGACATGGCCAGGATCACAGAGGAAGTTCAACTCCCAGGAGATCAGACACACCCAGGATCACTAAAGATCTGACACACCCACGATCACAATTGAGGCCACAACATCTTTTCCAACACCAGCATAACTGGGACCCCCACAGAAACCAAAGAAACATGAATCCCCACCCAACCAGAGTCACAGGTTTCTTCTAGCTTGTATTTGTCTCTGGTGCAGACCCACCCAGGACTCTGGCTCCCCAACCCCTCCTGCAATACTCAGAAGCAGCATGACTCCCAGGAGCTCTGACACATCCAACATCTAAGGATCACAGGATCCCAGAATCAAAGAATCACAGAGTCAGATAGACACCAAGGAGTTCTGACTCTGTGAGGATCACAGGAAGGACAGGCTCCATTCAGAGACAGCAAGGGCAGTTAGCACTAGAGATAGCCAGATGGTGAGAGACAAGCAAAGAACATAAGCAACAGAAACCATTGCTACTTAACAACATCAGAACCCAGTTCTCCCACCACACCAAACCTTGAAGAACCTAACACACCGAAAAAGCAAGATTCAGACCTAAAATCCCATCTCATGAATACGAGACAGGAATTTAAGAAGGATATAAATAACTCACTTAAAGAAATACTGGAGAACACAGGCAAATAGGCAAAGGAATTGAGAAAAAATGTCCAGGATCTAAAAATGAAAATAGAAACATTAAAGAAAACACAAAGAGAGACAACTCTAGAAATTGAAAACCTAGGAAAGAGATCAGTCACAAATGCAAGCATCACCAAAGAATACTAGAGAAAATCTCACACATAGAAGATACCCTAGAAGACACTGACACAATGGTCAAAGAAAATACAAAAAGCAAAAAGCTCTTAACTCAAAATATTCAAGAAATCCAGGACACAATTAAAAGACTGTACCTAAGAATAATAGATATAGAAGAGACTGAAGATTCCCAACTCAAAGGGTCAGCTAGCATCTTCAACAAAATTATAGAAGAAAACTTCCCTAACCTAAAGAAAGATATGCCCATACACATATAAAAAGCCTACAAAGCACCAAACAGATATGTTATACAGACTCCAAGTGAACAAAAAATGCCAGCCTAGGCTACTATATCCAGCAAAGATATTCCATAACAAAACCAAATTTAAACAATATCTTTCCATTCATCACCTACAAAGGATATAGAAGGAAAACTCCAAAACAAGAAGGAAAACAACATCCAAGAAAAAGCAAGAATAATCTTCTCAAAACAACCCCAAAAGAAGAGAACCACACAAGCATAACTCCACATCTAACAACAAAATAACAGGAAGCAGCAATCATTGGTCCTTAATATCTCTCAACATCAATAGACTCAATTTCCCCCCAAAAAAGATATAGACTAGCAAGCTGGATAAGACAACAGGACCCAGAATTTTGCTGCATACAGGAAACACATCTCCATGACAGAGACAAACATTACCTCAAAGTAAAAGGCTGGAAAAATTTTTCCAGGCAAATGGTCCCAAGAAACAAGCTGGAGTAACAATTGTAGTCTCGAATAAAATAGACTTCCAATCAAAAGTTATCAAAAAAGATGGGAAGGGCACTACATACTCATCAAAGGCAAAATCCACCAAGAGAAATTCTCAATTCTGAACATCTATGCCCCAAATGCAAGGGTACCCACATATGTAAAGGAAACATTACTGAAGTTCTGGTATACATTGAATCTCACACAATAATAGTAGGAGACTTTAACACCCCACTCTCACCAATGGACAGATCATGGAAACAGAAACTAAATAGAGGCACAGCAAAACTAACAGAAGTTATGAACCAAATGGATTTAACAGATATCTATAGAATATATCATCCTAAAACAAAATAACATACCTTCTTCTCAGCACTTCATAGTACCTTCTCCAAAATCGATCATCTAATCAGACACAAAATAATTCTCAAGAGATATGAAAAAAATTGAAATAATCCCATGCACCTATCAGATCAACAACAACAAAAACAACAGGAAGCCCACATACACATGGAAGCTAAAAAAATTGCTCTGCTCAATGATAATTTGGTCAGGAAAGAAATTAAAGACTTTTTAGAATTTATTGACAACAAAGGCACAACATACCCAAACTTCTGGGACACAATGAAAGCAGTCCTAAAAGGAAAACTCCGAGCTCTGAGTGCTTGCATAAAAAAAATTGGAGACAGCATACTCTAGCAGCTTAACAGCACATCTGAAAGCTCTAGAACAAAAAGAAACAAATACACCCAAGAGGAGTAGATGGCAGGAAATAATCAAACTCAGGACTGAAATCAACCAAGTAGAAACAAAAAGAACTATACAAAGAATCAATAAAACCAGGAGCTGGTTCTTTGAGAAAATCAACAAGATGGATAAACCCTTAGCCAGACTAACCAGAGGGCACCGAGGTGTATCCAAATTAACCAAATCAGAAATGAAAGGAAGACATAACAATAGAATCTGAGGAAATTAAAAAAAAAACATCAGATCCTACTATAAAAGCCTATATTCAACAAAACTGGAAAATCTAGATGAAATGGATGATTTTTCTCAATGCATCCCAAGTACCAAAGTTAAATCAGAATCAGATTAACTATCTAAACAGTCCCATAACCCCTAAGGAAATAGAAGCAGTCATTAAAAATCTCCCAACCAAAAAGTCCCCAGGATTAGATGGTTTTAGTGCAAAATTCAATCAGACCTTCAAAGAAGACCCAATAACAATTCTTTTCAAACTATTCCACACACACAAGGTAGAAACAGAAGGAACGCTGCCTAATACATTCTATTAAGCCACACATAACACTAATACCTAAGCTACACAAAGACCCAACAAAGAAAGAGAACTTCAGACCAATTTCCCTCGTGAATATGGACGCAAAAATTCTCAATAAAATTTCTCGAAACAGAATCTAAGAACACATCAGAATAGTCATTTACCATGATCAAGTAAGTCCCATCCCAGGGACGCAGAGATGGTTTAATATATGGAAATCCATCAATGTAATCCACTATATACATAAACTCAAAAAAAAAAAACCCACATGATCATCTCATTAGATGCTGAAAAAGCCTTTGACAAAATACAACACCCCTTCATGCTAAAAGTATTGGAGAGAATAAGAATAGGAATTCAAGGTCCATACCTAAATATAATAAAAGCAATATACATCAAGCCAATAGCCATCATTAAACTAAATGGAGAGAAACTTGAAGCAATCCCACTAAAATCAGGGACAAGACAAGGCTGCCCATTCTCCCCCTATCTATTCAATATAGTACTTTTAGTTCTAGCCAGAGCAATTAGGCAAACAAAAGGGGATCAAAGGGATAAAAATTGGAAAAGAGGAAGCCAAGATATCACTATTTGCAGATGATATGATAGTATACATTAATGGCAAAAAAAGAAAAAAACTACCAGAGTGCTCCTACATCTGATAAACAAGTTTAGCAAAGTGGCTAGATAAAAATTTAACTCAAACAAATCAGTAGCCTTCCTCTATTCAAAGGATGGACAGCCTGAGAAAGAAATTATGGAAATGATACCCTTCACAATAGCCACAAATAATATAAAATACCTTGGTGTGACTCTAACCAAACAAGTGAAAGATCTTTATGACAAGAACTTCAAGTCTCTGAAAAAAGAAATTGAAGAAGACCTCAGAAGATGGAAAGATCTCCCATACTCGTGAATTGGCAGGATTAATATAGTAAAAATGGCCATTTTAGCTAGAGCAATCTACAGATTCAATGCAATCGCCATCAAAACTTCAACTCAATTCTTCAGAGATAGAAAGAGCAATTCTCAAATTTATCTGGAATACCAAAAAACCCAGGATACCAAAAACCATTCTCAGTAATAAAAGAACTTCTGGGGGAAACACCATCCCTGACCTTGCGCTGTACTATAGAGCAATAGTGATAAAACCCACAGGGTATTGGTACAGAGACAGGTAGATCAATGGAATAGAATTGAAACCCAGAAATGAACCCATACACCTATGGTCACTTGATATTTGACAAAGGAGTCAAAACTATCCAGTGGGGGAAAGTCAGCATTTTCTCTTTTTTTTCTTTCTCTTTTTTACTCTTTCTTTCTTTCTTTGACATTTTTTCTTTTACTGAACATTTTTTTATTTACATTTCAAATGTTATCCCCTTTCCTGGTTTCCCCCAGAGAAACTGGCTATCACCCCCTGCTTCTATGAGGGTGCTCCCCCACCCACCTACACACCCCTTCCCACCTCCCCTCCCTGGCATCCCCCTACACTGGGGCATCAAGCCTTCACAGGACCAAGGGCCTCTCCTCCCATTGATTCTCGACAAAGCCATCCTCTGCTGTCCATGTGACTGGACCCATAGGTCCATCACTCTGTACTCTTGGGATGGTGGTTTAGTCCCTGGGAGCTGGGGTGGGGGGTGCATTGGTTGTTTGATATTGTTGTTATTCTTAGAGGGTTGCATACCTCTTCAGCTCCTTCAGTCTTTTCTCTAACTGCCCCACCTGGGGATCCATCCCATATTTAGCCACCAAAACCAGACACTATTGCTGATGCCAAGAAGTGCATGTTGACAGGAGCCTGATATGGATGTCTCCTGAGAACCTCTGCTAGAGCCTGACAAATACAGAGGCAGGTAATCACAGCCAACCATTGAACTGAGAATGGAGTCCCCAGTGGAGAAGTTAGAGAAGGGACTGAAGAAGCTGAAGGGGTTTGCAGCCCCATAAGAAGAATAATATCAACTAACCACACACCCAAGAGCTCCCAGGGACTAAACCACCGACTAAAGGGTATACATGGAGTAACCCATGACTCCAGTCCCATATGTAGCAGAGGATGGCTTTGTCGACATCAATGGGAGGAGAAGTCCTTTGTCCTGTGGAGACTTGATGCCCAATGTAGGGGAATGCCAGGGCTGGGAGGTGGGTGGGTGGGGGAGCACCCTGATAGAAGCAGGGGCAAGGGAGATGTGATAGGGGGCTTCCTGAGGGGAAACCGATTAAGGATAACATTTGAAATATAATTAAAGAAAATATCCAATAAAAGAAAAAAGAACAGTGGGCCTAGCACAAATATCAAAATAAGTAAATAAACAAATAAATAAATAAAAATTTTAGAAAAGAGTACACCGAGACTTTGGTACAACCATGACTTTGGTTGGATGTGTAGCAGAGGATTACCTTATCTGTCATCACTGGGAGGGGAGCCCCTTGGTCCTGTGGAGGCCTGATTACCCAGGATAGCGGAATGCTAAACTGCTGAGGCGAGGCGGGAGTGGATGGGGTGGGGGAGCACCTTCATAGAGGCAGGGGGTGGGAGGAGGGGAAAGGGGACTTGTGGAGAAAAAACTTGGAAGGGGATAATATTTGGAATGTAAATAAATAAAATAACCAATAACAACAACAACAACAGCAACAACAAAGACTTTTATCCTAGATGCCTGAAAGTCAGTCTTCCATTAGTCACCTTCAGATGAAGATGTTGAGCTCTCAGCTCTGCCTGCACCATGCCTGCATGGATGCTACCCTGCTTTCACCTTGATGATAATGGACTTAACCTCTGAACCTGCAAGCTATCCCCAAATGTATGTTGTCCTTTTTAAGAATTGCCTTGGTCATGGTATCTGTTCACAGCAGTAAATCCTAAGACACCATTACAATAAACACCCCCTCTCTTTTGGAGGGAGGGGGATAGCCTGGGGATAAAATTGGCTTCGTTAACAAAACCCTGCATGTCTATCCACTTCAGTTTCTCTGAGCTGAGGCTTTCCAGGCCCCCTATTCAGTCAGAAAAGCAAGGCATACACTGCTTCAAAGGATATGAAGCTTTCTTCTATAAAAACAAAGACCCAACAGACAACTCTACATGGTCTCCCTGTGACAGTTGGTTTTGTTGTCGACTTGGCACAATGTAAAATCACTTGAGAAAAGAATCTCAGTGAGGCATTTACCTAGTTAAATTGGCCTGACTGTTGGGGGATTATCTTGACTGTGCTAATTGAACTGAAATAACAAACCTGTCCATTGTGGGAGAGAATATTCCCTAGGCAAGGAATTCTGGGTTGTACAGAGTGGAGAAAGCAGGCTGAATACTAGTAAGCATGACTATGTTAATTCATTACCCTCTGCTCCTGACTTTAAATGAAACTTGACTAACTACTTCAAGTTCCTGCCATTTAGTAGTCCTCAGAGAATGGACTGTTTGGGAAACAAACAGACCCTTTCTCCCTTCAGTTGCATTTTTCAGGATATTTAATCATAGCAACAGGAAAGATTAAGACAACTTCACAATTCACATTTCCATTTTCCCCTCCTGTCTAAATTATTCAACTTGAATGTTTTCTAGTTTTGAAATTCCTTCATAACTTGAATATTCTATAAAATTCCCAAAGCAACTTTATTGAGTATGTGTTAACAGTAAAGACAAAATGTCATTTTAAGACATGCAACTACATGTTTTTATAAATTTCCTTGGTGTTTTTTTTAATATGTCTCAAGATTTTCTTTGAAAACTCTTTGCGCCAGTATTTTTACATTTTCCAGGAAAAAATCTAGTTATTTCTTTCAGATTCAAAAATGGATTTTACAATTATACATCTCTTCCTCAACATGGCAAGTAGACTCTGCTGTTCTTTGTCAGCCTGCTTCCCCATGTCAGCATCTCCCATCCCAGACTGTCTTCTGCAAGTCTTCTTCTGTGTCCTTGTTTTCACTCCACCGCACCATTTACCTAACAACCTCAGCCAAGCACAAGGAAAGATGCAGAGCAGGACCAAGGGCATGTAAGAGTATTGCAGCTACAATTTAAGAACCACGACTAGAGAAATAGGTGACACATACCTGTCATGTCAGCACTTGGAAGATAGAAACTGTAGGATCAGGAGCTCAAAGCCAGCTTCAGCTACATAACAAGTTCAGCCTGAGCTTAAGATAGTAATACATAAGTAAGAATCATTATTAATCAGCACTTTGTTTAATTAGACATGTGTACTATTTGCTCATCTGTGTGTTCTGAAACAGTGCCTAATGTATCAGAGGCTGCATCTGACCCACTATACAGCAGAGAAAGACCTTTGATTGGTCCTCCTGTCTCATGATATTAATTTTTGCTATTTGTCCTTGGTTTTGCTCTGTTTAAAAAAATAACAGAATTAATATAACCAAAGGTAATAAATATTTCTTGCCATGAAGGGTTAATAGAAATAGTTCATTTTGTCAATAAATTTATGGAAGACATTTTGCAGGGATTAAGCCCTCAAACTACTCAAATTGTCAGTGAGCTAAGATCTGTAAACTTCCAGCAGATTCAATCGGAGCTGTGAGGAGTAGCAACACAAAATAGCTTTCACTCCTCCCATTTCTTAAGTCCTTATTATAAGATTTAATATGAACAGCTATTTGATTCTATTTTGTTTTTCAATTCTCCTCTCCTCAGATTTGTCACCATTTAGTTTTCAATAGAATCTGCAATTTAGATTATCACTTTCAACTTTAAGAGCTTTTTAATCTGTTATTATTTCTAGTGTCCCTTTGTCCTTAGGATTGGTTTCAAGGGTGGGTATTTTCAACTCTCTCAGAAATTCTTCCCAGAGCATCCTGGGACATGTGCCTCAAGAGGGCAGTTCTGAAGTCCAGCCTGCAGTGCACAGCCCAAACAACCCCGGGCTATGTCAGAGCTCTTGATATTCTCTTCCTTTGTCATTGGCCACCTGGGCTACAGCATCTGTCAGTATTAAAATCATCCTCATTTATTCACTCCATGAACACATGAATTAAAGGACTCTGTGTTACTTTAGTTTTGTGTTACATTATACTTATTATTATAGTTCTGTACATACACCTTTAAAGTTATAAATCCTATTTATTCTTAGCATGTTGATTATGCCTTAAAACAATCTGCATAATAATGTAAGTAATAATATTGCATGGCAGTAAGTATATACTTTTGATAACCACTGCCTACTTTTGCTTATGTTAAAACCAGATTCCCTTCATCCCTCTTCCTTCCTGTCTGTCTTTCTTTCTTTCTTTCTTTCTTTCTTTCTTTCTTTCTTTCTTTCTTTCTTTCTTTCTTTCCTTCTTTATTCCTTCCTTCCTTCCTTCCTTCCTTTCTTTCTTTCTTTCTTATTTACACCACATACCCTCTCCTCACTCCTTCTCTTCCTTTCTTTTCCCTGCCCCTCCCTTGTTTCCCTCCTTCCTAACTTCCTTTCTTCCTCTTAATTTCCTATCACTAAACAACCCAATATGGAGCCAATGAGATTGATAGACAGCTAAAGGCTCCTCCTATTACCAACCTTAATGACCTCAAGCCCCACATGGTAGTAGGACATGTGTGCCAGCCCCAGCCCCTGTCACACACAACAGATAAACATTTTTTAAAAATTAATGAAGAACCTAATTCTTTAAAGGTTTTTGTCATTGCATACACATTTTCAAACTGGGGGGGGTTGTTTCCTATTTTTCTTTTTTTCCTTCCATTTTACCTTTCTGCTTATGTTATACAAGAAATAAAACTAGAGTCAGTAAATAACATCAAATTGTGAAGTTGAACACCCTACCAGTAAAATGAGATAGTTGTTACAAATACAAAGGCCATTTAGGGATTGTTCAGTTTTGTCTCTTGGCACCCTTTCTGCTTAAAACAAACAAACAAACCACCTTGAAGAATTCCTTTTGTTTTGTTTGTGTGTTCTACCAAGGTAATTTTTTCCCTTATGTAGGTTCTTGGCCATTTCTCGTTTGGAATCTGGGTATTCGCAACATCAGGAACAATTAGCAAATAGTTATTTCTAAATAAATAAGCTCAGTCAACTATCACAAAACATAGTTTGTTATGAGGCACAGTCTCAGATGCTGGTGCTCCTCTGCTGTTTATTCTATCTCAGCAAACACCAGCAGACACATCTCTATCGATAGTCTTTGACATCATTTTTAATAAATTGAGATTCACTTGATGAGAAGTCCTTCCATTCTTCAAGTGAGACTTTCTACAAAACTGAAATATTAAAATCTTACCTTTTATGCTTGGTGTTGAATAAATCTCTCCCAAAACTGCCTTAGCTATCGAGTGCTAAGGGGGTTAACTGTGTTAATGGTTTTCACATGACCAAGTACTGTGGTCAGCTCAACTGTGTTTCAGATGCCCAGTTGCTCTACCTCACCTTGTCTTCACTCATCTGCAGTATTAGCAGGTTAGAGCTCCCACCACCCCATCTATCCGAATATCTGTTTTCCTCTTTCTTGTTGCAACATCCTTCCGCCAAACCCAGTGAGAGTGCTGAACTTAGTGGGCTTGGCTGCTGTCGTTTTGTCTCCTTTTACAGGATGTAGAAATGTGGACAGCCTAATGCGATTCTGTTCCTTCCTCTGTCAGGTCTTTCCAGAGTAAGACTAGTGCCACCAGAGCAGCCATTACTCTGTACAGTCATGCTTGGTTTTATTCTTGATAACTTCTGTGATGATCACTGCACGGTGCATTAAAATAGATGAGCGTATCATTTTTACTTATTTTTTTTCAGCCCTCTACAGAATTTGTCTGCTGCTTAAGGCTTAAAATCTAAGTGGTAATGACCTATACAATAAAATAATTCATGTTCATGGTTCTCTCCAAGTGAAATTTCTTAGTACATTAGAGACACTTTTTTCCCTTTTAGAGTTCAAGAGAGTGAATGTACCTCACCTGAAGGCTGGAGGTTGCAGAAAAGAAAACACATTCCCAAACAAGTTAGGGGTCAGCTCTTAACCTTAATAGTGGAGCCACTATAACTCTCACCTACCCATCTTGTAAGGCAGAAAACAAGAAACCTCATTTCATTACTGGCTCCCCTCCGTTCAATGACTACAGACAATAGTTGGTGTAGCAACATGTTGAGCCCGTTCACAAGGTTACAGCGGGCCATTCCCATGTTCTAGTTTATTTGTAAAATGAAACAAGAGGTCATTTTTACTTTTTCAACGTTTATTTTTTATAAAGGACAATGAAATGTTACAAATAAGCTAGAACATAGGACCTCCTGTTTCATTTTTCTTCAAGTATCAAAGAGTAGCCCCTGAGCCTGGGATCACTATGCCCTTTCATGGTATCCTCTCTAGAACTGACCTGAAGCTCTGTTTTCAAATGACTCTTCATTGTTTTGTATAACTTAAATGTGTTCATCTGCATAATGAAGAAAGCATTTCCCAGAAGGTAGACTGGGGTTTCTACTTTCCATTGACAACTGTTTTCTGCAGTTTTTGAATAGTGAAGATGGAGAGAGGGACTTTCTCTGCCCTCCCTACTTCAGGGGTTTCCCCTTGGTGAGGTGGGTTCTGTGAAAGTTGAAACTACTTCTCACGGTTTGTGAGACCTGGTCTCAGGTATTGACTGTATTCAAGGAGTTTCAACACAAGTCCCATCTGGGACTCATAGAAGCAGAGGGAAACTTCCTCCTCCAGCTATTAGAAAGGTCCCTCGAGATGAACACTCGATGAGGTTAAATGTGCACGCGATAGCTATCAGAGCCATTAAGAAAAAGGAGAATCAAAAAAATCATTCTGAAATTACCGAGCTATTCTCCACAGGGAGGGTCACAGGTATGACACACCTTCTAAAGAAGGTGCCTCAATAGAAGTATTGGCTTTGTCAGATCAGCTTGTGGGCATGTGCAGGGAGAGTCTTCTTGACTGCTGAATGGTTTAAGGAGGTCCATTCCACTCTAGATGGTGCTACTACTAAACAGGTGGCTGGACCTGGGCTGTCTAAGAACGATGCCTGACTCAGATGGGGCAGTCCAGTAAGCTGCCCTCCCTTGTGCTTTCTGCTTCAGTTCCTGCCTTGAGTTTTGCCCTGGATCCCCTGGAAGACGGACTATGATCTGAAAGCTAAAATAAACCCTTGCCTTGCTCATGGAAAGGTAACTAGAACAACAGACAAATGCGAACAGCAGGTACAGGTTGGAGCTAGAGTGTGCCCAATTCTTAGAAGGAGGCCAAGGTCAGAAACTGAAACTATGGCACATAGGTCTTTTGTGATTGGCAGGTCCTTGAAATCCATGAGGAAACAAGATATAAGGCTGAATAAAAGATTATTCATTTTCTTCAAGCTTTCTTGACCCTTCCTGTATTTGAACTGTCTCTGAACTGTCCAGGGGACGCTTTAGCACGCACCTGGCATTGGACCCTTTCTCCACAATCCCTAAAGCTTGAGGCAGTTGATTCTAATAGCAGCTACTACATATCTGTCTCTTCTAAGTGTGCTGCCCCTGACGAAACACGGTGGGCATCTATTTTGGTTTTCCTTACTCCTGGCTGTGTTCTTAATTGCTTAACGGCGGCATCTCATTGACAGCTGCAAGCTGCTGAGATCACACCAGTCTCACTAAAATGAAACATGCTGGCATCTGAGGGAATCATTCCTGCCCTTCTGGACTCTTCGTTTCCCAGTCTATGCTCATCTGTGCCCTACTTTCATGACCTAACTCCACAGGAAGACACTGAATTACAGGAATTGCTATCGGATATTTCTCATCTGTGATGATGCCTTAGGACCACAAAGTGGGGATACAAATTCAGCCCCCAAGGCAGGGCCTCACAAGAAGGTAGAAAAGTGGAGGTAATGGTGTACCAGTGCCTGCATAGGCTTTGTCCATCAACTAAAGCAAGGAAGAAAGTGGGAGCCATAGTAAATTCCAGAAGTTTTAGGGGAGTCCATTCTCAGATCTATTACTGCAATGTGTGAATGTGTGTGGGGGTGGGGGTGGGGGTGAGGGATTATTATTTTCCACTTTTATTTTGGAAGAAGACAAAAGTGGTCCAGTAAGTGTGATGAGATGTAAAGGGAAGGGATGTTTATACTACATTGGTGGGAATATAAATTAATATAGCTGTATAGAAAGCAATATAAATGAAGATTCCTTGAAATATTAAAATTAGAAATACCAGTGATCCAGTGATATCACTTCTGGATACATATCTAAAAGAAAAAAATCACTGTGTCAAAGAGATATGGACCCCCCACACACACAACAACTGGAGCAGGGGCTGTCCCTGACCCTATTGTCTGCCTGTGGATCTACTAACTGGGCTGCTTCATCTAGCTTCAGTGGAGAGGATGTGTCTAGTCCTGCAGTGACCTGGGCAGGTCAGTACTCATGGGAGGCCTCCCCCTTCTCAGAGGAGAAGGGCAGGGGAGAGTGGGGGAGGGACTATATGAGCATCGTACTGGGAGGGTGTGTGTGATTTGAATATAAAGCGAATGAATGAATGAATGAATGAATGAATGAGGAGGCATCGGCAATATTGTCTAGGTTTGGTGGCCTATGTGGGATTTTAAAAGGTAAATTATTACCAGAGGCTGAAGGGCACGTCTGAGGGGAAGGATGGGGGAGTTATATATGATCATTTAATGATAGATGATGATGTGTGCGGAGTTAGAGGACAACTTGCAGGAGTCATGTGAGTCCCATGCCTTCAAGTCCCCAGGATATTATTGCTACAAACCACAGCTCTGTTGCTAAATCCAACCGTTACAGACCCCTGTGCTATGTTCTCCTCCTCCGAGTTTCTCATGTTGTCACCAGTTCTGTCCAGTGCCGAAGGTTATATTCCCGGACATCTTCAAAACTCACAAGAAGGAATTACTTCTTCATCAAATACCTGGCCACCACAGTAGAACTGGTACTGCAATTTCAGTGGCCCGGCTGGTGTATGGGGGGCTGAAGGAGGTAGGTTTCTTTATTCCATTTGGCTGCTGTCTGGAATCCTAACCTAGTTTGACCCTACCTCTGGGTTTAATCCCTGCCAGCTCTTCAGAGTGTTGCATTTAATAGGAAGGCCTTGCAAAGCCTCTTGGATTGAGTAATCACATGATGAGCAGTGTAAAATCTACCCAGGCTTAGTGTTCCTCTTGGAAGGTCACTTATTTGAGATAGTTGACAAGTCAGCCAGAACCTCAGTTATCTCTCCCTCTAATGCAGTGGTTCTCAACCTGTGTGTCATAACTGTTTTAGTGTGTGTGTGTGTGTGTGTGTGTGTGTGTGTGTGTGTGTAATAATTCTTTTGCAGGGGTCACCTGGGAACATCAGAAATCACAGATATTTACATTGCAATTCATAACAGTAGCAAAACTACAGTCATGAAGTAGCAACAAATTTTTTTAATTTTATGTAATTTTATGGTTGGAGGTCTATTAGGTACATATTAGAGGTTCACAGCCATAGGAAGGTCGAGGCCCACTGCCCTGGTGGGCTCTGCATCTGTAGGGAACCTCCCAATTTCCCAGGCTCAGCTTGACTGAAGGTGGGAGTGATCTTGGTCCTCTGCTCACTTTACCCGCTCATCAAGGTCTTTCATGTCCCAAAGGCAGTCAAGGACTACGCAGATTCTGTTGCTCAGCAAACTAGAAATGGTATGTTAGATCCTTACTCAATTGCCTACAGCTGCAAAACTGAAATGATGGTTTACAATGTTTCCCCCTTGTGGACCTGTGGTCAGAGTAAATCTACTCATGCAGATGGCCTCTTTTGCCTCTGTGTGCCCTCTCTTGAAGTCTTCCTTTGGCAGCAAAGCAGAGCATTGCTCAGTGCTGGCTTCCTTTGTCTCCCCCAATATATGTGTGTCTATATATGGTCATGTGCCTTTCTCTCTCAGTCTCTCACGGTCTAAATAACAGATTTGGTTCTCTTCTTCTCTTGCATAGCAACCTTTGTGGTTTAGATGCCTATTTGGTTGTTCTCTCAGCCTCTACTGGAATGACATTTGTAAAAGGGTCAGGCATTTTCTTGTTGATAATCTTTAAGGTCTCTTTCCCTTTCAGGAAGAAAATTCTTCTACTTAGCTCACAGGGCCCTTCAAAGTCCACTATCTAATTACAGAACTAGAGACAAGCTGCTAAGCCATCCTGTGCCTTAGTTCCCATCTCTTGTAATAGATATACAAATAGCACATCACTATATGACTGTTGTAACCATTGGATAACATTAGGAATAGAAAAGACGTAAGCAGTGCCTAGCACAGGAAGTGAACTGTTTCTGTTATACTGTCTGGGACATAGGTAACACTAAGCTACCATAACCATAACCAACATCCTTTTCATCTCATGACCCTTCCTGCCTCCTGTCTTTGGCCATACTGTCTTCTTGATATTTCAGAATACAGCCTCTGATGTAATTTTTGGGGCTTACTTGTGGTGTTTTAATGCCTTGTCTCTTTCCTTCCACTGACTAACACTTTGTTCAAAGACTCTCTCCATTCAGCATCTTCTAGGAAACCTACCTGAAGCTTTCTGCTCCAACCTCCTTTACTTGGCCAGTGCCTTCATAGCTTCTATTGATAGCTCACTTGCCCTGAATGAAGGTTTTGCCATAAGTCTGCTTCCTGTACAAGGATGGGTGCTTTAGCCACAGGAGACAGCCACAGACCCTTCTTTCCCTCAGAAAGAGCTGATGTTGTTGAAGTAGGGGTTTAATAAATGATTGTTGGAGACACGGCTCAGCAGTCTCAAGCTCTTCCTGACGCCAAGAAAACCAAGATTCAGTTCCCAGCAACTGCATCTGGCAGCTCACAATGGCCTTAACTCCAAGGTGTTTCATTATTGGTTTATTATGAGTGATAAACTAACCTGGCCAACTGAAAATTAATTATAGATGAATATTGCTTTTAAAGGATTTCACAATTTTTTAAATCAAAGCACTTATTTCAACAGTATGAAGTTTACTGATGGTTGCTTTTATGTGGCTGTGTTAAAACACCATGAGAAAGATAACGTGAAAGAGTTTATTTGGGTTTACAGTTCTAGAGGAATACGAGCCCACAGTGGCAGAGGAGAGGCAGGGTAGCTGGAGCAGGAAGTGGAGAGCTCAGATCTTCAACTGTAAGTGGTACAAACAGAAGCATGGTCAGGCCTATCACAGCAACACTCCAGTCCCTGGTACCAACTTCTGTCTTAGGGTTTTACGGCTGTGAACAGACACCATGACCAGTCCAAGTTTTATAAAGGACAACATTTAATTGGGGCTGGCTTGCAGGTTCAGAGGTTCAGTCCATTATCATCTAGGTGGGAGCATGACAGCATCCAAGCAGGCATGGTGCAGGCAGAGCGGAGAGTTCTATACCTTCATCTGAAGGCTGCTAGCAGAATACTGACTCCAAGGCAGCAAGGACAAGGGTATTTAAGACCACACCCATAAGGCCACATCTACCCCAACAAGGCCACACCTTCTAAAAGTGCCATTCCCTGGGCCAAGCATATACAAACACAATTACATACACTCATTTATTAAATCAGCTAACACGGAAATAGTAACAACATCTGTCTCATATGAGGCTGAAAACATGGGAGTTGTCTGGTCCTTGAGCCTGGGTTCCTCAGCAGTCCCAATCTGTCATCAAAAGACTGGGAAGTGTCCTGGAGAACTATGGGTCCTTAGTCATTTATAGAGGCCTGGAAACACTGTTTCTGATATTAGTGAAGAACTCATCATCACCATGATCATTATCATTACCACCACAATCATCATCATCACCACCAGCAGCAAGAGAAATCAACTCAGCATCAGAAGGGAAGCCAAACCAATCAAAGGTGAGTCATCTTCTTCCTGATATGCACTTCCTTATCTGAGCAACTTGTAGAATTTCCCCACACACACTTGAGGTTGATCTTCATTTAACAGGTTGAGCATCAATTAACAATTCTGTAGTTGAGAATCTCTACCCAGATTTGTGTCAATTTGACATTAAAGCCAAGCATCACAGCAGATGTCAAGTTTCATACCTCTGGACCTATTTTTATTGCATGAGGTATTTCAACTGAGAAAGCATCTAGAATCGTTTCATAATTAAGCTGGAACATTGGAGTAAAATCAATAACAAAAAGGCAGCGTAGCTATAAAAAGAAATGAAATGTTGATACATGCTTCATGTCAAATGATAGATGACAGACAAAACCATATATTATATTAATTCACTTTTATGGAATTTCTACTATAGACAAATACATCCAGACAGAAAGTATACTGGGGCTATGGAAATGGAGAGCGATTTCCGATGAGTTTCTTTGGAGGCTGATAAAAATGTGCTAGAACTAGAGGGTGTTGTGAATATATTAACATCACTGCCCTGTACATCTTATATGGGTCATATTTATTGGATGGTGAGTTATGTCACAATAAAAATATGTAAAAAAAGTGATACACCAAAATTAATTATCAAGAATAGGGGAAAACCCAACACATGTCATTTATCATTGCTATTAAAGGACCCACAAATACAATTACATTTTCAAAGTATGAAGGATTAGATCGCCAGCCCCTTAATGGCATCTATAAAGCATTTTTGTATTCCTTTTCCTCCAGTTTCCCAGAAGTCATCCGCTACACTATTTCTCTCATTCACGGGCTCCAATGACTACAACTGTCAGTTGATGTTTTGCTTTTGTTTTAAGCTCTCAGATTTTTAAAAATAATTTCTTTTGGTTTTATTATGGTCCAATTTAGTTCATTCAATAAGACATTAAAATCTATGTTAGTTTTGGCTAAATTTAAATGTTCCTTTGACCATTAATTTTGCTTTTAAGATAGGCATTTATAACTATTTATGCTGATGCTACAAATATGATATAGTTAACAACATTTTATGTTTATTTGTATTTGCCATTCTCATATAACTTCCAAGTACTGATCATTATAAATGTCAGCTGGAAAGAGGGATAAACTGAGACATCCTGTAGATAAGAGAAAAATACAGTGGTGTTTTCCTTTTAATCTCTTTCTCAAAGATAACCAAAGCTCAGAGGTCATGTGTAGGCTATGCACTCAACTTTCTGTGCTTCAGAGTGTGTTTTGAAATACAGCTAATCTAAGCCACAGAGTCAAAGAGCTTTAATACATAGGGCAGCAATAATTATACTTTAGTCCAACAATCTAACATCTCACAGTGTTGGTACAAGTTTCCATTGTCCAGTTGGTTGGACTCTTGCACAGAAGCCTTGGAAAAGGGACTCAGGATTTCTTTGGCTGTTCTCTTCTGCATATTTAAAGACAAGGGCTATACTGTGTTAGAGTAAACTCATAATCCAGATGTCTCCAAAACTTTCTAAAGTGTTTCTATTGTGTTTCTGTTAATGTCCATCATAGTTCTTCTGCAACCCCGAGATAACATCACCAACCTCCTCCATTGCTACTTCTTTAATTTCCAGGAGGTACATAGTCTCCTCATTGCTTCAGACAATAGGCTTGACTCATTATGTATGGTTTCTCTACTTGTTTTCAAAAACCAGAAACCAGCTCAGGACTGTGTTTCAGCCAACCTGAACTGCCATACCAGAATAGCACAGATTGCATGACTTAAACAAGAGACCTTCATTTTCTGACAGTTTTGGGGTCCAGCCAGACTCAAAGTGGCAAAAACTTCCTGGCTTTTACTATAGTGCTTTTGTCTATGACCTCCCATAGCAGAAAAAGCTCTGTGTCTCTCCTTTCTTTTATAAGGCCATCAACCCTATTAAATCAAGGCCTTACCTTTGTGACATTATTTAACCTTCGTCACCTCGTCGAAGGTACCCCGAGAGTAAGGCTTCCAACATTTTGAAATCTGAGCAGAAGGCACAGTTTAATCTATAGCATTTTATTCTTGGACCTCCAAATTCATTCCCTACTCACTTGCATAGTATGTTGATTTCAGCCCCAAAGCTCCAAAGAACTCAACTCATACCAGCATCATCTCATAAGTCTATAGCCCATAGTATGTAAGTCAGACATGAGTGAGACTAGAGGTACAGTTTAGCCTAAAGCAAAATTCCTTTCTAGGTTTGAGCCCATGAAACCAAACAAGGCAGCATCTACAAAAATACAACTGTGGACAAAATAAGATAGGCACTCACATTCTCAATGGGAGAAGCTATACAAAAGGAGAGGATGCCAGATTGCAAGTGCATTAGTCATTTTCCTCATGACTGTGACAAAAGACACAAACAGCTGAAAGGAAAGGTCTATTTGGGCTCATGGTTTTCACGGGTAAGGTGTATCATGGCAAGGGAAGCAAGATTGTCAGGGGGCTCCAACTCTAACAGCTATTTATTGCATTCAAAAGACTGTCCCTAATGACTCACCTGTCTTAGCCAGGCCCAACCTCTTTGAGGCTCCACAATCTCCAAAAACAGTAATACCAGCTGAAGATCAGGTAGGGGCTCGGGGGTGGAGGGAACACAGTGGATTCTGAGCATAACATCAAGTCGTAAAGCTAGCAAGGAAAGTGAAATTAGACCTTAAGGCTTGAGAATAGTTCTCCTTGATTAAATATTCTATCTATCAGGCCTGTGAAGATGGCTCATCCTTGAGGCACTAGATGGAGGCACACTTACCCAAGGCAACAAAATTTAAAAAAAAAAAAAAAAAGACGG
This sequence comes from Rattus norvegicus, assembly GCF_021556685.1. Taxonomy (NCBI): domain Eukaryota; kingdom Metazoa; phylum Chordata; class Mammalia; order Rodentia; family Muridae; genus Rattus; species Rattus norvegicus. Next base: position 141,644,018 of record NC_141535.1, on the reverse strand, counting down.
TTCAGTCTTGTCTTACAGGGTTGTAGTGGGAATGACCTTTGGTTGACCTTCAGGACTCTTTCTCCAGAAGAATAAAGTAGGTTCACAAGCAAATGGGTTTTCTCATCTGACCCATAAGATACTAAATGTCTGACAGTCCTCTTTAATATTTCCTCAGTGCCTGTCTTAGCTAAGAGTTTTATTGCTATGATGAGACACCATGACCAAGGTAATTCTTATAAAGGAAAACATTTAATTTGTTATTGGCTTATAGTCCATTAGTCCATTATCATCATGGTGGGAAACATGGCATTGTGTAGACAGACTTGGTGCTGGAGGAGCCAAGAGTTCTATATCCTGATCCAACGCAACAGGAGGAGACTGTCTTCCACAGACAGACAGACAGTCAGGAGGAGGCTCTGGATCTCGCTTGCTAGACTTGAGCATATATATGAGACCTCAAAGCCCCATCTTCGCAGCGACACACTTCCTCCCACAAGGTTACACCTCCTCCAATAAGGCCGCACCTTTATTAGGTGCCACTTTTCATGGGCCAACCATATTCAAACCACCGTAATACCCAACTGATAGCCCTGACTCTCCCTTGTCGTTTTCTCTTTTGAATAGTCTTTCACTCCATGCAGAATGGACATGATGAGAATTTCCTGTGGCTTTAAGGTCTGGTTCATCACAACCTCATCTTCATCCTTCTACATTTCTCTATAGTTAACAGGAGTCAGGCTATGTCTTCAGCATTTTGATGAGGAAACGCCTCAGGTAAACAAGTATCTAATTTCAGGACTTTCCACTTCTACCCCCAGCAGTGGATTAGAATACAATACAGCCAAGTTCTTTGTCCCATTATATTAGGGATCACCATTATTCCAATTTCCTCAGGCAGGCCTTTTGTTCCCTCTGGCCCCTGTTCAGGTGAGTTCTTGTTCTCACCTGACCTTTGATAGCTACATTTTACCAACATGCTGCTCAGAGGGAAGCAGGTTCCTTAAGATTTACCCACTGTCCAAGCAGCTTCAGTTGATAGCAGTACCCCACTTTTTGGTAGCAAATCTGTAATAATGAACATTTTCCAAAAATAATAGAACCTACTTCATTTTTTATTTACACATACGTTCATGTATATATTGCAAGTTTTACATTTGCATGTATTTGTATAATTACATGAAGAAATTTATAACAAATTGGTTCACATGGTTACAAGAAATCTCAGCTCTGTAGTCAGTGACTCCAGAGATCCACGAGGTCTGACAGTGGGGTTACATTTATAGAAGAACCTATGGTGAAAGTTCTCATCTGAAAGCTGGTTCAAGACCCAAGAAGTACTGATATTCAGCTCAGATAGAAAGCTGGCATTCCGGCTGACAGGAAGGAAAAATTCTCACTGTTCTTTAGTCTCCTTGTTCTGTTCGGGCTTTCAGCTGGTTGGATGAGGGCCATTCACATCAGAGAAGGCTGCTGCTGTATTCAGGCTACAAGTTCAAACATTTATGCTACCAAAACACATTCTTACAGTCACATAGTGACACCTAACTAAACATGTGTGCATTGTGTGACCTAGTCATGTTGACACATAAAATTTACCATCATAGTCTCAGGGAACTTAATATAACAGGTGGGTCACAAAATGCTGACAAGCCTGATAGGAGACAAAGGGGACAGATATACAAAGGAGACATGGATTTAGACGCCTATGACCTTGGTCCTGAGGCTTCTAGTAACCAGAAGCACTTGTGACAGTGCTATCTCCCTAGGCTAACATTCTTTTCAAAGTCAAACACCACCATGCCACATGTGAATCTTGCCTTTGTGGTAAATGATAGATATAACTGTGGTCTTAAATTGTCATTTTTTTTCTCTCACAGGTGTTCTTAAGATCCTTCTTTGATGCAACTTTTTGAGATTGTCAAGTAGAAAATGACAACTTGCTCTATACTGCATAGGACCATGCATGCAATTTTGTTTCAGCTGCAGACATCGTAGTGGCAAGGTGAATCCTTCACTGTGTGACAGGATACAGCTATGTATCATTGGAACATGGAACATGGAACTCACTGAGAACCCTGAGAAGCAGATCGTTGTAAGGATGGTAATAAGTACAGGGAAGAAGGTATCGGCACTTCATTTCAAGGAATTCATGTCTGGAGAATGAGACTTACATGTAAAAACCACAAAGTCAAATGAAGTCCTTCAAGATCCACAAGAGTGGACACCACACATATTTGGGAAGGGGTTTTGTAGGAGCTGACCTCTAGAGGATGGTTTGGAACAGGCAATGAGAGGTACAAAAAGAGAGGCATGGGGGTGGAGCATAAGAGGTGACAGAGAAGATTATGGCTGCAAGTTGAGTAGTTATATCAGAAAGGGTTGAGATGTTTTAAAAAAAACTGAATGGCTTTTTTATTCCTGCCTTTATATAATTTTAATAGAATCCACAATGTGGCCTCAGTGATAAAAATGAATCAGAACTAGAGATGCCTGGCTTTGTTCTTGCCCACAAGCTTCAGAAATATGGGATGGAGTACAAAACCACAAGCTTAGAGGGGGTGGAGTTTACACCTGCAAAATGTCTTCGGAAGCCCTGTGGGAGGAGTGGGGTGCCAAAGCAGACAGGGTAACTAGGAACAGCCTAGAGGTGTTTCAGACGCTTTGCTATGTCTGACTGTTGGCTAGTTTTGTTTTGTTTTGTTTCCCCTTGAGACAGGTCTCACTATGTAACTTTAGCTGTCCTGGAACTCACTTCGTTGATAAGGCTGACCTCAAATTCACAGAGATTTGGCTCCTCTGCTTTCTGAGTGCTAGGATTAAAGGTGTGTGTCACTAAGTCTTTTCCAGTTCCCATCACTGACTTCTGATCCTCCTAAAATTGGTTAACTGGACTCTGCTTCCTTTTTTGTATTTGATAATTTGGTCTCTTTCATATCTTAATATCCATGTTTTCAAAGTAGCTAAAAAGCCTCAAGTAGGTTATGAATTCCACCTTCTTTCAGCAGATCTCAGTCACAAGACAGTCCCAATGTACAAGGCGTTAGCACACAGGAAGGGGGTGCTTGCTTTGGTTACCATAGTGATCAAATGATGCAACCAGTGTTTAGTCTTGCTGGGAGGACATAAATGCTGGAAGTCCTACAATTCTTGGGATATTCTGGCAAAAGATTGTCACATCAAAAATAATAGCAATATTCTCTTTTGATATCTTTATGGCTTAATAAACAAACTCAAACATTTCAGTAGAATTAACCAAAAATCATTTCTTTCCACAGTATCACATGGTGTTTTGCACTTATAGTTTTGGATTAGGATCCAAGAGGATTTTGCTGATAAAACAACCAATTTGTGGTCTAATGTTTTAGGCTGCTTTCTGCTACTATAAGAATAATTGTGTCTAAGTAATCTTTGAAGAACACAGATTTATTTCTCAGAGTTCTAGATGCCAAGGGAAGGGGGCATCACAAAGCAAGACAGAGCAAGGATGCTGGCTCAGGATTCTTTCATTTTTTTGTTTGTTTGTTTTTTTTTCTTATAAAGTTATCGATGTGCCTTCCTGGAGACACCATCCTTCTGACCTCACTCAGCCCTAATTACCCCTTCCAAATACCACCAACATATGAACTTGGATTTAGTTTACAAAACAGAAGCTTCCAGGGGATACACCAAATCATGACCTAGATCCCCAGGTTAATCAACAGCCTACTCTGCATACTCACAAGGGCTTCACAAGCATTCTGCAAACCACTGTTCTCTGTCATCAGCCTCTGACCCTGTTTCCCTTCCCAGAAGGTTGCAAAAAAAGAGTTCTACACAGAAAAAAATTATAGCAAAATGAGAGCAAAAATATCACTCTGTGAATGGCTGGAAAGATGCCTGATAAAGCAAGGACAGCCTTTTTAAGAAGTCTGGATTGCAGACAGGTTTATATTAGGCAGCCTAGTCTGAGTGTCCCATCTGACTCAGTCTACACCCTTACCTCCTATATATGTCTTCATCCCTCATGAATATGGCTTCCTGAGTGTCTAGAATGGGGAGAGGGGATAGAGACAGAGACAGACAGAGAAAGAGAGGGACAGGGAGGGGGAGGCAGATAGACAGACAGAGACAGAGACAGAGACAGAGAGAGACAGAGAGAGACAGACACAGAGTAAACATTAAGTAGTCAGTGTGGTACAGAGACACACACCAGAGAGACAGAGACAGAGAGAGGCAGAAAAGAATAAGTAGAAGTTCATGTGGTAGTTATTATCAAAGTGATCCTGCTATCTTATCAAGGTGAGCCTGCTATCAGCCAGTATACAATTCTAGAAGGAAACAGAGTAGAGAAAGAGAAAAACCTGACTGAGATTACAGAAAATACAGATCCTAAACCATCAACATTCTGTGCCGGTAGGCTTGAGTGCTTCATAAGGCTGTATCTGCCTGTTGAATGTCTGTTTTCACGTCTTTCAATCCCTGTCAAAAGGTATTACTAACATGGAAATGTAATGTAGTCATAATGTTTAGATGTGTGATTTGGGGGATGATTAGGTCTTTATGGTGGAGCCCCAACACTGAATCCTGGAAGCTCTTCAAGAACAAGAGAACAAACAGCTATGTGCACCCCTTTGACACATGATGCCCTGTGTCACCTTGTGAGTCTGTAAGGAAAAAACACCATCTTTATAATGTTAACCTGCCTCAGGTATTTCATTGAAGTGATGAAAAAATAATACAAACTTGATGACAAGGAAGAGAGCATTACCATAATCTACAAGTGTGGAGGAGGATTGGGAACTGGGTATACTGGCAGAGGTTGGGTGATTTTAGAGAATCAGTTAGAAAAGGCCTAAAATGTTGAAATGGGAACGCTGTAAATCATTCCGGTGAAGACTCAGAGGATGAGGAATCTATGCCAGAGCTGGGACACGCTCTTCCCCAGCTCTTGAAAATGTCATGCTAACACATTCTCAGACGCAGCTGTTAGAAACTGGAGTAAAAACCACCCTTGTCACAATATCACAATAAAATGCTCTGCCTGAACCCTACCCATGCCCTAGAACTTTAAGTAAGGCTGACTCTGTTATGATGCCGTAGTAGGTCTGATGGAGCAAACAGGTAAATAAAAGCATCCAGGCAGCTGCTTGGTTCTAGGGAACAATGTCAGGACTAAGGGGGAGAATGTATAATTAAAAGAAAGTGGAATGGAAAGATTTGGAAAAGTCACAGCCTGGCCCAGGAAGGATGAAGGAAAAGTGAGGGATGCCACAGAGAAGCGGCTTGCTAAAGAGATTAGCAAAAGAGCCAGTGCTTTGCATCACAACAAGGAAAAAGGCCTTGAGGACATCTCCATACTCGCTAAGGCTACACCTCCCTTCACCAGCACAAAGCACAAAGCATCTGGAGAATTATCCTGTGAAATCGCAAGCACTCAGAAGGGATTTTAAAATAGTTAATTCGTAGTTATGTGTCTCTGTGTGTAAGTACCCACAGAAGCTAGTCTAGATGTCAGATGCCCTAGGGCTGGGGTTACAGGGAGTTGTGGGTGCTAAGAACCAAACTGGGCAAGAACAGCAAGGGCTCTTAACTACTAAGTCTCCATTCTGACAAAGCACCACGAGACTTCTGTAGGCTTGGCTTATGTGGGCCCAGACGTGGTTTCACTTTGTAGTAAACTTTTATGGAATTCACATAAGAAACAATGTAAATTCTGGCATTGCAGATGTCACAGGAATCTGGCAGAAGCTGCTACAGTTGGAGCCTCTGCAGGAGAAACTTGATGGAGCTTTGCCTGTAAATACAGACTCTAGGAAGGTAGCCATATTAACGAAATGAAAGGCCAGCCCTGGAAACCCAGAAAATAGCAGTGTGCAGCTCCATAGAACAGCCATGGGTACTGGGATCAGACCCATGCCAGGAGTAGGTAACACCAAGCTCTGGAGCCCAGCCTGTGCTGCACTGTACACAAGATGCTGTCTTAGAGCTTTGGGATTTAACATCTGTCTTGCTGGATGTTAGTCTTGTTTTAGAGCTACTATTCCTTTCCATCTGCCTATTTCTCAATAATTCACTGAGTCATCACTGGCTTTGCTTACTTGTTTGTTATGAGTTTGGCCCCTGTCTCCTACCCTGTGGGGTCTCTAGTATTTAGAACAAGTGCAGGTCATCCCCAAGGAGAAGAGAAGGTGTGGCTCTGAACATCTGTAAGGAAATCGCAGCACTTATTCTAAATGGCAGAAACATAGACTAATATGATGACTTGGCTCGTGCTCCTGATCTTTCTCTACAGTGAGTCCTGGGGCAAACATCACAGACACTGCTGCCTTTTATTTTTACAGATGAGTTGTTGTGATTCTAACTTTAGGAATGAATCCTTCTAACACCTATCCATACTCTCTCTCTCTCTCTCTCTCTCTCTCTCTCTCTATATATATATATATATATATATATATATATTCACCTTCCTTTTCCTTTTCCTGGGATCTCTTTGTTGGACATTTTATTAGGTGCTGCCCCTGAGAATTTAGAACAAAAGACAAGTACCTTATCATTTTAGGTTTAAGAATCCCTTAAACAATTGTAGGAAATGTTTACAACATCTGAAGAACCCATATGTGGCACAATTGTTGCTGCCTCAAGAAAGATGTGGCCCGGACTCCCAAACACCCTGGCTGCACAGTTTGTAAACTGCCTGGTTAAGCCTAGTCTCAAAGTGTGTTACCCACTTGTAACTTGTGTTAGATTTCTTAGTACTTTCTGGAGTGGATAGGCTGAGCCCATTAACTGTGACTAAAGGATTACCTTTAAATTGATGCTTTATTATAAGTATTTTCCTTTAATGAGTCTAAGAAAAGAGGTCTATAGTTTATTTATTATTAAGATTAAATAAGACTCTGAAGTGTGTGGAACTCCATGACCACAAATAAAAATCAACTTTTAGTATCTGTTGGGGATTCACTGTAGGTTTTTCAAAAATAAAATACATGGATATGTGAGTCCTTCTATAGGACAGAACAGATTTGAATATAAATTATATACATCTTACTGTACTCCTTAAACCATCCCGTCATTGTTCAGACCTAATGCAATGGAAATGGTATGTAGATAGCATCTATACTGCACCAGTCAGGAAGAGAAAGATGCTAGGCCTGTTCCTTTCAGATATCAGTACAGAATGTTTGATCCAAAGTTGGTTAAATCCACAGGTATAGAGACCCTGTGGACACAGAGAACCAGCTACAGCAGTATGTTTTGACACATGTTGGCATTGGAAATTGTGTAAATTAAATTTGCACTATCCTGGAAAAATCAACCTGGGATTATTGGTATATATTCAAAAACAGATTATATAACCTTATGTTGAAAAAATTGAAAATATTTTTTCCTGATAGACCTAATTGTAACTAGTTAATTTCTTTAATAATAATACATTTGAAATTAGTGTTCATCAAAATTTCGACAAGCATAGCAATAGTTCTTAAAGATTGATGTTTTAAAATTATTAGATCAGAGAAAGGACTGGAAGAGCTTGAAGGGGCTCGAACCCCATATGAACAACAATGCCAAGCAACCAGAGCTTCCAGGGACTAAGCCACTACCCAAAGACTATACATGGACTGACCCTGGACTCTAACCTCATAGGTAGCAATGAATAGCCTAGTAAGAGCACCAGTGGCAGGGGAAGCCCTTGGTCCTGCCAAGACTGAACCCCCAGTGAACGTGATTGTTGGGGGGAGGGCGGTAATGGCGGTTGGATGGGGAGGGGAACACCCATAAAGAAGGGAAGGAGGAGGGGTTAGGGGAATGTTGGCCCGGAAACCGGGAAAGGGAATAACATTCGAAATGTAAATAAGAAATACTCAAGTTAATAAAAAAAAATTATTAGTAAAGGTGCTGATCCATGGTGGCACATGCCCTTAATCCCAGCATTATGGACGCAGAGGCAGCCAGATCTGATCTCCAACTTCAGGGTCAGCCTGGTCTACAGAGGGGTTCCAGGACAGCCAGGACTACACAGAGAAACCATGTCTCAAAAAATCCATTATTAAATATTTTATATATAATAAAAATTTTTAAATAATTTAAAAATTAATAGTAAAGGAATAGACTTCTTCAAATTGTATTCATTAATTCATTTGAGAGTTATGTCCTTAAATATTTTTCAGTTTTTCAGGACAGTGCTAATTTCCTTTAGTGACAGATTTTTTTTTCTTTATATAATATTCCAGTTCTATATTCCTCTGAAAGTTGAGATCCATGCCAAAATTCTCTAAGTTGGTCTCCATCTTTTATGTTGTATTCTTCAAAGATCTCTTGGGATTTGGGTCATCTATGTGCCATTTAATTTTGCTGTAGTCCTTTAGAAGTGGTCTAAACCCCTAGAGGCCCATCTCACATCACATGTCTGTCTCCAGAAATTGGCATTGGATTTCTCATTGGTTTTAGAGCTCCCTTGACAGGTGTGCTTCTTGAAGGCAGCACTTGATTCTAATGGGAAAAGGCACAGCTAAGTGGTATGGGAAAGGTGTTTCTGAACTGTGAGGCTAACTAAAAAAACTGACAATAAGTTCTCTTTGATTTTACTAACAAAGAGAATTTAGTTTCTTCCTTAGGATAATATCAAAGACAGTTTTCCTATTATTTATATCCAAGCTTCTACATTCTATCAAATATATTTCAGAAAATGGGAATACTAAAAGTGAACTTACTATATACTCTGGAGGGAAAAAAAAGAAAAAACTAGAATTTTCGTGGAGTTGGGTCTAATACTTCTTTGGAGGACCTTTAGTTACATCCCCTTAAGGTCAATGAGATAAACCATGCACAACTCACTATTTTGTTTGCATGAGACTCATGAGGGTCGTTTATCCTATCTATACTCCTCTGGGCTTTGTTAACCAGATTTCTTCCCCTCAGAAATATTTACCACTGAAACGTCTAGAAACTTCATTTTAGGACATATGTTCCATTCATGTGCTTTAATCAATCCTTTTCTATGGCATTTGGCTTCCCTTAAAAAGCATTCAGTTTGTCCTTTCCCAAAACTGGAATGTCATATGATGTAGACGTGTGTTAGTTTATCTTTAGCTCAGTCTTACCTATTTCTATCCAATGCTCTTCTTCTATAGAAGCTCCCTCTCTCTGTAAGGATCTGGCTACAGTCATGCCAGATTATCCTCTCTAGCCAAGGCCTATCATTCTTATTTGGCTCTTCTGAAGCCTCAACTTCATGGGGTTCTTGAGAAAGTGAGAGGTGCACTTTTTCTTAGATTTGATCTCTTTTTGTTTATATTTCATGAACTCAGTGCTCCATATCATAAATCATAAGCTCATACCCACTATGCTTGTGTTGATCCTCAAGTTATATCATTCCTTATCTCCACTCTACTTGTTCTCTGATCTCAGAGTGCTCTATTCCTCATATCAATTTCTCAACTCACCTACTCCTGCCTTAAACTTATTTCTTTAGATTAAATCACACGCTATTTTGTATGATATAACAATTACTACATGCAAGTCATGTCTTTTTTTTTTTTTTTTTTTTGGTTCTTTTTTTCGGAGCTGGGGATCGAACCCAGGGCCTTGCGCTTCCTAGGCAAGCGCTCTACCACTGAGCTAAATCCCCAACCCCACAAGTCATGTCTTTAACACCTTTTATCATGATGATGCGAATTCTCAGAAAATTCCTAACAATGGATCAACTGTTGTCAGATTCTCCGTTTTCATGGATGTTGCAGGAAAACTCGGTGAGCAAGAAAATGTGGTTCTGCGGCTTTACAATCTCTCTTCGGACGACTCCACCATGGTCCTTTCATGTGGTTTATGATGCAAGATTTGCTCTCCTAGTCTGTCACTGGTTCACATTTAACAGCACTAACTAACCCCTACTCTACCACAAGTTCAGAGACTGAATTCTCTGCCATGAAATTAATGTTCAAAATCTTGCATGGGGTGGGGGTGGGAGGGGAGGAGATGGCACAGACTGAGTAAATCATTTTAGCTTCTTGTTTCCATCAATTATTTTGTTTCCATTATTTCTGACCATCGTTTAGAAACTAGTAATTTTTACTTAAAACTACGTGTGGGAGTACATATGTTTGCATCTTGGGTGAATGTGCATGCACACGATTGTGGATGCCTTGGGCGTTGATATTTAAGAGTCATTTACTTTGTGTTTAAGACAAGGTCTTTCACTAGATGTTAGTTTGCATGAAAATGGCCCCCATAAGCTCTTATATTCCGATCCTGGTCCCGAGTTGAAAGAGGTTTGTCACTGTGGGTGATGTCTGATCAGATACAAGCTCTCAGCTATTTCTCCTGCGTCTTGCGCACCTGCCTGCTGCTGCGGTCCCGGCCGTGATTGACATGGACCCTAATTTTCTGGAAGCCTAAGCATAAAATGAAATGCTTTCTTTTATAAGTTGTACTGACTGTGGTGTTTTGTTATGGCAACAGAAAAGTAAGATACTTGGGCTCACTGACTTAGGTTTGGCTGGCCAATGAGCCCTAGGGACCTTTCTATTTTTGCTTTTCCTTGGTTGGGGTTACAATGTGCAGCGCCATGCTCAGCTTTTCACGTGGGTTCTGGAGCCACGTGGTATTCAGTTCCATATGTTTTTGTGTCAAGTACTTTATCAATTTATCCTTGTTTCTGAGAAAGTAATATATTACACGAGAACTTTAAATAGAATTATGGTAAGAAATTAAGAAAAGCCTGAAATCTTTTGAAGCATTCTGATCTTTCTCATAGAAAACAAGCCTATTTTCTACAAACAGTACAGAAATAGAGGGCACAAAAACTACAGGTTGTTTCTGTATATTGGGTTCTTCATTGTTCGACTTATGTGAGGTTAGGACTGAAATGTTATCAAGTTCAGTAAATTTCCTTGTGGGAAGCCATGTACAATATTATAACCACATACATACTCCTTTGAAAGCAGTTGTAAGTTTAAATGGAAGCAAATGATGGCGTTTTTCAGTTTCCTAGATTTTATCCTCACTGCAACAAAAGGGAGACAGTCTGACAATAGGCCTTTTCACAGTAGTCTTTCCAGCGATTTCTCCCACTTCTAATAGAATGTTTAACTGAGCCAGTTATATTAGTTAAGATGTAGCTTTGGCTGATATGTTAACTGTCTAAACTAACAGAAAGTTCCTAAGGTGGAAATCTGCTTCTTTCTCACTTTGCTGCCATGCTAGATTTGTGGTTCTGTCCAGCAGTCACCCAACAGCTAGGCTTCCTGTATTTGCTTTGACTAGGGTGGTGCTGTAACTTGTGTGGCATCAAGTGGCGTGCTAGCACTGTCACTGAACAATGGGAAGGGGAGTAGGCTGCTGTGATTCCTCAGATGATGGAGGCCTTGCTTTACTGGTTGTACTCTGGCCACAGTCATTTTGAGAAGGGTAGCTAGTGTAACTGATATTCTAAATAGTTAGATGACCACCTGTTGTGTTACTATATCCCACCTCAACAAAAAAGAGCAGAAAGGGACTGAGAGACTCTTTGTTTCCTTTCTCATTGCCTTTTCAAAAGCCCTAACACTCACACCTATCCTTTTTTCCCCACACATGGGATATATTTGTGCCTTTCAGAGTAAGCCTATGAAGTCCAGAAATGGCACTTTAAAAATTAAAGGCCAAGTTATTAACTTTCTCTGTATTATATCATAAAATAAGAACAAGATATCTGCCATAAAGATTCTGTTTGGAAGAAGAAAAACTAAGAAGCATACAGATTCCTTTAGCTTTTATTAGTTATAAAATCCTCCCTATTATCAAATCCTCAGACTTCCTGTCCTGGAAATGAAATCCCTTGATTGGCCTCATGAAAAAGAAATTATATATGAAACTGGCATAATGCTAGCACATAAACACTTAGAAGTGAGATTTGCATTTTCGTTCCAGTAGACAATGTGCACTTCCTTCAGTTTAATGACTCCTTGTGTTCTTCGAGAGTCTCTTGAGTGCACATTTTCCTGTCTTCAGTTTTTGTCAGTTACGTCTGAGAAAGGAGACTAGGACTCTGCTATCAAGAGACGCAGACACTATCAAGTTCAACACTTCGTAATCTGCCTTGGCCCCAGATGTCAGAGAAGTGAAGCTGGGCCTCTCTTATCATTGCAGCTTCCATGACTAGAGAGCCACAGGGAATATGCAATAAGGAGAGCCACAAGACCTAGGCGCAGGGGCGCATGCCTATCATCCCAGCGTTTGGGAAGTAGGAGCAGAAGGAGCAGCAGTTGAAGGCCAGCATCAGGTACACAGCAAGTCTGAGGTCAGCTGGATTTTATCTTTCTTCTTTTTCCTAAAACTAAAAGGAAAACAACCAAGAGGGAAGAGGGGAGAAAACCAAGGCTGACTTTTAAACATTATAACAGGGAAATAATATATATTTCAAGACTCTTGTTGCAGAAATCCTGGCAGTGTTTTTCTGTTTCAGAATCCATATTGTTTATTATATATTAATATATATAGTTATTCTATGAATCTGCTACTCAGTTTTAAAATAACTCACCTATTAATGTGCTTAATTTATATAACATAATTTTGGGAGTGGTAGCATCTGAGCTTGACATATGACTGTGTGTGGATGTGTAGTTTTTAATCCTTGTGAAAAAACAATCTCAATCAAGTTGTTTTGACCCTGACTGTAACTTCTAATTTTGTGGATCTCTAACTTGACCCATTTAGAATGACCTCTGATATCTTTCTAACTATGGTCCCTTCTAGTGCTAGGTGAGTGGGTTTTCCATTTCCATTGATAGTGGATAGTGATGTTTGAAGTGTAAAGCAGAGGTGAAAAGAGCAAGTCTGAGTTTACACAAGAAGCAATAACACACAATACATTCAAATACTTCACCTAACTAGCCTCCTCTTCCTAGTCTTGTATCTCATAGAATTCAATATCCTGGTCGGGCAGGTGTGGCACACGATTTTAACCTCAGCTCTTTAGAGGCAGAGGCATCACTGAGGGTTTGAGACCAACTTGGTATACAAAGTGAGTTCTGGGACAGCCTGTGCTACACAGAAAAACCTTGTTTCAAAAAGCCAACCAACCAACCAGACAAACAAACAAACAAACAAAAAACAAAAACAAAATAAGCCCCCCCCCCAAAATCAATCAAACAAACAAACCAAAATATCCTGGAGAGCTAGCTGTCTCTAGTGTGTTTTTTCTAACTTTATGTACCCAGAACCAGCACAAAAAGTCATAGGTCAAACAATATTTTGAAAAAAAAACCATCAGAACAGCCTCTAAAAATTTGCTTAACATATTAGATATATTTGTATGTAGATAGATACTACAAGAGTATAAATCAATATTTAAAAAAACATTTTTAATGTATGCCATTCTTAGTTACCTGCTTTTTACCTGAACTTTGAGATGTTCAAAGAGATAATTTAGATATAATGTTCATATCATAGATAAAAGTTTTAGGTGTTATATAAAAATATTAAAATATCAGAGTTTTTTCTTCTTTTTTGGTCAAAGTTGTTTCTTGGTGTGTGTGTGTGTGTGTGTGTGTGTGTGTGTGTGTGTGTGTGTATATTCAGAAGAGAGGGACATATTCCCTAGAGCCAGGGTTATGGGTGATCATGAGTTGACCAGCATGGGTGCTGGGATTGAACTTTGATCCTTTGGGAAGCAGCAAGTGCTTTTAACCATTGAGCGAACCCTCCGGCCTCCAGCTGCTATTTTTTATTTTTTGTGAATATAAAACAGACAGAAAGATAGTTTCAGCTGTGCCCTTAGGTGTTAAGCATTCAGTGACTCACTTATTCACTTCACAGGTGTCCCTAGTGTCTATCAGGCACTGCCAGGGCCAACATGAGCATTGAGAGTAGGTGTCTCAAGTATCCAGGGCTGCAATGGAAGCAGGTGGGGAGAAGGGTCACAATTTCTTGTGTTCTAGATAACCAGGCAGATGAAATGAACTCATTCCATTGTGATAACAACTCATTGAAAGAGGTGCTATTATTAATCTCAGGAGAAACCAACATTGAGAGCGATTGATTTTCTTCAAATCACAAACCGATATGCAATAGAGCCAGGAAGACAGAGCAGGCTTGGACTGCACTATAGTCACTGTCTCTGGACTTTACCAAGACCCCCGAGCTTTGTGTTCCTCGGACACTATGCTAACCTGACCAGGCTTCTGGAAAAGCCTTCACAAAGAACGGGCGAATGAAATCAGTCCCTCAGAAATGAGTAAGAATTCCAGAGGTAGAGGTGGTGGTGAAAAGGCTTGAGAGAGCAGCTAAAAGACATTATGAGAAATACCATGTATGTGTGCTTTACATAGTTAATTTTATTCATTTAAAAATATCTTTCTGATGTCAGTGTGAAGAACAGATGAGAGGTGAGACCTGAGTGAAGAGACAGGTTGTCTGACTATGGCGACGGTCCAGAGAAGGTCCCGCAAGGATCTGAAGTAACTGACAGAGTTGCCGTGGAGGTCTGACAATGCCTATAGACTTAGGAAGTAGTACCTGCAGGACTTCATGGATGACCGAGAGCGTGTACAGGCTAAGGAACTGCTGGTGCCAATTCTTGAGCAAGCGGATACGGGAAGAGAAGCAGGTTCTGAAAACATTGTTTAGATAGCAAAATCAGGTCCCGTTACAAAAGTACATGAAATAAATAGATTCCGTCACAAAATATAGGTTCAATTCTACTTGAAAGAGCTCCCACAGGATCTGCAAACTCTACGTTTAAAGTTAAATATAAATTTCTTAACAAGTAATTTTTTTTTACAGAAGAAAACAGCTAATGTTTTCTTGGATAAAACTAGTAATAGTTAATATACAATAGAGGTAGCTTTAAAAATATTACTGCTAATTTGTTGCTAGAAACAGGACCCGGGGCCTTACATATGAGAGCAAGTACTGTAGCATTAAGTACACTCTAGCCCTACAGGAAGCTTCTTTATAATATGCACTTTCAGGTAAGTCGCAAGCCTACGAAAGGAGAGAGCACATGCGCAAAGGTTAAACTAGATTTCTGAATCTATTAGTCAAGAATACAACTCAAGCTAGAATAAATGCTGCACACCTTAGCGCAAAATCCTTGGATTTTAAAGTCCCCAGATGGGAAGAGGAATAGAGACACTGTCAGAATACAGTAGGGTCGCCAGGAGCGGCAGGACCCCGCCGGACCCTGAAGGAAACAGACCGGATAAACAGTTCTCTGCACCCAAATCCCGTGGGAGGGAGAGCTAAACCTTCAGAGAGGCAGACAAGCCTGGGAAACCAGAAGAGACTGCTCCCTGCACACACATCTCGGACGCCAGAGGAAAAAGCCAAAGACCATCTGGAACCCTGGTGCACTGAAGCTCCCGGAAGGGGCGGCACAGGTCTTCCTGGTTGCTGCCGCTGCAGAGAGCCCCTGGGCAGCACCCCACGAGCAAACCTGAGCCTCGGGACTACAGGTAAGACCAAATTTTCTGCTGCAAGAAAGCTGCCTGGTGAGCTTGGGACACACGGAAGCAGAATTTCTCTAGGACCCAGCACGTTCTGTGTTTACCGGAAGTCCCCCACCCGCGGATCCCGGCCCGCAGCAGCTCTCTGCTCCCAGACCCGGTGAGAGAGAAACCCAACCTCCTGGTCAGGTGGGCACTCCTGAGGCTGCAGAGCGGAAGAGACCACCAACACTGCTCACCCCTGCCCACATCCCTGGCCCAAGAGGAAACTGTATAAGGCCTCTGGGCTCCCGTGGGGGAGGGCCCAGGAGCGGCAGGACCCCGCCGGACCCTGAAGGAAACAGACCAGATAAACAGTTCTCTGCACCCAAATCCCGTGGGAGGGAGAGCTAAACCTTCAGAGAGGCGGACAAGCCTGGGAAACCAGAAGAGACTGCTCCCTGTACACACATCTCGGACGCCAGAGGAAAAAGCCAAAGACCATCTGGAACCCTGGTGCACTGAAGCTCCCGGAAGGGGCGGCACAGGTCTTCCTGGTTGCTGCCGCTGCAGAGAGCCCGTGGGCAGCACCCCACGAGCGAACTTGAGCCTCGGGACCACAGGTAAGACCAAATTTTCTGCTGCAAGAAAGCTGCCTGGTGAACTCAAGACACAGGCCCACAGGAACAGCTGAAGACCTGTAGAGAGGAAAAACCACACGCCCAAAAGCAGAACACTCTGTCCCCATAACTGACTGAAAGAGAGGAAAACAGGTCTACAGCACTCCTGACACACAGGCTTATAGGACAGTCTAGCCACTGTCAGAAACAGCAGAACAAAGTAACACTAGAGATAATCTGATGGCGAGAGGCAAGCGCAGGAACCCAAGCAACAGAAACCAAGACTACATGCCATCATCGGAGCCCAATTCTCCCACCAAAACAAACATGGAATATCCAAACACACCAGAAAAGCAAGATCTAGTTTCAAAATCATATTTGATCATGATGCTGGAGGACTTCAAGAAAGACATGAACACACTTAGGGAAGCACAGGAAAACATTAATAAACAAGTAAAAGCCTACAGAGAGGAATCGCAAAAATCCCTGAAAGAATTCCAGGAAAACACAATCAAACAGTTGAAGGAATTAAAAATGGAAATAGAAGCAATCAAGAAAGAACACATGGAAACAACCCTGGATATAGAAAACCAAAAGAAGAGACAAGGAGCTGTAGATACAAGCTTCACCAACAGAATACAAGAGATGGAAGAGAGAATCTCAGGAGCAGAAGATTCCATAGAAATCATTGACTCAACTGTCAAAGATAATGTAAAGCGGAAAAAGCTACTGGTCCAAAACATACAGGAAATCCAGGACTCAATGAGAAGATCAAACCTAAGGATAATAGGTATAGAAGAGAGTGAAGACTCCCAGCTCAAAGGACCAGTAAATATCTTCAACAAAATCATAGAAGAAAACTTCCCTAACCTAAAAAAAGAGATACCCATAGACATACAAGAAGCCTACAGAACTCCAAATAGATTGGACCAGAAAAGAAACACCTCCTGTCACATAATTGTCAAAACACCAAACGCACAAAATAAAGAAAGAATATTAAAAGCAGTAAGGGAAAAAGGTCAAGTAACATATAAAGGGAGACCTATCAGAATCACACCAGACTTCTCGCCAGAAACTATGAAGGCCAGAAGATCCTGGACTGATGTTATACAGACCCTAAGAGAACACAAATGCCAGCCCAGGTTACTGTATCCAGCAAAACTCTCAATTAACATTGATGGAGAAACCAAGATATTCCATGACAAAACCAAATTTACACAATATCTTTCTACAAATCCAGCACTACAAAGGATAATAAATGGTAAAGCCCAACATAAGGAGGCAAGCTATACCCTAGAAGAAGCAAGAAACTAATCGTCTTGGCAACAAAACAAAGAGAATGAAAGCACACAAACATAACCTCACATCCAAATATGAATATAACGGGAAGCAATAATCACTATTCCTTAATATCTCTCAATATCAATGGCCTCAACTCCCCAATAAAAAGACATAGATTAACAAACTGGATACGCAACGAGGACCCTGCATTCTGCTGCCTACAGGAAACACACCTCAGAGACAAAGACAGACACTACCTCAGAGTGAAAGGCTGGAAAACAACTTTCCAAGCAAATGGTCAGAAGAAGCAAGCTGGAGTAGCCATTCTAATATCAAATAAAATCAATTTCCAACTAAAAGTCATCAAAAAAGATAAGGAAGGACACTTCATATTCATCAAAGGAAAAATCAACCAAGATGAACTCTCAATCCTAAATATCTATGCCCCAAATACAAGGGCACCTACATACGTAAAAGAAACCTTACTAAAGCTCAAAACACACATTGCACCTCACACAATAATAGTGGGAGATTTCAACACCCCACTCTCATCAATGGACAGATCATGGAAACAGAAATTAAACAGTGATGTAGACAGACTAAGAGAAGTCATGAGCCAAATGGACTTAACGGATATTTATAGAACATTCTATCCTAAAGCAAAAGGATATACCTTCTTCTCAGCTCCTCATGGTACTTTCTCCAAAATTGACCATATAATTGGTCAAAAAACGGGCCTCAACAGGTACAGAAAGATAGAAATAATCCCATGCGTGCTATCGGACCACCACGGCCTAAAACTGGTCTTCAATAACAATAAGGGAAGAATGCCCACATATACGTGGAAATTGAACAATGCTCTACTCAATGATAACCTGGTCAAGGAAGAAATAAAGAAAGAAATTAAAAACTTTTTAGAATTTAATGAAAATGAAGATACAACATACCCAAACTTATGGGACACAATGAAAGCTGTGCTAAGAGGAAAACTCATAGCGCTGAGTGCCTGCAGAAAGAAACAGGAAAGAGCATATGTCAGCAGCTTGACAGCACACCTAAAAGCTCTAGAACAAAAAGAAGCAAATACACCCAGGAGGAGTAGAAGGCAGGAAATAATCAAACTCAGAGCTGAAATCAACCAAGTAGAAACAAAAAGGACCATAGAAAGAATCAACAGAACCAAAAGTTGGTTCTTTGAGAAAATCAACAAGATAGATAAACCCTTAGCCAGACTAACGAGAGGACACAGAGAGTGTGTCCAAATTAACAAAATCAGAAATGAAAAGGGAGACATAACTACAGATTCGGAGGAAATTCAAAAAATCATCAGATCTTACTATAAAAACCTATATTCAACAAAATTTGAAAATCTTCAGGAAATGGACAATTTCCTAGACAGATACCAGGTATCGAAGTTAAATCAGGAACAGATAAACCAGTTAAACAACCCCATAACTCCTAAGGAAATAGAAGCAGTCATTAAAGGTCTCCCAACCAAAAAGAGCCCAGGTCCAGACGGGTTTAGTGCAGAATTCTATCAAACCTTCATAGAAGACCTCATACCAATATTATCCAAACTATTCCACAAAATTGAAACAGATGGAGCCCTACCGAATTCCTTCTACGAAGCCACAATTACTCTTATACCTAAACCACACAAAGACACAACAAAGAAAGAGAACTTCAGACCAATTTCCCTTATGAATATCGACGCAAAAATACTCAATAAAATTCTGGCAAACCGAATTCAAGAGCACATCAAAACAATCATCCATCATGATCAAGTAGGCTTCATCCCAGGCATGCAGGGATGGTTTAATATACGGAAAACCATCAACGTGATCCATTATATAAACAAACTGAAAGAACAGAACCACATGATCATTTCATTAGATGCTGAGAAAGCATTTGACAAAATTCAACACCCCTTCATGATAAAAGTCCTGGAAAGAATAGGAATTCAAGGCCCATACCTAAACATAGTAAAAGCCATATACAGCAAACCAGTTGCTAACATTAAACTAAATGGAGAGAAACTTGAAGCAATCCCACTAAAATCAGGGACTAGACAAGGCTGCCCACTCTCTCCCTACTTATTCAATATAGTTCTTGAAGTTCTAGCCAGAGCAATCAGACAACAAAAGGAGATCAAAGGGATACAGATCGGAAAAGAAGAAGTCAAAATATCACTATTTGCAGATGACATGATAGTATATTTAAGTGATCCCAAAAGTTCCACCAGAGAACTACTAAAGCTGATAAACAACTTCAGCAAAGTGGCTGGGTATAAAATTAACTCAAATAAATCAGTTGCCTTCCTCTATACAAAAGAGAAACAAGCCGAGAAAGAAATTAGGGAAACGACACCCTTCATAATAGACCCAAATAATATAAAGTACCTCGGTGTGACTTTAACCAAGCAAGTAAAAGATCTGTACAATAAGAACTTCAAGACACTGAGGAAAGAAATTGAAGAAGACCTCAGAAGATGGAAAGATCTCCCATGCTCATGGATTGGCAGGATTAATATAGTAAAAATGGCCATTTTACCAAAAGCAATCTACAGATTCAATGCAATCCCCATCAAAATACCAATCCAATTCTTCAAAGAGTTAGACAGAACAATTTGCAAATTCATCTGGAATAACAAAAAACCCAGGATAGCTAAAGCTATCCTCAACAATAAAAGGACTTCAGGGGGAATCACTATCCCTGAACTCAAGCAGTATTACAGAGCAATAGTGATAAAAACTGCATGGTATTGGTACAGAGACAGACAGATAGACCAATGGAATAGAATTGAAGACCCAGAAATGAACCCACACACCTATGGTCACTTGATTTTTGACAAAGGAGCCAAAACCATCCAATGGAAAAAAGATAGCATTTTCAGCAAATGGTGCTGGTTCAACTGGAGGGCAACATGTAGAAGAATGCAGATCGATCCATGCTTATCACCCTGTACAAAGCTTAAGTCCAAGTGGATCAAGGACCTCCACATCAAACCAGACACACTCAAACTAATAGAAGAAAAACTAGGGAAGCATCTGGAACACATGGGCACTGGAAAAAATTTCCTGAACAAAACACCAATGGATTATGCTCTAAGATCAAGAATCGACAAATGGGATCTCATAAAACTGCAAAGCTTCTGTAAGGCAAAGGACACTGTGGTTAGGACAAAACGGCAACCAACAGATTGGGAAAAGATCTTTACCAATCCTACAACAGATAGAGGCCTTATATCCAAAATATACAAAGAACTCAAGAAGTTAGACCGCAGGGAAACAAATAACCCTATTAAAAAATGGGGTTCAGAGCTAAACAAAGAATTCACAGCTGAGGAATGCCGAATGGCTGAGAAACACCTAAAGAAATGTTCAACATCTTTAGTCATAAGGGAAATGCAAATCAAAACAACCCTGAGATTTCACCTCACACCAGTGCGATTGGCTAAGATCAAAAACTCAGGTGACAGCAGATGCTGGCGAGGATGTGGAGAAAGAGGAACACTCCTCCATTGTTGGTGGGATTGCAGACTGGTAAAACCATTCTGGAAATCAGTCTGGAGGTTCCTCAGAAAATTGGACATTGAACTGCCTGAGGATCCAGCTATACCTCTCTTGGGCATATACCCAAAAGATGCCTCAACATATAAAAGAGACACGTGCTCCACTATGTTCATCGCAGCCTTATTTATAATAGCCAGAAAATGGAAAGAACCCAGATGCCCTTCAACAGAGGAATGGATACAGAAAATGTGGTACATCTACACAATGGAATATTACTCAGCTATCAAAAACAACGAATTTATGAAATTCGTAGGCAAATGGTTGGAACTGGAAAATATCATCCTGAGTGAGCTAACCCAATCACAGAAAGACATACATGGTATGCACTCATTGATAAGTGGCTATTAGCCCAAATGCTTGAATTACCCTAGATCCCTAGAACAAACGAAACTCAAGACGGATGATCAAAATGTGAATGCTTCACTCCTTCTTTAAATGAGGAAAAAGAATACCCTTGTTTGGGAAGGGAGAGGCAAAGATTAAAACAGAGACTGAACGAACACCCATTTGAGCCTGCCCCACATGTGGCCCATACATATACAGCCACCCAATTAGACAAGATGGATGAAGCAAAGAAGTGCAGACCGACAGGAGCCGGATGTAGATCGCTCCTGAGAGACACAGCCAGAATACAGCAAATATAGAGGCGAATGCCAGCAGCAAACCACTGAACTGAGAATAGGTCCCCTATTGAAGGAATCAGAGAAAGAACTGGAAGAGCTTGAAGGGACTCGAGACCCCAAAAGTACAACAATGCCAAGCAACCAGAGCTTCCAGGGACTAAGCCACTACCTAAAGACTATACATGGACTGACCCTGGACTCTGACCCCATAGGTAGCAATGAATATCCTAGTAAGAGCACCAGTGGAAGGGGAAGCCCTGGGTCCTGCTAAGACTGAACCCCCAGTGAACTAGTCTATGGGGGGAGGGCGGCAATGGGGGGAGGGTTGGGAGGGGAACACCCATAAGGAAGGGGAGGGGGGAGGGGGATGTTTGCCCGGAAACCGGGAAAGGGAATAACACTCGAAATGTATATAAGAAATACTCAAGTTAATAAAAAAAAAATAAATAAAAAAAAAATAACTGAATTGTATCATATAACAATAGTGCCAATTTAGTCACTGACAAAATGCCATTGCCTATATATTCATTGACGAAAAGGCTTTTATACTTCATTATCCAATTTAGGTCATCTTTGTTGTTTTATAAAACATTATGTCAAGTACAAAAATATTTGATGTGATAATACACTGACAATAAATGCCATCATAGTGTTTATATAAAAAAAAAAAAAAAGAATACAGTAGGGTCTTACCCGGTCTAGGATGTTCTGTTCTGGTTATGAATATGTACAAGGATGGCATCTGGCATATAGCACCAGTGGCCACTGTTTACTGTATTCATCTACCCCAGGAGAACCTGTAGCAACTACTTCACACCCTTCTGTTTACGGGGACAGAGAAAAGCATAGCCATTCCCTGGCTATGACCCCAATTCAGGACCAACAAAACCATCCGCCGGGGAAGAACAATTTCATCATATTCTAAGTCATTATAACTACTTGTAATCAAGAGTGCTTCAATGCAACTAAAATAAGATTGCAGGTATTTACATTTAAAACAAATCCCTTAATTCTCACTCCTCCATAAATACTGATGAACATGAACAGAGTCAACTATTAGGCTGGTGGTAATATGTTTTCAGACATCTTGAACATTTAAACATCTCTTGGTATCCAGTATACTAATTTGTTTTAAACTGCTATGTCTTATAAAAAATTTCCAACAAAAATGTTATAATAATAAAAACAAGCACAATATTTAATTGTGGCCTTACATTAATATACTAACATATGTAATTTATTACTTTATTTTAGAACATTTTTTCTATTTTCTCTAAATGTAAATTTTGCTACATTTAAAAATTTATATTTGTGTGTGTGTGTGTGTGTGTGTGTGTGTGTGTGTGCATACTGGTGTATGTGTGTGTGTGGGTACATGAACCACATGTCTGGTGAACTGATAGGACAATTCGTGAGAGATATTTCTCTCTTCCTATAATTTAGGCCCTGGGGACTGAACTCAGGCTGCTAGGCTTAGCAGCAGGCACTTTTGGCTGCTGAGCCATCTTGCCAGCCCTTAATACTTTACTTGAGGTATGAACATTTATCCAATGAGTAGTTTCAATGGCAGGTTACATCTTAGAGAAACTGATTCATTTTTTCAATTTCCATTTTCAGCACCAGGGAAAGTAATATTGCTGGCTAACAACGAATATCACAATATACATGAGTAAGTGGTAAGTGTCTAACTTTAAATTAATTGCTAGGTTCATATGAATGAATATAACATTATTAAGAAGGGCACAGTCACACGAGAAATATTATGCCCTTCCTGTTACATGGAAAGATGATGTAATAAAAAGATATGTAAATTCACCACAGATACCCAATATATGTGGAATATTAATAATCAGCTAAATATATCTAGGCTTTACATATTAAGCTTAAATATAACATAAGATTGGACCAGCATTTTTCAATATTAGAAGAGTGCAAAACATATAAAAAAAATCTTAAGGAGTCTGGGAATGTGGCATGTGTGAAGCCCTATGTTCAGTCCTTGGGATGAAGAAAAGTATGATTTGAAGTTTTTCAAAGTTCAGAAGTACTTACAAACATAAAAATAGCACTTTAAAGAATAATGACTTGTCTTCCTGAACATAGCTATAGGATTCCTGTGAATTAAAACTCTTCATGTGATTTTTTTCAGTTAGACTTTTTCTATGCCTTAACGAATAAAACCGTGGGGCTGGAGATATGGCTCAGCCGTTAAAGTCTAGGCTCAGAACTAAAAATTTAAGACTAAAACAGTGGTCTGTTAACTAGTTATATTACACGTTATACATGTTTCTAAATGGGGCAGAGACTAAGACCTTTGGAGAGTTAAGCTTGTAGGATTATTAGCACAAAGAAATTACCCAATGGGATTACTTGGCTAGTTGTCTAACCTAAGAACGACTGAAAATCTATGCAGTGGAATTTCCTCATCTTAACCTTTCAAGTGTAATTATTTTGATACAGTTGGCCATGTGAAAAAAACCCCTAACATTTAAATAAACATGTATTAATTAATACCTATTCTTCATCAGTAACAAATCTTGATATAGCACAATTAATAGTGAATTTGTTCATTTACTTATTAGTATGCCAATAACAAATCCAAAACATTTTGAAGCACCCAATCCCTGTGACATTTTTAATGGCAGTATCTTTATATCAACACGACTTAGTTATTATGCCAATTTAAATTTAACAGATGTCTAAATGCAATGAAAACTTGGAAAGCTAACATTTGTAAACCCAATTACCAGAAATGCTCTGTCAAATGGCCAAAATTTCGGAAATATGCAGGCACATATTCCCAATGGTCCATTAGCATAATGGCCTGTAACGCTTCTCATGAACAGAGGGCAGCAAAGTTCTTTGGAAAAGAAGTACAAAATGCAGGAAACCAAAACCAAAACCCCAGACCAATGTGATGCCGAGCTTACCAGCATGCCACTTCTCCATCAAGGCGGCTTAGACTGAGATTCACGGGTGATCCCTCAAACAACTGGCCTGCACATCTGGTAGTCAGTCTCAAATTTAGAAATAGAAATCAAACAGCTACCTAATGAGAGTAATTTGTTCCCATCCAAAGGAGTGTTTTGCCAAGCAAAAAAACATTTACACATACATTTCTTCAGTTTATCTGTCAACTAACTTGAGGGAGTAAGTTAGTAAATTTAGGTCATAAGACACAAGAGCAGAGAAAATGTTTTCATTCCCATCTGAAATCATACATATGGAGTATCTAATGAGTGCATAAACACCTGATTTAGGCTCTTTACTTTCAAAACACTTTGCTGAAGCATGAAAACACAGCATTAAACCTAAGGGACATTTGTCTATAGATCAAACAATGATTTGTCTTGCTGTCCAGTATTGCCAGGACTTTCCTAGGAGAACCTGGTTGACTATACAGATTTTCTTTCTGCAAACACATGCTTCAGGGTGTCTTTCCTTCCGAGATTCAGGCTTGGATTCCCAAAGAGCAATATGAGTACACTGGAAACAAGGTGCAAAATTCCCAGATAGCCTTCAGAAGCTGTCGAACTTGACCTCTTGTTTATCTTTCGTTTTGTTTAGTATGTTCCCAGATGTTTGCCCAGCCTGGGTCTGCCTTTCTGCTCTGCTCTGGGGATTCCTGTTTGCCTCAACTATTTCTTTTTGGCCGAGGGAGGGGGCACGGAGGTGGGGGTGAAGGGAGGGAGGCTGCTTAAACTTTTCCTCTTAGTTTCGATTTTTGTCCTTCGCTTTCCAACCACTGGGTCTGAGCATTGAACTTGCCATTTTCCCTTTTCTTAGCCCCGATGTCATGTAGCCATGTTTCATCAAAACCAGATTCCTGTTTGGAGTTCAAAATCGTGCATTTTTCACCCCGCCTTCAGCTCTAGGCGATTGGGGTCACCGCTTCACTTTGCGAGTGCCAGAGTTAGTCACTGCTCTCCATGACATTTTGTACTTTACACAGTGTGATCGCATCTAAGTTTATTATACTCCATTCTTACCTCATGAATAAAAAACCTGAGATCCAAAGATACCACACAATGAGGATTGCTCTGCCAACTTTGAGGATTTCAATCCTTCTTAATATGCACATGTAAAGGAACGGAATGTTTTTATTCTTGTACTAGAACTGTTTTTTTTTTTTAATAGTTAATCTCACCTGTAGTGCAAGGAATTTATACCAAATTGTTGAGATTTTTGAGTTGTTAACATTTCTATTATTTAAATTCTTTCTCCTTTTTTTTTTCTCAATATGGCTGTTTTTCTCTTTCGAAGATTCGGGCTTGTACGTTAGAGTCACTGAGCTCAAGATATTGTTAAAAACATTACTTGTCAGAAAGGTGTAGCCAACCAAGTGTAAAATGTCTAACAAGTGACTACACCACCACTGTCAGTTTATATCCGCGAATGCACACAAAGTTATCATCCTCTGAAATAGTATTCATATAGATTTTATCAGTTCACTGTCTGCATGGTGCTGAACTGCACACACTCCTGACTCCCAGGAAGGATGGGGACTCTGTGCAATTGCCATTTTATCTCCTTTACTTTAGAACTGTCCATGGTTGGCAGAATACACTTGGGAAGATTTGAATGTGTAATGTCCCCACAGGGTTAAGCATTTGATTACTTGGTCCTTAGATGCTGGTGTTCTTTGGAGAGGTTATGGGAATCACAGGAGGTGGAGCCTCAGAGGAGGAAGTGCACTGCTGAGGTTGGGCCTTCAGGCTTCCTTAGCCTTGCCACACTTCCAGTTCTGTCTCCGTGTCCTGTGTATGGGTAAAGATGTAGGCCAGCATGGCTTCCCTGCCGTCATGTGTGTTTGCTCTGGAACAAAGCAAACTCTTTTGTTCATGGTATTTTACCACAACATCAGAGGAGTAACTAACAATACGCAATAGATCTGCACGACACTGAATGACTGTTGTTTTTATATTTTAGTCATTTGATGTTTTTTTTTTTACAATGAATATATTTCACCAGTAATTTTGGTTCTTTTTAAATGAACATTTAAAAAGCTTCCCCCCCCCAAGCCTTATCAAGTAGGTCATATGGTTTATATTATTCAAATAGTATATGATCTTTTAAATACTGTAATGTAGTTAGGAACATATATTTATTTTGTTTTGCTTTGGAGGCAGGGTCTCTGTCCACCCTGTCTATCATAAAGCTTGCTATGTAGACTAGGGGTCTGCCCTAGAACTCACAGAGATGTCTGGCTCTGTCCCTGGAAGTACTGGGATTAAAAGTGTGTGTCACTAGGCCTGGCTAGACAATGCTTCTTTGAAGTTCTTCTATTCACAGGTGACAATTTTTAGGAAGTTCTCAAACGAAGCTGTATTGGATGGTGTATAGTTGATACTACGTAAAATGTTAATATCAGTACATTTAATTTCAGATGAATGCTTGTTGAGTGGCTTGCTAGTTCAACTGTAGTGACTGTCTTATGTTTACACAGTTCCTGCATTTTAAGCTCCATGCATCCTGTCATATAACTCCGTTCTCTGTGTTTTTGTTGTTGTATATCCTCTGGCATTTTTCTTACTTAAGGCTGATAAATTATATTGTACAATTCCACAGATGTGATCACGTCTGCACAGCTATCTTTTAAAGTACTTAACACTATCACTTATGAGTATAAGTTCATATATAGCTCATGGTGATTTAATACAAGCTATTTTAAGTTTAGGAATTAGTAGAGGGGCTGAGACAACCAAAGACCCTGGTAGTAAAACTACAGAGGGTTTTAATAGAATAAGAAAGCACGGATATAGAAATACTGTAAACTCACATTGTAAAAACTGGAAACTATGGCTAGGAAGGATATGGAATACCACTTAATAGTAATTCCACAAAATCCACACTTCCCTTTAGAAAGGAAACCAAGGACGGTCCTCTATTCAGGCATGAGCTTCAAATGCTCAGTCTCTTTACACAGAAGGCGGAAACTAGAGATTTTAATGAAAGTGAATAGTAGATAAACAATTTACAGGATAATAGATTGGTTTAAACTACTGCAGACAAATTTGGCAAATGGTACCTCACAAAGAAATATTTTGTTATTATTATTTTTGACTTTTGTTTTACTATAGAAAAGTACTTAATTCATAATGCCCTTTCCCCTACCTAGCAGAACCCAAAGTTACCTTGTTAATTTGGTTTAATACACTTAATAGAGATGAAACATTTATATATACATACATATTTTATGTATATATAATATGCTTATTTTTAGTAATCTTAATTATTTCCATTTCATATATACATATGTATGTATATATATAAAAGTATGCTAAGATGCATATATGTGCATATATATATACATTAAAAAATGAAGATGTATGTTCTATTTGGGTTTTAAAACAGGAAGTCAATGAATAAAGAGAAAGTAATTGGAAATTATAAAATTTGAAAGCTCAATGCACTCTTAAGTAGTTCTGTCAATTTATGATCACAGTTTTTACCATCTATGGAAAGCCTAATGAACCTTTATATGCTTTATTCCTTTAAAATTTTCAAGTAATATGCATGAGGTAGTTGCATAGGATTGGATCAGAGGTATAGGGTCAAGGATAATTTGGCAGAATTTGGACTCAGTCTATATTTCCTCATTTCGAAGCCCTTTTTTCAGTCACTATGCAATCCTTTACAGATCTTTTTAAGGTCAGGAAAAGTATGGTAAAAAGAAAAAAAATATACCTAGGGAAAATGTTGGACTTTATGCCATAACCATGTGATTTGTCTGTGATGTTTATGAATGAAAAGTTCTAAAGATAAACCATTTCCTTACTAGACTTTGATAATGGCAAGTATCTGGAAACATGCTAGTTTTGTGTTGTTCCTGCAAATAGAATTTGGTGAAACTTGTTTGAATGTAAACAGAGAAGTTGGTGATGTAACTGTGGCCAACATATGATATTCCATTTATCTCCTATGAGATTAGATCAAACAAAATAGAGGCTTTTATATACACCACTTTGTATACATAAGAGAAAACTAATCAGCACATATAATTAAGCACTTTGTTCCTGGAGAACCCCTTTAGTTGTATGATGGTGGGGGCTGTGATTGGGGCTCGAGTTGGTTGACATCAAGTCCAGAGCAGCTCTGTGTAACAGAAGTCTCACATCTCTTAACTGGTCAGGTGGAAAGGACAGCCCAGAGCCTTTCCTTTATCCTCTACTCTAAACGCTTTCAAGTGTGTCACAATACACTGCTTGTATGTCAGTTGGTAAGTTGTCTCATGTCATTAATCCAGTATTTGGCTATGATTGACTCTGTGCACTGCCCATCCATTGTGCTGGAGTTCTAGAAACTTCAAATAGTACCACCACCATTTCAAAAGATTCCTGGATATCTCCTCGGAGCATTTCTTTTCTTCCCTCTACTCAAGGTACACATTTGTTTTTCTCTTGTTGTTTTGTTCTTGAGAGTAAGTCTGGGTGTATGGTCTTAGCTGGCCTGAATCTCACTATGTCAGTCAGGCTCACTCCAAACTTGTAGAGATTTGCTTGCCTTTCCCTCCTGAATACTAGAATTAAAGGTGGTGTCCCTATGAACCCATGGGTGGGCATATAGATCATAATTATGGAGAAATATATCAGTAATACTTTTCAACAAGGACTAGGAACTCAATGGTAAGTCAAATTTTAACAGAATCTTTGCACATAAAAGGAGTGGTATACTGATGTGGCTATAAAAGAAAATTCTGATTAATCTTAATATAATTAAAAGCAATTTATTTATCCCGTATGGCTTTTGTCAAACTAAAATGATTCCTAGGAAGCAAAAGGACTAATGAGATATTCTGACTCCAAGTTCTGGAGATGGAACCCAGGATCTTTTGCATATTGAGCAAGCACTCTGTCATTGTTTATACATCCAGCCTTTTATTGTGAACTTTTATCACAGAGACCAAACACACAAACACATAAAAAAGCATGTTTTTCTTTTATAAGGAACCTTTCCCTTCTCTCACCAGTCTGTTATGTGGTAAAGCTAGTAGAAATTAAATAATGGCTTTGGTGTTAGTTATGCTGTGAAATGTGTGGGAGACTGAGCTTTCAGCCTAGCCATAACAAGATTATATCCTAAATTGATAACTTCCTCAAGTATGACTCACACAACTGACCGGACCTTATTTTATATTAGCTTTGTCATTTGAAATATGGGACAATACTATTTTACTCAAAGTGCTGTAATGAGTTAGAAATAACACTTCTAAAAGTACATGGCAGGTAAGAGAGGACTGGTGTCTGACAGGTGTAACTGTTAACAGTGATCAGTCAGTAACATCTTTATATGTGTACTTTCCTTATGTACTTTCCTTTCTCTAGTACCTGTATACCAAACCCAATGGGAGAGTATATCTGGTATCACTGTGAAGTATAAGTCTGTTCAACATTTGTTTGTGTAAAGTTATTATATATAATAGAGATACACACTTAAACAATACATATGGTAGGGATTTTTTTTTTTTTTGCATTTCAGTGAAGGGATTATATATGTGACTACATGTGATTTTCTTACTCCTAGCAAATAAGACAGAGAAAATAGAAGAGTTTGTTTTATTTAAATGAGATTTTGTCAACCTAGGTTACTGGAAAAGCCAGAAACATTTCTCTTAAAGCTGAAAATGGGTATAGAATTCCCCGTTTACCCAGATGGGATCATGAAGATGGCATCGTAGTCACACATTTTGGTGGGATTAATGAGGATAGTGGGCAGAAAGAAGACTGAATGAAGTGCCCAGGTAAGAGAACATAATGCAGTCATAGGGCAGAAAGGAATTCGGGTTGGTAAAAGTTTTCTTTTTTAATCTTGGGACCTCAGAGCTATTCAAAGTGATTTATAGATTCTTATCTACATTAGTCATTATTTACAGAGGTAACAAAATCACATTTGTGTGTATGTGTGTGTGTGTGTGTGTGTGTGTGTGTGTGTGTGTGTGTTGGTTTTTCAGAGCTGCTGTGACAAAGTATAAGCTAGTGTTAGAATGAGAGTAGGAGTGGCTTTAAAGAGCAAAGATTCTTTTGCAGGTCTGGAGACCAGAAGTCCAATAAAGGTGCTCCTCTGGCCATCTCTCTTTGAAGGTTTTGCAGGAGAGTTTTTCCTTGCTTCTGGTGGCTGTCTTCCTTGACCTCCTATGGCAAAACTCCAAGGTCTATCTGGGTATTCACACAGTGTCCTCTGTTTCTGCCTCACTTCCTCTTCTCTGTGTTTATTTGTCTCTTTGCTTCTTAGATGGATTCTAATCTTATTAAGTCCTACTTCATCCGGTGTACTTGTATCTGAACTTACATTGACAGCCATCTTTTCCTAAATAAGATACACACAGCAAGTACTTGCAATTAGGACTCGGACATTCTTTTTTACCTGAGGATATAATAATACAACTCACAACATGCACGTGCTCACTTTTACGTAGGTAAAAGTGCTAGCCCAGGAAGACTGACCACCTGAGTTTACTCCCTAGACGCCACAATGGAAGGAAAGAAAAGTTGTCCTCTAACCCTCACACTTGTGTGCTGTGAGCGAAGCATGTACACAAACACAAATGCACACACATACACACATGCACACAATAAAAATGAAAAGAAAGAGTAAAGGTTATTTAATTAAAAATTTTATTAGATTAAAACCTGAAAGCAGCTCACCTTTTTTTCAATCTACAGAAATTAAAAGCATAAATCTCCAGATTAAGAATCTAGGAGTTGGCTAAACATTTTTAAGTAATGAGAAAAGTGGTGCATACTTCAAAACATTGGGAGTCATAGATAAAAAGTTTCCTGTCAGAAATAGAATGAGGTAAAGCTTGAGAAAAAGCCAAAGCACGGAGGGCCTCTGGCACTCAGATGAACATTCTAATCATGCTGTTCTAAACAGATGATTGGATGTGTGCAGAATTTAGAGTGATTAATACAGTATGCATTCTAGACCACTATCTGCCCATCAAAAGCAGATTTAAGATTGTTATGGGATACTGGGTTAGAAATGAGTAAGGGTAGAGTCCAGGAACCTAGGTACAAAGTTTCTAGTGAGATGACAGCAGAGATAATGGCGTATCAGCTAGACTGTACCTCTGGAAAGGATGGGCAGGCTACTACTGCTGGCTCAATGGTGCAAAGGTGTGTGTGTGTGTGTGTGTGTGTGTGTGTGTGTGTGTGTGCATTTGGTGTGTTTTCTGTGTGCATTAAGGCACCTATAATATTCTTCAATTTTCTGCATTCCAGAATGCATGTTTTTATACCATTGACTTATTTTGTATATACATTGGCTTTTAGATTTTAACGTTTAAAATAATATTTCTTTAAATAGAAAATATGAGAGCCATCTATTTCAGCTAGTAATTTGCAAATTTATAATCGACATGCAAATGTCTTTTGGTTGGTAATGATTAGCCTGTGTCAAATGAGGTCCAAATGCTGAATTTCTGTGTTGTGTTTGTGTTCTGTGCTTAAGAGTAAAATTAGTGGTTAAAAAAAAATGGGGTGGAAGGGTCCAATGCTGGAGAAAACTAAAGTTTAAATTTGATGAATGCATATAAACAGGTTATAATTGGTCTTTCATGTGTGTGTATACAGGTCACTCTACACACATAGTTCCTGTATGAGGGATACAGAGATGTATTTTACTATATACTAGTTGCTGCTGAACTAACATCATTTCATTGGTTTCTTTCCTGCAGGATAGGTCTGATCATGTCTGTTTAAGGAATGAGGATACTGAAGTTCACATAGCCTGAGTGGTTTGCACGGATAGTTAAAAGATGATTCAGAACCCTGCCCATTTCTTTTTTATAGAGGGCAAGAAGCTGACAATCTACAGAATACCTTAATTAACAAGCTTAAAAATATTTTTACAATAAAGTATGCAAAGCGAGCTTTTCCTACTTTGAGCAGTAATTATTTTCTTTACCTATTCATCTCCAGTAAATGAAAATGAACAAGGAAAACAAAACTGAAATGAACACACCTATTGCATGAGACACAAACCAGAAAATTAAGAGCACGGTGTTAAGCTTCGCACTA
The DNA here is from genome assembly GCF_021556685.1 of Rattus norvegicus. Lineage (NCBI taxonomy): Eukaryota > Metazoa > Chordata > Mammalia > Rodentia > Muridae > Rattus > Rattus norvegicus. Next base: position 141,611,542 of record NC_141535.1, on the reverse strand, counting down.
GGAAAGGAAAAATGGAAGATCAGGTTGTCAATGTCTCTCAAAGCTCCCATTCAGGATGTTTAGAATAGAGCTAGAAGTACAACTTACCGTTCGTTCTATCAATCTATATCTATCTATCCATCCATCATATATATATATATATATATATATATATATATATATATATATATATATATATATATATAGATTGAGATAACCTTTCAGCTTGGATTTTATAATTTAAAAGAGATATGGCATTTTAAATTTGCAATTGAAGTAGTTCTTATAGAACTAGATGATGCTTCCCTGAGCCAGGCACAGACACTCTAGGTAGTTATAAAAGTCACAGTTGTTTTATTGTTTTTTGTTTTACAATACAGGGTTTCTCTGTGTAGCCCTGGATTTCCTGGAACTAACTCTGTGGCCAGGGCTGTCCTGTCCCCAGTGCTGGAGTTAAAGGCTTGTTCCACAACCATCCAGTATCACTATAATTCATAATTGCCAAACTATGTCTTAAGGCTTTGTAAATTCCTCAAGCAATCCTAATGATGTAAGCATTTTATAATTCCATTATTATTTCATTTAATTAGACAAACCAATTTACCACCTTTCCAGTTATTTTTGTGCAACTACTTTAATAAATTCAACAGTTCAATGGGAGTTTGGACTAATAATAAACATATAACCAAGAACTAATTGTAAGCACAGGTATTAAGAAAGTTTGCCCTATGTTACTTTAGAAATGTTTACATCGCTTCTCGGCCTTTTGGCTAAGATCAAGTGTAGAAATGTTTACAAGATCCTGTTTAGTCAAAAAAGATTAATGAAAATAAATTATGCATTTGAAGCATTCACATACTGAACTTTTTTGTTTGAGATGACAATTTAAATGATTTGAATACACCTTAGGATTTCTAATGTTTCTGGTGACTGGCAATATGTCTTTATTGAAAAGGGCAGACCACTTGAAATATTAAAGAAACTATATCCTTGATGCCAGGGAAGAAACCACCAGCCATATTTATGTGGTTTTAACTCCCTGCCATCCGAGATATTACCATGTGCGTGTTATAACGTTTTCAATTAAAATTTTCTCACGGACTAAGGCTGGTCGTGACTGCCTCCAATGTTATTTTGTTAATTAAAACAAACCTTGTGAGCCGCATATGCCTAAGGAAAAGGGAGACAACGTCAACTGGCATCATACCTGAGGATCTTTGGGAATTTCTAGCATGGGATTTGCTGCTCCTACCTAACCACCTCATGGAGTAGTCTGGGAGGCGAGTTCAAGAATTAGCTTGGCTGAGAGGCTCCCAGTTTGACAGCATCTATTTTAAGCCGCGCCCGTACGTGCAGGTGTCAGCCTCTCCCCGGGCAGTGGAAAGAGCCCGGCGACATTGCGCCTTTCTCCAGACCCCCGCAGCGAGGTGGGGCCGCGGGCCCAAGGAGAGTGAGGTGGGGAAAGGCGGCCCGGAGCAGGTGGCCCTCCACTCCCCGCACGTGGCCCGCTCGGCGACGCCGAAGAGGATGCGGAGAGGACCCGCAAGCTGTGTCCTTCCTCTCAGGACTCCTCCCCGCGCACCTGCTCACCTGTCGGTCCGATCCCAGGGCGTGGGGGAGGGACGAGGGGTGAGGGATGCGGAGGAGGAGCGCCGGGAGAAAGAGGGGGTGCAGCGAGAACTCCGCCCCCCCGATGCTGCGCGCAGGCGCAGTGGCCGCTACCGCAGGCAGGGGGCGGCAACATGGCGGAGTGAGCGGCGGCGTCGGGGCTTCACAACAACAGCGGCGCCGGTGGCAGCGGCCCGAGCTTTGGCCCCCGGCGGAGGGCGGAGGGCTGTGCGAGACGAGGCAGCATCCTCGCGGGGGCCGGGCCGGTGGTAGCGAGCCGCGGAGAGCCGTGCGAAGAGCTCCGAAACGATCTGCGAGGAGATCCGTGAGGCAAGCGCTGAGGCGGACCGTGAGATCGGTGGGGAGACAGCTGCGGCAGTCTGTGAGGAGACCAGTGAGGAGACCTCTGAAGCGACCCTTGAGGCTATCCCCGGAGGCGATCGGCGAGTCGCCCCGCACGGCCGCCGGGCCCGGCTGAGGCGCGGACCGGAGCGGGCCCGGCGCCGCGGCGCTGGTGGATGCTGGGGCTGCGAGGCGCCGGCCGGGGGGCGGGGGCCGCGGCGGGGATAACGGAACCGGCGGAGGCGGCGCGGCGGCGCTGCACAGCTCCTCAGCAGCGGGGCGGATGGCGAGCGACAAGCCGGGCCCGGGGCTCGAGCCTCAGCCCGTCGCGCTCCTGGCCGTCGGGGCCGGCGGCAGTGGAAGCGGCGGAGGCGCCATGGGGGAGCCTCGGGGGGCGGCCGGCTCTGGCTCCGGCTCCGTGGTGCTGCCCGCGGGGATGATCAACCCTTCGGTGCCGATCCGCAACATCCGTATGAAATTCGCCGTTCTGATCGGACTCATACAGGTCGGCGAGGTCAGCAACAGGGACATCGTGGAGACCGTGCTCAACCTGGTAAGGGCCCCCCGGGTATCCGCGCCCTGCTTCCCTGTGTCCCTCAGCCTACAGCCCACCCGCCCGCCTGCCGGCCCGCCCGCGCGCAGCCACGGCCGCGCCACCTCCCTTCTGTCACCCGCGCGGTGCCTAACTCAACCCGGCACTTCCGACGCCGAGTGATCGGTCATTAGGGCCTGGGCCATGAGTGGAGGGGTGAGGCGGCCCTCAGGTCCTCTGGGAGCTTTTCCTCCATATCTCTTAGTTGTCCGTGCTGTGGCTTTGAGAGGGTGACAGCCCGGCCCCTAGAGCCCGAGCCTCCCCAGCCCCCCAACCCCCACCCCCGTGCTCCTGAAATGTGAGAAGCGCACCGGTTCCAACTTGAGCAGCTGGGGTGCTGGGTTTTCCAGGGAGGAGGACCGATGATGCAGATTTTGCATCTATCTTTAAATACATTCCGCAGCAGTGATGGAGAGTGTTGTGCCTGTACTCACCCCTACCCCCATCTCTAGGCAACCCTCACCTCTTTGTAGTATCGCTCCAGTTATGCTGGTCTCTTACCTTTGGGGGTGTGGGGCGCAGAAGGTGTTAAAATGTAAGGGACACCGGATCATACAGGTTGGTTTCTATGGTTGCGTGGCTTGTGGATAAAGACCAGAAGAAAGATTTCAAAGGCAGCCTAAGGTTTTGGCTCCTTTGGTGGTAAGAGAGTTACTGCAGAAGTGTGTATGACTTCATGTTTTGCGCTATCTACAGAAAGCCTAAGCAGTGTTGAGGATGACTTGGTCCAACATAAAGAGAGGGAGAGCCGAAATAGAGCAGAATTGAGACCAGGTCATGGCTTTTGCGCTTTGTAAATGCATTTCTTTTGTTTTTGTTTTTGCTTTTCTACAGCAAAGCTTTTATAAACAGTTTCCTCTGCAATATCTAGCCTTTGACATTCAGTAAGGTTGGGTTTTGGAAGGTGTGAGTCAGGAGCAGTCAGTTGTATTCGGTGTGAAGTCGCAGGGATAGAAAGAAAAATGCTTGCTGGGGATTTCTGTAACACTCGTGAAGTCTGAATTTTCAGTGAAGCAATTATTTTTATTTGCTACATAGGAAAATTGAAAGGAAAGTGCTGCTATGGCAGTGGGACCCTGAGATGTGGATTGGATAATGTCTGTTGTTCTGAACCTTTGAAATTCAGGGAAAAGTTGAAGTACTTTTTGTTTTCTTTTTGCTAGTGTGTCAACTCAAAGACAGGTCATCTGTCTTCTCTCTATGTATTGCTGCTTGAATGCAAAACACCTTGTTTTACTTTTGTGTACCCTTCAAATAAATCCCCATAAAAGTCAGTGTAAGTTTATGAGATTGTCATCCCATAGGTGTAACCAGTTCTTTTTGTAACACTAATAGGTTTTTTTGAGGGGTGGGGGTGGGGGCTGCTGGGTAGTTTTACCTTGCTTCTAAAAGGTAATTACTTTTATTGCTTCTTTTTCTTCTTAGAAGAAAAGCTAGATAATCCCAAGAAACAATATTAATATATTAGCTGCTACTCAATTTATGTATATTTAAAGAACACAGACATTTTAAGTTTTTCCATTTTTCTGAGGCCAATAGGATTTGTTACTTTAGATGATATGATAATGGTATTTGTATGCTTACTTGTATGCGTTGTGTAGCCTGATAAGAGGCAGTAGGACTCTCACAAGCTGGAGACTGATTTGAATGTGGAACTAGTGTAGACTCTGCAAGCAACAGCCATGCCTGCTCGATCAGTTCTTAACAGATGGGGTTCTTTAGATACACAGTAAACTAAAAAAGGAAGTGAAGCAGTTTTTCTTGTGCTAAAAAGAAATTTAACTCTTCAGTGCAATGAACTATGCCATGAAAGATGCAAACATTTTTCTTTTTCTTTTTAGGTATTTCCTCTTAGCTTATAGACATTAGAAACAGTGTGATACCAAATCTCACACACCTTAACTCCCCAGATTGATTTTTGGAATAGAAATATTAGGTGTAAATTCTCCTTGCATGGATTTAAGGGCTACAATTTATTTTAAGATGGGAACTTTTGGGATAAAGAGTACATGGCAAAATGTGTTGCTGGCTGTATTGTAGTTCCTGAATTAGCCCTATGAGGAGTAGGTTTTGAGTTATAGGTTTAAACTTTATTGCTCAAAGATAGTCAAAATTGAAATTATGGAATTTCAAGTTGATTCTGAAACGTATATTTGGCATTACAATAATTATCAAAGTTTCACTTTTATTTAAGAAGTACACATAGCCAGTATAATTCATTTAGAGTACTGAGTGACTTGTTAGAGGTTGGAAGCCATTAATATTTCCAAAATGAATCTCTTCTATTTTCAGTTTTAATTTAAAATGTGAGAGAATAATTAGGTGGAAACACTGATATATCTCTTACATTGCCCTGTGACAGAAAAAAGGAGGGGCACTAAGGAAACTTTTAATTTTTGATAATACTTTTGGCATAGTCACCTTTGACAAAATATTTGTTTTTCCTGTTCATTCTTTCTGTATAATGAGAAAATATGAAAATACTAGTATTTGGTTCTCAGATGCTGTCTCATATTTGCCTTATATGAGAAAAATTGCCCAGTTAAAGTTTAAGTGTGTAATAAGATATAGAAGTTCATCATAGCTCTGCTTAGAGTTTTTCTGCTCTTTATTAAGGCAGAAGACTGCTCTCCTGGTCAGGTGAGTTGTTGTGAAGAATCACAGTACTAGATAAAGTGAATGATGTCGTTTGTAGGTGCTTACATTGTTTCTCATGGCATGGAGGTGACGGAAAACATTCAAAGATGAGGCTGAGCTATCAGAAGACAATCTAGTTAGTTTGAAAATAAGGTTACAAGGAGAGTATGTGGTCAAGATTTTTCCTGTGGATCTACCAGTGATAGGAACCAGTTGTCAAGAGCTTTGGCTTCAGGAGGAATATGTAAATGTGGCTTCCTAAGAGAGTTTATGTTGAAGAGTTTTATGGTTAGTTTTCTCTTGTAAAGCAGGCCTACTTGGTCTATTGTTTCCTTTGTAGACATACATGACACTTATTTATAGAAAATTTCTACTTCCTTCAGATGAATGCTGTGTACACATTATGTCTTATCTTTGTTTAGAACACGGAAGTTTGTTTTTAACAAACGGTTTTAGAAAAGATAAATGGAGAATTAATATTTTATGAAATAATTTCAATAGTGCTTTTACATTTGCTTTAGGTAGTATAATTTTTAATTATAATTATAGAATTCAACCATAGTCTTGTAGATTTGTTTCATGCATTATTTAATTCAATTTTTGTCATGAGTTTATAAATTATTTTAATTAATTACTATGAGATGTATCATTTTTGTCTTTAGTTGTAAGAGTAACATTTCTATTTTTTTAAAAAATATAAGTGCTAAAACTGTTTAGTATATTAAAAGATGCAACTAAATGTATGAGGGCATTTACACTATTAAATTTCTTTTGGTTTGGGGATCATGGTAGTTTTGTGAGAAGGGGAAATTTTGTTATTTTTTTGTTCTAAACAGTGATTATAATTTTTCTTCCTTAAGACTGTATTCGTTTGCAAGTTGGTAATCAGAATAATTTATATTTTACTGATATAGTTTTATAAACCAAATATATATAAATTGAATTTATTAACAATATACAATTGTTACTGGAAAAAAGTCATGAATTTGAATGGGAGCAGGCAGGAATATATGGGATGGCTTGGAAGGAGAAAAGGGGAGGGAGAAACATTGAAGTTAAATTACTATTGCAAAAATAAATGACAAAAATAAATCACAATACTGTGTTAGATTCATGAAAATATTAAATTGTAATGAAACCATATTTATTTATATTAAAAGGATCTCTTGCATGTTACTATATTGACATATGAGCTTATCTAAAGTAGCTTATGTATTTATTACTGCTATTTAGTATGGAAAGCTAAATATATGAATAGTATAAGTTTTGTTATCTTAAGGAGCTTAAGGATATATGTATCATATAATAATACTAAAAATAGTCATTTAATGACACTAAAGCAACAAATATTATGTAGTTTTGTAATTTTAAATGAATACTTAGTTTATACATATTTTTGGTACATGTTTAGGCCATTGATTGAAAATGTCACAAGGCTCTTTCTTGACTCTTGCTAACATAGTACATTTCACAGTCCAGCTCCATTTTGTTTCTCAGGGTATTGGTATCACATTGATTAGTATGAACATTTTTGTTTATTTAGAATGTTGTGAATCCAGTGCAACTTTTCTCCATATTACGCCTATACTATGCTTCATATAGTCTGTACAGTTGACCCACTCTTGTGTACCACATACCAATCACTCTTGGTATCACAATTATTTATTTGTGTTGCACCTTCTAGCTCTGAATTTCATAAGAACAGGATATAATCTTTTGCATATTTATTTTTGTGTTCCTCGCCCTTTAGTAGTTAAATGCATTTTGAATATGCAGGATACTATTAGAAGGCAGTAGTAATTAGGACTAGCTCTGAAAGAACATACTGAGTTAGTGTCCCATGTAGTCTAAATGTAACCTTGAAAAATGCAAAACAAAAAAAATCTACTGTAATCTAGATAATCCAAAAGATATATGAGTCGGATATTTTCCTATACAAGTATGTTGAATATGTATATGCTAGCTGTTAGGCATTATTGCATGCATAAATGTTATTTTTAAATCTAAGGATTTCTTTTAGAGGGTCTCACAGTGTATACCTGGTGTGCTTAGACCAGGGTAGCCTATAGTTCAGAGGGATTGACTAAATGTGAGTCCAAGAGAACTAAATGTCTTCTTGATTTGATATCCGTGCCTCTGTACCTGTCATGATGGTTTCCTTAGCTTTACTTGTCAGCTTGACACAGCCTGGAGTTCTCTTGAAAGGAAAGCCTTGAGAGAGGAATTACCTAGATCAGCTTGGCTTGTGGGCATAATTCTGCGGGATTGTTAAGTGATGGAAGGGGGCATCCACTGATGGCGACACCATTCCTTGGATAGAATGTCCTGGCTAGCTATCCATAGGCTTTGAAAGCAAGCCAGTAAGTAACATCCCATCACCGTTGATGCATGGTGGCGGTGTATTCCTTTAATCCCAGCACTCAGGAGGCAGGGACTTATGGTCTCTGTGAGTTCAAGGCCAGCCTGGTCTACAAAGTAAATTCTAGGACAGCCAGAGTCACACAGTGAAATCTTATCTGGAAATGGCATGCGTGCACACACTCAAAACCTATCAAACAAACAAACAAACAAACAAATAAACAATTCCCTCATGGTCTTTGCTTCAAGATTCTGCTTCAGTTCCTGCTCCGACTTCCCTCAAGGATGAACTGTGATCTGTAAAATGAAATAAACCTTTCCTCCCCTAAGTTGTTTTTGGTCTTGGTGTTTAGCAGCAATAGAATGTAACTAGAACACTGTTAAAGGCTCTGTTAACATCTATTAGCATTGTTACTAGTTTGAATCCATTGGAGTCCCGGTTGGAGTCCGGTTTTGTCAGTTGGGAATGGAAAGACTTCCTCTGCTAGCACAGAATTATTATTTGAATTGAGACCTTGTAAGATACAGAGTTTACAAAATGAAGTGGAGTGTGAGGCAATGAAGGCACTGCCTTCCTTTGCAAATTCTTTTATTGATTGTAAAGTAGTTGTCACTTTGTCACCCAGTTACCTTGACAATGCAACTATTTAGGCTGGAACTGAGGGATGGTGGAGTCTTTTTGGATACCTTGGGACACCTTTCAGTGTTTTTTTTTTGTTTTGTTTTGTTTTGTTTTTTAAATAGAACAACTTGATATGATCTAAACTTGATGCTTGAGAGCAAAGACGAAAAGAAAATGTAGTCTCTTCTGCAGTAGCTGCCTCCTAAGATAGAAGAACATCAAAATATCAAGAGCTTTGTAGGTTAAAAAGCCATTAATTTTACCTTATGCTAAGTTGAAAAGAAGAAAGGCAGACATTTAAATGAAAAACATTGCATTTTAAGTTTCATCCAAGTACTTCATTCAGTGTACTCAAGCTTCCAGACACACGTCACAGTGAATCCAGTTTAAGGGACGTTTAGTGAGGATGCGCCCAAGTGGCAGAGCCAACTGTGCTCCTCAGCCTTAGCACTTGGTTACCGTGGGGCAGGGGAGGTACTGAGATGAGGGCTAAGACAAGGCCTCATTCTGTAAAACTGAAACTGAAAAGCTGAACTTCAATTAGTATTCTCTATCTCAGACCTATTGTTTTGGATACTAATTCAGGGTCTCAACTGAAGTACACAACTGAAAATTCAGTAAGATTTTAGGGAAGCTGTACTTCCAGAAAATTCTCAGCCTGATCAAAAAGCCCATGTTCTTCTTCTTTCTTTCTTTTCTTCTTTCTTTTTTTGTTTTTTTGCCAGTCAGCTCTTTATTATTCATGTTTCTGTTAGAACACATCTGCACATAAAAGCACACTTTAATGTCATAGTAGTAGTAGCTGAAATTTTATCTGATGAAACAGTGGAAATCAGTCTGGGATGACTGATGGAGCAGAGATAATTGGCCATTCATACAGGAAAGAGCAATTGAAGAAAATATTCTCTCTTCAGTTCTTTTAATTTAGATACAATATCCAGAAGCTGAATGGGTTATATTCTAATGATTACACTTTTATTGAAAACAGACTGTTTTCTCACATAATATATCCTGATTATGCTTTCCCTCCCTTTATTCCTCTCAGTTCCTTCCCTCATCCCCTCCCATCTGGATCCACTCCCTTTCTATCTCTCATTAGAAAACAGACTTCTAAGGGATAATAATAAAATAAAATATAGGATAAAACAAAACTAACACTTTGGAATTGGATGAAACAAACAAAAGGAGATGATCCCAAGAGACGGCACAAGAAACAGAGTCCCCCTCATTCCTACAGTCAAGAATCCTACACAACAAAAAAAGAAAAGAAAAGAAAACAAAACACCACTAAAGTGGAAGCCATAAAATATACTCAAAGAACCTGCTGTAGATCTATACAAGCCTTATGCATGCTGCCTCAGTCTGTGAGAGTTCATATGTTCCTTAGTCATGTTGATTTGGAGGGCCTGGCTTTCTAGGTGTCCTCCATCCCTTCTGATTCTCACACCCTTTCTCTTCTTCAGGGTTCCTTGAACCCCAAGAGGAAGAATTTAATTGAGATATTCCTTTTAGGGCTGAGTGTTCCAAGGTCTCTTACTTTCTGCATTATGTCTATCTGTGGGTCTTGGTATTTGTTCCCATCTACTTCAGGAGGAAAACTCTTTGATGTTGGCTCAGCCTGGCACTGATCTATGAGTGTAGCAGAATGTCATTAGGAGCCCTCCTTCCCCTCCCTCCCTCCATCCCTCCCTCCCTCCCTCCCTCCCTTCCCTCCTTTCCTTCCTTCCAGAACATTAGTGTTTAGTTTTCTCCTAGGTCCCTGGATTATCTAGTCTTAGGTTCTTGGTCACCCAAGCAGTGTTGAATATAAGTTCCATCTCATGGAGTGGCCCTTAGTCAAATCAGATATTGGTTGGTGACTCTCACAAGCTTTGGCCCCAGCATACCTTGAAGGTTTTGTCAGTCTTCAGGTTTGTGGCTGGGTTGGTGTTTATGTTTCTCTTTTGGTAGCATGCAGAGTACCTTCCTGTAGCAAAGACACTAGCACATAAGGTGAGAATGGAAACAACTCTATGAAGACCTATGTAGGCACCTACACCATTTCTCCATGTTCAGTGACTGTATAGGTGTGGTCTTCAGCAATGGGGCCTTGGTGTCTGTTTGTGAAGAACAACCCTTAGTCTTGCTGACAGCATGTTTTAGGGATTTCCATTGGACCCCTTTGACCAACAGCTCAATTAGATACAACCCAATCTTTATACTGGAAGATTCATTTGGTGACACGAGATGGCCAGTTGGGACTCTTGTCACAGTTCTATCAGTTCTATTGCATATAATGTAAATTAGAAGCTTCTACTATATTTGGTTTCTGTATTACTCTTCAAATGGCCTTTATTTTTAGCTGTTTCTTCCCAAATTCCCTCTCTTGTCTTTCTCCCTCCCCTTCCCCACTTCATCCTCTTATTCTAGACCCCCATCTAGATGAAAATATCTATATTTTCATCTCCTATTGAGGTTTCTTTATTCACCCTAGTTCCTTATTTTCTATATTACATAATACATTGTGTAAATGTATTATTTTTTATTCATTCTTCTGTTGAGGGATATTTAGGTTGTTTCCAATTTCTGGTGAATTAGATCAGCAGTGAACATGATTGAACAAGTGTCTTTGGTGGGATGAAGTGTTCTTTGGCTATATGCACAAGAATGGTATAGCTGAATCTTGAGGTAGATTGATTCCCATTTTCCCAAGAAACCACTACACTGATTTCCATAGTGGCCTTATGAGTTTGCACTCCTACCAGCAGTGGATAAATGCTCCTCTTATTCCTTGACAGTATGAACTCTCACTTGTTTTATTGATCTTAGCTATTCTGACAGGTATAAGATGAAATCTCAAAGTAGTTTTGATTTGCATTTCTCTGATGGCTAAAGATGTTGAACATAGTGTTTCTCAGTCATTGGAGTTTCTGTATTGAGAATTCTCTGTTTAGATCTGTATCCATTTTAAAATTGGGTTATTTGTTTTCTTGTTATCTAATTTTCGAGTTCTTTATATATTTTGGATATTAGCCCTCTACTGCATGTGGAGTTGGTAAAAATCTCCCATTCTGTAGACTGCAGCTTTGTCTGAATGATGATGTCCTTTTGCAGTGCAGAAGCTTTTCAGTTTATTGAGGTCCCATTTATTAATTGTTAATGAGAAAGTATTTTTCTGTGCCAAATAGTTTAAGGCTATTCCCCACTTTCTCTTCTGTCAGGTTCAGTGTATCTGGCTTTATGATGAGGTCTTTGATTCATTTGAAGTTGTTTTGTGAAGCGTGTTAAGTATGGATCTATTTGGATTCTTCTGTGTGCAACTGTACAGTTTGATGTGAATCATTTGTTGAAGATGTTCTCTTTTTTCCCAGTGTATATGTCTGGTCTCTTTATAAAAATCAGGTGTCCTTTGGTGTGTGGATTTATGTCTGGGTCTTCAGTTCTGTTCCATTGATCAATGTGCCTAGTTTGTACCAATATCATGCATTTTTATTACTGTAACTCTATAGTACATCCTGAAGTTGAATGTGGTGATACCTTTTTCTGATCTTTCATCATTCAGGATTATTTAACTATCCAGAAGTTTCTTTAGGCAGTTCTCATTCTAGGCCTTGAGACATCTCAGAAGAAATAGGCTGCCTAAGTAGTAGACCTCCTAGATGGAAAATCTTTGAGGGAAGAAAATGGAAAAGTGAAGTTTTCTGAGGGAGTGAGTAGAAGTTGCCAAAATTAGTTGGCTAAAGAATCCCATTTGTCCAGGATGTGGGATTATGGCTCTTATGATCATGGATATGCCTAGAATTAGGGACTGATTTACAGTCTGTTTGGTTAAGTGACAATAGTCACATTTTTTTGTGTTTTTGTGTACCGGGTCATTATGTATGTGTTTGTGTATTTTTAAACTATGGCATATTAATTATGTGGGGGAATGTTTGAATTTTAAATTTCTTATGTAATAATATTGTTAGCTTATGAAGTTATGACCAAGAAGGATATATGTTTTGAGGGGACCAAGAATAATGCTTGTAATTTTAAAATTAGACTGTAGTAACTTGTCATTATCCTTTTTTTTTTCCTTTTCTTTTTTTTCAGAGCTGGGGACCGAACCCAGGGTCTTGTGCTTCCTAGGCAGGCGCTCTACCACTGAGCTAAATCCCCAATCCCGGCATTATCCTTTTTAAAATTTATTTTCCACTTTATGGTGAAAAGGTGGTGAGCACATTGTCTGTTTCAGATAAAGACAGTAAAAATATTGCTATCAAAAAAGTTCTGTCTGTCTGTCTGTCTGTCTGTCTGTATGTATGTATGTATGTATGTGAATAATGTGATCTAAGTGTTTCCAATTGTTTCAGGCTTTGGCTGAGCAGCATCTGGTCTCTTTTGTGGTTTACAGTTTAAGATTTCCTGATACACATTTTAGGAACCATTTTCTCATTTTTGTACTTTGGGGTTTCCTTGGACCATATACAAAAACGGGCAAATGATTCTTCAGCAACAGAAACTGTTTACAAAATGCAGCTGTACTTTTTAAACAGTTTGATAACTTATTTTTATTCAGATGCAGAAATTTTCAGTGGTGCTGTTAAAAATGTTAAAATGTAAATGTGGAGTTGACCCAGTCGGCCACAGTAAAAGGTGACATTTGCTTGATAACGGAGGTGGCACAAAGACACTTGAACCAAGAGGGTGATTGCAGTGGGCATCTTTGGAACACGGAGTCAGTGGGTTAAATGTTCAGATAGATGTTTCACTGAATTAAACTAATCCATTTCCTATTTTGCCTGTGCTTTTTTGAGTCCTGTTTCCAATGATTTCATGTCAAAAGAGTCTTAATACTTAAAATTATAAATTGAAAGTAATCCTTTAGGGCATTAAATATTACAGGACAAACAATAGAAGTATGGATTTGTCACAAAGGTCTTGGTGTATTTCAAAAAGGACAAATAAACATTGTTTATTGCTATCAGCATTCACTTTAACTAAACAAGAACGTGAGGTAGCAGCAAGAACAAAATGATTATTGTTTGTTAGGGAATGAAACAAAACAATCTCGAGTATTGTTGAACCTGAAAATGTTATAATTCCTCTTAGTAATATTTATCAATAATTTGAGATTCCTGTGTTTAATTCTTAGTTTTTTAATTTTTTTTGACATAAGCTGACCTAGAGTTTACTATTTAGAGGGATGACCTTGGATTTCTAACCTGCCTGCTTACACCTTCTTTTGTGTTGGGATTACAGGTGTACTTCACACCCTGATTATATGGTGCTGAGAACTGAAACAAGGGTTTTATCCATTCTAAGCCAACATTGTACCAATTGAAATCCTTAGCTTAGGAAATTTCCCTTGGACAAGTTAGAGAGTAAATGCAGTTCCATGCTATGAAATAATTAACAGCAATCTAATGATTCAGTAGTAGGAAAAACCCTTAATTTTATAGCTATGTTTTAATTATTATACAGTTTACAGTCATACATTTTCTGCTCCTCTTTTTTATGTAATGCTTCTTTAAAATGGTTATCTGCTTGATTAGACTTTTGTGCATATAAAATTAAATTATTACATGCAAAATCTCAGGGCATAGATAATTGTATTTACTTACTTACTGTTGTCCATATTCTTAGTCTGAAAAAAGAGTAACAATTAAAACAGATTAAAAGTACCTGAGTCTGTGAACCTATCAGAAAGGTCTCAGGTACCCACTTCTCATGGCTTTCTGAATCCTGTAATCATTTCAAGTGCAGCCCATGGCACTCTCCCTCTGCCTCTTCCTCCTTCCTTTACGTCCTTTCCTCTTTCCCTTTCTTTTCTAATATTCTACCTTGAGGAGAGTAGAAACATGGGAACGGGATAAGCATGAAGCGGCACAGTGTTTTGCTCTGGAACCTGCTGCATCTGTTCTTGCCTTACTGGTGTGTCTTACTTGGAGACACAATAGGCATGGCTGATAATCCCAGGCAAATAATACCTCCTTCTGGGAGTTAGAAGATTACTTGAGTAACAAGCCTAAAGGGCAAGTTACAGGATTAAATGCCATTTTATGATCACTTAGTTTTAGAAAATAATTTCAGTGAATATCTTGACTGACATTTACAGTGCAGTTGTTAAAGCAAACTGCATAGTCTAACCCATAGAACACTGTTTCTTTTGTAGATACTGTTCTTTACAGGCAGGTTCAGAGGGTAAGACATCAAAAATGGGAAGCAGTTAGACAAGATTATTTAGAAACTGAATAGCGTTTCTAGACCTAAATCCTTAGATTCTAAAATAAAGGTTCTTCCTCATTATTAAATAAAATATGCTACCTAGAGATTATCCCCCAAACACCATTGTGTAAGGAGATGATATTGAATAGGACTGCTTCCCATTGGTGATTCAAGACAAGTGGAAAAGAAATAAAAATGGATGCAGGATTATTGGATGGATTTACATATAGAATTTACTTAGCAAAAACTATATTGTAAGATATTTTTGAGTTTGAAAATTAATGTTTTATACAGTATATAAGTGTCTTTAATTTTTTTTTATCTTTTTACTAGGCAAACTGGATCATTTGGATAGTATTGGAACCAGAATTAATGGTACAGATTAATGCAGAGAAATACAGAGAAAAAGTAGGCTTGGTGTCTTTCTCGTTGAATATTAGAGGTAGTTTAAGAACTATCAGATGTGCTTGAATATGCATTGAACCACCATACTTACTTGAATGAAAGAAACAATGTAACTTCTAATTATTATTGTTTCTCTCAGTTTGCTGAGATCATTGACACAAATCATTGACACAATCATTGACACAAAATTTTAATGGGACTATAAATGTTCAGATGTGTCTCCTTTTAACAAGGTCTTTCCTTTGTTTAGGGAATAACTTGTACTTAGAGTTGATGTATAAGCATTTCTACTCTATTGCTTAGCTTTTCAAATTTAGGGGAGGAACTGGCATTTATAAGTTGGGCTTGCTTTCACACTGTTGTTCTTAATGGCCTTTTCCAGCTCTTGGAGTAAGTGGGGATTTATTGTCACACACAGTCTGGCTGAGGTTAAGAGGTTGTCTAAGGTCACAGAACTGCTTAGCTTCAGGGATGATCTTCAAAACTAGATCTTCCATTTCTAAGTCTGCTGTTGCTTAAAATATATAATTTCTTGGATAGTGGTGATGGTATTGCTGTGTGCTAGCAGCATTTATTAAATCTTTGTATATCTATTGAATCATCTTCTTTTGAGATATATAGGCATCAAAAAATATCTTTGTCTTTCCAAGTAAAACTAATTTTTCTGTGTTTATAGGGAATGAATTCTGTGACTGCGAAATAGTTTTTTCATAGTTCTAGAATTTGTTAGTTATTTTTTAAGCAACATGAATTAATGTATGAATAACTATTTATAAGAGTTTACTGTGTTGCATATGACCTGTGACATTATCACTATTGTTCAGTTCTCATATTTCTTCTTTTATGTTTGCCTAAAAAAATTTCCGCTTGTGTTTTTAAGACTCAGCTAAAAATTATTAGCTGTTTAAGCAAAATCTTCCCGGTATCCCCTAAATTCAGCCTTCTCCTTTGTTTTGTTTATTCTTCAGATTCTTTTTTAAATTTTTTTATTTATTTTTACACTTCAGATTTTATTGTCTGCCCCCTTCCCTCCAACTGTTCCACATTCCACCCCCCCACCCCTCTTCACGAGGATGTTCCCACACTCACCCCACCAGGCCTCTAAACTCCCTGTGGCCTCCAGTCTCTTGAGACTTAGGTGCATCTTCTCTGACTGAACCCAGACCCAGGAGTCCTCTGCTGTATATGTGTTGTAGGCCTCATTTCAGCTGGTGGATGCTGCCTGGTTAGTGACCCAGTATCTGAGAGATCTCAGGGGATCAAGTTAATTGAGACTGCTGGTCCTCCTACAGGTTGCCCTCCTCCTCAGCTTCTTCTAGCTTTTCCCTAATTCAACCACAGGGGTCAGCAGCTTCTGTTCATTGGTTGAGTGTAAATATCTGCATCTGACTCTTTCAGCTGCTTGTAGGGTCTTTCTGAGGACAGTCATGATAGGTCCCTTTTTTTATGAGCACTCCTTAGCCTCTGTAATAGTGTCAGGTCTTGGGGCCTCCCCTTGAGCTGGATCCCATTTTGGGCCTGACACTGGACCATCTTTTCTCAGACTCTTCTCCTTTTCCATCCCTGCAGTTCTTCCAAACAGGAAGAATTATGGGTCAGAGCTTTGGCTATGAGATAGCAACCCCACTCCTCACTTGATGCCCTGTCTTTCTGCTGGAGGTAGACTTAACAAGTTCCCTCTCCTCACTTTAGGGCACTTCATCTAAGACCCCCCCCCCCCACTCCTTTGAGCCCTTATAGTCTCTCACTTCCCAGGTCTCACTTGCACATTCTAATTGTTTGTTTACTAGTTGAACTACCTAGAGAATTAGAATTCCTCTCAGGAGGATCAAAGTATTATCTTTCTCACCTTGCTATTTTGAGCACTTAATGCAGAACCTGACATTTTGTGTCTGATGACCCCTCCCTTTTTTGTTCCTGAGTATTTTGTCACCTTTGTTGTAATGCAATAGGTTGGCCTGTTTTGGTCATGTTCTACTTGGGAATGAATATTTTCTTTGTTGTACTTGCTGATTCTTTTGATATCTTTATTGGCCATTTGCTTTAGCATTTCTTTCCTGATTTTTACAAGTAGAAGGATGCTAGTGAATTTAGGTTTATATAAGTGTGGCTCTTGTTTAAAAGAAAGTATTCTGAAAATTTAAGATCCGTAAGGAGCCATGATGTCTCCAGATGTGGTGAATAGTCTGACTACTTTGTTATTTGATTAGATGACAATGTTGGTCAATACACTGACTTTCACAGACTAAGACTTAACCAGTTTTTTTTTACTTTACCCAGTCCAGCATTCTTTTTCTTTGTCTTAATGATTATGGTTCCCTGTGCTTTAGTTTATTTGTGGCTCTGGTTTATAACTTTCAGGTAAAAGCAAATTTGATTAAATACTATAAAATGATTGTTAATTAACTTACTCAGTAATCAAGCTAGTATTGTAGTGGCAGAGTTAAGACATTCATTGGCCATATAAGAACAGTTTTGTGATCTCTGCCTTTAAGTAACTCAAAGCTCAGCAGAGGTAATAGAGGGACAAAAAGAAAAAATGGAACAATAAAAAGTAAAATTGCAGACGTGTAAGTGAGACGCTGTGGGGATTTGTTTTATTTGGAGAGCTCTTCACTTGGTGGGCGATTTGTCAGTTTTTGTCTTGAGCCAGTAACTGTTCCTCAGAAATAAAGTCAAGACTAGAACAGCTAGCTCTCCAAACTTGGAAGTTTGTACAGGGGGCCCTAATGCTAAGTACAGTGTGTTTTTTCTTGAAGAAATAATATTTCTTCATTCTAGTATTAGGTTTTTGGTCTTGCCAAGCTTGCTCACAGGAGGTGGCACTATTTCTTAGGGCCCAGTTTACTACATTATTCAGGAGCTCTGTTTTTGTAGGCTGTCTCTGACATACAGACTCAAGCCAGTAGGAGATTTTATGTATGTTAACTAAGAGATTTTCTGGAAAAAAAAATCAGTTCATATAGTTACAGAAATGAAGTCCTAGTACATATTTGGTGAAGTTGATATCAGAACAGCTGATGATGTACTTGTTTAAATCTAAAGACTAAACTGACAGTGTTAGTTCTATACAGTGACCAGAGAAGACGTGCTTGTAGGACCCCATAACCTAGCTCAGATACTTGGGAGTCAACTAGTGAATGGGCCAGGCTTTTTGTTATCTTTAGTCTTTTAACTCAGCCATTAGTTAACTATGTGGGGGAGAATGAGTTGCTTTGCTCATTCTTTGATTCTTACGTTACTGTCATCTGGAAGCATAGTAGCAGACATATATCTGAGCATCCCAGGGTTCAGTCTAGGTGACAGATAGATGCGTCCTCAGGGGGAAGCATCCTTTCCCTGTCCACCCCTCCTCCTCCACCTCCTCTTTTGTCAAAAGATATATTTTGTTATAATCTTTCAGAGTAATTACATACTCTTGTACTTAATAAGCATTCAATAAATACTGGATAAATGATGTGTACAATAAAGGTATGATGCAATTGAAAATAATAACTATAATTTTGAGTATGTCATAATCCTGAGATTAAGATGAATAGATAAAAATTGACACATTTTATGCCCTCCAATTTCCTGGCAACTGCATTCTACTTTCTCTCAAAGTGAATTTGACAATTTTATATTAAGAGGAAAGACTTAATGGTTGTTATTTTGTGTCTGCCTTATTTCCTTTATCATAATGTCTCCAATGAGTCAGACAGAGGTTGTGATCCCAACAGTGTCTATTAGCAGTACAGATGAGATACTGTGTCTATATTTGTGTGTGTTGTGTCTGAGAGGCATGATCTACTCAGTGTTCTAAAAGAGACAGAAATGGGCTGTCAGAGAAAGTAATTTCTATAGATTCTTTGTTTTGTAAATATTATGTGTAATAGGTATATGGACCATAGTCATCTTTCTTTAAAATTATTTTTCTTCATTTTCTCCCACATATAGATGTTTTTGATTGTATTATTTTGGAACTTCTTCATATAACCCAAACCAGCCCTAATCTTTGTATTCATAGTATTTCTTTGTCTTTCTATCTTACAAAGCTTAAAATAATTACAGTGACAAGGTAGTCCCAAAGGGATGGGGGAAGTGAAAACTGAACAAGAAAGCCATGATTCTCCTGAGTAGGCACAGAGGGAAGAAAGACCAGCAACTTTTTCATATTAATTATTTTTATCTTGTTACCTAAAACACTAAGGGTTACAGCAGTCAGTTTCTCATAGGTTGTTACACATAGTAATTTCAGTTCCTTATTGAATATTCAACTCATCATTCTTCTGAACTAAACGCCCTGCAATCCACTGTGTGAGTTAGAAACTGATAGTGTACTTACATTCAATAGTCTACTTTAAAACTAAACAATAAGAAAAAAATTATTTTAAAAAATTAAGTTTATTTTACAAGCTACTAGAAAGCACGGTCTATACACATTTGAACTTATTTTTATATAACACAATTTTTGAAGATGGACCATTCTTTTAAAAAGTACATTTTAAAATTTGTCTGTGTGTGTGTGTGTGTGTGTGTAGGAGGCAGAGTTATATGTATGTGAGTCTGACAAATTTCAGAAGCCTGTGTTTTCTCTCCTTCCCCTGTTGGTCTGCAGCCAATTCCATTGGTAGGCTTTATATCTGGAAGCTTGGAAAGACAAATCTATCTTATGTGTCACAGATCACAACTGTCATAGAGTCACCCTTTACCTTTGGAGTAGAAAAGTTTTCCTATCAAAATCAATTAAAGGCTGCTCATCAGGGCAGACTGAGTATCTCAGGTTCTGATTGGAGGAAGTAATACGATCTTGCTGAGCCTTGTACTGATTATAGGCGTGGTACATGGTAAGCACTTGCTAACCGTTAGCCAGCTTATAGAATAGTAGATCAGGTTTGAAGAGATAGCTTCATAGCCATGATGAAGCTGTATTTACTCATGAGTACAGTTTTGGTTGAAATACATAGGATTGGAGTTAAGGTTTTGGTTTTGTTAGCACTGCTCCTTCACTGATTGTGGAAGTAGGAGCTAGAACCTTGAACATTTGTGAACAAAGAAAAGAGGGAATGAACTGAGAACTTAAAAGATATTTCTGATTTCTGAAGAACAGTAATATAAGTTTAATTTTTTTCTTAGCTGGTTTGGTGAGATTACTATTTTGTCAACTACTTTTTTTTTCTATAAGAAAACCTTATCCCCTCATCCTCTCTTCAAGGACAGATTTTTTTCTTCAAATTGCAATCACTCAGTTACTTGTCTGTCATCACTGTTGTTGTTCTGTTACCAGACTGGCTTTGTACTCACAATAGTTCTTCCTGCCATGGCATCTTGAGCGCTGGGATTAAAGCTGTGCCCCGCCATACCTGCCTCTGTTTGTTCTTGTTTGTGAGTGTTGGTGTTTCTCAGGATGAGTAAAGATTCTTTTCTTGATGAGAGAACTGATAAATACAAGCATAGAGGGTGTGTTGAACAAATTTTAGTCAGGTTTGCTGAGTTTTTTCATTAAAAGAGAACATGTATGTATACTGGAAATTATGCCTACCCTGATTACTGATGTTCACTCTGAGAGATAAATTAATGTGTTTAAGTTACTGCATGACAGATTTTCATTCAGAATGACAACTGAGCACAATACATTGAAAATTATGCTACCGAACTCTGAAATAAATTGAAAATGATTTACTTAGGAAATATGGAATATAGACATCTACAGTAGAGGTTTTGACTTTAGAGTAAAAATTAATGGGGCCTGAATCTATACAATAATGAATTACATACTTCACAGTGTTAACCTAATATCTATATAAGTAGAAGGATAAAAGTTTATGGGAATAAAGTGTAATAAGGCTTGTGAGATGGTATTAGTTGTTAAAGAGAGACTCCATAAGTATATCCTGTTTTGAAAAAAGGCCAGAATTCTTATAAAAGCTCTTCTTTATTATAAGTACACAGGTGGATATTATACATGAGTAAGTTATTATTCAGTTACATAATTTTCCTGTTGGGTTTAGTTATTTGGGATGGATTACTGTATAGATTATCTAGTTCTTATATTCCTGCTTACTTTGCTGTGGCCCTCATCTCTCCTTCAGTTTAATAGCAGTCTGTTGGGTGTGAGTATGTGTATTCATTTTCAGTAAGACCTTGGGTTTATATATATTCACATAAATGTACAAACATGTGCACAGTTATATGCAATGAATGTGCACATATTTACAAAATGTACACATTATTATTATCATTATTATTACACAGATACTTATTGAGTACTTACTGTGTGGATTGGTAGAAATTGTAAATATGTGATTACATTAGAATTTCTGCCTTGGAGTCTAAATGCTGTAGGATTGACAGATATAGGCAATGAAATATGTAAATTATTTGACAAAGATTAACCCAGATAGGCATGTCCAACCTTTTTACGTTGTGATATGACATTGTCATCTACAAAGTTCATGCTCAAGAATTCTGCAATCAAAGTTAAAAAAATTACCCCCCAAATCTCATATAATGTTTTAAGAAAGCTTCTGATTTTGTGTTGGGCCACATTAATAGCTGTCCTGGGTACATATGACCTCTGGGCTGCAGGTGTAGATGAGAGAGCGCCTCATAATGAAGAAGCCTTTGATTGTGAGGAATTTAAAGACTAGATACAAAAAATGAGATTATTTCAGTAATTTCATGTTGAAATGATATTTTGGGAATTTAGATTTTTAAAATAAATGTTTAACTTGTTTTCTTTTATTTATTTTCTTTCAACAAGCTTGATAGACAATTTAAATAGCTATGAGTTGCATTTGGGACATGTTATATTTTTATTGGATACCATTTGGTTGGGGAGGAAATTACTGAAATTTTTAAGAATTTAAAAATAAATGAAATATTATAAATAGAAACATATTCTAGAGTGTTGTATTTCTATATATGCCTACAGACATGACTGTACACATGTATGCAATGTTTTCATGTTGTTCAAGCCATTTATATTTTGGGTTTTCCTGTTACGGGTCTGTAAACCTCATCCTAACTAATGGCATTGACTTAATAGCACAATTTGAAACCCACATGTCACAAGGGAAAAGCTTGTTCTCCTTGCTCTGGTAAAAATTGCCTAAATAATTCATGGAAATCAATATGGCAACAAATTAAAATGCATTTTATTGTCAGCAGATACTGTGGTGGGCAAACTGTAAATGTTGATGAAAAGCAATTGATAGAATTAAGTGTAGGAAGGCTTTTGTTCAGTGAGATGACAGTTCTTTTCCAACATATATTCTTTCTGCTGTCAGAATGAAATAATGAAAAAAAAACTCTGCTTTTTTTCAGCTACTGTAAAAAGCTTTATATGAATTTTCATAGATGTCCGTATATTTGCTGTTATCAAAACCCAGAAGACAAGAAAAAAATTCTAAGTTTACCTGGAAAACAGAATATTTTTCTGAAATAAATCTGGAAGATTTATTTCGCTGTCAAAAAATAACCTACTTTGCATTAGATTATCTTATACTATATTGCTATAGTAACTGTCATTTAAAAATGTCTCAGTCTGAATTCTCCATCCTTTTCCATTCTTCTGTTCAGTCCTCTTTTCTTCCTCACATCTTTGTTCTTGTGTGCATTTATCTGTGCACTCAAAGGCATCATCCACTGGTGGTAACCTTGAGTATAGTTTCAATGTTTTAGTGCTTCAGCGTCATTCTGTCTTCTTAAATAACTGCATAATATCCCAGAAATGGAGACTTCTTTTCTTTTGTGATAGCAATACTCTTGTTACTACTATGACTAGAACTACTATGACTATTGCGACTGCTACTAAATCTCTGTTAAGCTCAGATTAAGAGCCACTGTGCTAAATTGTCTACAGGTTAGCCTTGAAGTTTGATACTGTTTTATAGGTAAGAAAACTAAGGATAAAAGAACTAATCCCCTCTGCCTTTTTAGATTTTATACAGAGGGCGGCATTTAGTATGCTTGCTGCTTGATATATGTATATATTATATATACTATATATAACATAGTTCATATAGTAAGTATATGTTATAGAGTTAGGGATAGGATGGAGATATATATGATGTATAATACCAATTCCCTTCAGAGTAGAGTTACAGAAGATTGTGATCTTCTTTGTGGGTACTGGGAGTTGAATGTGGGTCCGCTACAAGCATGACAAGCACTCTTAACTCTAATCCAACTCTCCAGTTCCATACTGCTTTTAAATTAAAAAAAGAACTTTAGAACTTGATTTGTTGATATTTCAAATTCTAGGTGTGGTACTAAAGCAATGATCAATATACTTAGCTATGGAATTTTGATTTTTTGATTTTTTTTCTTAAGCCCTTAAGAATTTGTATACTCTGGTGCAAAATCATTCAATGTCTACTCTTAGTGTATAAGCACCAAGGTCAATAACATGATATATATAACATGTATGATATGCCTCCTCTGTCTCTAGTGACAATTGTTTCTCTTAGGTTCTGCATAAATTCTTACTTCCTAGGGTTGAGTATGTTTGTATCTCCTTGGGTACACATGTTCTTTGGTTCTGTTCACACACCCCCACGTGCTCCCCCCACCCCATATTCACTTTGGTCCTAGCAAAGGTGGTTTCTGCACATTTGAGAGTGCTTTTCATCCCCTAAAGAAAATCACAAGTACAAAATTGGAGTTATTTCTAGGCAGGTGTGGGTTGCTTTGACGAGAATTTGCAAATTCTTATTTGTATTGAGCCAACTCTATTTTGGATGAGGTGAAGCAGAACGAAGCAAGGTTGTGAAGGAAGAAATTGAGAGCATTTAGATTACTGGGCTTATTTATAGGCAAATTCTTGATTCCAGAATGATCAAGCTGGAACTAAAGAGGAGTTAAGCCCAGGCTAAACACTGATGTGCAGCATCACAGTGCTTACTAGCAATGCTAAGCAGGGCTGGTTGTCCTTACCCATCTGACGTAGGATACTGTTAGTGTAATTTGGGTCACTGTCTCCTCCTGCCCCCTTGAACTGGTTATTCATGCTTTAGTCTTCCATTAACATTGTAGAGTATGCCAGCAGTTTCTTAGGTGTCCCTGTCCCCCTATTCCTCCCCAAATCATTCTCTGCGTAGGCTTGGCTGTCCTGAATCTTACTATGTAGACCAGACTGGCCTTGAATTCTAGTGAAACTAACATATACATTAAAAAACAAAAAAACAAAAGCAAACAAACAAAAAACCTAAATCATGTTAGTGCTTTTTGATAACTAATCCAAAGTCAGAATTCAGCTCCTGGTTCTGCCTTTTCTCTTTGCTTGTGACCTTGATTGGAGGTATGCATTAGGTGCTGCAACATCATCATAGAGCGCTATATTTGGAGGAGTGAGGACAGATTTGAAGATGGAGGAGCTCCTTGAAGTTGGCTTGGGAGGAATAATTGAGCTTTGTTGAGTAGACTGAGTGGAGTAAAGGCATTCTAAAGAAGGAAATTTGCATTCACATGGTGCTTTCAACTACAGGTTGAACATCTTTAATCTGAAAATTTGAAAGAAATGTGTCACTATTTAAAAGAGCATACGTAGTTCTTGGATTAAGGATGTTCAACTCCTAAGTCTTTGTAAATATTACAAAATAATAATAACAAACAACAAAACAAACAAACAAACTAAAAACTATTCAATGAAAAATTTTCCAAAACCCGACTCATTTCTGGGTTCAGGTTTTTCACATAAAGATTACTTGTACCATCTTTTTGTAAGTGTTTTGTCTCTCAGCAAATCCCAATCTATCCTTTAGATCTGACTTTAAACTTTTCACTCTGCTATAGATTTTTTTCCTACAGGAGATATTTTTGTGTTGACTTCTCTGTAACTAAACAGATGCCTTTTATGGCTTGATCTTGCATTTGCTGCTATTAGCTCCTTTAAAACCAGCAACTGATGTACCTGACTCTCTGTATTTAGATTTATAAATCACTATGTAAATATGTTTTGAGTCAAAGTATTTTTGTATCCTGGTTTTCTATAAATAGTTTGGCCTTCCTGGTTTGACTAATTTGAATTCAAATCCTGGCTCTGTCTTTACTTTGCATTATGCCCTTGAGCCAAATAATACACCTCTCTAAGCCTTTATTTCTCTCACTCTTTGTAGATCTACTATGTAAATATAAATGTGTGTCTATCCATTCAGTCTTCCATACGTGCATATTTTTCATTCATTTGAAAACAGTAAAAGAAGGATCTTTCCTTCTTTCCTCTCTCAACTGTGTATGAGAGATACAGATTATCTCTAACAGTCTCGGTGGAGAATGCACATATAGTGCAGTGCTATTCAAAATGTGGTCCTCCTAAGGTTTAAATACTCATGAGGTGTTTGTTGCCCTAACGGAGATAGGAAGATTGGGTCAGAATTCAAGTCATCTGTGTGATTAAGCATGCTGTGTCTCAATGGGGTACCCAAGTCCACCTCTCAAGACTTTTGTGATATAGGAGGTAGTATGGTGACTTTATAGCAGCCTTCTCATTGCATGACACTCAAAGGAGCATACATTTAGAGTATTCTTTGGATGGCATTTAAAAAGATCTTTAGTTTTATTTGTATTTCCTTTTGATTAGTAGTATTTGAAAAGTTTGCTGTTCTCAGTAATATGATAGATTTGGATCTGTATTCTAATCTGTTGCTAGTTCATTGGGTAATCATTGCATTCTAGACTTCATTTTATTTTGCCTGACTAGAAATGAAGTTGGGTTAGGTGAGAGTTGTGGTCTTTGCAGACTTTAATACACTAATCGTTCTGTTTTGACTTTTCATTGGTTTTATGTACCCCACATCATGTATCGCAGTTCCACTTCTCTTCTCCTTTACTTGTATCTGCCCTCCACCCTTGCAACCTCCCTCCACCAACAGTGAAACATTGTTGTGGAAACTGCAGTATGTCACAGTGTGTCCCAGTTTTGTTCACACTTCTTTGCTTGCAAATATTCATTGCAGTGAGTCATTGGTCTGGTACAGGACTCTGGCTTCTGGTACTGTGTCAATACTGGGACTTCACTGAGACTCCTCTGAATATCCTGTTGTAGTCTTGTGTCATGGAGATCCTGTAGTTTTGGATCTGTGGAATTGGCCCCTTTATACACACTAGCAGTTCATTGATGGGGTAGATGTTGGGGTGGGCCAATTCAAAGCCCTGGAGCTGAGCCCGAGAGGCATCTGAGCAGTTCAACTCACTGGTTCTCTCTTTCATACCCTCTGGGTTGGCTCAACAGCAGTCCCTGCAACCAGGGCCAGCTCTACCCTGCTGCCCAGGTGAGGTACAGAGCCCACTTTCTCGAGTGCTGTAGCAGGTGAAGGGCAGGCCCTGGGCCAGCTTTCCCACCTGCCATAGGTAGCAAGGTGTGTGGATGGAGGGGGCTTCTCTCCCTCACCCAGTCTGCTGCATGATAGACAAGTTGCTGGGCCAGCTCTCCCATGCTCACATCCTCAGGACTTGCTCACTGACTCCTCTCACCACCAGGGGCAGCTCTACTGTAGCCCAGCTAGGTGCAGGGCTTGCTTGCCTATGTGCTGCAGTTGGAGAAGTAAGAGCCGACTCCCCTCCTCTTATGACCCTGGTAGGGCCTGCTCTCCTGCTTGCTGCAGGTGGTGAGGGCAAACGGAAGGGAAGGGGATTTATCCCTTACTGATGCCACTGCACAGCAGACAAATAGCAGGGTGTGCTCTCCACAGTCAGGCTCTCAGGGTTAGCTTACTGGTAAGCCTCAAACCAATGGCTGTCTCTACTGTGCTGCCCGGATGAGGGGCAGGAACAACTCTCCCTTGTTGATGGATGACCAGCTCTCATGCCTGCCATAAGTGGAAAGGGGTGAGGGAGTGGTGTAGACAAAGGTAGGACCAGCTTTCCCACACTCGTGCCCTTAGAGTTGCTCATCTGCAAGCCCCACATCTATGGCTAGCTCTAGTATTCTGCCCAAGCAAGGTATACAGAGCATGCTCTTTGGAGTGTTATAGTTGATGAGGGACAGGTACCTTTTCTCCTCCTCTCATGACCCTGGGACCATGTCTCCTGCCTGCTGCATGTGGTGGGGAGTGATTGGGGAGGAGGCTATCTCTTCCTCATCTACAGCACCACATGTTAGATGGATGGTAGAGCCAACTCTCCCATGCCCGTATCCTCAGGACTGACTGGCCTGCACCTCCTGCGGTGTATGGAGCCTGATCTCCAGGGGACTGTAGTGGGCTAGAGGTGGGGTCAGCCCTTCTGATCTCATTCCCCCAGAGCCAGCTCTCCCAGAATGCTCAGATGTGGGGTGGGGCTGCTTCTGAACAATCTTCAGTCATCGACATGTCTCCAAGTGGCAGCCCAGACCAGGGACATCTGGTCTGATTTTTGTAGTAAGAGACCCTTGCTATTGCAAGGTCAGGGACCCAGACATGACCCATGGTGGCAGCACAGGCCAGGCCACCACCTTGGTTCCAGGTGGCATCACTGGCTACTCACATCAGGCTGTTCCTCACTACCCTTGAGTGTCCAGTTCTGCCTCTCTTTATTGTGCCCACGTACTTCTGCTTCTCTTTCTCTTCCAGTTCTCCACCACTTACTTGCTTCTCTTAGTGGTGCCTGAGGTCTCTGAGTGTCGGCAGTCTTCTTAGCACTCCTAAGAGTGCCATGCTCTCCTTATGCCTTAGGGTGCCATCAGGGGTCATCTTAGGCATAGTCTGTGTTGGAGTCCAGAAGTCACTCCGCAAACCACATGAACACTGATCTCAGCCAGACAGGGATGGTTTATTGAACACACACCTAAAGACTAATTGACCAGGGCAACAGCTCAGGCCCAGAGCTCAAAGCTGTGCGCTGGACATTTCTCAGGGCCAGCTTATAAAGGGTAAAACCGCAAAAAAAAAAAAAAAAAAAAAAAAAAAGAGGAGGAAGAAGAAGAGGAGGAGGGGCTCATATGCAGGTGCTGGAATTGTGGCTCAGTGTTCGGCCCTAACTTAAGCCATTTGAGACATAACAGTTCATATTGACCTTTATTTTGAAGGACCCTACGTGAAGAATATAGTTGTGGGATTTCTGAAGATTAAGAAACCTCATAACATAGTCAGCATGACCCTGTTCTGAGTTTTGCAGGCATAGTACAGTAACAATATGAAACAGCTGATAGAAATTTAAGGTTGTTTTGTTAGACTATTGTTTGACTATATTGTACATAAGCCATTTATTGAAAATTATTTCTATTGTGTATAGAGTGTTAATGTTAGAGAAAAGGACAATTCTTAAACAGAAAGAGAGAGATGAAGTGGAAACTTAAGGGTTCTTTGGAAAGTCGGTTGGATGGTGTTTTGCGGGCAGACACGTGAAGAAATGTTTCATTAAAGTGGACACAGGTGTGAAAGGCTAAGGCCAACTTGTGAAGTAATGAAGGATTTGCCAAGCAGACACAGGAGAGAGGATGTTCTGCTAAAGCAAGCACGTCAAAGAATGTGTGATCTAAGATTCTTTGCTAACAACACTCTTATATTGGTCTGCCTTACATTCTGTAGTTAAGCTGCATTGGGGATGCCATAGAGAGAAATGCACCAAAAATCTTCCGGTGGTGTGCTGCAGTTTGTAGCCGCTTCCTAGGACACGGGCTGATTGGATGCACGTGCTGAGGCAAGAGCCAAGCTGAGGCAGGGCACGTGGATGGCACGTGGTGTTTGGAGGCTATAAATAGGGCTCTGTGGCGTGCCAGAGATACAGCTAGCTGTAATGCTTGTGCATCTCTCATCTTCACTGATCTTCATTTCCTTGCTCTTTGCTCCCCTGAGAGAGGCACAACTAAAAACTCCCAATGTTCCTGTTCTCTCCTGCTAACTCAAGCCGAGGCTGAGGCTGGCTGTCTCTGCTAGGTTATGACACCACTGTTGTTAACCTTACTCTACTGAACTGGACTGCTGGTGTATCCATGAAGTGTTTGCAAGTGGATCTAGCTGCCACTGCCTGATAACCTGTGATCTGAACTTCCAATTTCCAGACAACACAGAGTTGCTCCAAAGAACCTTTCTAAACAGGTCCATAAACTTCTCCTCTCCCCATCTTTTCTTTCCCACTACTTCTGGTGGGTGGTGGGTTACAAGGAAGGTTAAATCATCATTAAAAATGGGATTTGAAAAAAATTAAAGTTACACCAAACAGAACAATTCAGTCAGAGGTTGAGAGAGAAGCCAGATTGAATCAGTTTGGAGAGGAGTTTGAATTAGAAGAGCTGACTTGAACCATCCAGCCAAACTCAGAAACCATCCAGGAGTAAGTCTCAGAGGCTGAAAACATTCCAAGCATAGGTAAGATTGTTCAGAGGCTAGAAGCTTCTAAGACTAGACCTAGGTTGGCAGGCAGAAGCAGTAAGCCTCCAGATGACAATTACTACTAAAGAATAAAAGTTACTTTATACATGGTGCCAGTTTGGTGGTTGTCTTGGGCTCATTCCTCGATCTGCCTGTCTGGCCCCTTATGAGGGTCATCTGTCTCAGTTTCATTTCTGCCCTGGGGCCCGCAGTCTCAGGTGGGGTTCTTGAACTGTCTAGATTGCTCCCTGTCCTGGGAGCCCATGCAGGCCTGCCTGGTGCTGGACTGGTGGTTTTCTCAGGCTCGCTTTCTTTTGGGAATGCTAGGCTACTAATCATTCAGTTATTCACAGTCAGAATTTTGAGCTTAGCTATTGCCTCCCTGCTCTTCCACCTGTTGACTCACAAATGACTTAGTACCCATCCCTGTGATGCCACTGAGAGCAGGGTTGAGTAGCATTTTTTAAAACATAGCCTGGTCTTGTAAAATAGTCAGTGAAAAGGTAAAAAGCACTGGAATAGAAACGTGGTTTAAGAAACACCTTGTTTGGATTATTAAACTTTGTCAGCTCTGTGTTGGTAAGTTGGTGTTAAACATATAATTTATTATATAGCTTGTGATCTTAAGCAGTGACTTGAGTCTAGTTTTGATGTTGTTGCTATAACAAAATAGTTGAGGTGGGTGGTTATTTTACAAATTAGAAGTGTATTTTGGTTTATAGTTAGTTGTAGGGGCTGGAAACTTCAAGATTGGGTGACTTCTGGTGAGGGTCTCATGCTTTTTCTACTTGTGCAAAGGGTGTATGTAAAAGATAAAAAAAAAAAAAAACTGCTTACAACAATGATCATTGATGCATTCCATGAGAGATAAATTCACTTGAAGAGAGAAAGGCACTATTTAACACATTCCAGAGGGCTCCATTTTTGTGAATCAAAACCTTCTCAAGGGGCCTCACCTCTCTAGCACTGCTGCATGGAGGAGTTAAGATTGAGCTGTGGGCAAGAGGAAGTCTGTGCACTGAAATCTAGTAGACAACGTATACTAGGGGAAATAGGCAAATGCTTCTGTATCAACACATATGCAAATATGTAAATATACTAGACAGCTGGCTAGACATGTAGGACAAAAGTATACAGAATAGGAGAAAGACTTTAGATCTGTAAGCAGCAAACTCTCTGTAAAGAAACAGACTTTATAGACCTGTGCGCTTCTTGGCATTTGTTGCAACTACTCAGCACTGTGATGATAATACACAGGCAGTCTTACAAACGAGAAGACCTTATTTAAAGTGCTAATTGTTTGACATCAAGTAGGTATCCTAGAATTCATTGTGGGACTGATACTCAAGTTAGTGTAGAACATTGAAAGGTAAGGGTAAAATCCTCCAATTTGAGCTCAATTACTTAGAATCAGTATAAATAGTATAAGTTAAAGGACTCACACTTAAAGACTGTACTTCTGACCTGATGACTACATGTTCAGAGGTACTTTTGAACTTAATAATTGATAGATTTTCCAAATGCCATACTTAGAATTACATTGAAAAAAAAAGAAAAAAGAAAACCTTTTTCTGTACCCCCAAGCATTTACCAAAAGAATTAGCTGGGAGTGGTCAGACTCTCTGAACCCTCTCCCTGTTCCAGAATTGGGTATTGGCAGGATTAGTCTTGTTTATGAAAATCACGGTGTCTGTGAGCCTTAGGGTGGGGGGTGATGGGTGATGTAGATGTCCCATTGATGGCTGAAGCTCCAACATTCATTTATTTTAGTTCTTTGAAACCAGTTATGAGTCTAGTTATCACGGACAATTAGAAAATAAGGCTTCTTTGATGAAAATTGACAGCTGCACTAATCTGTGGGCACAAACATAGCCATTTCAAAAGCAATTTGATGTTATATCATGTCCCTTTAGCAAAACAATAGCAGTGGCTGCCCTAAGACCTTCAACCGCTGTGGGCATTTGACTAGGTTTACAGTATTACAGGTGAATTGCCTTCTGTAGTGTCAAATCCAACCAGAAAATGATTGTCTACTTCCCTAGCACTTGCCACTCTTGCATGAGTAGGCTTCATTTTACCTGGCTGTTCCATGCCGTTGTACACAGAGGCCACAGCTGAATGTTAAAAACGATATCTCAACCTTGATGATATATTTTAGAGAAAATTGTTTTGGTTCATTCGCATTGCCTTAGACATTTCCTTTAAAGATGCTTAGTGAGTGGTTACAGAAAATTACCAACACCTATGCCCCAGCTAGTAATGTGTTCTAGCATCAGCTGAGACAAACTTTGTTCTTTTTCTTTTTCATTAACTCTTCTTTGTTTCTCTAATTCATAAACCTTGAAGATTTCATTCTAAAGTATAACTGATTAGTTCTGTTATTTGAGTAGTGATCCCGATTTCCATCACTTTCTTTTATTTGTGATTTTGGCTAAAATATTGTTGTTAGAATGCTGTTTGTCTTTTTGAGTCTACTCCTGTTTTCAGAGAGAATTAGAACTTTGGATCAGGGGTTGATTCCTGTGACTTAAACGGGCTTGTGATTAGTGAAGTTCCAAATGCAGATAACTGGTAGGGAACAGAAATTTGATAAAGTAGTGTTACACTCCCCCATTAATGGAAGTTAGAGCATTTGAAGTTTTTTGGGGCTGTCTTTCTTCTCTTCCTCCTTTGTGTTCTATTTGGATAAAGTAATACTGATTGTCTATTCTTGCCTAGAGTTTTCACAATGGAATGAATAATCCTGATTTACCAATTTCTCTTTTTAATGTTTCTATCTTTGTATTCAAGAGATTTTCAATAGTTACAGAGACAACCATTTAGATGGCCCCTAATCAAGTGAAACATTGGAGTGGGCCAGAATTAATTATTTTAACTGGGATAGGGCAGGGTTAGGTTTAACTGCTATTCGCTTTCCCACAACCAAAGAATAAGATGTAAAGAGAATTTCTTAAGAGGATATGCAGAAATGAATGTGAAATTAAAATATTGAGAAACTTAATATTTTTAGTGTTGGAACAAAGGAAAACAAAATTTTGTTTATTCTTTCTGCTAGTGGCCACAGTGAGTTAATAGTATTATTTTTAATCATAAAAGAAATGTATTTCAGCATAAACTGCAAGTATTGAAATAGCTCTTTACTTTTATCAGTGGAAGTATATTTGTAAAATATTGGATACAGATTAACTGGTTTTGGTACTGTTTGGTTCATTAGGGGAAAAAAGAAAATAGTCCCATCAGGGTTTTGCCTCTAGTTTATTCATGAAGCCAACCCCTACCCTTATGATAAACTCTTGAAGTCAAATCCTGTAATTCCAGTTCACTCGTAGTTTACATGTGAAGAAGCAGCAAGTCACTTACTTGCCTAGGCTAAACTTCTACTAGGAGTTGCTTCTGACTTAGGCCTATTAGTGATTTTCTATGTGTTGTTAAGAGAAATAGAAACAACTAGGGCCTTTTTGAGGAGAGATGGATTCATCTTGTTTGAGGAGTAGATTTTCAGGGAAAGCAGAAGGAATGTGAGGATGAAGCAGGCTTCTAAGGAGAATGAATTAGCTCCATTATAGTATTATTAAAGTCATAAATGTGCTGATTTTCCATTGTGGTCTGAAGCAAACCATTTCAGGCTCGTGCTTGCCCACACTCCTGTTCTTTGATGTCAGAACAAATGGGCACGGACTGTGTGTGCATAAATGTCTTACAGTGCATGCTGACCCTAACAGTACACAGAAGCTACTTCTCTAAAATGTGGTGTCCTATACTCCTTTCTGGACTAAATGTTCTGTGTTAAGGGTTTGTCTCTTATTTCTTATGCATACACACTATACACTCACTGATAGAAGGTGGGAAAAGATGAATGCAACTTTAAAAGTTAGATTTATTCATGTTACTTTACGTGTGTATGTTTGCGTATATTCAGTGCCCAAGAGAACATAAGATACCCTGGAACTGGAGATGACTGAGCTGCTTTGTGAGCGCTGGCATCCAGATTCTGGGTATTTTGAAAGGAAGCCAGTACTTTTAACTGCTGTGTCGTGTCTTCATCTCCTAAAAATTGCTTAATTTTTTTTTAACTCTTTAAATAGGCGTGTGGTTTGAATGTAAAAGTGTCTCTCATAGGCTTATGTGCTTGAACACTTTGTTCCTTGCTGGTAGCACTATTTGTGAAGGTTGTTGGAGTTTGAGGAAGTAGAACTTTACAAGAAGTGGGCTACTCAGAGCAGGCCTTGAGATTTTGTAGCCTAACTGCATTTCATGTCCACAGTCTTACTTCCTGACTGTGTATGCAGTAGGGCTGGATCCACCTATTTGTCCTTAAATTGCAACTTTTTAGGTATTTTGTATTAGAAACAAGGCAAGTAACCAATACAGTGGACATATTCTAAGCAAAGCTGATTTCTGAAAGACTTAAGTTGGCCACATTTGTTAGTGGCACAACTTAGTACTGACTTCTAAGCCTTTAATAATATTTATTGAGAGAACATAGAAATTTTATTTTATTCTTTAATCTTTTTTTTTTTTTACAGTCCGGTGGTGCTATTCCCCTCCTGGTCTACCTCATCTCATTCCTCCTCTCCCATCTCTAAGAGGATGTCCCTGCCCCACACCCACCCCATCAGACCTCCTCCCTACTCCCTGGGGCCTCAAGTCTCTCCAGGATTAGGTACATGTTATCTCATGGAGGCCAGATCTGACAGTATGTGTTGGGGGCCTCATATCAGCTGGTGTATGCTGCCTGGTTGGTGGCTCAGTGTCTGAAAGATCTTGGGGGGGAGTCCAGATTAGTTGAGACTGCCAGTCTTCTTATGGGGTCACGCTCCTCTTCAGCTTCTTCTAGCCTTTCCCTAATTCAACCTCAGGGGTCCCCGGCTTCTGTCATTGGCTGGGTGGAAGTATCTGCATCTGACTCTTCCAGCTGCTTGCTGGGCCTCTCAGAGGGCAGCCATGCTAGGCTCCTGTCTGTAAGCACAGCACAGCATCAGTAGTAGTGTCAGGCCTTGGAGCCTCCCCTTGAGATGGATCCCGATTTGGGCCTGTCACTGGACCTCCTTTTACTTAGTCTCTTCTCCAGTTTTGCTCCTACAGTAGACAGGGACAATTATGGGTCAGAGTTTTTGACTGTGGGATGGCAACACCATCCCTCCACTTAATGTCCTGTCTTTCTACTACTGGAGGTGGACTCTACAAGTTCCCTCTCCCTGTTGTTGGGCTTTCCATCTAAGGTGCCTCACTTTGAGTCTTGAGAGTCTCTCACCTCTCAGGTCTCTGGTACATTCTAGAGGGTTCCCTCACCTCCTACATCCCAAGGTTGCCAATTTCCATTCTTTCTGCTGCCCCTCAAGGCTTCACTCCTGTTTCTTTGCCCCAATACCTGATCCTGTTCCCCTTTCCCCCCTCCCTGTACCCTCTCCCACCCAGATTCCTCCCTCCATCTGCCCCCTGTGAATTATATTTTAATTGTATATCCATAAGTACTGGTGATTGAACACAGAGGCTTGTGTATACTAGATAAACGTTCTATCACGGAGATATATCATAAACTTTCTAATTGTAAAAAGATAAGTCATGAGTATAAAATCTACAGTCTTCACAAATGCATATGTATGTGTCAGTTAAACCCCTGTTAAAATTGGGTAGTGTTCCTTATGTTTCTATTTTGTGGAAAAGTTTGAAGAATATTGGTAATATGTCTTCTTTGAAGATCTGATAGAATTCTGCACTAAACCCAGCTAGCCCTGGGCCTGTTTTGGTTGGGAAACTTTTAGTGACTGGTTCTATTTCTTTAGGGGTTATGAAACTGTTTAGATGGTTTATCTAATCCTGATTTAACTTTGTTACCTGGTATCTGTCTAGAAAATTGTCCATTTCCTCTAGATTTTCCAGTTCTTTTGTAGTAGGATCTGATAATTGTTTGAATTTCCTCAGTTTCTATTGTTATGTATCCCTTTCCATTTCTGATTTTGTTAATTTTGATACTGTCTTTCTGCCCTCTGATTAGTCTGGCTAAGGGTTTATCTATCTTGTTGATTTTCTCAAAGAACCAGCTCCTGGTTTTGTTTTGTTTGTTTTTTTTTTTTTTCTTTGTATAGTTCTTTTTTGTTTCTACTTGGTTGATTTCAGCCCTGAGTTTGATTGTTTTCTGCCTTCTACTCCTATTTGCTTCTTTTTGTTCTAGAGCTTTTAGGTGTGCTGTCAAGCTGCTAATGTATGGTCTCTCCAGTTTCTTTTTGGAGGCACTCAGAGCTATGGGTTTTCCTCTTAGTACTGCCTTCATTGTGTCCCATAAGTTTGGGTATGTTGTGCCTTCATTTTCATTAAATTCCAAAACGTCTTTAATTTCTTTCTTATTTCTTTCTTGACTAAGTTATTATTGAGTAGAGCATTGTTCAGCCTCCATGTGTAAGTAGGCTTTCTGTTGTTTTTGTTGGTATTGAAGACCAGCCTTAATCCATGGTGATCTGATAGAATGAGTGGGATTATTTCAA
This sequence comes from Rattus norvegicus, assembly GCF_021556685.1. Taxonomy (NCBI): domain Eukaryota; kingdom Metazoa; phylum Chordata; class Mammalia; order Rodentia; family Muridae; genus Rattus; species Rattus norvegicus. Next base: position 141,576,058 of record NC_141535.1, on the reverse strand, counting down.
TCTTCTTATATCTGTTGAGGACTGTTTTGTGACCGATTATGTGACATTTGGAGCATAGATACTCAGAATTGAGAGTTTATCTTGGTGGATTTTTTTTTTTGACGACTCTGAAGTGTCCTTCCTTATCTTTTTTGATAACTTTTGGTTGAAAGTCAATTTTATTTGATATTAGAATGACTACTCCAGCTTGTTTCTTGGGACCATTTGCTTTGACATTTTCCCCCCTGCCTTTTACTCTTAGATATTGTCTGTCTTTGTCACTGAGATGTGTTTCCTGTATGCAGCAAAAATACTGGGTCCTGTTTAAGTATCCAGTCTGTTGTTAGTCTATGTCTTTTTATTGGGGAATTGAGTTCATTGACATTAAGAGATGTTAAGGAATAGTCATTGTTTCCTCTTATTTCTGTTGTTAGAGGTTGAATTATGTTTGTGTGGCTATCTTCTTTTGGTTTTGTTGCAGGAAGATTACTTTCTTGCTTTTTCTGGGGTGTATTTTCCCTCCTTGTGGGAGTTTTCCATCTATTACCCTTTGTAGGGCTGAATTTGTAGAGAGATATTGTGTAAATTTGACCTTGTCATGGAATATCTTGGTTTCTCCATCTATGTTAATTGAGAATTTGGCTGGATATAGTAGCCTGGGCTGGCATTTGTGTTCTCTTAGGGTCTGTATGACATCAGTCCAGGATCTTCTGGCTTTCATAGTCTCTGGTGAGAAGTCTGGTGTAATTCTGATAGGTCTGTCTTTATAAGTTACTTGACCTTTTCCCCTTACTGCTTTTAATATTCTTTCTTTGTTTTGTGCATTTGATGTTTTGACTATTATTTGACAGGAGGAATTTCTTTTCTGGTCCAATCTATTTGGAGTTCTGTGGGCTTCTTGTATGTTTATGGGCATCTCTTTCTTTAGGTTAGGGAAGTTTTTTTCTATTACTCATTGAAGCTATTTACTGGTCCTTTAAGTTGGGAGTCTTTACTCTCTTCTATACATATTATCCTTAGGTTTGATCTTCTCATTTTGTCCTGAATTTCCAGGATGTTTTGGGTTAGGAGCTTTTTGCATTTTATGTTATCTTTGATGGTTGTGTCGATGTTTTCTGTGGTATCTTCCCCTGAGATTCTCTCTTCTATCTCTTGTATTCTGTTGGTGATGCTTAAGTATATTGCTCCTGTTCTGTTTCCTAGGTTTTTCTATCTCCAGGGTTGTCTCTCTTTGTGATTTCTTTATTGTTTCTATTTCCACTTTTAGATCCTGGATAGTTTTATCAATTCTGTCACGTTGTTCTGTGTTTTCCTGTAATTCTTTAAGAGATTTTTGTGTTTCTTCTGTAGGGGCTTCTACTTGTATACCTGTGTTGTCCTGTGTTTTTTTTAAGGGATTTATTTACGTTATTCTTAGAGTCCTCCATCATCAGCATATGATGTGTTGGGATAGCCAGTATTTGCTGTGGTGTGAGAACTGGGTTAGTTTGTGTTGCTTAGGTTCTTGCCCTTGCCTCTACCCATCTGGCTATCTCTGATGCTACTTGGTCTTGCTCTCTGTGACTGGAGCTTGTCATCCTGTGGGCCTGTGACCCTGTGAGCCAGTGATTTTTGGAGTGAATGCACTTTTGGCATACCAGCTCTTTGCAGGCAGGTTTTGTGTCAGAGGGCTCTGGGACAGCCCCAGCTCTGGGAGCTGATGGAACCAGAAGGGTCCTGTTCCAGGCTGCCCTGTGGCTTGCAAACCCTGTGCAATCCAGGTGGTTCTCTCTTTGGACAGTCAATTGAGAGGATGTGGGGTCCTTTCTGTGGGCTGTGGGCCTAGGAGGGAGAGTGCTCCTGGCAGACCAGCTTCCTACATTCAGGATTTTGTCAGAGGGCTGTGGAACAGACCCAGCTCTGGGCTCACATAGAGCCATAATTTGCCTCTTAAGTAAGGTTTCTTTCACTTAATGAGTAATTTTCCTCATTTTTATCAGTTCTGCTTGAATATGACTGTGTGCTATGCTTGTATGTATGAAAGTTTGCATGTATGTGACCACACATGTGTGTATATACATGCACAGAGGTCTGATACTGATCCTGGATGTCCTTTTGAGTGATCTTACCTTATGTACTGAGGTACTGCTTCCAGTTGAACACGGATTTATGTTTTTGGGGTCTGGCTAGCCAGCATGCTTAGGGAATTCCTGTACCTGTCCTGCCCACATCAGGTTTCCTGGAGGGGTCCTGTTCTCACTTGGCTTTTTTGTATGTTCTAGGGGTCCTGGCTATGCTCCTTGTGCGTGACTTTACCTTGTGAACCAACTCCTGAGCTGTTCACCATTTTCCCTCTTTCTCTTAAGGTTTTCATTTTTATTTATGTGTTATATGTATATGAGTATATATGTATGCATACATGTATGCAGCAAGTGAATTCAAAAGTTAGAAAGTCAAAAGGTCAGAAGAGGGCATCATATCTCTGGAGCTGGAGTTGTAGGTGGTTGTGAGCAGCTCAGTGAGGGTGCTTGTTAGTAAACCATGGTCTTTTGGAAAAACAACAACAACAACAACAAGAACAACAACAACAACAAAAAAGAACCCATCAAGCAGCCTTAACTTCTACACCATTTCTGTAGCCCCAGAAAGTGCTGTATCTTGTTTTGCTCACTCCCCTTCTTCCTTTCTCTTTTCTCTTCTCTTCTCTTCTCTTCTCTTCTCTTCTCTTCTCTTCTCTTCTCTTCTCTTCTCTTCTCCTCTCTCTCTCTCCTTCCCTCCCTCCCTTCCTCCCTCCCTCCCTCCCTCTCTCCCTCCCTCCCGATAAGCTTCAGACTGCAGAATGAATAACAACAACAGTTAACTTACTCTTTCTCCTGTTGATGGAACTTCCAGGATTTGGCTACGATGAATGAAAATTCTTTGTATGTTTATATATAAATCATTTTAGGATTTAAAAAAATATTTCAAGTAGTACCAATAAAGGTAATTATTTGGTCATAGAAATTGTCATCTTTCTTCCAAAGTGATTTAGACATTTTGTGCTTCTAATAGTGTGTGAGAGACTCCAGTTTGTTCAGAATTTCATATGCTTCCCCATTCTGATGTATGTATAGTTGTGTTTTATTACACAGTTTGAAGATATAAAACTACTTATAAAAGCAAGTAGTTTTTTAATATACCAATAACAAACTTGCTGTAAAAAAGGGAAACAATTTCCCTTAATTAATTCCCTTAATTAATTTCACAGCCTTAAAAACAAACACCACAAATCAAAGTAAAAAGCCTATCCATGAACTTTAAGCTATTAAAGCCCTTCATAGTGAATACTATAGTGTAGAAAAAAGAAAGAACTTATGGAAGACATTACAGGAAAAGACTAATGTTCATGGATTAGCAACATTAATACTGTTGACATGACATTACAGAAGTGGTCTATAGATTAAATACAGTCTCAGTATAATCCCAGTGACATTCTTCATAGTAATATGGAAAAAACAGTCTTGATAATCATATGGAAACATAAAAAAAAGCCCAAAGAGCCAAGTACGATTGAGCTTCTGATATTTCGGTTCAGTGCTGGAGGTGTTACAAAACTTGACTTCACAATATACTTTGGACCTTAGTAACCAAAGCACTTTGGTAGCAGCCCCAAAACATTGAAGAACCATGATATAATCCTCATGCAGCTACAGTCATCAGATTCTTGATAGAGATACCAGAAACTGAAGCCTGCCTCTATCTTAGGCTTAGACATCTTATAGTAAAGACATCTTACATGTTCAGTCATGTTTATGATTAAATCTGTTTCTCAAATATTGGGTATGCAACTCCCCTGTGACCTTAACTACAAATGGTTCTGTACAGCCTGTTCCAGAAATGGCAGTCATGTCTTTTGTTTCAAAAGTTGCTTATAACTATCTTGAAACCCTCGCTTTGTTTCAAAAGGTTATATGACTGACCATCTATGACTACTTTGTTATGATTCCCTTTTGTTGTGGCTACCTGTTGTAGTCTCCATTGTGCAACCATGTTTTTGTTCTAGGAGGCATTATGACTAAAGTTCGTCATGCTTGTGTGCCACTTCTGTAACCCTGCCTGTTTAGCCAGCTAAACCCCCATTTGGAAACTCCCCACTCCTGATCTGGAAAAGTCTCGTTCTCCTCACATCCAAGGCTGACCTCTGGAATCCATCTTAGGGGGAGGCAGCCCATGTACATGAATGAAAAAAGCTTGCTTTAATTAAATGCTTGCTTTAATTAATTTGGTCATGATAATTTGGGTTGGTGGTCTCTTTTCTCCCAACTATAAGATTAACAAAACATATACTGAGAAAAAACATTTTCTTTTAACAGGTAGTATCAGGACAACTGGATATTCACATGTAGAAGACTGAAACCTGATCCCTGTTGCCCATCTTGCACAGAAACTAGCTCAAAATAGGTGAAAGAACTTAATGTAACACACCTGAAAGTTTTCTAGACATGTACAGTGACTTTTTAAATGGTACTCTAGTAATCCAGGAAATAATAGCAAAACCTAAAAAATGAGATTGCATTAAATAAAAATGCATATGTATGGAAAAGCAACTATATAACAAATGTGGAAACATAAAACAGAAGGAGTGAAAATGTTTATCAGCTATTCATCTGACAGGTGATTAATATACACAATATATAAAGAACTAAAAAAAAATCATAAGAATTTTGACCAAAGATTTTTTTCAAGAATAAATTATCCAGTAAAAATGGTGTAAAAACCCAAATACTTTTCTATTGAAGTATAAATGTCCAAAAATACTAGAAGAAAATAAGACTGTGTTTAGCCAAATGAGTAAATGTAAATAGCCAATACATTTTTGAAAAGCCTTCTTAATCATAAGAAAACTGCAAATAAGAATCACTGAAATTGATCTAACCCCAGGTACAATAGCTTCTATTAAGGAAATAAAACATAACAAGTATCAGAAATGTGGATGAAAAAAGAACCTTTATTTTCTGTAAGTAGAAAATGTAAATTAACTTACCAACTGTGGAATGCGTATGAAGATTCCTCAGTAAGCTAACAATAGAAATACCCATATACTATTTCTGGGTATATATCCTGAACATTAAAGCCCTCTCACTTATAGATATGCCTGTCCATCACTATACTATGCACAGCAGTTACAGAATCATCTAGATGCTCATCAGTGGATGAATGGATGAGTAGACAGTGCATGATACATGTGCAGTACTGTTTTATTCAGCCATAAAGAAGAATGAAAAAAAAAAGTCCTAGAGGCCATCCTGTTAAATGAAATATGCCAGTCTCATAAAGACAGGTATTAGATATTTTTCTCATGTGTGAACTGTAGTTGGAACATGGAAGTAGAAAAGAGGCTAATAATGGTCGCAGTGGGGGGGACTGTGTCTGGGAATGTCATAATAAAACCAATTACTTTGTACAATTTAGTGTATGCTAAGGAAGAATGAATAGAGAAAATTTAGGATCTATGTGGAAAAAGTGAAAAATAAGGTTGTTAACTTATGTGATGTAATTCAAAAAGGAGTGTGGACATTAAATTCTAGTCATAGGAAGGAGATTTACAGTAACTAGTAATCACTTGAGCAAAGGACTAAGCAAAGACAAGTGCACCGTCCAGTTGGAGATGCTTACTTGAGATGCTTTTTGTAAGCATGGGTTGTGGGGTGTGGAGTAGATGCTTGCAGATACTGTGAATGCTGACAGGGTTGGCTCCTTCCAAGTGTTCTGTACATTGCATAAACAAAAAACCTATACAGATACTTTGCAGACCACTTTTGTTTTAACATTGCCTTTGAATAGTGTTTTTTGTTTTCATTTATTTATTTATTTATTTATTTATTTAATATCATGTGGTGGTTTGAATATGCTTGGCCCTTGGGAAGTGGCACTCTTAGGAAGTGTGGCCTTGATAGAGGAAGTGTGGCACTGTGGAGGTGGCTTTGAGGCTCCTATGCTTGGGCTCCACCTAGTGTGGAAAGAGAGTCCCCTTCTGCTGCCTGTGCATCAAGATGTAGAGCTCTCTGCTCCTCCAGTACCATGTTTGCCTGCATGCTGCTATGCTTCCCCACCATTATGATTTTGGATTGAGCCTTTGAAACTGTAAGCTAGCCTCAATTAAGTGTTTTCCTTTATAAGAGTTACCTTGGTCATGGTGCCTCTCGACAGCAATGGAAACCCTAACTAAGATAGAAGTTGGTACAAGGGACTGGGGTATTGTTTTGATAGACTTGACAATGTTTTTGTTTGGAGGAATGTGGATTTTGGGACTTTGGATTTGGAGAACAGTGTAAAGCTTTGAGTGGAATTTAATGGGCCATCCTCGTAGTAGTGTGGAAGAATATTGAGTGCTATTTGAACTCTGGGGGCCTGGCTCAAGACATTTCAGAAGAGAAGAATGTTAGTGTTTGGTCTAGACACTGTTTTTCTAATATTTTAGTGGAGAATATGGCTGCTTTTGCCTTTGTTTGAAGAGTCTGCCTAAGGCTAAAGTTAAATTTAGATCAATTGCATTAGCAAAAGAAATCTCAAAAGATCCTAGCATAAATTCTGTTGTGTGGTCACTGATATTCATTCTTATGAAGTGCAATTTGGTAAAAAGGGTCAAGCTGAACAAGGAAAATTACAAAAGATTAAAATACAAAGATTAAAGGGGCACCAGGAAGTGGAATGGAATTAAGGAAGTGGTGCTCATGGGGCACAATCCCACCCAGCTAAACTTATTGTTTATGCATTTGCAGTTGAAGAAGGCATAGTTCTATCATGTTGGTTATTGTCATGATGTGGGTAGTGTTTTCATTTGTTTATAAGGAGATATAATTGTATGTAAAATTGATAAGGAATGGATTGTGATGACTATTCCTGATTGTCAACTTCACTATATCTGGAATGAACTACAATCCAGAAATGGAGGGCACACCAGTGATCTATATCTTGAAGCGTGGTGGCCATGCTTATAACGATCTTTGGAAAGGAATTAAAGAAAACCTTAGGTCCAGGCATGGTGGAATGCACCTTTAAGAGACAGATGCAGACCGCCGGATCCTGAAAGAAACAGACCGGATAAACAGTTCTCTGCACCCAAATCCCGTGGGAGGGAGAGCTAAACCTTCAGAGAGGCAGACAAGCCTGGGAAACCAGAAGAGACTGCTCCCTGCACACACATCTCGGATGCCAGAGGAAAAAGCCAAAGACCATCTGGAACCCTGGTGCACTGAAGCTCCCGGAAGGGGCGGCACAGGTCTTCCTGGTTGCTGCCGCTGCAGAGAGCCCCTGGGCAGCACCCCACGAGCGAACCTGAGCCTCGGGACCACAGGTAAGACCAAATTTTCTGCTGCAAGAAAGCTGCCTGGTGAACTCAAGACACAGGCCCACAGGAACAGCTGAAGACCTGTAGAGAGGAAAAACTACACGCCCGAAAGCAGAACACACTGTCCCCATAACTGACGGAAAGAGAGGAAAACAGGTCTACAGCACTCCTGACACACAGGCTTATAGGTCAGTCTACCCACTGTCAGAAATAGCAGAACAAAGTAACACTAGAGATAATCTGATGGCGAGAGGCAAGCGCAGGAACCCAAGCAACAGAAACCAAGACTGCATGCCATCATCGGAGCCCAATTCTCCCACCAAAACAAACATGGAATATCCAAACACACCAGAAAAGCAAGATCTAGTTTCAAAATCATATTTGATCATGATGCTGGAGGACTTCAAGAAAGACATGAACACACTTAGGGAAACACAGGAAATCATTAATAAACAAGTAGAAGCCTACAAAGAGGAATGGCAAAAATCCCTGAAAGAATTCCAGGAAAACACAATCAAACAGATGAAGGAATTAAAAATGGAAATAGAAGCAATCAAGAAAGAACACATGGAAACAACCCTGGATATAGAAAACCAAAAGAAGAGACAAGGAGCTGTAGATACAAGCTTCACCAACAGAATACAAGAGATGGAAGAGAGAATCTCAGGAGCAGAAGATTCCATAGAAATCATTGACTCAACTGTCAAAGATAATGTAAAGCGGAAAAAGCTACTGGTCCAAAACATACAGGAAATCCAGGACTCAATGAGAAGATCAAACCTAAGGATAATAGGTATAGAAGAGAGTGAAGACTCCCAGCTCAAAGGACCAGTAAATATCTTCAACAAAATCATAGAAGAAAACTTCCCTAACCTAAAAAAAGAGATACCCATAGGCATACAAGAAGCCTACAGAACTCCAAATAGATTGGACCAGAAAAGAAACACCTCCCGTCACATAATTGTCAAAACACCAAACGCACAAAATAAAGAAAGAATATTAAAAGCAGTAAGGGAAAAAGGTCAAGTAACATATAAAGGGAGACCTATCAGAATCACACCAGACTTCTCGCCAGAAACTATGAAGGCCAGAAGATCCTGGACTGATGTCATACAGACCCTAAGAGAACACAAATGCCAGCCCAGGTTACTGTATCCAGCAAAACTCTCAATTAACATTGATGGAGAAACCAAGATATTCCATGACAAAACCAAATTTACACAATATCTTTCTACAAATCCAGCACTACAAAGGATAATAAATGGTAAAGCCCAACATAAGGAGGCAAGCTATACCCTAGAAGAAGCAAGAAACTAATCGTCTTGGCAACAAAACAAAGAGAATGAAAGCACACAACCATAACCTTACATCCAAATATGAATATAACGGGAAGCAATAATCACTATTCCTTAATATCTCTCAATATCAATGGCCTCAACTCCCCAATAAAAAGACATAGATTAACAAACTGGATACGCAACGAGGACCCTGCATTCTGCTGCCTACAGGAAACACACCTCAGAGACAAAGACAGACACTACCTCAGAGTGAAAGGCTGGAAAACAACTTTCCAAGCAAATGGTCAGAAGAAGCAAGCTGGAGTAGCCATTCTAATATCAAATAAAATCAATTTCCAACTAAAAGTCATCAAAAAAGATAAGGAAGGACACTTCATATTCATCAAAGGAAAGATCCACCAAGATGAACTCTCAATCCTAAATATCTATGCCCCAAATACAAGGGCACCTACATACGTAAAAGAAACCTTACTAAAGCTCAAAACACACATTGCACCTCACACAATAATAGTGGGAGATTTTAACACCCCACTCTCATCAATGGACAGATCATGGAAACAGAAATTAAACAGTGATGTCGACAGACTAAGAGAAGTCATGAGCCAAATGGACTTAACGGATATTTATAGAACATTCTATCCTAAAGCAAAAGGATATACCTTCTTCTCAGCTCCTCATGGTACTTTCTCCAAAATTGACCATATAATTGGTCAAAAAACGGGCCTCAACAGGTACAAAAAGATAGAAATAATCCCATGCGTGCTATCAGACCACCACGGCCTAAAACTGGTCTTCAATAACAATAAGGGAAGAATGCCCACATATACGTGGAAATTGAACAATGCTCTACTCAATGATAACCTGGTCAAGGAAGAAATAAAGAAAGAAATTAAAAACTTTTTAGAATTTAATGAAAATGAGGATACAACATACTCAAACTTATGGGACACAATGAAAGCTGTGCTAAGAGGAAAACTCATAGCGCTGAGTGCCTGCAGAAAGAAACAGGAAAGAGCATATGTCAGCAGCTTGACAGCACACCTAAAAGCTCTAGAACAAAAAGAAACAAATACACCCAGGAGGAGTAGAAGGCAGGAAATAATCAAACTCAGAGCTGAAATCAACCAAGTAGAAACAAAAAGGGCCATAGAAAGAATCAACAGGACCAAAAGTTGGTTCTTTGAGAAAATCAACAAGATAGATAAACCCTTAGCCAGACTAACGAGAGGACACAGAGAGTGCGTCCAAATTAACAAAATCAGAAATGAAAAGGGAGACATAACTACAGATTCAGAGGAAATTCAAAAAATCATCAGATCTTACTATAAAAACCTATATTCAACAAAATTTGAAAATCTTCAGGAAATGGACAATTTCCTAGACAGATACCAGGTATCAAAGTTAAATCAGGAACAGATAAACCAGTTAAACAACCCCATAACTCCTAAGGAAATAGAAGCAGTCATTAAAGGTCTCCCAACCAAAAAGAGCCCAGGTCCAGATGGGTTTAGTGCAGAATTCTATCAAACCTTCATAGAAGACCTCATACCAATATTATCCAAACTATTCCACAAAATTGAAACAGATGGAGCCCTACCAAATTCCTTCTACGAAGCTACAATTACTCTTATACCTAAACCACACAAAGACACAACAAAGAAAGAGAACTTCAGACCAATTTCCCTTATGAATATCGACGCAAAAATACTCAATAAAATTCTGGCAAACCGAATTCAAGAGCACATCAAAACAATCATCCACCATGATCAAGTAGGCTTCATCCCAGGCATGCAGGGATGGTTTAATATACGGAAAACCATCAACGTGATCCATTATATAAACAAACTGAAAGAACAGAACCGCATGATCAGTTCATTAGATGCTGAGAAAGCATTTGACAAAATTCAACACCCCTTCATGATAAAAGTCCTGGAAAGAATAGGAATTCAAGGCCCATACCTAAACATAGTAAAAGCCATATACAGCAAACCAGTTGCTAACATTAAACTAAATGGAGAGAAACTTGAAGCAATCCCACTAAAATCAGGGACTAGACAAGGCTGCCCACTCTCTCCCTACTTATTCAATATAGTTCTTGAAGTTCTAGCCAGAGCAATCAGACAACAAAAGGAGATCAAAGGGATACAGATCGGAAAAGAAGAGGTCAAAATATCACTATTTGCAGATGATATGATAGTATATTTAAGTGATCCCAAAAGTTCCACCAGAGAACTACTAAAGCTGATAAACAACTTCAGCAAAGTGGCTGGGTATAAAATTAACTCAAATAAATCAGTTGCCTTCCTCTATACAAAAGAGAAACAAGCCGAGAAAGAAATTAGGGAAACGACACCCTTCATAATAGACCCAAATAATATAAAGTACCTCGGTGTGACTTTAACCAAGCAAGTAAAAGATCTGTACAATAAGAACTTCAAGACACTGAGGAAAGAAATTGAAGAAGACCTCAGAAGATGGAAAGATCTCCCATGCTCATGGATTGGCAGGATTAATATAGTAAAAATGGCCATTTTACCAAAAGCAATCTACAGATTCAATGCAATCCCCATCAAAATACCAATCCAATTCTTCAAAGAGTTAGACAGAACAATCTGCAAATTCATCTGGAATAACAAAAAACCCAGGATAGCTAAAACTATCCTCAACAATAAAAGGACTTCAGGGGGAATCACTATCCCTGAACTCAAGCAGTATTACAGAGCAATAGTGATAAAAACTGCATGGTATTGGTACAGAGACAGACAGATAGACCAATGGAATAGAATTGAAGACCCAGAAATGAACCCACACACCTATGGTCACTTGATTTTTGACAAAGGAGCCAAAACCATCCATTGGAAAAAAGATAGCATTTTCAGCAAATGGTGCTGGTTCAACTGGAGGGCAACATGTAGAAGAATGCAGATCGATCCATGCTTATCACCCTGTACAAAGCTTAAGTCCAAGTGGATCAAGGACCTCCACATCAAACCAGACACACTCAAACTAATAGAAGAAAAACTAGGGAAGCATCTGGAACACATGGGCACTGGAAAAAATTTCCTGAACAAAACACCAATGGCTTTCCTCTAAGATCAAGAATTGACAAATGGGATCTCATAAAACTGCAAAGCTTCTGTAAGGCAAAGGACACTGTGGTTAGGACAAAACGGCAACCAACAGATTGGGAAAAGATCTTTACCAACCCTACAACAGATAGAGGCCTTATATCCAAAATATACAAAGAACTCAAGAAGTTAGACCGCAGGGAAACAAATAACCCTATTAAAAAATGGGGTTCAGAGCTAAACAAAGAATTCACAGCTGAGGAATGCCGAATGGCTGAGAAACACCTAAAGAAATGTTCAACATCTTTAGTCATAAGGGAAATGCAAATCAAAACAACCCTGAGATTTCACCTCACACCAGTGCGATTGGCTAAGATCAAAAACTCAGGTGACAGCAGATGCTGGCGAGGATGTGGAGAAAGAGGAACACTCCTCCATTGTTGGTGGGATTGCAGACTGGTAAAACCATTCTGGAAATCAGTCTGGAGGTTCCTCAGAAAATTGGACATTGAACTGCCTGAGGATCCAGCTATACCTCTCTTGGGCATATACCCAAAAGATGCCTCAACATATAAAAGAGACACGTGCTCCACTATGTTCATTGCAGCCTTATTTATAATAGCCAGAAAATGGAAAGAACCCAGATGCCCTTCAACAGAGGAATGGATACAGAAAATGTGGTACATCTACACAATGGAATATTACTCAGCTATCAAAAACAACGAGTTTATGAAATTCGTAGGCAAATGGTTGGAAGTGGAAAATATCATCCTGAGTGAACTAACCCAATCACAGAAAGACATACATGGTATGCACTCATCGATAAGTGGCTATTAGCCCAAATGCTTGAATTACCCTAGATCCCTAGAACAAACGAAACTCAAGACGGATGATCAAAATGTGAATGCTTCACTCCTTCTTTAAATGAGGAAAAAGAATACCCTTGGCAGGGAAGGGAGAGGCAAAGATTAAAACAGAGACTGAAGGAACACCCATTCAGAGCCTGTCCCACATTTGGCCCATACATATACAGCCACCCAATTGGACTAGATGGATGAAGCAAAGAAGTGCAGACCGACAGGAGCCGGATGTAGATCGCTCCTGAGAGACACAGCCAGAATACAGCAAATACAGAGGCGAATGCCAGCAGCAAACCACTGAACTGAGAATAGGTCCCCTATTGAAGGAATCAGAGAAAGAACTGGAAGAGCTTGAAGGGGCTCGAGACCCCAAAAGTACAACAATGCCAAGCAACCAGAGCCTCCAGGGACTAAGCCACTACCTAAAGACTATACATGGACTGACCCTGGACTCTGACCCCATAGGTAGCAATGAATATCCTAGTAAGAGCACCAGTGGAAGGGGAAGCCCTGGGTCCTGCTAAGACTGAACCCCCAGTGAACTAGTTCATGGGGGGAGGGCGGCAATGGTGGGAGGGTTGGGAGGGGAACACCCATAAGGAAGGGGAGGGGGGAGGGGGATGTTTGCCCGGAAACCGGGAAAGGGAATAACACTCGAAATGTATATAAGAAATACTCAAGTTAATAAAAAAAAAAAAAAAAAAAGAACCCCCAAAAAAAAAAAAAAAAAAAAAGAGACAGATGCAGGCATATCTTTGAGTTAAAGGCCAGCATGGTACCGAACAAGTTCCAGGCAAAGAAAAGGTTAGGTCTAGTGTTGGTAGTATATGCCTGTAATCTCAGCACTCAGGAGAAAGAGGGATGAAGATTTCTGAGTTCAAAGAAATGTTACAGAGCAAATTTCAGAACATTCCAGATAAGGAAGCAGTTGGAAAACAGAAGCTAGTGAAGATGCAATAGAACAAGGGGACCATGTTTCAGCCACAGCAAGCAGCAGAACTCGGCAGCTTTGGCCATGTGGCTCTGGCTTTAGAGTCAAGAATCAAAGGGGTTACTGAGACAATTGATGGTGGTTACCTGGAACTAAGAAATTAGTGGTGATTAAGAAGAGATTGTCACTGAGGTGAAATCTTCTGAGAAGTATTTTCTGAGAGCACAAAGAAATCGTTTTCCATAGGTCATATCCCCTGCTGCAGGTGGACTTGATAATGTATAAAAATCACACAGGTGGTATTGGTTTTGAAGGCATGAGGAGGTCATAGAGAGCAGCTGAGGCTTGGCACTGTGAGAGGCCAGGAAAGGTCATTTGTGAAGGTGCAGCCGCCTCAGTAGCAGTTGAAGTTGAGGCTTAGCACCATGAAGAAAGCCAATGAGAGGCTATTGGTGAAAGTGCAGCCTAGTTGCAGTGGAAGAGCCCAGCTTGTTGGTGATACCAGTACCATGGGATGGCCACCAAGAACAGAAGCAGCAATGGAGTAGAGTCAGCCAGAGCCTACATCACTTCAGAGGGCAGAGCTGGAGAAGTGACTCAAGCCCTTTGGAGGAGCCCAGAAGATCATGTATGGATCCCAATAATTGGAACAAGCCCTTTGAAGTTGAAGTTGCCTTTGATATCCCCTAAGATGTTAGAGATGCCAGAGTGGTGGGATACCTGCTGAGGAAAGCTGATAAGCTGAGTGGAAATAGCTCAAAAGAAAGACATTGTTGCAGTCAACAAAGATGAAAGGAGTTGGAGATCTGAAGTGCATTTTGACACTAGACATGGAGATGTAAAGTTTGGAGTTTGCCTAGCTGGTTCTTGGTCTTGCTTTGGTCCAGTATTTTCTAACTGTGCTCCCTTCCCTATGATTTGGAATGGGAATGAATGTCCTGTGACTGGATATGTTGGAAGTATGTGGTCTGCTTTTTTTAATTTTAATTTTATAGGAAATTACAATTAAGCGATTGCATGAATTTCAGAATAGTGTTTGAACTTTGGACTTTTAAACATTGTTGAAACTGTGATAGACTATAGGGACTTTTGAAGTTGGACTGAATGTATTTTGCATTATGTTATGGCATGTATGGACTCATATGTTTGAACAATCCTCACCTATCCAGTGAGGATATCCCTCCATTTGCCTCTGATCTGATGTCGATTTTATTTCCTCTTCTGAGTGAGATTTGCGCATTCTCCCGTGGGCCCTCCTTATTACTTAGTGTCTTTGAGTATGGATTGTAGCATGGTTATCCTATACTTTATGGCTACTGTCTACTTACAAGTCACACATGTCTTTCTGGGTGTGGCTTACCTCACTCAGGATGGTATCTTCTAGTTCCATGTATTTGCCTGCAAGTTTCACGATATCTTTGTTTTTAATAGCTGAATAGTATCCCATTGTATAGATGCACTATATATTTTTATCCATTCATCAGTTGAGGGACATTCAGGTTCCACTTTCTGGCTATTACAAATAAAGCTGCTATGAACATATTTGAGCAAGTGTCCTTATGGTATAGTAGGCATCTTTTGGGTATATGCCCAGGAGTGGTATAGCTGGATCTTGAGGTAGAATTATTCTCAAATTTCTGAGAAAACACCAAGTTGACTTCCAGAGTGGTTGTACACGTTTGCACTCCCACCAGCAATTGGGGGGTTTTCACCTTGCTCCACATCCTTGCCAGCATGTGCTGTCCCTTGAGTTTTTGATCTAAGCTATTCTTATTGGTGTAAGGTGGGACCTCAGAGTGGTTTTAATCTGCATTTCCTTGATGACTAAGGGTGTTGATCATTATTTAAGTGCTTCTTGACTGTTGAGTTTCTACTATTGAGAATTCTCTTTTTAGTTCTGGACCCATTTTTTTAACTGAGTTTTTTGGTTTGTTGTGGTTTAATTTCTTGAGTTCTTTATATATTTTGGATATTAGTTCTGTGAGATGAGAAATTGGTGAAGATCTTCTCACATTCTGTATGCTGCCATTTTGTCCGATTGATGGTGTTCTTTGCCTTACAAAAGCTTTTCAGTACCATGAAGTCCCATTTATTGATTGTTGGGTTTAGGGCCTTAACTATTGGTGTTCTGTTCAGGAATTTGTCTCCTCTGCCAATGTGTTCAAGGGAGTTCCCCACTTTCTATTAAATTTAGTGTGTACAGTTCTGTGTTGAGGTCTTTGATCCACTTGGACTTGAGTTTTGTGCAGGATGATAGATATGGGTGTGTTTGCATTCTTTTACATGCAGGCATCCAGTTAGACAAGCACTATTTGTTGAAGATGCTTTCTTTTTTCCATTGTGTGGTTTTGGCTCCTTTGTTAAAATTCGTGTCCACAGGTGTGTGGATTTATTTCTGGGTCTTCAATTCTATTTATTGATCCACCTGTCTTTTCTATGCCAATACCATGCAGTTTTTTTTTTTTATTACTATTGCTCTGTAGTACAGCTTGGAATCACTGATGGTGATGCCTCCAGAGTTCTTTTATTGTACTTGATTGCTTTAGCTATTCTGGGTTTTTCCATATGAAGCTCAGAATTGCTCTTTCAAGGTCTGTAAATAAATGTGTTGGAACTTTGATCAGAATTGCATTGAATCTGTAGATTGCTTTTGATTTATGACCATTTTTACTATGTTAATCCTGCTAGTATATGAGCTTGGGAGTGGTTTCTATATCATATATACCTCAGTCTCTTTCTTCAGAGACTTGAAGTTCTTGTCTTATAGGTCTTTCATTTGCTTGGTTAGAGTTACACTAAGATTTTTTTATATTATTTTTGGCTGTTGTAAAGGGTGGTTTTCCCCTAATTTCTTGCTCATCCTGTTTGTTTGTATCAAGGAGGGCTACTGATGTTTTTTTGAGTTAATTTTGTATCTAGCCACCTTCTTGAAGATGTTTACCAGCTGTAGGTGTTCTCAGGTCAAATTTTTGGGATCACTTATATATGCAATCATATCATCTGCAAATAGCAATATTTTGATATCTTCCTTTCCAATTTTATGCTCTTGATATCCTTTAGCTGTTTTATTGCTCTAGCTAGAACTTTACATACTATGTTGAATAGATATGGAGAGTAGACAGCCTTGCCTTGTCCCTAATTTGAATGGAATTGCTTTGTTTCTCTTCATTTAATTTAATGTTTAGTTCGATTTCTTTAAGAAGGCACTTAATACTTTCCTCTTAGCATTGCTTTCATTGTGTCCCATTAGTTTCGATATGTTGTGCCTTCTTAAATTGTAGAAAGCCTTTAATTTTTTTCCCCTTTATTCAGTGGCCAGTGAGTAGAGAGGTCTTTGGTTTCCATTAGTTTGTTTCTGTAGTTGAAGTCCAGCTTTAATACATGATGGTGTGATAGGATACAAGGAGTTATTTTAATTTTGTAGTTGTTCAGGCTAATTTGTGACAGATTATACGGTCAATTTGGAGAAGGTGCTATGAAGGTCTGAGAAGGGATATTCTTTTGTGTTTGCGTGAAATGCTCTGTAGATATGTTAGTTCCATTTGAGTCCAGAGCAGGTGGCAGTCCTCTGCTGTATATGTGTTGGGGGCCTCATCTCAGCTGGTGTATGCTGCCCAGTTGGTGGTCCAGTGTCTGAGAGATCTCGGGGTCCAAGTTTGTTGAGACTGCTGGTCCTCCTACAGATGACCAATGATTACTAATTTATATTATTTTGATGTTGGTTGTGGTGGTGGTGGTGGTGGTGGTGGTGGTGGTGGTGGTGGTGGTGGTGGTGGTGTGTGTGTGTGTGTGTGTGTGTGTGTGTGTGTTTCCTTTGGTGTAGTATTATTTCCTGTGTTTTCTTGAGTGTAGTTAACTTACTGAGTTGGGAGTTTTTCTTCTAGAATCTTCTGTAAGGTTTGAGTTTTTTGGATAAATATTAAGTTTGGTTTTGTAATGGAATATCTTGTTTTCTCCATCTATAGTGATTTAAAGTTTTTCTGGGTGTAGAAGTCTGTGCTGACATCTGTGGTCTTTTAGAGAGTGCAAGATAACTAACTGCCCAGGCCCTGCTGGCTTTTAGTCTTTCTTGAGAAGTAGGGTGTAATTTTATATTTCTATCTTTATATATTATTTAGCCTTTGCCCCTTGCAGCTTTTAATATTCTCCTTTGTTCTTTACATTTAGTGCTTTAGTTATTATGTAGTGGGAGGATTCTCTTTTTCTGGTCCCATCTACTTGGTATTATGAAAGCCTCTCCTATCTATAGAGGCCTATCTTTCTTTAGGTTGAAAAGTTTTTCTTCTATGATTTTGTTGAAAATACTTTGTGATCCTTGGAGCTGGGACTTTTTACCTTCTTATTCCCATTATTCTTAGGTTTGGTCTTTTTACAATATCCCAAATTTCCTGGATGTTTTGTGTTAGGAAATTTTTAGATTTGACATTTTCTTTGACAGACGTATCAATTTCTTCTATTGCATCTTCTATTCCCGAGAGTCTTCCATCTCCTGGATTCTGTTGGTGATGCCTGTATCTGTTGTTCCTGTTCTTTTCTTAGGTCTTCTATCTCTAGGTTCCTCTCAGTGTTTTCTTTATTGCTTCTGTTTCCATTGTCAAGTCTTAAGCAACTTTTTTTCATTTCCTTCATCTGTTAAATTGTATTTATATTTGTAATGGGTTCATTAGCTTCCTTTTTAAAGGCCTCTGCCTATTTTTTTGATGTTGTTTGTTTTTTAGTTTTTAGTTTTTTTAATTTTCCTGTATTTTTTGAGGGATTATCCACTTTATCTTTAAAGGTGTCTGTCATCTTTATAAGGTTGGCTTTAAGGTCATGTTCTTGTGCTTTGGCTGTTAGGATATCCAGGGCTTGCTGTTGTGGGGTTTTCCTCTGTAGTTACCATGTTGCACAGGCTCTTGCTCTTAAGCTGTCCTCTAGTCATCTTGTTATCCCTGGATGTTCCTGATGTAGCAGGTCTCCCAGAAGGTGATGCAATCCTGGATGCTTTCGATTCAGCAGACTTTTCTGGTGGGCAGTTTTGGGTTGAACAATGACACTTAGCAGGTAGTGCATGTCTCAGTGTAGCTGGGAGTGCCCCGGGGGACTTGGCATGCAGGGAATGGAGGTGGGGTGTCTAACATGGATGTTCCTGGTGCAGTAGGGTGGTGGAGGCAAGTGGAGCAGTGGTGGTTGGACATTGGAGCTCAGGGATGAGGGGTGTGAGGTTGTTGCAACAGCATCTCAGGGTAGCTGGGTATAGCCAAGGGGATTCAGCTGGCAGGGAACTGGGAATGAGAAAGGTCTATCCAATGTTCTGGTGCAGCAGGCTGGTGGAGTGGTGGTCTGACAGTGAAGCTGGGGGTGGGGGCAGCGAGCAGTTAAAATGAACAGTGGTTTTTGTTTTTGTTTGTTGTTGTTGCTGTTTTTTTAACTTCCAGATTTGTTGTGTATGTAATTTGTTGTGCTTGCCAGCTGTTGTTCTATTGCTTTTGTCCTTTATCCTTTGAGATCCCTTTTATAGCTTTTGAGGGTTGGTGTACAGTTTTCTTTCTTATGAGCATTTTGGATAAACTTATCTTGGAGATAAATATTCTCTCCTGTACAAGGTTTATCGGGTTTTCTTTAGCCCAACAATTTGTATTTTCATGCCATTATAGCACTCAGAATATACATTGTATTATAAATTCACCAGATTATTTTTATCATGTATGATAATTACCTGGATCTCATATAATTATGATTGATCTTGATTGATTTATTATCTCCAATATTATATAGATTATTAGTTTCAATAACTTGCAGTGTTTTTTAAAATTTATATAAATAGCAGTTTAATGTGGACCAATGGGAAAATTAAAAGCAGACATAATTGAAAGTACATTTATAATTCTTTCAAAATTGCTTCTCACAGTATGTATTTTTTGTTTGGGTTTAATAAAATATTTTAAAATACATTTTAAGCGAAAAAGTTAAGGGTAGGAAAGAGGTCTTAGTGAAGAAGCAAGAAAAACATCTGAGAACATGAATTTAGGTTTTGTGAGAATCTTACTTCATTGTTTTTATAATAGTCATATGTCATATTTTTATTAAAAAAGAAGTATAATTAAGTATGCATATGTGTGAAAAATACTGGAGCTAACAGACATTATAAACCTAGCAGTCCTGACATATCTACAGACCATCTTACCCAAACACAAAATAATAGATCTTCATGTATTAATTCTCATGGAACTGTCTTGAAAGTTGACCACATATATCACAACATAAATCTCAACAGATTAAAAAAAACCTGAAATCATCTCTTGCATCCTATTAGACCACCGCAGATTAAAATTGTGTTTCAACAACAACAGAACAGCGGAAGCCTACACAAACTGAACAACTCTTGAAGGACTGCTGGGTCAAGGCAGAAATGAAGAAGAAATTAAAGATTTCCTAGAATTCAGTGACAATGAATGCACAACATACCCAAACTTATGGGATCCTGTGAAAGGAGCACTAAGAGGAAAGTTCACAGCACTAAGTGCCCTCATACTTAGTGTAGAAATCTCATACTAGCAAATTAACAGTGCACCTAAAAGCTTTAGAACAAAAGGAAGAACCTAAACACGTTTGCACATGTACTTTTATCTGATTCTGTGTATTCATATGCATGGGTGGAGATCAGCGGACGTCTCTCAGGAATTGTGGCTCTCTTCTCCTGTTATGTTGGTTCTGGAGATCAAAGTCAGGTTGTCAGCCTTGCAACAAGTACACTTTACCCTCTGAGCCTTCTTGCCAATATGATTTTGAATGTGTTATCTTCTAACCATTGTTAAAAAACCTTAATGAAATTCCAAGGCTCTTGTTGGGTAATTGACAGGTTTATAATAGATAAGGTCATTGGGATTCAGAAAGGTAAGGTATTTTTACTGTAAACAAAGTTAATGATCTTGAGATTCCTAGTAAATATCTGAGGAAAGGCATGATGCCTTACCTATGGCATTACATAATATATCCAGGTCTTAATAAGCCTGCTTTATTTGTATTTTAAAATAAAATATCTCTCTATGAAAGGAATATTATGTATATATTGTCAGCATTCACAGAAAATGTTAATTGTGTTGGAATGTTATGTTTTAAACTGGTATGAAGCTCCTTTCTCTTTTCAAGTCTCAACACTTTCCCTTGTCTTTTTAACCTGCCTCGATTTCTTCCTCTGAGAGTTTGATTCTTTAATCTTAAGAATGATTGAGGTCCTAAGTTCTGTTTTCCATTTTTTTCTACCTTGAATAGGGATATAGGACCTACCTAAACAGGAATCTCGGTCAGCTTTGCCTAATATGGCTGGCATGGGAAAGTTGGAGTTTGCGTATTAGAAGTTCATTATTTGAAGAAAAGCTGGAAGAGAGGATATTACTTAAGACATCAAAGCGTGTAGAAGCAATAAAGCATATTGTAGATTATTATGGGTAATATTAGTACCAAAAGTACTTATTAGCAGGGCCTTTTAATCATGAGATGCCTGATAACTATGTTAGTAGATAAGTGAAACTAAAGGCAGAGGCTAACAGATTTAATTTGGCTATATGTAAATCTTAGAGCATTCTGCTCCAGTTGTCAGAAAGACACAAAGAACTCTAGTACTGGTAGAGGCTTACTTTATGGTATTAATAGAAGTCTTTAAAATACCCTTCCTCTATTAGATAATTTTTTAACCTAGGCAATCTGTCTCAATGCCCAAATTCTTAACTCTTACAGAATCCACTTTCATAGTAATTAAGGTAATGTAAACCAAACTGGTGCAACATGTGACTCTGTATGTACTTACCTTTCTATCTATACCTATACCTATACCTATACCTATACCTATGTCTACATCTATTTCTATATCTACATCTACATCTATATCTACATATACATCTATATCTATATCTACATCTATATCTATATATAAATGTACATCTATATCTTTATCTATATCTATATCTAAATGTACATCTATATCTTTATCTATATCTAAATGTACATCTATATCTATATCTACATGTACATCTATATCTTTATCTATATCTATATCTACATGTACATCTATATCTTTATCTATATCTATATCTACATGTACATGTACATCTATCTTTATCTATATCTATATCTATATCTACATGTACATGTACATGTACATCTATATCTACATGTACATCTATCTTTATCTATATCTATATCTATATCTACATGTACATGTACATCTACATCTATATCTACATGTACATCTATATCTATATCTACATGTACATGTATATCTACATCTATATCTATATCTACATGTACATCTATATCTACATTTATATCTATATCTACATCTACATCTATATCTACATGTACATCTGTGTCTATATATCTCTATCTCTATATCTATCTATGTTAGGAAATAAATCTGAATCTAGTATATACTTTGAAACAAATTAATGTTTTAGAGCACAATATAAATCTTGACCATTTGAGGCACACAGGAACTCAGAAAGTATCCTGGCCAGAGATCACTGTTGAATAAATTACTAACAAATGTACTCTAGCAGGAAGGGCAGTGAACCAAGGTAAAATAGTGGGCTACACCTTGTAATAATGTACAAAGAAAGGAATAAAACGTGCTGTTAAGTTTAAGTAAAATTGATAATTTCTTTTTAAACTTGGGGAGAAAGGAGAACAAAAGTAAGCTTAGGCTATATTCTTGGTTGGAGGAAATTACAGCTGCTAGGGAAAATGAACAAGTATAACCTGCTAAAGCACTACTCACAACCTAGTGTTTATTGCATGCTAGAACGTTGTAAGACAAAGTTAAAGAAATATGTAGTTGATGCATTTTTTAGGGAATGCAAGAGGAAGGATTGAAATGAGGAAGTGTGAAAATCAAGGGGGAATTTGAGCTTTATCTTTATAGATGCTTTTGAATAATCATAATTTCCTATATTACTTAAGTGCATTTTTGGCTATAAGAAATTTCACAGAAAATATATCGGTGTTATTTTGTTATGGCAAAATACCTGAAATGAAAACATTAAGTCAAGAAAGGTTTATTTTTGGCTCATGATATCAGAGGGTCCTGTTCCAATTTGTTCTTTGTATGGTGACGTGGCAGAAAGTCATATCAGAGGAAAGGTATGATTTCATTCGTAGCAGCCATAAAGGGGAGAGAGGAGTTAAGAGAAAGGGAGAGGAACACTAAGAAAGAGGAGAAAGGCTCTAATAAGAAACAGTCCCAGCAATTTACCTTTAGCTAGGAACACCATTTCGAGTTTGCCCCATCTCTCAATGGTGCATTGAATTGAGCTCTCATGATGCAGTCACTTCCCAAAAGGCTTGCCTTTGAAAATTGATTCAGCATTTAATTGGGAACTAAGACTTCAGTCTTGAACCTTTTGGAGGATACTTCATATCCAAACTATACCAGAACATCAATAATAATGAAAGCATCGAATAGTATATAATGATTAAATTTTGGAAACACATGGTAAAGGGATGGGGGTAATCATAAAAAACATATAGCCCTTGATTTTTGTTGTTGCTGTTGTTAAGGAATCTTTTACATGTTTCCAATAAAATAAAAACAAAAACCAAAGACTTGGTAAACTACACCTTAGAAACTAATGGCTAACATTGAACATACTAAACTGAAATCTAAGATTAGCTTTGAGATACAATATATATTTTAACAAATGGAAAGTATAGAGAAGATGTATAAACTCAATTATTATATTAAAGTGATATTTGAGACTGAATGATATCTTAACAGTGTTTTGGGAAGGTAGAGGACAGGAATTGGAGCTACAACCTAATGTAACAATGTCCACAGTTACATACTTAAGGAATATTGAGGTAGAGAACAGATCTGGAATAAAGGGGTTTGCCTCATCAAAAATATACATCTTTTTGCGTTCCACAAGAACAAAACAAAAAAAAATACAGGTAATAAATGAACTGAAGACTGGTATTCTTGTGGAAGTGACTTTTAACTGAGAGGGAATATCAGAGGAAAGATATGATTACTCATACCAGTGAAAACAAACTCATTTTATCCGTTAAAACTTTCAAGTTGGTAAATAGGATAGATTGCAAATCTTCATACTGTGTGGCAAATGTGTATACTGGATATGCAATGACTTAGGCTCAAAATACAAACATAGTCACAGGAAATGTGAATAGAGTGACAGGTAAAGTGACAGGAGGAACAGGATTTGTTATCGAATAAGATAGGCTTTACATTATAAACATTACAAGAAAATAAGGTATGATGGTTTGTATGTGCTCTGCCGAGGGAGTGACACTATTCAAAGGTGTGTCCCTGTTGGAGTAGGTGTGTCACTGTGAGGGTGCCATCCCAGCTGCCTGGAAGCCATTATTGTGCTAGCAGCCTTCAGATGAAGATGTAGAGCTCTCATCTTAGCCCCTTCTGCACCATGCCTGACTGGATGCTACCATGCTCTGCTCCCAGGTTGATGATAATGGACTGAACCTCTGAACCTGTATGCCAGCCCTGATTAAATGTTGCCTTGATCATGGTATCTATTCAGAGCAGTAAAACCCTAACTAAGATAGTAGGCAATAATCCACTCCAAAAATATGAGAATTATTCTTGTACCTTGTATATTAATTAAATCAGCTCTCAAAAAAGAGAAACTGCAAAATATGAAAGAATAAGTCAACATTGGTAATTTGGAGGCCTAAACCTTCTTTATTCCGGACTTTTCAGAATCATAAAACATGTAGAAATGTTGACTTTATTTACATTAAAGTATAAACTCTTACTTTGGGGGCAACAATGTTATTTTAATGTGCTTTTTGACATTAATGAACATTGAATGTACCATAGGTTAACAACATTCTTGTATATTCTGAAGACTAAGAATACAAATATTTTGCCACTTATCATGAACCATCATACACTGAAAATGTCTTAAGTTAAAAGCTCATTTAATTCACCTGCCACACATATTAGTATGATAGCATGCTGTAGAGTGCTACTCATTTGTTTTTATACTTGTGATCACATGGCTGACTGGGAGCTTTGACTGCCCAGCATTAGGAGAATATCTTACTACATATGTCTTGGGGACAAGAGCAGAATTCCAAATTATGTATATGATTTATACTGAAGACCTATTTCTTTCATATCACTAAAAGGTGAAAAAAAATCATAAATGAATTTATAAGTCAGGGAACAGATGCAATGAAAACAGCCTTCTTTGATATGGTTAAGTAGGAATGAACAAACTCAATCCAAAACCAACAATTGAGGAGAAAAACTAGACATAGAGAAACAGATAAATAAAAACAACAAAGGTGCTAAAAGTTTTTAACTTACATACATTAGTTAAAAAATAAATGCTGTTGGCATGTATTTAACTATCTAACATTAAATGACTGAGATTGTATTGGGGAAGGAAAAAGCTAAGGTGTATGTAGTATGCAGTATGTATGTAGTAAATAAACAAAAAATAAAATAAGAGCTAGGAAACAGCAATCCAGTCCTTCCCCTATAAACAGCTAAGAACATTATTTAAAAAAATTACAGAAAGTTTTCTCAATGCTTAAAGAATAAAGAGATCAGTAAATTAAAGTTACATTGAAGGTCATCCATATGGTGATAATTTAAGTAGATTGAATTTTTGTTAGCTTTGTAATTGTCTTTACTTCCTTGTAAGGGTTTGTTACATACTGACATTTTCAGCTACTCATTTTCTTTCATATATTGAATTTGGGTCTGGCTTAGAATTGTAAGATGCTTGATTTTTTTAATATAGATCATGTAGGTTACATTCAAGTCTTTTCACATTGCAAAATGTTTGACATAGGTTTCTGTAGGCTTCAATTTTTCAAAACCTACTTTTAATATGGGTTCTTAAATGCTTTAACCTCCTCCCTTCTATCCCACCACCCACCAGAGTGAGTGGAAAAGCAAGGTTAAGAGGAATTGGACCTGTTTCGGAATTGTTCTTTGGAGCAAATCCAATTTGTGTTGTTAGGAAATCAGTTCAGTTCACAAGAATCAGCAGCAGTCGCTCAACCCAGTAGTAAATGCTTCATGAATATACCAGCAGTCCAGTTCCTTAGTGTGAGGATAGCAAACACAAATTAGCATTGATGGCAGGACCTAGCAGAAACAGCCAGACCTCAGCTGAAATAGCATGAGTCAGCAGGATTAAGACCTGGAGTGATTAAGACCAGCAGGGACTCCTGGAGTTCTTTGCTACGTCTTTCTCAGTGAAGTGTAGATCAGCACAGAGGAAGACAAGAGACCAAGAAGCTTTGTAACTCTGGCTATGCAAGCCCTCCTTCACTGTCCACTGAGTCCTGTTTATTCTCCTGTAAACATCACCTGTCCTCTCACTGGTCTTGCCTCATATGAGAGTCTGTTTTAGCAAAACTTCATGTGAGTCTGTATCAGTTGACATCACTCTGTCAATCAGCCCAAGTCCCAGGAAGTGGCAAGAAGCCACCAGAAGGTTTTTGGTGTTCTACTTTGTAGTCACAACAAACAGAGCTCAGCAACTCAATGTAAGGTGAATCAATATACGCATGTTGTTAGTGAGGAATCTTCCCATGGTTCTTTCTCATGCTTGCTTTATTAAATCATCCTTTCACCTTGTCTGCCTCAGCAAAGTGTTCCTCACTTATGTGCTTTAGCAAACTATACCTTCGTCTGTGTCTGCTTTAGTGAAACATTCTTTGATATAACTGACTTTCCAAAGAAACCAGAAGTTTCCACTTTAGGTTTCTGTAATTAAAAGGAAATTAAAGGGAAAATAGTTCTGGGCAACTGGATTGGTGTACCATTTACCCCTAACAAGCATTATTGTTTCTTGATGAATTTGAATTTAGTGCTATCAGAGGCTCTATGATATTTGGGAAGCAAGTCTTATAGGTGTTAAGAAATGGTATGTTACATGCTGTTCCATCATGTCCAAGATATGCCTTCTTCATTGCTTATATGTATAAGATTTATTACTTGATAACATATTACTATATATTGCATATAGAATTTTTAAATTTCTATACTGTGGTGGTTTGAATAGGAATGGCCTCCAAAGACTCATGTGTGCTAATGTTTGGCCCATAGGGAGTGGTACCATTAGGAGGTGTGGCCTTGTTGGATGATGAGTGTCATTGTGAAGGCGGGTTTTGAGATCTTACATGCTTAAGCTATGCCCACTTGACACTGTCTCCTTCTGCTGCCTTCAGGTCAAAACTAGAACTCTCAGCTCCTTCTTCACCACCATGTCTACCTGAGTGCTACAATGTTTCCCACTATGAAGATAATGAATCTTTGAAGTTGTAAGCCAGTGTCAAGTAAATGTTTTTCTGTATAAGAATTGCTGTGGTCATGGTGTCTATTCACAGCAATAGAATTATAACTAAGACATACATCGTTAATGTGCACATACACATAGACATACAAACACTCCCTACATATTTGTGTGTGTATATGTGTATGTGTATATATATATATATGTATATGTATATAATATACACATACATACACACACTTTGTGTATATGCAGGACTAGAATTATACCCGTTGTCTCATTTATACCTGGAATTGAGCTGCTTCATCAGCCCTAAATATGCCATATTGTCATTAGTATTCTGTGTGAAAAATTTTTTGCAATTTATTCTTATTTTTGGATAGATATTACAGAGTCAGGTGCTACTATCTTTATTCACCATGAAAAGAAGGTAACTGCTGTTTTTTCAGTTCTAAAACAATGCTACTTTTTTAGTAGATAATGTACTTCCAAAGACCAGCCTCAGCTTGAAGAGGGGTTTTGAGTAAAGGTGTTTGAAGAATGGTGGAACAAATAAATGAAGTCAAATCACAGGTCCAAGCTGATGGCCTGTGTTCTGCTTGAGGCAGCTTTCTGAGGCAGTTTTTCAGACTGTTCTATGTTCTGCTTTCTCTAGAGATTTCCAGACAGCTCTCTGCTTGAGATAGCTTTTTGCAATTCTAAAAACTCTCTAGATCATCTCTTGCAGTCCAGTCTTTTATTTACATATCAATTCCATCATTACCCCAGGTTCTCTTTTGATTGCCTTATGAGTTAGCATTCCATGACCTTAGCCCCTCATTCTTAGAAAGAGACAGAAAGTATAAGCACAGACAATAAGATTGCTGAGAGAGACCCTGCCCTGAAATTACCTTTACTACTCTGCCTGGGCCAGGACCTAAACTCCCTCTGTCCCAGGATGACTTTGAACTCAGGAATCTGCTTCCCATTGCAAACATAAACAAAAACCTTAGCTGGGTGGGATCTTGCCCTGTGATCACCACTTCCTTAGTATTTCCTTAGTATTATAAAAAATAATCTTTTTATTTCCTTCCTTAGTATCCTTCTGATAAGCTGTCTCATAGTGCAGCTGCTTCTGTTCTGTTAGATCTGTGAAGCTCCTTATATATACTGTTCATATTTCGTCCTTGTATTTTACATAGCTGAGAAATTATATTTTTGAACTCATGTTTTCACCATTCTTTTTCACAGCCTCAAGGGCTGTTCTGAAGATTAAGGCATTCTTCCTACCTTTCTGCTGAGACATTAGATACATCCTCATCTCCTGGACTCCTGCTGTCTCTGATCACCATGGAGTCATTAACTTTGGCCGAGGGGACATTTCTCGAACGAGGAACATGAAAATATATATTATTATACAAACAAGCATTATACCCACAGTAACCATCAACAGTCATGGAGGCCCACACCCTGCTTACTCTGTCCTTAGGGAGGGAACCATGTCATTCCATCCATTGCATGGCCAAGCAGGACTCAGCAATCTATTTTTAATATGAAAGGTATCCCCACCAAATGGTTTCTCCCTGTAGCAATGGCTGTCCTAGAGCTTACTCTGTAATAAGTCTGGCCTTGAACCCACAGAGATAGGCTTGCCTCTGCCTCCCAAGTGCTGGGATTAAAGGAATTGATCTCCATAACCTGTGAAATTGAATCTAGTCATTTTTCCACCCTAGGGATAGTTTTTATCTGTAGTCTGGACAGGGTTTGTACTTGATAGCCTCCTGTTTCAGCCACTTCAGATTGAAGTGATGTGTTGCCATGCCTGGCTTTTATTCTCTTTTAACCGTATGTGTAGTTGTGATTTTCTTTTATTTATGAAATGAATGATAAGAAGCTATCTATAGCTGTCTTAGTTAAGGTTCTATTGCTGTAAAGAGACACCATTATCATGGAAACTCTTATAAAAGAAAACATTTAATTGAGGCTGGCTTACAGTTTCAGAGGTTTAGTCCATTATCATCATGACAGGACGCATGTTGACACATAGGCAGACACGGTTAGAGAAGGGTGTGAAAGTTCTCTCTTGATCTGCAGGGAGCAGAAGGAGACTGTGTCAAATAGTGGGTGTAGCTTGAGCATATCCCATCAAGCCCATAGCCACAGTGGCACACTTTCTCCAATAAGGCCAGAACTACTCTAACTCTTTTTTTTTTTTTTTAATTATTAACTTGAGTATTTCTTATATACATTTCAAGTGTTATTCCCTTTCCCGGTTTTCAGGCAAACATCCTCCTCCCCCCTCCCCTTCCTTATGGGTGTTCCCCTCCCAACCCTCCCCCCATTGCCGCCCTCCCCCCCATAGTCTAGTTCACTGGGGGTTCAGTCTTAGTAGGACCCAGGGCTTCCCCTTCCACTGGTGCTCTTACTAGGATATTCATTGCTACCTATGGGGTCAGAGTCCAGGGTCAGTCCATGTATAGTCTTTAGGTAGTGGCTTAGTCCCTGGAAGCTCTGGTTGCTTGACATTGTTGTACTTTTGGGGTCTCGAGCCCCTTCAAGCTCTTCCAGTTCTTTCTCTGATTCCTTCAACGGGGGACCTATTCTCAGTTCAGTGGTTTGCTGCTGGCATTCGCCTCTGTGTTTTCTGTATTCTGGCTGTGTCTCTCAGGAGCGATCTACATCCGGCTCCTGTCGGTCTGCACTTCTTTGCTTCATCCATCTTGTCCAATTGGGTGGCCGTATATGTATGGGCCACATGTGGGGCAGGCTCTGAATGGGTGTTCCTTCAGTCTCTGTTTTAATCTTTGCCTCTCCCTTCCCAGCCAAGGGTATTCTTTTTCCTCATTTAAAGAAGGAGTGAAGCATTCACATTTTGATCATCCGTCTTTACTCTAACTCTTAATATTACCTATAATCCTAGTCTCTGGTCCCCCATAGGCTTATAGCTACATCAATAATATAAAATGTATTTAGTCCAACATTAAAAGTCTCCATAGTCACTAGATGGATGAAGCAAAGAAGTGCAGACCGACAGGAGCCGGATGTAGATCGCTCCTGAGAGACACAGCCAGAATACAGCAAATACAGAGGCGAATACCAGCAGCAAACCACTGAACTGAGAATAGGTCCCCTATTGAAGGAATCAGAGAAAGAACTGGAAGAGCTTGAAGGGGCTCGAGACCCCAAAAGTACAACAATGCCAAGCAACCAGAGCTTCCAGGGACTAAGCCACTACCTAAAGACTATACATGGACTGACCCTGGACTCTGACCCCATAGGTAGCAATGAATATACTAGTAAGAGCACCAGTGGAAGGGGAAGCCCTGGGTCCTGCTAAGACTGAACCCCCAGTGAACTAGTCTATGGGGGGAGGGCGGCAATGGTGGGAGGGTTGGGAGGGGAACACCCATAAGGAAGGGGAGGGGGGAGGGGGATGTTTGCCCGGAAACCGGGAAAGGGAATAACACTTGAAATGTATATAAGAAATACTCAAGTTAATAAAAAAAAAAAAAAAGTCTCCATAGTCTATAATAGTCTTAAACTTGTTTTAGAAATCCAAAGTTCAAAATCTCTTTTGAGATTCATGTGTTCTCTTAACTGTTCTACTATGTAAGATCAAATTCAAAAGGCAGATCATACACTTTTAACATACAATGGCACAGGATATACATTAACATTCCAAAATACAGGGGAGGAACATAGTAAAGAAATTCTGAACCAAAGAAGGACCAAAAAACATCTAGGCAAACTTCAAACTCTTCAATTCCATGTCTGATGTCAAAATGCTCTTTCTCCTGTGCTGGTTTCATTCCCTATTAGCAGTTCTCTTGGTAGATATCCCATGGCTTTGTAATCTCAACAATCTTGGGCTTCCAAGTCAATCTAGGCTTCACCTTCAGTTTCACTCAGTGACCTCTCTAGGCTTTCATGCAGGGGCACCTTTGGCACACACCTGCCCTCAGTGACTTCCCTTAGTTGTGGAGGAGATTCCACACCCTCTTTCTTCTATTCTTGACTCTACAGCAGCAGAACCACATTGCCAAAGCTGCCAAGTTCTGCTGCTTGGTGAGGCTGGAACATGACCTCCTCCTTCAGTTTCATCTTCACCAGCTTTCAGTTTTCAGTGGTTTCCTTCACTGCCTAAGCTTTGCTCTCCTGATCAGGCTGGCTTTAAAACTAGATCTGGGGGTTGGGGATTTAGCTCAGTGGTAGAGCACTTGCCTAGCAAGCGCAAGGCCCTGGGTTCGGTCCCCAGCTCTGAAGAAGAAGAGGAGGAAGAAGAGGGGGGGAAGAGGAGGAAGAGGAAGAAGAGGGGGAGGAGGAGGAGGAGGAGAAGAAGAAGAAGAAGAAAAACTAGATCTGCCTGCCTCTGCCTTTGGAATGCTCAGATTATACACATGTGCCACTACACCTGGCTCTAAGCTTTTGCTTTAAATTTCTTTTCAGAGGTTGGATGTTTAACCAGGTGGAGTCTTGCCCTGAGGTTACCATCTCCCTTATTCCCTTTAATATTAGGCATTTCTTTAATCTGTTTATTTTCTTGAACAAAGGATTTGGTTCTATTCTATTTCCTGGTTCTCTGTTTCTTTACAAATTATATATTTTCTATTTTTCCTTGTTTAGTTTGAGCCTTTTCATTATAGATCTGCCTAAGAGTGAATACAATAGAGTCAATTGTAGGCTATTTTGAGATTTCTTCTGCCAGCAAAATTAATTCAAAACTCTTCATTTTAGCTTCAGGCACATTTTTTTGACTAAAGGGCAAAACCCACCCACATTCTTTGCCAAAAAGAAAGAAAGAAAGAAAGAAAGAAAGAAAGAGGGAAAGAAAGAGGGAAAAAATGAAAAAAAAAGCAAAAAAAAAAAAACAATCCTAAGGACAGTGTCTAGTCCGCATACTAAAATTCTTCTCTGAACCTCTTGAGGTAGGTTGGCACACGTTCAAATCGCCATCAACACCGCTGTCTTCCATGTTCACACTAGTATCGTATGTTAATTCTTGCCTAAAGCATTCCACTGCTTTCCAAATAAAGTCCCAAAATACACATTCCTCCAAACAAAAGCATGGTCAGGCCTATCATAGCAATAATTCAGTCCCTGGTACCAACTTCTGTCTTAGTTAAGGTTTTATTGCTGTGAAAAGACACCGTCACCATGGCGATGCTTAAAAAAGAAAATATTCAATTGGGGCTGGCTTACAGTAAGTTACATTCCTATATTGGGTTATATCCTGAGTCAAATCTTTGAGTCTGTGATGGGTGCTTTTTATATCAGAATCTAATAACCATCAACCTAATTGTACCCAGATAGGAATTATGATCTAGTTAAGGAGTCAGTGATAAAAAAGCCAAGAGTAATTAACAGAAGCAAAGGGCCCTGTGCTGGCTGACATCAGAGGACCCATTGGTAATGGATGGAGTATCAAGTCTTTAATTTCTTCTCAGGTCATACTTTTGTAATGTTTCTTTGAGTATATCTAGATTGTAATCCTAAATGGTTTGAATTGACATAATAATTTTCTTTTCAAGCCATTTAATTATTCTTTGTTCAGCATAAAAGAGGCCCAGTATCCTGTCATATTGTGGAACAATTTCAATTAATGAATCTACCTGTTGATAAATCTGGGTCCACTTTCCTATTATACCAATTGGCATTATGGGTAACTATTTTGTCCCCTAAACTAGGGAGTTTTTCTTTTGACTTAGCATTTATGCCTGATGGGAGTTAAGTGACAGTGTGTTGTCTTCTTTAACTATTTCTAGCTGAAATTGGGGTGTCATAGTCAGGGCTTTAGGAAGGCTTTGGAAAATAGGATATTTATCAGAAACACCTGGTTAGTTGACCCAGCTGAATGGACAAGAAGCAATCATATTGACTGGACTAATTTATAACAGCTTTCAGCAAGTTCAGAGATCATCAGTTTGCAGTCCACAGCTGATTCCTGCGTGGCGTCTGTTGGACAAGTGAAAATCTGCTGAGACAAATATAGGGACAGAACTTAAAGTCTAGGAGCTTGAAGGTAAAATCTAACCTTTGGAACTTGTATGCCCATAGTATTAGTAATAGTGGGATCAGAGGAGTCCCAAGACCAGGAGAGAGATCCCCTCCTCAGGAATACGTAGCTGTGGAAACTTAGGCTGTTCTTATCTGGAGTCCATTTGACCCGTGACAAGTCAAGATCCATGTCTTATTTCTTTGACACCTTGAAGCTTTCATGAATTTTTAGTTTACAGAAGGAGATAAAAGTTGTAGATATATTAGCTTTAATCTCTATGGCAATCACCATTGCAAAATAACTGGAGTAGACTTAAGCTTTTGAATTCTAGCAAAAACTGTAGCTTTGGGTTAAAAGCATGCACACCTTTTCTCTGTTTAGAGAACGGGCGTCTTAGGGTTTCATTGTTGTAGAAGGACAACATGAACAAGGCAACACTTAGAAAGGAAAACATTTAACTGGGGCTTGCTTACTGTTTGAGAGCTTCAGTCTGTTACCATTGTGACAGGAAGCATTGGCAGCATGTAGGCAGATATGGTGCCAGAGGAGCTGAGAGTTCTAGATCCTGATCCAAGGGCAGCCAGAAGGAGACTGGAATTCTCAGTGGGAAGAGCGTGAGCGCAGGAAACCTCAGAGCCCGCCTCTGCAATGACCCACTTCCCCAACAGAGGCACACCTACTCCTATAAAGTCACATCTAATAGTGCCACTCCTTATGGCCAAGCACAGATAGAAACACATTAAACTTTGAGGGCCAAACCTATTGAAATGACCACACTCTACTCCTTGGCCTCCATAAGCTTGTTAGCCATAATGTAATGCAAAATTTAATTCAACCTTAAATTTCCCCATGGTCTATCATAGTACAAATAATGCTTAAAAGTCCAACGTTCGAAGTTTCTTCTGAGATTCATGCAGTCTATGAACTGTAATCACCTATAAAATAAAAATGTAAAAGCATGCTGATCACATACTTTCAACATCACAGGATATACATTATCTTTTTAAAACATTATAGTGAGGAAATGCTGGAACAAAGCCAGACCAAAACCATGTAGGCAAACTTCAAACTTCATTGACACGTCTGATGTCCAACTCCTTTGAGCTTTGTTTACTGCAACACAGTTAATGTCTCCTGGGCTGGTTCTACTTCCTGTTAGCAGCTTTCCTTGGCAGATATCCCGTGACTCTGGCATCTCTAACATTAAGACCTCCAAGGCAACTTCAGTTTCATAGCTTCCTGCTCCACTGTCTGGGATCCACATATGATTTTCTGGGCTCCTCCAAAAGGCTTGGGTCACTTCTCCAGCTCTTACCTCTGTAGCGCTCAATACTCTGACCCCACTTCACTGCTGCTGCTGTTTTTGGGTGGTCATCCCATATCATCTCTGATATGTTGGGATTGTCTGCTGTAAGTAAACTGCACTTTCACCAATAGTCATAGGTTCTCTTCATAGTGCCAAGTCTCAGTTTCTTTACATTTTTTTCTTCAGTCCTGGGCTTTCAACTCCACTGAGGCTTCACCAATAGCCTTTCCTGGATTCTTAAAGTGCCAAGTCTCAGCTGCTGTCTATGACCCCCTCCATGCCTTCAAAACCAGTAATTCTTACATATTACCAGTCCAGCTGAAACACAAGGTACAACCTTGGCTATCTCTGGAACATAGCTTCTTTGTACTCTTAGAAAACATTTCCCAGAAGATTTAACCTCAGGGATGCTGGTCTCTTTTTAATCACAACTAATTTCTTAGCCCCAGGTAACTAGCATCAATTGTCCCAGTAACTGCTTCTATTCTTGACTCTAAAACCAGAGCCACATGGCTGAAGCTGCTGAGTTCTGCTGCTTGCTGGGGCTGGAACATAGCCCCCCTTGTTCCATTACATCTTCACCACCTTTGTGTTTTCAGTGGTTTCATTAACTACCTAAGCTTGGCTGTCCTGGAATTTGTTCTATAGACTGACCTTGAACTCAGAGATCTGCATACCTCTGTCTTCTCCTGAGTGCTAGGATTACAGATGTGTACCATTATGCTTGGACCTAAGCTTTTCTTTAATTCCTTTTCACAAGATCTTTATAAGGTCTGACTGGTAGTTCTTTCCAGATAAAGTCAAGCTGACAACTTAAAATTGCTATTACAATCCATCCTTTGTCAATTTGATATCCAATCTATACTCCTTATATCCAAATGAAAACAATACCCAGGTCACAATAATACCTAACATGATTTAACTATTCCTTGTACAACTGAAAACACATCAACAATATGCTTAGTAGGCTGGGATCTTGCCCCAACTTTACCACTTCTGTTTAATATCCATTCCACTTCCTGATGCCTCTTTCAGTTTTTGAGCCATATATTTTGTATTTTTCTTATTAATTTTGTTATGCTTGATCAAAATACTCTTCATAAGAGCAGACCACACAGTACAGTCTAGGCTTTTTTTTGAGATTTCCATTGTCAATGAAATTAATCTAAATCTATTCAGTTTTGCTTCAGGCAGACTCTTCGGAGAAAGGTTTAAAAAAAAGGTACATTCTTTAGCAAAATATCTCAACAACAGTCTCCAGGCTACATACTAAAATAATTCTCTGAAATCTCTTGAGCTAAGCCCTCACTGTTCAGATCACCCTCAGTACTTCAGTCTAACATGCTTCTCCTCATGGCACATTAAGCTCCACTTAAAGCATTCCACTGCTGTCCAAAGTCCTATAATCCACATTCCTTCAAACAAAAGCATGGTTGCAGCAATATCCTAGGCCCTAGTGCCAGCTTCTGCCATAGTTTCATTGCCTTGACAAAACAAATGACCATGGCAACTCTTACCACAAAAGACATTTAATTGGGCCTCATTTACCTTTTCAGAGGTTTACTCCATTATCGTTGTGGGAAGTATGGCCGTCGGCAGGCAGGCAGACATGGTGCTCTCCTCTCTTCCCTCTCCTCCCCCTCCTCTCTCTCTGCACGACATTTGAAATATGAATCAGGTACAAATATATAAACTGGAATATCTACTGGAAAGCAATATTAACACCCTGACCTTTCAGAACTTAGGGTCTTCTTATGGGAAACAATCTGTGTCTAAATTAAGTATAGATTATATGTATTATGACGAATGAATTAATACTTCTATGCTGTAGTATTAGGTAAGTGCTGCCCTCTGAACTATGTTACCAACCCTGAAATAATATCTTTTGATATACAGAAAACCTACTGTGTAGGCTGACCTAGGAGCATGTGAACAAATATTTGTTCTGCCCAGATAGTGTACTCACAGCAAACTAAAGAAACAGGTTTATTGAAGTGTTAACTCATTGAAACACTAGTTTATTAAAGTTAATTACTGGAACATGAGTAACTTTGAACATCTGCTTGCCCAAGAATGGATGACAGCTCATGTACTCTGAATCCTTGTTACTTGCTGCCCAATATTTGCAGGTAGCTTCACTGAAAAGTCGTTAGTGCTTTCTAAGCTCCAGAGGAGTCCTGCTGATTCATAGCTTTGTGAGTTTCCTGACTTTTGCAAGTTGCTGAGCTTCTTTAACCTTTTGAGTCACATCAGCTTCTTGGTGCCTCCAGCCTCCCTCCTTCTGCCAAGAAGTATGTTAATTTGAGGAAAATAATTGCACAACATCAACGAATCCATTATTGAATAGAAAACAGTAATAACAAAATAAGGCACTCAGTCATACCAAAACCCAGTGAAAAACATGGCAGGCACACAGAAAAGTGCATGGACCTGGAGGCAGAACAGAGGTTCAGTGAACTTTTTTGAAAGTGACCTATTTTGGAAATGACCCAAATATGTGTAAAGGGAACTTACTGAGCAAAGAGGAGAGAAACACGAGCTTGTAAATTGGTAAGAGGATATAAATAGCACAATTAGGTATAAATTACTCCGATTTAGTAGACTGTGAGGACAAGTTTGTTTTCAGCAACAAGGACTTTGGAAAACCATTGGAGTGTTTAGGCTAGAAGAAGGACATGGTTCCTTACAATCTGAAAAGGTCTTGTTGTGAGACCTAGGTTCCTTGCCTAGATGTGTGTGTGCACGGAGATTTAAAGGACTAGTGGAGTTAGGTGTATGTGTTCTGAGGTGTGGTTTCTCTGGTACTAATCCTTCAATGTAGTTGGAACCATTTCTAACCTCCGGTCTTTCCACTCACACCTGAAGATTCACAAAATAAAGACTCTGAGACTTCTTATATATGAACAAATACCTAGGCTAATAGCCTTGACTCATTTCTACTAGCTTATAACTTACTTGTCCCATTTAAAGTAGGTTGCTGGGTACCTAGTCCTCAGTTTCATGTGACCTTCTTTCTCTATGTCTGGGTAAATCTCCCTGCACCTCACTCAACCCCAGAAATCTTTCCTATCAGATGTTCCATCTTCTAATCCTGCCTCAACTCAGTGGCCAGTCAGCTTTATATTGACAGGTGAATGCTTCTGCACAGTGCACAAGAGATTGTCTCTACACTTCAAGATGCAGAGAATGTATGCTTTAAATTCTGATTTGATGCCAGCACCAGATCGTGAACAGGTTATTTCACTTATGCTAGCATTATCGAGGTTCACTTCACTCAGACATTTTAGAGTTAGAAGATACTGCATTCATAACACTTAACGTACAGTCAGTTCAGAGAATGATACTTTTAAATTATCTTGCTTCTGTTGTATTTTTATATCTCTCTGAAATTTATGTAGTTATGCTTCCCAAATATCCTTTATCAGAAGTTAATAATGGAAGAGTTTTGTATTTTATATTGTCCATGCTTCTAAGGGTGACTTGAATTGGCTTGCAGTATAAGATATCTAAAGAGTAAAAGGGTAGAAAATCATTAAGAAAAACTGCAGTTACCTAATTTTGTTCAGTAAATTATTCTTTTACTTCCTGGTATTCAAGGGGAAACAAGATAACCCTAGAAAGATAAAATGATGGTTTGCAATATTCTGACTGCTTAATATGAGAAAAAGTCTAATTTCTGCATGTTCTTCACATTCTCTCCAAATTCTGTAAGTCCTGATTTCTATAGACGTTTTTTCAGTGTAATAGTGAAAGCCACCCAAAATTTAGATGTTGAAGGATGCGCATTATTTTTTGATCTTTTACCTAGAATCAAGCATAAAATATAGAAAGTATACTACTTTTTTAGACCTCATTATTAAGTTGCTTGTATTTTAAAGGAGTTTTATATATTTTTTCTTTTTATATCTCAAATCATTAAATCCCACATATAGTAGAGTTATTAGAGGTTTTGTCAAAGTGCCAGAGGATCAGAGAATGCAATAATTTTGATTTTGAAAAGGAATATTCCAGAAAACCTTTTTAGAAAGTGAGACTTAGGTTGTTCCTTCAAAGATGACTTAAAATAGGAAAAAGTATGTGGGTTATTCCATGCATTATGTTCACAGGTTTTATGCCTTTCTGTGCTTTAGTTGAATTTTACTATTGGCTTGTAAATGTGCTGTACAAAGTGTAGATATGTCTTCTTTGCTAAATATGTACTTTGCAAATCTTTTCCCTTAGTATGTAGGTTTATTACATTTGTGTATCTGGATAAGGCACATAGTAGTGTTTCTGCCTTGGAATCCTCTTCTGTATTCTCTTTACACTCTGACTCCTCTCCGTCTGTACACTCCATAATCATTCTTTTAGTTGTGTATCCCTTTTATTTTTTTTTATTTTTTTTATTATTTTTTTTTATTAACTTGAGTATTTCTTATACACATTTCAAGTGTTATTCCCTTTCCCGGTTTCCGAGCAAACATCCCCCTCCCCCCTCCCCCCTCCCCTTCCTGCCAAGGGTATTCTTTTTCCTCATTTAAAGAAGGAGTGAAGCATTCACATTTTGATCATCCGTCTTGAGTTTTGTTTGTTCTAGGGATCTAGGGTAATTCAAGCATTTGGGCTAATAGCCACTTATCAATGAGTGCATACCATGTATGTCTTTCTGTGATTGGGTTAGCTCACTCAGGATGATATTTTCCAGTTCCAACCATTTGCCTACGAATTTCATAAACTCGTTGTTTTTGATAGCTGAGTAATATTCCATTGTGTAGATGTACCACATTTTCTGTATCCATTCCTCTGTTGAAGGGCATCTGGGTTCTTTCCATTTTCTGGCTATTATAAATAAGGCTGGGATGAACATAGTGGAGCACGTGTCTCTTTTATATGTTGAGGCATCTTTTGGGTATATGCCCAAGAGAGGTATAGCTGGATCCTCAGGCAGTTCAATGTCCAATTTTCTGAGGAACCTCCAGACTGATTTCCAGAATGGTTTTACCAGTCTGCAATCCCACCAACAATGGACGA
The DNA here is from genome assembly GCF_021556685.1 of Rattus norvegicus. NCBI lineage: Eukaryota > Metazoa > Chordata > Mammalia > Rodentia > Muridae > Rattus > Rattus norvegicus. Next base: position 141,537,061 of record NC_141535.1, on the reverse strand, counting down.
GTGTTCCTCTTTCTCCACATCCTCGCCAGCATCTGCTGTCACCTGAGTTTTTGATCTTAGCCATTCTCACTGGTGTGAGGTGAAATCTCAGGGTTGTTTTGATTTGCATTTCCCTTATGACTAAAGATGTTGAACATTTCTTTAGGTGTTTCTCAGCCATTCGGCATTCCTCAGCTGTGAATTCTTTGTTTAGCTCTGAACCCCATTTTTTAATAGGGTTATTTGTTTCCCTGCAGTCTAACTTCTTGAGTTCTTTGTATATTTTGGATATAAGGCCTCTATCTGTTGTAGGATTGGTAAAGATCTTTTCCCAATCTGTTGGTTGCCGTTTTGTCCTAACCACAGTGTCCTTTGCCTTACAGAAGCTTTGCAGTTTTATGAGATCCCATTTGTCGATTCTTTTTTTTTTTTCGTTTTTATTTTTTTTTATTAACTTGAGTATTTCTTATATACATTTCGAGTGTTATTCCCTTTCCCGGTTTCCGGGCAAACATCCCCCTCCCCCCTCCCCTTCCTTATGGGTGTTCCCCTCCCAACCCTCCCCCCATTGCCGCCCTCCCCCCATAGACTAGTTCACTGGGGGTTCAGTCTTAGCAGGACCCAGGGCTTCCCCTTCCACTGGTGCTCTTACTAGGATATTCATTGCTACCTATGGGGTCAGAGTCCAGGGTCAGTCCATGTATAGTCATTTGTCGATTCTTGATCTTAGAGCATAAGCCATTGGTGTTTTGTTCAGGAAATTTTTTCCAGTGCCGATGTGTTCCAGATGCTTCCCTAGTTTTTCTTCTATTAGTTTGAGTGTGTCTGGTTTGATGTGGAGGTCCTTGATCCACTTGGACTTAAGCTTTGTACAGGGTGATAAGCATGGATCGATCTGCATTCTTCTACATGTTGCCCTCCAGTTGAACCAGCACCATTTGCTGAAAATGCTATCTTTTTTCCATTGGATGGTTTTGGCTCCTTTGTCAAAAATCAAGTGACCATAGGTGTGTGGGTTCATTTCTGGGTCTTCAATTCTATTCCATTGGTCTATCTGTCTGTCTCTGTACCAATACCATGCAGTTTTTATCACTATTGCTCTGTAATACTGCTTGAGTTCAGGGATAGTGATTCCCCCTGAAGTCTTTTTATTGTTGAGGATAGCTTTAGCTATCCTGGGTTTTTTGTTATTCCAGATGAATTTGCAAATTGTTCTGTCTAACTCTTTGAAGAATTGGATTGGTATTTTGATGGGGATTGCATTGAATCTGTAGATTGCTTTTGGTAAAATGGCCATTTTTACTAAATTAATCCTGCCAATCCATGAGCATGGGAGATCTTTCCATCTTCTGAGGTCTTCTTCAATTTCTTTCCTCAGTGTCTTGAAGTTCTTATTGTACAGATGTTTTACTTGCTTGGTTAAAGTCACACCGAGGTACTTTATATTATTTGGGTCTATTATGAAGGGTGTCGTTTCCCTAATTTCTTTCTCGGCTTGTTTCTCTTTTGTATAGAGGAAGGCAACTGATTTATTTGAGTTAATTTTATACCCAGCCACTTTGCTGAAGTTGTTTATCAGCTTTAGTAGTTCTCTGGTGGAACTTTTGGGATCACTTAAATATACTATCATGTCATCTGCAAATAGTGATATTTTGACCTCTTCTTTTCCGATCTGTATCCCCTTGATCTCCTTTTGTTGTCTGATTGCTCTGGCTAGAACTTCAAGAACTATATTGAATAAGTAGGGAGAGAGTGGGCAGCCTTGTCTAGTCCCTGATTTTAGTGGGATTGCTTCAAGTTTCTCTCCATTTAGTTTAATGTTAGCAACTGGTTTGCTGTATATGGCTTTTACTATGTTTAGGTATGGGCCTTGAATTCCTATTCTTTCCAGGACTTTTATCATGAAGGGGTGTTGAATTTTGTCAAATGCTTTCTCAGCATCTAATGAAATGATCATGTGGTTCTGTTCTTTCAGTTTGTTTATATAATGGATCACGTTGATGGTTTTCCGTATATTAAACCATCCCTGCATGCCTGGGACGAAGCCTACTTGATCATGGTGGATGATTGTTTTGGTGTGCTCTTGAATTCGGTTTGCCAGAATTTTATTGAGTATTTTTGCGTCGATATTCATAAGGGAAATTGGTCTGAAGTTCTCTTTCTTTGTTGTGTCTTTGTGTGGTTTAGGTATAAGAGTAATTGTGGCTTCGTAGAAGGAATTCGGTAGTGCTCCATCTGTTTCAATTTTGTGGAATAGTTTGGATAATATTGGTATGAGGTCTTCTATGAAGGTTTGATATAATTCTGCACTAAACCCGTCTGGACCTGGGCTCTTTTTGGTTGGGAGACCTTTAATGACTGCTTCTATTTCCTTAGGAGTTATGGGGTTGTTTAACTGGTTTATCTGTTCCTGATTTAACTTCGATACCTGGTATCTGTCTAGGAAATTGTCCATTTCCTGAAGATTTTCAAGTTTTGTTGAATATAGGTTTTTATAGTAAGATCTGATGATTTTTTGAATTCCTCTGAATCTGTAGTTATGTCTCCCTTTTCATTTCTGATTTTGTTAATTTGGACGCACTCTCTGTGTCCTCTCGTTAGTCTGGCTAAGGGTTTATCTATCTTGTTGATTTTCTCAAAGAACCAACTTTTGGTTCTGTTGATTCTTTCTATGGTCCTTTTTGTTTCTACTTGGTTGATTTCAGCTCTGAGTTTGATTATTTCCTGCCTTCTACTCCTCCTGGGTGTATTTGCTTCTTTTTGTTCTAGAGCTTTTAGGTGTGCTGTCAAGCTGCTGACATATGCTCTTTCCTGTTTCTTTCTGCAGGCACTCAGCGCTATGAGTTTTCCTCTTAGCACAGCTTTCATTGTGTCCCATAAGTTTGGGTATGTTGTATCTTCATTTTCATTAAATTCTAAAAAGTTTTTAATTTCTTTCTTTATTTCTTCCTTGACCAGGTTATCATTGAGTAGAGCATTGTTCAATTTCCACGTATATGTGGGCATTCTTCCCTTATTGTTATTGAAGACCAGTTTTAGGCTGTGGTGGTCCGATAGTACGCATGGGATTATTTCTATCTTTCTGTACCTGTTGAGGCCCGTTTTTTGACCAATTATATGGTCAGTTTTGGAGAAAGTACCATGAGGAGCTGAGAAGAAGGTATATCCTTTTGCTTTAGGATAGAATGTCCTATAAATATCCGTTAAGTCCATTTGGCTCATGACTTCTCTTAGTCTGTCGACATCACTGTTTAATTTCTGTTTCCATGATCTGTCCATTGATGAGAGTGGGGTGTTGAAATCTCCCACTATTATTGTGTGAGGTGCAATGTGTGCTTTGAGCTTTAGTAAGGTTTCTTTTACATATGTAGGTGCCCTTGTATTTGGGGCATAGATATTTAGGATTGAGAGTTCATCTTGGTGGATTTTTCCTTTGATCAATATGAAGTGTCCTTCCTTATCTTTTTTGATGACTTTTAGTTGGAAATTGATTTTATTTGATATTAGAATGGCTACTCCAGCTTGCTTCTTCTGACCATTTGCTTGGAAAGTTGTTTTCCAGCCTTTCACTGTGAGGTAGTGTCTGTCTTTGTCTCTGAGGTGTGTTTCCTGTAGGCAGCAGAATGCAGCGTCCTCGTTGTGTATCCAGTTTGTTAATCTATGTCTTTTTATTGGGGAGTTGAGGCCATTGATATTGAGAGATATTAAGGAATAGTGATTATTGCTTCCCGTTATATTCATATTTGGATGTGAGGTTATGTTTGTGTGCTTTCATTCTCTTTGTTTTGTTGCCAAGACGATTAGTTTCTTGCTTCTTCTAGGGTATAGCTTGCCTCCTTATGTTGGGCTTTACCATTTATTATCCTTTGTAGTGCTGGATTTGTGGAAAGATATTGTGTAAATTTGGTTTTGTCATGGAATATCTTGGTTTCTCCATCAATGTTAATTGAGAGTTTTGCTGGATACAGTAACCTGGGCTGGCATTTGTGTTCTCTTAGGGTCTGTATAACATCAGTCCAGGATCTTCTGGCCTTCATAGTTTCTGGCGAGAAGTCTGGTGTGATTCTGATAGGTCTCCCTTTATATGTTACTTGACCTTTTTCCCTTACTGCTTTTAATATTCTTTCTTTATTTTGTGCGTTTGGTGTTTTGACAATTATGTGACGGGAGGTGTTTCTTTTCTGGTCCAATGTATTTGGAGTTCTGTAGGCTTCTTGTATGTCTATGGGTATCTCTTTTTTTAGGTTAGGGAAGTTTTCTTCTATGATTTTGTTGAAGATATTTACTGGTCCTTTGAGCTGGGAGTCTTCACTCTCTTCTATACCTATTATCCTTAGGTTTGATCTTCTCATTGAGTCCTGGATTTCCTGTATGTTTTGGACCAGTAGCTTTTTCCGCTTTACATTATCTTTGACAGTTGAGTCAATGATTTCTATGGAATCTTCTGCTCCTGAGATTCTCTCTTCCATCTCTTGTACTCTGTTGGTGAAGCTTGTATCTACAGCTCCTTGTCTCTTCTTTTGGTTTTCTATATCCAGGGTTGTTTCCATGTGTTCTTTCTTGATTGCTTCTATTTCCATTTTTAATTCCTTCAACTGTTTGATTGTGTTTTCCTGGAATTCTTTCAGGGATTTTTGTGTCTCCTCTCTATGGGCTTCTACTTGTTTATTTATGTTTTCCTGGAATTCTTTCAGGGATTTTTGTGTCTCCTCTCTATGGGCTTCTACTTGTTAATTTATGTTTTCCTGGAATTCTTTCAGGGATTTTTGCGATTCTTTCCGGCATTTTTGCGATTCCTCTCTGTAGGCTTCTACTTGTTCTCTAAGGGAGTTCTTCACATCTTTCTTGAAGTCCTCTAGCATCATGATCAAAAATGATTTTGGAACTAGATCTTGCTTTTCTGGTGTGTTTGGATATTCCATGTTTGTTTTGATGGGAGAAATGGGCTCCGATGGTGCCATGTAGTCTTGGTTTCTGTTGCTTGGGTTCCTGCGCTTGCCTCTCGCCATCAGATTATCTCTAGTGTTACTTTTTTCTGCTATTTCTGACAGTGGCTAGACTGTCCTATAAGCCTGTGTGTCAGGAGTGCTGTAGACCTGTTTTCCTCTCTTTCAGTCAGTTATGGGGACAGAGTGTTCTGCTTTCCAGCGTGTAGTTTTTCCTCTCTACAGGTCTTCAGCTGTTCCTGTGGGCCTGTGTCTTGAGTTCACTAGGCAGCTTTCTTGCAGCAGAAAAGTTGGTCTTACCTGTGGTCCCAAGGCTCAAGTTCGCTCGTGGGGTGCTTCCCACCGGCTCTCTGTAGCGGCAGCAACCAGGAAGACCTGTGCCGCCGTTTCCGGGAGCTTCAGTGCACCAGGGTTCCAGATGGTCTTTGGCTTTTTCCTCTGGCGTCCGAGATGTGTGTGCAGAGAGCAGTCTCTTCTGGTTTCCCAGGCTTGTCTGCCTCTCTGAAGGTTTAGCTCTCCCTCCCACGGGATTTGGGTGCAGAGAACTGTTTATCCGGTCTGTTTCCTTCTGGTTCTGGTGGTGTCTCAGGCACAGGGGTCCTGCCGCTCCTGGGCCCTCCCCTACGGGAGCCCAGAGACCTTATACAGTTTCCTCTTGGGCCAGGGATGTGGGCAGGGGTGAGCAGTGTTGGTGGTCTCTTCCGCTCTGCAGCCTCAGGAGTGCCCACCTGACCAGGCGGTTGGGTCTCTCTCTCACAGGGTCTGGGGGCAGAGAGCGTGTATCCCTTTTCTCCCTGTCCATTACCTTAATGTCCACATTCCAGAACACTTATTTTATGAGAAAACCTTGTTTCACTTAACATGATAATCTTTCAGTTCCATTCAAATCCTTTAAAATAACTTAATCCTACTTTTTTAGACAAATGAGTGAGTGTGTAGGCGTGTGTGTGTGTGTGTGTGTGTGTGTGTGTGTGTGTGTGTGTTCATGCGTGCACATTTGATTGCATGTATACTTGTGCTTTTGGAGAACATGAGTTGTTATTGAGGAAGACTTTACTGCTCTCTATTTTAATTACTGAGGCAGGATTTCTTGCTGAACCCAGAGCTCATTAATTTCTCCTAGTTTAAGTACACAGCTTGCCTAAGGGTCTGTGTCTACTTCTTAAGTGCTGCGTAGGTGGACCCTTGCTTGCCTGGGTTTTTATGGGATACTATGACTTTATCTACTGAGCCATCACCACAGTTCCATCGTATTCCTTCTCAGTGCCTGGATATAATTTCATCATGTGCAGACCTCACATTTTCATTCTCCTAAACCATTCCTGGCTACCTTGACTGCTTCAGTGAGTTTTGCTATTGTGAACAGCTAGGATGAACATAGATGATAGCTACATGATCGCTTTATAGTAATCTCACTTTGATATTTTTGGAGATACATATGTGAATGATCATATAGTTGTTTTGGTTTTAAATTTTTTGTAGCCTCCATATTCCTAGGTGGGTAGTCTAATTTATATTGCTATGAACAGTGTTTAAATATTCCCTTTCCCTGACATCCTTGTCAACAGTTGAACCTGTAGTTGTTGATGATAGCCAAATGAATTTTTATTTTTATTTTTATTTTTATAATATCTAAAGATCTTGACCATCATTTTTTGTAGTTATTGGCTATTTGTACTCCTTTATTTGCAAAAAGACAGTTAAACAAAGATCGTTAAATAAAAAGAAACTTGTGCACTCTTGGTACGGATGCAAACCAGATAGATATTGGTCAGTAGGGAAACTCCTAAAAAATCTGAAAATAAATTTCTCTTCATACACCCAAGAAATTTAAGTGAATGTACAGCTTTTATGTTTTTATTGCTGGACGATTCACAATAATCAAAATTTGGAGCGATCTTAGATACCCTAAGGGTATGAAGTCATGACTAGAATTATAATTATTTCAGTGGAATACACTAAGTCTAGAGAGACAAATAACACATTTTATTGTATGTTGAAAAGAAGAAGCTGGCTTCTGTACACATTCCCTTAAACTCTGCCAATGTGTATAAAGAGTTCTTGAGAAACCACTGAGAAAGCTTGTTTTGTGACATTGCATGTTGAAAGTCTATAACTTATGTTTGATATACTATTAGCAGTCTAGAGATTGCCCTGAGTTTCAGATGAAATGTGGAATTTGAAGTTTTAAACTCTTAGAAATGTTCCAATGTGAAGACTTTTGATGTTGGATTGTGGTTTTCATTATGAGGTGAACATGAGACATTGGGAACAGGAGGGGAAATTTTATTATTTAAAGTGACATGCTATGTGTCAAGTTGACAAGAGAGAATGTCTCAGCACATGCCTTGGGGAGATTTCCTTGAGTGCTTCAGTTTAAGTGAGAAGATATACACAGTCACTGTAAGGGACACATTCCCTGGACTAAGTTTGTAGGCTGCATACTAAGGAGAGTTGTTTGAGCCAAAACACTAATGCTCACTACTTCTTGATGATGGATGCAATGTGAACAGCTGGTCTAAGTTCCTGTTACTTGTCTTTCTTGCCATAATGGGCAATGCCCTTTAACTGTGAACCAAGATAAATCCATTTCCCTTAAGTTGCTTTTGCCAGGGTGGCTTATTTTAGCTATTGAGATAAATCTCAATTAAAAACCCTAGTACCACTGTTTCTAAACCTAGGTTGCAGGGCACAAATAATGTATACAAGTGTCTTCTGCAGGTTAACATTGGGACTTCTGTCTAGTCATTTTGTTACTTGAGTTAGTTTTCCCCTATGGTAGGCAGGATCATAAACCAAGTGAAGGCAACTTACCAGGAAGACTCACATACAATGAAACAAATAAAGAAATCGGTGAGAAAAGACAAAAACGAAAATTGATCCTTAATGGATCAGATGTATAAAGCACTAAAACAAAAGTACAAAAAGTGAGTGAGGAAGCCACTATGATACAACCTGCTGAGAGCTGAAACAAACTGCAATTCTGTTATGTTATCTGATAGACTTCAAAGCACAAATAGGAAAGAGAGAAGAGTGCTATAGTTCATTATGAAGAAAAAAAATGCTATAAAGATGTATACATTGGACATTGGGATACCCAAGTCTCCCAGACACCAAAAAAGCATAAAATGCCATGTAGTTTTTTATATATGATAATATCAGACCCCAGCAGTACCTGATTCTCAGTGTTCTGTATGTCTTCCAAATTAATCATGAAGTCAGGCATATCTATGCTAGGATATAAAATCCTTTGAGGAGTATAGCTGGATCCTATAGTAAGTGGTTCTGTTTTCAGTGAGTTTTAGAAGCCATGCAGATTTCCATAGTTACTGTACCAGTTTACATTCGCATCATCAGTAAATAGAGCTAATATCATTATACCCTATTACCAAAATCAGATAAATCAGTTCAAAATCATAGCTTGAGCAATAAGAAAAGAAAAATAAATGGGATCAAATAGGAAAGGAAAATGTGTATTTATAGTTACTATGAGCCTTACTTAAAAAGACCATAAAGACTCTAACCAGAAAATGCTTAAAACTGAAACTTCCCACAGAGTAACAGGCTACAGAGTCAATTTTTTAAAATCAGCCTTTTTCTGAATAGTATTGAACTTGCTCAGAATTAGCAAAAACATATTTCACAGTAGCTTACAAACAAACAACAAAACCAGGGTTCTACCTAACCAGAGAGGTGATATTCCTATACATTAAAATCTCTAAGATACTAAATAATTTGAATAAGTCATTAAAGATGGATGACTTTTTGGGCTTATGGATTGGCAAAGTTAATGTTGTGAAAATGGTCATATTATTAAAAGGTGTCTTCAGATTTTATACAATCTCATTCAAGATTCCTTTGATGTTTTTCAAAGAATGAGAAAAACAATGCTAAAATTCACATGGAAGTACTAAGACCCACTCCAAACAGACAGACAGACAGACAGACAGACAAACCACCGCATGGTTAGGCAGAAAGAACAATGAAGATTATCACAGTACCTGGAATCATATTATATGATTCCATTTATATCATTTATCATCTAAGTGATAAAACAGCATGGTATTGATAGAAAAGGATGTGTAGACCAATGGGATATAATAGAGGACTCAGAAATAAAACTATTCAACTGTAGTCATTTAATTATTTTACAAAGGTATAACATGCATAATACATCGAGAAAAGAACAGCCTCTTTAACAAATGGTTAACTGATAAACTGGACATCCACACAGAAGATTGATTTCTCCTGTTTCTCCTCCAACATAGCAATCAGTTCAAAGTGGTTAAAAGACTTGGATATAACTGATAGGGAAATGTGCAGATATAGGTATTTCTAGCTGTTATGTAAAGGACTGGAGTATCACAGATAATAACACTAAGACTTTGTAAATGGGATTGCAAGTAAGACTGTAGGAAATGAGCAAAAGAAACAGTTCCCAGAATTAAGAGGCAGCTGGCAGAGAGAATCTTCACCAACTACACATAAAAAAGGTGTTAATTTTTAAACTTCATCAAGTAACTGCAAAACTTAACAAAAAACAAAACAAAAAACCAAAAAAGTACCACAAAACAAACTATCCAAATCTTCCAATCAGTAGTAAATGGGCAAATTGACTGAAAAATTTTCCAAAAGAAGAAAATTGAATGGCCAGTCCATATTTTAAAAATGAGTTCACAATCCTTATTGACAGTAGGGAAATAAATATAAATTATAACCACACTGAGAATCCATCTCCACTCCAGTAGCAATGGCTAATATCAAGAAAACAAAGGACAACAAATGTGGAGAAAATGGATTCTTATTTATTGATGATAGTAATGTAAACTGGTACCGTAACTATGGAAATCAGTATAGCCTTTAAAAAATCACTGAAAATAGAACTGCTTACTCTAGGATCCAGCTGTATTCCCCAAAGAACTTTGTATCCTACCATAGAAATGTTTGCATATTCACATTTATAGCTGTACTATGCAGAATATCTAAGAAATGTAATCAACCTATATATCCATAAATAGATTAGAGGAAAGAAAAGAAAGAAATCATTGTTCTTGCAATGAAATTTTATTGAGCCATAGACAAAAATATATTCATAACACTTGTTAAAAAAATGGAACTAGAGATCATGATGCTGAACTGGAGATCCTGATGTTAAGTAATGTAAGTCATTAAAACCAAAACCGATACCATGTTTTATCTCATGTAGATTTAGGATTTTAATTTTAGGTGTGTGTGTGTGTGTGTGTGTGTGTGTGTGTGTGTTGCAGTATGCACACATGTGTATATGCTGTTATGGAACTAGATATGGTCAATCAGAGGGGAAGGGGAGACCTTTACATAGTACTAAAGATTGCAGTAGACAAGAGGCTCCTTGTAGGAAGAGAATTATCTTTAGTGGGGGAGTCTGATGGGACAGGCAAGTGAAAAGGAGGTTTTATCGTATGCTTTATCACACAAGGTTCAGGGATATGATGAAAGATGGCTGGAAATTTTGTAAGAGACAAGAGGACAATTTGGAGTATTGTCTTTTGGACATGACATCACAGTTATGCTCATGAACTCGAAGCAGTGGTGTTTTCCTGCATAAAATCAGTGCAGTCGCCTTATTTATAATAGCCAGAAGCTGGAAAGAACCCAGATGCCCTTCAACAGAGGAATGGATACAGAAAATGTGGTACATCTACACAATGGAATATTACTCAGCTATCAAAAACAATGACTTTATGAAATTCGTAGGCAAATGGTTGGAACTGGAAAATATCATCCTGAGTGAGGTAACCCAATCACAGAAAAACACACATGGTATGCACTCATTGATAAGTGGCTATTAGCCCAAATGCTTGAATTACCCTAGATGCCTAGAACAAATGAAACTCAAGACGGATGATCAAAATGTGAATGCTTCACTCCTTTTTTAAAAGGGGAACAAGAATACCCTTGGCAGGGAATAGAGAGGCAAAGATTAAAACAGACACAGAAGGAACACCCATTCAGAGCCTGCCCCACATGTGGCGCATACATATACAGCCATCCAATTAGACAAGATGGATGAAGCAAAGAAGTGCAGGCAGACAGGAGCCGGATGTAGATCGCTCCTGAGAGAGACAGCAAGAATACAACAAATACAGAGGCGAATGCCAGCAGCAAACCACTGAACTGAGAATAGAACCCCCGTTGAAGGAATCAGAGAAAGAACTGGAAGAGCTTGAAGGGGCTCGAGAGCACTTATGAACAACAATGCTAAGCAACCAGAGCTTCCAGGGACTAAGCCACTACCTAAAGACTATACATGGACTGACCCTGGACTCTGACCTCATAGGTAGCATTGAATATCCTAGTAAGATCATCAGTGTAAGGGGAAGCCCTGGGTCCTGCTAAGACTGAACGTGATTGTTGGGGGGAGGGCGGCAATAGGGGGAGGATGGGGAGGGGAACACCTATAAAGAAGGGGAGGGGAGGGATTAGGGGGTTGTTTGCCCGTAAACCGGGAAAGGGAATAACACTTGAAATGTAAATAAGAAATACTCAACTTAAAAAAAAAAAAAGAATTAAAAAAAAAGAAATACCAAAGTTAATAAAGATGGAGAAAAAAAAGAAATTTAAGTTAAAATTGAGTTAAAAAGAAAAAAAGAACTGGGTGAAAGGGTGTACTGTGTGACACACCTTAACCTCCACAGGGAGACAGGTTTTGTTGTTGTTGTTGTTTTGGGAGGGTTTTTATTTTTATGTTTTGTTTTCTTTTGAAGAGGAGGCTGCAAAGGATGAGGGTGGATATGGAGGATGGGGAGATGGGTTGGATTGGGGTGCATGTTATCAAATTCACAAACAATAAAAAGTTTAGTATATATTAAATATAAAAAAAATCAGTGTAGTCAATACTCCAAGCACAGAGTATTTGGAAGTTGATAGCTGCTGAGGTAGGGAGATAGTTTACTTCAGTGGCCTGTCCTGTGGTAGATTGCTAAGCTCCCAGTGATGCTCCTACACTGATGCTTATGCGTTGTCACTGATTGTTCTCAGTGAGATATTAAAAAAAATAAGACACCAAGTTGATGTAGGATGTAGTTGTGGGAGTTCTGGGAGGAGCTGAAGGCAGGCAAAGGAGTGAGTATGATCTAAATATACTGTATTTATGTATGAAATTAAAATCTAAAAGTATGTACTTTTAAGAGATTCCCACAAAAGGACAAGGTATATATGAAAATAACACAATTAAACTTACTACTCTTAGGGTTTTATGCTGTGAAGAAACACCACAACCATGGCAACTCTTATAACGAAAAACATTTCACTGGGGCTGACTTACAGTTTCAGAGGTTCAGTCCATTATCATCATTGCAGGAAGCACGGCAGTGTGCAGGTAGACATGGTGCTGATGAGCTGAGAGGTCTACATCATGATCTGCAGGTGGCAGAAGACTATATACCACACTGGGCATAGCTTGACCATATATGACCTCAAAAGCCTACCTCCACAATGTCATTTCTTACCACAAGGTCACACCTACTCCCATAAGGTCAGATCTCCTAATAGTGCCATACAAACACCTGACTCTGACCCATTCTTATTTAAGCCATCACACTCAGCTAATTTTCAAGAAAAAAGAATGATGTGAATTTTTAACAAATCAAGTAGCATAATACAGACCTTTAAAAATATACTTGAGGGGAGCACACACACCTGTGTATCTTATGTTTTAAAAGCACATATTTATAGTTTCACTTTGAGAAAATGAATTGAAAGTAAAAGGACGCTATCTGTGTTACTTTGGGCTTTATTGCTGTGAAGAGACCGTGACCAAGGCAACTCTCCCTAAGTGCCAAGCATTTAAAAACAAGCGTTTATGGGGACCAAACCTATTCAGATCACCACATTATCAAAATGTAAGTTCTTGTTGTCTGTCTGTTTAGACCCACTGGTTAATTTGCATTTCAGTGCTGTTCAGTACCTAAACTTCTAATTTTGTCCTTTTAAACAGTATATCTTCATTGATCTCTATTTGTGAAAATTTAGTCTTCTAGTCTACTCATCCTTCTCTAGGATTTCCTTTATTAGAGCCATTTAAGATAACAAGTTTCAAATTTTTGTCCAATGAGTCTATGCTGTGCCTATGTTTTCTCCTTTAATCTTTTTTCTTCTTTCCAGATGAACTATTTTTTATTTGTAGGCTATAGAAGTTTTTTTTTTAAAACATGACTTTTAAAACATTTTACACTTCTGGGGATCAGACCCAGGGCCTCACATCATACTAAGCAGTTATTCTTTTATTTAGTTATTTTAATGGGGATTGGTCATTTTTAAAAAGTATAATGTAGAAAGGTTTGCTATGAGACCCTTCCTTCCTTCCTTCCTTCCTTCCTTCCTTCCTTCCTTCCTTCCTTCCTTCCTTCCTTCCTTCCTTCTTACCTATGCCGCTGCCACCGCCGCCGCCGCCTCCTCCTCCTCCTCCTCCTCCTCCTCCTCCTCCTCCTCTTCCTCCTCCTCCTCCTCTTCCTCCTCCTCCTCCTCCCCTCCCCACCACTTCTTGGTTTTGTTTTTACTGATTCTCCTAAGTGTTTTAAAAGTTTGCATTCTCTATTGATTGTGACTACTGAATTCTCTTTGGCTGAATTCTTTGGCTTCTATTTTGACAGTTACTGTAATGCTTAGAATAAGAAAAAAAATGGAAAAAGGAAACTGAAGGAAATTAAAGCACTCCTGTAGAGCCTAAGGGCTAACTGGAGGTCAAAGCCTCTTGATCTGATACTACTTTTCCAAATGTGCTACTGCTCTGGGCATATTTATGGCTTGTTTCATTCCCCCCAGTACCTGGGAGCATTAAAAAAACTTCACAACCTCACAAGTCTCCTTTCTCCAAAGGAGTATTTTCTTTCTTGACACAGTGTCATTCCTTTAGGCTGCTACAGCCAGTCCTTCTAACCCCAGATGTTATTAGCTATTAGCTAGCCTTAGAAAGCTGTGCTAGTGGAAACCAAAGGGAATTCTTTGTGCCTTTCTTGGATTGGTCAAACAGATGGAGACCCATGAATGTCTTTGTGAACAGGGGTGACATTGCCACTTCTGGAATTAGCAATCCTTACCCCTGAGTCTTCATGATTGATTGTTGCCAGTCTAGAGTACAAGGAACGGTGAGAGAGTAAGTTACTTGTGTTGTTAACAAGAGCAGTAGCTTCTTTATTTGATTGTGACTAGAATCCAGAAGTTTTTAAAAATTGATTCTTAATCTTTTGCCAGTTTTCTTTGGGGAGTAGTATGGTGCTGAGTGTGCCACTGTGTGTGTGTGTGTGTGTGTGTGTGTGTGTGTGTGTGTGTGTGAGAGAGAGAGAGAGAGAGAGAGAGAGAGAGAGAGAGAGAGAGAGATTTCACTCCCTAGTAGTTGTGCATAACCTATTGAATATACTTAGCAAATTAAGCGGAGAAATTTCTCCTCCTCTGCTAGCTAGTTTTACACCAAGTTGTCATAAGGTAGAATCATCAAAGAGGAGGGAGCCTCAATTCAGAAAATGTCTCCGTAAGATCAGGTAGTAAGCTAGTCTGTAATAGGGGTTTTTCTTAATTAGTGATAGAGGAGGTGGGGTGGGTATTGTGAGTGGGGCCACTCTTGGGCTGGTGGTCCTGGGTTCTGTAAAGCATGCTGAGCCATAAGGAGTAAGCCAGTAAACAGCACCCCTCTCCATTGCCTCTGTGTCAGTTCTTGCCTCCAGCTTTCAGCCCTGCTCAGTTATCTGGAACTGTGAGTGATAGTCATTCCTCTCCAACTTGCTTTTGGTTCTGGTGTATCATTACAGTAGAAATCGTAACTAATACCCTTCCTAAGTCAGGAATAAGTCCCTTCAATTTTTTTTAGTATGAGACCTTAGTAACAGAAAGAAAGAGTAAGGCAACTGAGATATATAGAGTTGAAAAATATCTTTGGTTCTGTACTGATCCCCGAAGCCTTAAAAAGTTTTATGGTAACTGGAGGAATTCATTATTGAAAGAAAGCGGAAACATGAGCACAAACCTGGGAGGCTTGAGAGCTGACCAGTATAGTGAAGCTGCTGCTTTCTTACCTCCTGCCTTTTGATCTTCCATTCTCTCCCAATTCTTAAATAACTTATATGTGCTTGGCTGTGTGGTTGTGGTATAATATATAGTTGATAATAAAATAGAAAGGTCCTTATTCTTTAAAAGCCTTTTATATGAGATGTAAACAATTCCGTAAAATATAATCATGTGTTTATCAGACTAGAAAAAAGTTCCATAGGTTTTTCATGGGCTCTAAATGATGTGCAGCCAATAAATCCACACAGTTTTAAAAGAAGCTGGGAAATTTTGCAGTTTAGTTGCTACTGTCATGGGTCTGGATAAAGACCTATTTTCTGGCTTACAGTTATCTGTCTCTCATAGTATTACCAAAGAGACAAAGGTCTGGTGTCTCTTCTTTCTACATAAACACTAATCTCACATTGAGAGATCTACTCTCATGATTTTAATCTCAATTAATTGGGTTTTAAAGATCTCAGCTTCTAACACTGTCACCCTAGAGATTATTAAGACCTCGTTCAGTGGATGTTGGAGAACGAACATGTTTAGTCCCTAATATTATTTAATGACTGACATGTGGGTGGATTATAATGGAAATTTAGGAAAGACAATCTTTCTGGGAAAAGTTTTGGGGATTCTAACCATTGGTATTGATAAAATATTTGGGTATTTTTGTTGGATACTTAGAGACATAATGAAATTTAGAATATTGACAAGAGAACCATGCCATTTGTGGGAAGTAAATGTAAACAGAGTTTTAGATGAAAAGTGACTCTATACTTTTTTAAATGTCTTCATCTAGAATAGGAAGGTGACTGAATGTAAGTAGTAAATTGAGATTTAATGAATGATGTTATAATTTTAGAATTTGTTATAATAAATTAATTGCAAAACCTCTAACTGGCTTATCCTTTTGACCCAAGTAATACTGATTTATTTTGTATTTTGATTCTAAAAATCAATAGTTTGTGATTCTAAAAATCTTATAAGTTGCTTAAAGTATTAGTAATTACAATTAATTCTTACATAAGACTGTATTTTCTTGTCATTTTTATATTCTAGATGCTTTATCAATAAATTTCCTTATGTAAATAAGGTTTTGTCATTAGAAAGCTCAGCTCTGATGTTTATTTTTGAGGGGGGGGTAAGGCCTGTAGGGAAAGAACAGAGTTTCCTGTGACAACAGAGTGCTAAAGCAGTACATTGAGAATTCAAAGTCTCAGGGACCTGTCAGTTTCATTATATGGTACAGGCATTGCTGTACTTTTTTGTTTTTGTTTATTTACCAATGCTGGGAACATGATAAAGAGCTTAGACTTTTTTGTGTCACATCTTTTGCCTTTCAGAATATTTATTTTATTTTATTTTTTAAGAGCTGTGGATTCTCCTGTAATTGAATGTTTGAAATCTACTTTCAAGGTGGGTGTGGTGGCTCATGCCTGTAATTCCAGCACTGTTAGCCTGGACTAGGAGGGATTGAATTCTGGGCCACTTTACACTACCAAGTCTAAACAAACTGCCAGAAACTACCAAATAATTTCTACTTAACCAGTGATTTTATTTTTGAGGTTTGCTTTTCTAGAAATATTTCTCACAGCAATTTAACTTTCCTCATAGTGACTGTAATCGTTCCATTTCTGTTGTTGTTGTTCTTGTTGTTGTTTTGTAAATCTACTGTTAATCCTACCAGATGAGAATGAGACAGCTACCACAATTTTCACTTTTTGGAGCCAAATATAAAGCAGGCTTTATTAAATACTGGCCAGGAGGATGGACACTGGCCATCCCAGGGATGGTGTGAGTTATTTTAGTCTGTGCTTATAACAACCAGACCCCAAAGACTACTTCCTTCCCATCTTTGACCAATCAGGAACAAGCATACATTCTGACTCATTTCCTGCCTATGTACCTCCCAGTGATGAAGCACATTCTGTGCAGTTGGCAACCACTCTTGTTTATAGACATTAAAACACAATGTGTGGCTTGTTACCTTATATGAACCACAGCCCCCAGCACTCCAGGAAGCTATCTGCCCTTTGGCACGTGGGGCCTGCGGGTTAGAGGCATTGTTGTTCTATAGATCTCTTAAACAAAGTAATTTAAACTTCAAATATAAGTTTTATATTTTAAAACTTAAGCCCTTGTATCTACCCCTCTGACTTTATAGTGAAGGACACTTTCTATCTAAATATGAAACCTGAACCTGACACTTCTGTCTGACCTAAGTTATATTTAATTCATTTGTCCTCACTTTTCGTCCATAAAGACATTAACACTTTTTCTTTACAGAATTGATAAATTATTTTTGAGTAGAGTTTTATTTAAGAAAAAGTTACTGCTTTTGTTTATATGGTTTAACTGCTGATAACCATTAGCCCATTTGTTAAGTAGAGGCATTTTGCTAGTTTGGGAAGATAGTTTTCTGCAACATAACTTTGTCTCTTTAACATAACTGTGTTAAAAACCACCATACAAGTTAGAAAGCTAGCTTTCTCTAGACGAAACAGACACAATCTGCATTATCTTTGAGGCTGGTTTTTGGTATTTGGATCACAAAATTATGGAACCTTGACTGTAGTTTTTGTAATTAAATGATGCATAGAGGGATGCTATGTTATCTACTATGAAAGATGGAAAGTTAGACTTTATGTAGCAGAACCTAATTGCTAGAATTGTGGGCATCTGTTCTGTATAAAGCACACCCTTCTTTTATCTGAGACCTTCTCATATTTAATTACTTCATGTACTTTCATACTTGGAAATTATACCTGGCTCTGCTGTCATATCTGAAACTTGTTTAACAGATTAGTCTAAAAACGTTAAGTGATGTCCTTTTCACTTTTTGTTCTTATAACTGGATACTTCTACAGATTTAGACACAGGGTCACAGGGACAGCTTCATACCTGTTCATAGTAAGTCTTTATGGTGGTGAGATTGAAAACCTCTTCTGGGTTGCTAAGGACTCAAGAATAGCTTAATTAAGTTATGACTCGGGTTAATTAGACAATAATGAATAGATATTTGTTCTTTACTAGTATGGAATGATGAAATAATAGTTGAGTTTGATAGATTCTCAAGAAAATAGAGAGTATCATGGCACAGGACAGTGTTTTGGTTGGAAACGTAAGAAGATAATGTCATGCCATGGTATACATTGCATTGTCTGAAATCTAGCTGGCTCAATTTTGTGGATCTTTAGCTATATTGAGTCAGAATAGTCCATGTTTTATATCGAAAATTAGGATTATTCCTGCTTTCCTAATAATGCGGACTGTGCCTGCCATTGTGCTACTGTACTTCTTTATGTGGATGAGTGTGTGAATGTGAACATAATCATGTTTGTACACTTGTGAGTAGATGCTGAGGCCAGATGTTAATGCTGGCTCTCTGTATCTATACTTCTTTGTTTTTAAATGGGCCTTGTTTTGTACCCCCTTCTGGCCTTAAACTCATCGTGTATTTCTGTGTCTAAAAGGTTGCCCCAAGACTCACAAAAATCTACTATTACAGCAACTTTCAGAAATAATAGAGTTGATGTGATTTCATATGCAAAAGGAAAACTGGAGACTAGTTCAATCACAGGTCAAGTTTTAGGCTAGTTACTTGAAATTAAATTTTGTATTATAAGTTAAAAATGTTCTTTGAACATAAAATTTTAAAATTTGAAAGGTGTTTAATTTTATATTACTTAGATATTCCCCAAATGATATTTTATTTTTTATATAAACTCTCATATACGTGGTCTTCTTGGATCTTGGAGCCCCAATCCAATGACAGTCTTCAAGTTTTTAACTTTGTACCTCAGATTCTTTTTCACTGAAGTAAATATGATGATAGACTTTTAGAAGACATAAAGCAGTTAAGTAGTACTGATGCCATGCTAGGTGAGGTAGTGGTGCTAAGATCATTTGCCTTGTTAATACTGTGTGTTTAGATTGGGAATGCTCCAGTTGTAGGAAGTGTGTTTCTCTAGTGTTATTTCCTGTCTGTTCCCAATTTGATTCCCTTGGCTTTCACTTTAAAGTTACCCTTATTTTAAACCAGCCTTTATGCTTTATATATTTTTATGTGCGCGCGCGCACGCGCACGCGCGCACACACACACACACACACACACACACACACACACACACACACACATATATTAGTGTTTTATGGGCTTACTGGTTTGAATAAGATAGACTATATACATGTACACATCTCTTCCTGGAATTTACCTTTGTTAGGTTTGTGAACTTTTTCTTTTCCACCAATATAATAGTTCTAAAAATAGGTATCACAAAAAGTGCTTATTGAATGAACAAATGAATGAATATTTTCAAATATACCAAGTATATATCAAATATATCACTAACTGAAGTAGTTATTTTTTATAAATCTTTCATTCTGTGAACTTAAAGGATATTCATTTTATTACTGTACGATAAGAATAATGTTTCTAGCTGAATGTCATTGTCTTAGTGTTTTATTGCTGTGAAAAGACATCATGACCACAGTAATTCTTATAATGGAAATCTTTAGTTGGGGCTGGCTTACAGTTTCAGAAGTTTAGTCCATTGTTGTCATGGCAGGGAGTATGACAGCATGGAGGCAGACATGGAGCTAGAGAAGTAACTTGACAGTTCTACATCTGGACCACAGGCAGCAGGAGGACAGAAACACTGGTCCTGGCTTGGGCTTTTTTTCCCCTCCAATCAATCAATCAATTAATTAATTAATTAATTAATTCACTTTATATCCCAATCACAGCCCCCTTCCCCTACTTCTCAAGAGGAGACTTCCCCTGGGTACCAATCCACCTTGGCTTATCAAGTCTCATCAGGACTAAGTATATTCTTTCCTACTGAGACCAGACAAGGCCACATCTCCTAATCCTTTCAAATTGTACTACTGCCCAAGCACGCAAATATATGAGCCTATGGGGGCTACTCTTAATCAAACACCATGGTAATTATTCATGTGATTTGATCAACAGAGAATAAGTACACCATAATACTTTATCCTCTTTGTGGTCATCTGTTGCTATGCATGTAGTGGGGCTGGTAATGATTTTCATAGTAGCTTGTTGATTGAAACAGTAGTAATTTTTTAATTATTTCCCGCAAGTCATAATGTTGACAGTAAATCTACTTCTCCCCTTTTTAATTTTATGGTTTAGAAGATTATAAGGCCTTACATATTTCTCTGTACAAATCATTCTTTTAATGTTTTAACACTTATTGTAAGTTGTTCTTGCATCAGTTTCATATTTCTTCATTTTCCATGTGGAAATTGAACCAAACTGTCTCTTTTTCCTCTACAAGTTCAATAAGATAAAAATGAAAGTGGATTTTGTTCTAATATTTATCCTTAGACTACTGTATCTCTTCTGAGATTTTTAAAATGCCATTTGTCCTGATTGCCCTCCCCACCCCCATTATTATCTCCTATAGTGTGTGTTTCTCTAGACTGTTTTCCTTCCACCTTTGTAAAAACTAGACCTCTTTCATTTCTTTTATCTGTAACACTTAAATTTGACCAAAATTTGCTTTATGAAAATGACTTAGAAAATGATTAGTGTCCATGCTTTCTTGATACTCGACTGTATGATATTCTGTGTTGGTGTTGGAAATGGCCTCCCATGTCAATTCTGCTTACTTTTTTTTTTCCTGTTTACTTTCAGCTGGTTGGTGGGGAATTTGATTTGGAGATGAACTTTATTATCCAGGATGCTGAGAGCATAACATGCATGACAGAGCTTTTGGAGCACTGTGATGTAACATGCCAAGCAGAAATATGGAGCATGTTCACAGCCATCCTACGGAAGAGTGTGCGGAATTTACAGACCAGCACGGAAGTGGGGCTGATTGAGCAAGTGTTGCTGAAAATGAGTGCGGTAGACGACATGATAGCAGGTATGCATGGCCTGGTAAACAAGGGCGTTAGATGGCTAGGGAGCTTTGCACACTTCTTCATATTCTACATGAAAACACATTTGTGGAAATTGCCTTGATTTAAATAAATCAATAGGAATATATGACAAATATTCTTTTATGTTAATGTAAATGTGTAGACGAGAAGAGAAAAAAATTGTGTTGTACAAACACAATTACTGGATTACCACCCACCCACTCCCAGTTTTAGAAAATCCTTAGTACTATGGAGTAAGTACAGTAGAACATTATTAGAAACAAACATTATCTTTTATGTTACCTATAACTGAACTACAGCACATTTAAAATATTACAATATGTAGTTCAGAGCCATTTGCCACATCCATCTAGCTCCAAGCCTCCCCACCTGCTGCACTTGAGTCCTAAAGAATCAGCAGGGCATACCTTTTCAGAGTACCTATTTTTACCTTCATAATTTTTGGCCTTCATATTCTCAGAGCTTGTATTGTTGTGATAAGACACTGCAACTGAGGCCGATTATGCAAAAAAAAGTGTTTAATTGGATTTATAGTTACAGAAGGTTAGAGTCCATGATGGGAGAGCACAAGGATACAGCAGGAACAACTGGGAGCTGTCATCTTTATTTTCAAGTAAGAGGCAGAGAGAGGCGCACTCCTGGCCCCTTCCCTTTGAAATCTCAAAGTTCTCCCCAACTGACACACCCTCTCCTGCAAGGCCATGCCTCCTAATCCATTTCACCAACTAAAGACCAAATAAATGTTCAAATATGTGAGCCTACGAGGGCCAGTCTCATTCAAACCAATATAACATACATTGTGGAATAGAATGTAAAATGTATATAAAGTGTTAGTTTTTGGCTCATTGAGAATTTTTTGAAATAATAATCTTGAAATCTTGGATTTGTTAGTACCAACTTTTATCTACTGGCAGGGTTAGAGAGGTGGTTAGAGATGTTTCAGTAGAAGTGTTTTGGCTAATGCTCCCAGAATAGCAGTTATTCCTAGAAAATAAGTGCAGTTTAAAAATTGTCTTTTCTTCTTGACAAATAGATGTGTAGTCTAAATTTATTCTGTCATAAAAATATTTCCATAATTATCGAAGTGCTAATTTGACTGTACAATATTATATCTACTGTTTATAAATAGTCAGAACTTAGAGAATTCTTTAATGATTTTATGCAAAGACTTTAATTTTAAAATTTTCAGAGTAAAATATCAACAAAGAAGGAAATGAACAGTGGGGTTAACAAGAATAGATTTTAAATTTACATTAAATTTTTAAAATTATATTTCTTTACTACTTTGGGATCATGTCTGGTTGCTTCCAAAGTGGCTTGTCTTTGTGGTGAGCATGGTTTTGGATGAATGATAATTAACATGATTACAAATGAGATTAAACTTGCATTACTTTCAATGTTTAGAGTTATTTTATAGGAGCTTATATAAGTGTATGAATATTTGTATGTGTGTACCATTAGTATGAGAGTATATATTGTATAGGATATCATATGATCTTTGAATCCTTTTTGTTGGAAAAGACATGCTTTTTGTTTGTTGCTTGTTTTTCTTAAATAAACTACCTACTGCTTTACAGAATAGTTTTAGAGGAGTGCCCAGAATATGCATAGTGGTTTATAGTAAGTAGTTCCTGAGAGAAGGCAGCAGTGATGGCGGGCTAAGTTTTTCTGTCATTTGTGAAGTTCTTTAATTTTCTCATCTTTTCTTCTCAGTAGCACTTCTTTCCCAAAGGACTTTGTAGCTGAGGGTATGAGTGTCCTGAAAAGAAAGGCTGCTTAACTACTTTTAATAGAGAGGTTGTGTACTTAACTGAAAGTGTGAATGAGTACCAGCATACTGTGAAATTCCATCTCTGAGTGCTCTAATATGTTAAATACATAGAGGTATTCTAAAGGTGATGTGGTTAAATATTTATAATAAATTGCTAACATTTTTATGACATTGGTAATTTTTTTCTCTTTAAAATTTTTGTTGGAAGAATTATCTGCAATAATAAAATTAAATTGAACTGCTTATGGGTCATCTGCAAATTATAATTCAGTCTTTATATACTTGAAAATTTAAGAGTAACTTGATACAAATTTTGTACCAATTACCAAGATCACTGTAAATACAAAGTTGATTCTTTTTACAAAATATTATTATGTAACTATTTAAGAAACCTTCAGTGATAGCTATTTGAACTATAAGATTCTGGCTTTTAATCAACATTTTTGATTTTTATATAGAGTTTTCTCTTAAGAAGCAGCTTAACTTTAGGTATTAAGAGTTTTATTATTTTAATAATGAAACATTTTGTTTCATTTAAAGATCTCTCAAAAATGTAATACACACGTGTCAAAATCTTTACCATTGAGGTTGCTTACTCATTGGGCTAATAAGTAAAATATAATGAATTAGTTATTGTTTGTGATAACCATACTGAATTTTAGAATAGATAAATATTTTAATTTTTCACATTCTAGTCAATAATCTCTGGTTAACAGTATCAATTTGACAACAAAAATTAATCATTTCTGTCCTCCCATTCTACCCTCATATTAATTGGTGGTAAGGTGATAGTTAATCAGTTCTGTCTACTCTAACCTATCCTCTTATACTAAGTGATTAGTTTTAATATATAGATGTGTATAAATATATATATTTGTAAGAATGTGTAGGTATTTATATTAACTTGCATATGATATAAGTACTTTAGAATCTGAAAAGATATATAAATATTTAGTTGTTTAATTTGTTACAAAGAATATTGAGAGGAATATTAATCATGTGTAGAAAAGTTATCAGACAAGGTTATCTTTTCTTGGTGAATTATATGCAGTACACATTCATAAACACATTCACAATAGCATAATGAATATCAGTAGCTATGTTTAATACTTAAATGTTTAAATGTTTAAATTTGACCCATTTTTAGATTAGTTATTGGCAGTGAGAGTTCTGGAACCATTCATGCTGTACGGGTTTGAATACTGACTCTGCTCTTTGCTGTGGATGTATTTTTGGGAAGTGACTAAGTTATTCGGTCCACAGTTTATCCTACTTTAAAAGGAGATGATGATAGTATTTAAAAACTCAGGCTGATTTTGAGGTTTTCTGATAGTAGTACATACATAGCACTTGGAATAGTATCCCATTGTGGATGCAATAAATGTACAAAATCGTAAATCACCCAAGAACTAAATGTTTCACTGTCAAATTTCATCAGGTCAACTGCGGGGTTTCATTTGAAATTAACCAGTGTGCAATGCTGTCTTGGTACCTGAATATTTTTTCCCATTTTCTACATGTAATGAACTCTGTTTGCATTATGAATCAGTATAGGCATTAAGGAAGACACTGAGTTATATTATATTTGTAAGTAGAAGTAGCATGTAGTAACTTCACACACCTTTAAAAATATAATGCTTGACAGGCGAGTTCATGCCTAGTGTAGAGCGTGACTGTCCTCTCCTCTGTAGATCTTCTAGTGGATATGCTGGGAGTCCTCGCAAGCTACAGCATCACTGTCAAGGAGCTGAAGCTTTTATTCAGCATGCTTCGAGGAGAAAGTGGAATCTGGGTAAGCTGGGTTAGAGGGAATATTCTTCAATACCAGCCCATTAATACTTAATGTTCAACACATTATCACTGGAGAACCATGTATTTGAATTGCTAATGGTAACTATTTCCTTCTTAAGCCATTTAGTAAATCATTTAAATGTAATTTTTTTGCTAGTTATCAAACAGTACATTGATTAAAAGTGGCATATTTGCTGTGATTGCTAACTTTGTATAATAACTATCTTTTTTTTTCAGCCAAGGCATGCAGTAAAATTATTGTCAGTTCTTAATCAGATGCCACAAAGACATGGTCCTGATACATTTTTCAATTTCCCTGGGTGCAGTGCTGCGGTAAGCTTTAACTATATGTGTTTATATTTACTTATCTCTCTGTTATCTGAGTTTACTTGGTATTCCAGTAGGTTGTCTTCTCTAGATTGCTCTAGGAATCAAACACTAAAACCATATGCTATGTCCTCTGATTCTTTTGCTGCTGCTGTTGTTGGAGAGGGGTTTGGGTTTGGAGACAATTGTGCTATGTAGCCCTGGCTGACCTGTACCTCACCGTTCTCCTACCTCAGTTTTCCTCATGCTGGCTGTGCATCACTAGGTCCTGTTTATTCATTATGTTTGGCCTCACAGTGATGTAGACCTTTTTGTCTGACTCCAGTAATACTTTCCAGGACAGGTTTTCTTAGCTATAACTATTCAAGCTCTATCAAGAAAATGAAGTCTTACTAAAAACTCATGTAAGACATTAGAATGGGACAGTTCTGCGGCATGTTTATCATTCCTGTGTGTCTGTGTTGTGGTAATTAGAAGGGAGGGCTGGTGAACAATCTGGAGCGTGATGAGCAAGGTAGACATGGTGCTTGGCCCATTACATGTTTCAAAAACAGCCTGTAGAAATTCTTGAAATGCAGTAAGAGTTTCTTTCTGTAGTTGGTTTTTAGGGGGAGGGAAATTTGACCATCGTGATTTTGTATTTCATGAACTGGTAATTTACCGTTTGTATTGTCTTATAGGCAATTGCGTTGCCTCCTATTGCAAAGTGGCCTTATCAGAATGGTTTCACCCTCAACACTTGGTTTCGTATGGATCCATTAAATAACATTAATGTTGATAAGGATAAACCTTATCTGTATTGGTAAGTAATATGCTAAAGTATAGTTCTTTGGTGTTTATGTATTTGAAGTTTAAAAGTATACACTGTACTCTAAAGTTCATATAGCTAATATTTATTTATTTAATGATTCGAGGGTAGTATATTCATGTTTTTATTTTTACTTCTACTTATAACATAAGAAGGAAAGATAAGTCTGTTAGAGGGAAAATAAGGTTGCTCATTCTAATGTAGGAGATAAGACAGCAATTTCCTCTAGAGTTTATTTACTTTGCTTTTATTTTTATAAGTATAATTCACACAGGGGTAAAATAACAATAGCCATGTAAGAAATTGTAACCATATAAGGCTGTTTAATAGTCATGTGCATATATGTGTATATATACATGTATATATATGATAGATAAATAGATGGATATGATCAATCGCATTATTATAAAAATCAGCTCTTTTTGGTAAGATCTTTTTGATAAGTATTGTAAACTTGGAAACCAAGTTGTTATTGATAACATGAACTATGTTGAAATGAATTTTGAATGGGCAAAGTGGAGATAGTCCTTCATATGCAGTCTGACCAGGAGACATTTTGATCATTAATTTGTTTAATATCTGTTGTATTTTACATTTAAATATAAAGTTTTCATAGCCTACTATGTCTTACTTAAGTTAAATTCCTTACTTTTTTTTATTGTAAACCTTATGTTTTAGCTTGTATTTGGCCAATGTGTTACCTCTGACTATACAGAGAATTAAGCTTATTATATAAGGTTTTAGTAGGTGTTAATATATTTCTTTTAACCAGAGTTTTTATATTCTTTTGTTAATACAGTTTTCGTACTAGCAAAGGAGTTGGCTACTCTGCTCATTTTGTTGGCAACTGTTTGATAGTCACATCTCTGAAGTCCAAAGGAAAAGGTTTCCAGCACTGTGTAAAGTATGATTTCCAGCCTCGCAAGGTAGGGCAGAGTAGCTGCTTCCCTTGGAAATCATGTTAGTCACCATTCACCATTTCCCAGCACTGTGCAGCATGACTTCTGCAATATTCTTTCACCTTCTCCTGACTTTCAGTGCCTTTCTCTAAATTCTTATCTTCACGTCTGACTTCTGTGCCATGACTTTTGACCTCTTGTGTTGTTTTGTCACACTTGTTCATTCTCTCAGTCTGACATAATTTGTGCCATTCTTCCTGGAAGTACATGGAGCAGGCCTGTAGGAACTAGGAATGTGACAGATGAGGGACAGGACGGGAAACTTCTCACTTTTTTGCCACTTAATCTTACTGGGGATTTTTATTCAGTTTCATAATTTCTTCTACTCTTACTTGTCAGTGTTCTGTTCCTTGGCTTTTCCCCAACTGTGAGATGTTCACACTCCCAAGTCTCAGAATCTGAAATCCTGAGCTTTGTCTCTCCAGGTCCACATCCACACGTGTGCTGAAGACCTCTGGTTTAGAGACCTGCCATCTCTTAATCATTTGGGCATGCTCTCCAGCTGCTTTTGCTTAATTTTCTAGTCCTAAGAATTAGATCTGTGAAATACATTGGTTTTCTTCTAACATTTCATTATTTGCCGTTCAACTTCATATTGTTTTCTCTTCATCTTGAATGTTTTGTTTCTTTTCTAAACTATTTTATACACTAATGCTAGACTTATCTTTTTGAATATATACATTTGCTTAAGCTAATGGTTTGCTTTTTAGTAACTACAAAATAAATTGAAAATATATCTATGTGCCTTCTGATCTGAATGGATTACTTCATCTAAGTCTTCAGAGCACATCCTGTCAGACTGTTTCTGCAACATCTCTGTGTTGTTCCCTCCCTATCCTCCCCCATTCCCAACTTTGCTTTCTTCCTCCGTCATGGGAGTCCAACCAAAGAGACCCATGTGTGGTGGGCAAGTAGTGCATCAAGGAGTTGTGCTACCCATCCTCCCGGATGCGTGGTGGTTTCAGATGTAATTAATGCCTCTTTGTAATTACTTTATTCACATCATTATTATTCATGGATATGCCCGCTTAGTGATTTTTTTTGAGGCTAAAATCTGTGATGGAGTTAATTTTTCTCAGATGCCTGACACAGTATTGAGTTCAGTAGACTGCCAATATTTTGAGTAGCTATATAAAAATATCACTTAAACAGGCTGGGGAGAGATGGCTCAGAGATTAAGAATACTGGATATTCTTCCAGAGGACCTGGGCTTAGTTCCCAGTACTTATGTGGCTACTCAAAACTGTCTTTAACTCCAGTTCCAGGGGATCTGACACCTTCACACTGACACATATGCAGGCAAAACAACCACAACAAAATATATAACTTTAATGGATAAAGTCTTTTGCTTTCTTAAGGTACAAGTTTCATCTAGATCAATCTAGATCAGTGGTTCTTAACCTATGGTCACATAAAGCTAAGTTTAATGTGTTTGTTCTCATTTTATTTATTTTTTCCTATTTGCTTACAAAAAATGCATTCCTGTGTTTTTAACACTTTAAATATGGTAATTACAGAGAGTCTTGTAAGAGTAGGGCCCAGGGAATGAAACAGGTTAAAAACATTTTTCTGAAAAGATTTTAATAAACCTTGAAAATGAAAATTATGATTATTTGTCCTTACTGCTCTTTATTGTTATAGAAATAAAATAATTTAAAATCCTTTCTTTCTTTAATTTTCCAGGACATGTGGTAGTTAACTTGCTATTATGCTTCAATTAGGGGAAAGTTTACTTCGGTAAATAGGTTACTGGTCTTTCCTAAAAAGATATGCAGCACTAAAGCCTTTGTTTGTCTAGCTGAACTGCTTACTTAAGAGGTGCACTACTGACCTCGTCAGAGTGAGTGTAACCATTCGCATTTTACCTCTCTTATAGCACCTGGTGACATTTGTGTAAATATTACCTTGTGTTTTCTTATTTCTCATTGATTCTCTTTAATACCTCAGGAATATTTAGTATCAGTATATGTATTTTTCTTATTTTTTTGTTGTACAGTTTTATTATACATAAATTTTTTCGATCTCAAACTGAATGTAGGGCACAGTATATATATCAGTGTCTTTATGCATATGCACCCTCCAGATCCGATACTGCCTTTAACTGAAAATATCAGGTCACCATTGGAATCCTGTGAAATGGTGGAAGCTCACTTACATCTATTACATTTTGATGGTTCCATGAGACAGAAAAATAAATTTAGCAAATCCTGTAACTTATCCAGTAAATCTAAAAAGTATATATGAATACCTGAGTATAAAAATTGCATTGAAACATTCTTTTTGTTCATTCAGTATTTCCTATTAGTCCCGAATGTTTGATATGAAGTTTATTCACTCATAGTGATTTTTCTGTGATTGTCTTCAAATGTTGTGTTCATAAGCAGGCACTGTTACTTCTCTATATCAGTGTTGGGGTGTGGGTACTCTGTGGGCTGTTTTTCCACCAGGGACATAAGAAATGGGAGGAAGGGACATGATGTGTAAAGTGCCGAGACATCTCGTAGGGAGTGCAAGGGCTTGGACTGCATTCTAGACAGTAGTGACTGCGCATGACCCTTGACATCTCAGTTGTTGTATTGCAGTGGTACATGATCAGCATTGTCCACATCTACAATCGATGGAGGAACAGTGAGATCCGTTGCTATGTTAATGGTCAGCTGGTTTCCTATGGTGACATGGCTTGGCATGTTAACACAAATGATGTAAGTTTAAATTTTTAAATACATTTTATAATATGGTTTCTCACTGTAATATAAAAAATGGCTATTTGGTAGAAACATCCAAAATTTTGTTTGAGTTTTTATTAGTTTACATTATAATTCTTAAGTTAACTTATATTTATATAACTTATATTTAATTATTATAGTATACAGACTGTTTCAGACATATGATTTGATATGTGTAAAGTTAAAATAGAATGTGGTTATGTGGTATACTGGGGTCAAGTCATGTAAGTGCCTCATATGCAAACACAGATCTGGACTTGCCGTCTGACCCAGGACAAAAAGTCTCCCAAGATTATTGTAAAAATCTCAATCTGTCTGTGTGTGGTGGTGCACACTTTTAATCTTAGCAACCAGGGAGGCAGAAGCAGGTGGATATCTGAGTTCAATACCTGCCTGGTCTACAAAGTGAGATTCAGGACAGTCAGAGCTACACAAAGAAACCATGTCTCAAAAATCAAAACAAAAACAAAAAACTGTCAATTTGGCTGCAGTGCTGAAAATTCCATAACATCAGAGGATTCTGAAAGCAGAAGGCAGATCACATACATGATGCTCTGTCATTGTAAACGAGATACTCTTTTCACTTTGTATGTCTGTGTTAGAGCGGGTGACACTGGATTCGAGATAGAGAAGATATATAGTTGAAATTTAAAGAATGGTTGCTTGCATTTTTATAGTTTGGCTTTTCCTTTTCTTTCCTCCTGGCATTTTAGGGCCAAAGCAAAATGTGGTTTATAGTGCCTAAAGTATCTCTAAGGCCAGTGATATAGTATCCTTCCAGCATACCTGCTTATAATAATGATGACCACCTTAAGAAAAGCAAACAACTAAGTCTACTTATACAGTGTATCTGCGTCTTCTTTAATTTTTAATTTCTTTCATGGCAGAGATTATAACAGTCTCTTTTTCTGTTTTCTTTGAAACAAATAGGACTTTTTACACTGTCTCCACTCTGTTTGTAGAACTGTAGGTGACAAGCTCTCCTGTCCCAGCCAAGGTGGCAGTATGTTGTTTTTATATGATCTGGAAGCTAAGAGTCTTGGATTTTTATTATGAACATTTTTTTCAAAAGACAGAACATCAATAGACAAATCAAATACAAATGTGCACAGAAGCTGCATGGGGCACCCAGAACTCTAGAAAGTTCCTGCCTGTGCCTTCGTGGACAAGCTTGCTTTACAGCCCAGCAGACTCATAGGCAATGAGAGCACAGAAATGAAATTATGCTTCTTGTCTCTTCTCTGATATTGCGGGAGGATGCAGTCTACTACTAATGTAAAAAGGAAGACCCCATAGTTTTGTTGACTGGCATTAGCTGAAAAGACAGTATTTAAAAAGATAAAAGAGGAAAAATTTAAAATTCTCTGTGACAGTATTTAATGTCTCTAGCTTCGGTGGCTGGTGTTGAAAGGATGTGGGAGATCTTGTAGGTGAATGATATTCTTGGGATATTGAATCGTTCTTGCTTCTTTATAATTCCTACTCAGAACAAAATGGCTTTCTTTATCATTACTCATTTAGTTCAGAAACAGAGGGTGGCATATTCATTAATGTTGAGAAATGTAGTCGAGTTTAAAAATTTGCTCCTGAGGATTTATAGTTAAGATTTAGCAAAGTCATTCTTTTGAGTTACTTTAACCTCATGAAATTTGATCAATTGTGAATTATTAGCAATTTAAAATTAGCTTTGCTTTAGTAAACAAATTATAATTTGTTTCCGAATTACAAAATTCAAGTATAAACAGTTAAAAAATCCTTGTCCTTAGTACTACAAGGACTAAGTGGTCAAGTCTGAGGGAATAATGGATGGTCGTGTACTTCACTTCTATTTTAACTGATTTTGTTTCTCTATAACTTGTTTATTTACTTTTATTATTGAAACATTTGAAAAATACCTTAAATAGCATTTTCACTATTGTTTGTGTCTTAAATATTTCTGTTAATGAAGCAATACATTTTTAAATGTGTCATTACAAATAATAACTTATTTTTTGTGACTTTTAAAAATAGAGCTATGACAAGTGCTTTCTTGGATCTTCAGAAACTGCTGATGCCAATAGGGTATTCTGTGGCCAGCTTGGGGCTGTGTATGTGTTCAGTGAAGCTCTTAACCCAGCACAGATATTTGCAGTTCATCAATTAGGACCTGGTTATAAGGTAGGAATGACCGCATTATTATAAGTTCTCTGCAAAGATCTTGTATAATCCGCTTACACACTATTGTATTTAGTGAGAATCTTTGTTCAGTGTGGGTAATTGTCATCCCAACTTTTTGAAACTTACTATGATGCTCCTTTTCATCTGCTTTTCCATTTTTAATTATTGTTTTTCAATGAACTTTTTATTTTTTGGATGGTGTTCTAATATTTAAGACACCCCTTTAGTTACCAATTCTGAAAAAAAATTTTCTGAGTACATTGCTTATTAAAGTGGCATTTGGAATCTCAGATTTTTAAATATGTACATTGTGTTATGATCATTTAAAATGACTTGTCCAGGGTTCAGCTGTTAAGAGCACTGACTGTTCTTCCAAAGGTCCTGTGCTCAATTCTCAGCAGATAGTGGCTTGCAGTCATCTCTACTGGTATCTGATGCCCTCTTCTGGTATGCAGGTGTACATGCAGGAGAGTACACAAATGCACAAATAGATAAATCTTCCATAAAATGACGTATAGGAAGGAATGCTATGTTTTAGAGATTTAGAAAAAGAAGCAGTGTTATAAGCTGTCTCCAACTGAGGTAACTCCTTTTATGCATTTGCATTTAATTGTCCCTTGCAGTGGGTAAAGAATGGGGCAATAAGGGTGCTCATGTCACAAAACCACTGATGCTGACTTACATTACTCTGATTTCTATTTTGCTTTGAAATAGATACATTTTAGGCAAGATACAGCATTGCCTCCTATGAATTAGTTTTTAATGAGCACTTGGTAATTATGAGTAGATTATTTAAATCACTTTTGGAGTTGTACAATTCCAGAGTATTTGGAGGTGAGACAATATTGTATAGTATAACTCAAAGTTGAGCCGGGCATTGGTGACCCACACCTTTTTCCCCAGAGCTTGGGATGCAGGTGGATCTCGGAGGTCTAGGCAAGAATGGTCTACAGAGTAGGCTCTAGTACAGCCTGGGCTACACAGAGAAACCGCCGTGTCTCCAAAGACAACAAAGGAACAATCAAACAAATCAAAGTTAATAATGCTTGAGAAGCACATGCTGCAATTTAAAGTATTGCTGCCCTCTTTTTAAGTTTAATATTTAAATTAATAGAAGTTTGTTATGGAATAATAACACCAAATATTAAAATCTTTAAAAACCTTTTGGTATTCATATTTCTGTTTTATTATTTTTAATTTAGAAATGGAAATAACAAAATTGCTCTTTTAAAAGATCTTTGTGTTCCCAGTGATTTTAATAACCAAAATATTTACAGCACTCTTTCTGTTTTGTGTCATAGTGACATTACATGTTGCTGTCTTATATCCATTTAGTTTTATTTGTTTCACTAGGTCTAGATATGAACTGGTTTTAGTATAACCACTTTCCCTCTTACACCAAATCCTCCTTCACCTCACTTTTATTGAAAATAAATTCCTTTTTCACGTAATATATCCTGAATACTGTTTCCTGTTCTTCTATTCTTCTCAGTTCCTCCCCACTTCCCCTCCCTTCCAGATCCACTCCCTTTCTCACATTAGAAAACAAACAGGCTTCTAAGAGATACGAAGAAAATAATGTTAGACAAAGCAAAAGTTAACATCAGATTTGGAGAAGACAAACAAACAAGGAAAAGAGCCCAAGAGAAGGCATAAGTCCCAGAAAACTACTTGCTTCCACACTCAGGAATCCCAGAAAACCACTAAATTGGAAGCCATAAAAAAGCACAAAGAATCTGGTGGTTAGGCACTATTCATGCTGCCTCAGTTTTTTTGAGTTCATAGCAGATTCGATTGTGTTGATTGAGAGGCTCTTGTTTTCTTGGTGTCCTACATCCCCTCTGGGTCTTGTAATCTTTACCCTTCCTCTTCTGCAGGGTTCCCTGAGCTCTGAGAGGAGGGATTTGGTGGAGATATTCTATTCAGGACTAAGTGTTCTAAGTCACACCGTGCATAATGTCTGGCTATGGATCTCTACAGTTCTTTACATCCTCTGTAGGAGGAAATTTCTCTGATGGTGGCTGAGCAAGGCCCTCCTCTATGAGTATAGCAGAATGTCATTAGCAGTTATTTTATTGCTACTTTTTTTGAACAAGATTAATATTTGGTTTTCCCCTAGGACTCTGTTCTATTTAGTGTCAGGTTCTCAGTCCCCAAGCAGTGTTAGGCATGATAGATTCTGTAGGAGAGAGCAGGCTTTAAGTCAAATCAGACATTGGTTGGTTACACCCACAGGCTTTGTGCCACCATTATGCCCCAGCATAGCTTTCAGGCAGGACACCACTGTTGATCTGTGGTTTTGTAGTTGTGCTGGCATTTACCTTTATCTTTTGGTAGTATACCAAGTGCCTTCTTGCACCAATGATGGTAGAACACAGGGCTGAAAGCTCTATGTCGGCAGCAGTTCCCCTTCACATTCAATGAGTTGTGTGGTGAGCATTGGCTTCAGTAATGGGCCTTGATATTAGTTTGTAGAAGAGCAACCTAAAGTTTTGGCAACAGCCTGTGTTGTTTGGGAATAAATAAAGGCGTTCCATTGTGTTTCTGTGTCACATTTTCCTATCCGTTATCCTTTTGTAGGATTCCTGCTTAGGTATTGTGGTGAGATCCACAGTAAACACTGATAATCTTAATGTGTCTCTGATATGCTGACTTGGAATTCTCTGGGAAAATACTCAGGAGTGGTATAGCTGGGTCATAGGATAAATCTATTTTTCATTGGCTAAGTAGCATTCATATGGCTTTCCATAGTAGTTGGACTATCAGATTTTGGACAGAATCATGTTACTTTTCTTACTGTGACTCTGTGTTAAAACTTACTATAGGTATGAACATTATTCTTTTTCTCTAAGTTTGCTTTGGTTATCCAGGATCTACTGTGTGTTGGAATGCCTGACATGTTAACCATAAGTGAAATGGACAGAAAGGTATATCTGAAGTAGTTTTGTAAAAATATTTTGAGTGTTATAGATTGAAGACCTTAGTAACTCCACTTAAAATAAATTTAAAGAGGGTTGAGCCCTTGGACCAGTTTCAGGAGGAGATCGGACAGCTTGCCTAGGGGCACTGCACGTCCACGGCTCCCAAGTGCCAACTCCAACTGAAGGAGTGTGAGGAGTGCGACCGGATGAGCGGGAAGAGGTGCACGCAGAGCTCGTCCCCTTGGTGCTGTGCATATGCTTCTAGTGCTCTTGTGCTTGAGAACATGGTAAGGCGGGCTTCCGTGTGCAGTGGGCTGTGTCAAGGCCTGAGAAGGAAGAAGGGAACAGAAACACAAGACCAATGTGGAGAAGTGGGAAAGACAGGTTTGTCGTTTCCTCATACTTCACCATGGGACATCAGCCAGAGGTACTTGGACAGTGTCCACCAGGTGTATGAGGAAATGGACAACTTGTTCTTCGTCCTGGAAGGGGAGTAGAAATACTCCTTCATCAGGTGGCCTACCAGCTCATATTGATGAGTTCATCTGGGAGTTGGCCAAGAGCCTGGAGTCACGCCAATCTGCTTATCCATGAGAACAAGAGGGGGGAAAGGAGGAGCACAAGAAGTAGCTGGGGTGCTGTGGAAGTGTACCAGTCCCTCCCAGAACTTCAGAAGAACTTCGAGGGAGGATCTATGAATGCTGCAGGAGCCATCATTAGGATTTATCCTATCAGCACTAAATACCATGTCCAGTGCTGCATCCACTCTGGCTTCTGAATACTCTTCTGCTAAATTATTGTGTTGCATTAAGTCTGATCATCAGGAATGTAATTTTCCCATAATGTTCCTTACAAGAAAACAATCCAGTTCGTTACATTTATATTATATAGTAGTATCCTTAGCCTGCTGATTGAACAGTTTCTTGGATTTTCATACAATACCTATATGAATATTCTCAAGACACATGCTGGCATACTCTTTTAAGCCTTTTTCTATTCCTCACGAATACTTCTTAACTTCTTTCGCCCACTCTACATTGGTCCAGCCTCTTAGGCAGATATCTTCTCTTATTCATCTGACCCCAAGGTTGCCTAGATTTGCTGGACAGTCTTGTTACCTGAATTTTTTGGATATCTGACATGCACTCTAGCTGTCCCCTTAGGCAAATATGGTCCCTATCTTGGTCATCCTTTGCTTGGCTATGCCTCTATCTTTTTCACCGTCCTCTGGCTCTAGTCATCCATGTCTGGCAGCTCTCCTGCCAACAAGTAGCAGTCAATTTTAATGTGTGTATGAGAGAGAGAGAGAGAGAGAGAGAGAGAGAGAGAGAGAGAGAGAGAGAGAGAGAGAGAGAGAGAATGCATATTTTGCCAAGTTACATGTGTCCATGCAAGAGGACAACTTGCAGGAGTTAGTCTCTTCATTTTACTGTGTGGGTTCTGGGGATTGAACTTGGATCTTCAGAGTTGGTGGCGATAACCTTTACCCACTGAACCATCTTACTTGCTGTGCAAGTTGTACTCTAAATTCATGTTTTCCAAGCCGTAGTCTAGATCAGTTCCCTCCTTCCTGCCTTCAGAGTAGCTGCTATTTTAATCCTCACCATTCTCTGCCTACTGACATGGGAAAGTCACCCTGTATGGGTAGCCTTTATACCATTCATGTACTTGGCTAGTTCACCAGACTCCCACATACTTTATCATGCTTGACCTTGTGAATTGATGCTTATCATTTATAATGCTGATAGCCAGAACTGAGAGGATTCTGTAGGGATATCAGGTGCCTTCCCTCCTTGCTTTCATACTGTGGTGCATTGCCTTTTCTCTATCTTTCTGTCTGTGTTGGTGTGGGTCTAGTCAGCATCCTAGTTGAACTTGGTTACCAGTCTAGGACCTCTCATTTCTGGATAACTGTGTCTTAACTCAGTCCTCAGATCATCAGGATGCTGCTGCCTCTCCTGCAGACAGCAGCATTCTTCTCCCCTACTCCTGAGGGCTCTGACCTTACTTAGCCCTACCAGGTAGCATTGCAAACTGTTGTTACAAGGGGAAGAGGGGTAGGAAAAGTGCTGCACTTATATATTTACCTGTAGTGTGATTGCTGCTCCATAGGATAATCTTGTTTTAATCCTTTGATCTTCTTTTGTTATTGGGGTGAGGTGGTACTGTCTTGTGGTTTTAATGTGCATTTCCTTTGAGATTAGCAATCTCAATGCACATGCCTTCTTGGGAGAAATGCTTATTTGGGTCTATTGCATAATTTGAATTAGGCTATTTTAATTGTATTTTGTTGTTAACTTTGGTGTTTTTTATATATTATGTATGTAACTCTCAATCAGCATTGTAGTTTCCAGTATGTTCTCTCATTCTGTAGGATGGTTCTTAATTCTGTTTCTATGCAGAGAAAAGCCATTTAGTTTCTTTTTGGATTTAAAATGTGACTCCTACTGAGAGTGGTTTATAGGGTCTTGGTTTATTTTCCTCTTGACAACTTCTGAATGCTGATTTATTTACTCCATTTACCTTGAATGCTATTATTGATACATCATACTGCCCCTCATCTATGTTTTTGACTTTTCTGGCTTCAGTTACCTGCAGTCAGGGCCTGGTCTGAAGATATTAATGGAAATTATGTAGATGAAGTTAACTAAAATCACTGAGTACAGACCTTTGTCATACATCTTGATTGTGTATTATGTATGAAATGAAACTTATATATAATTGTATAGCATGAATCAGTTTATTATACATATGTCATAAAGATTCTGAAAATCCATTATATTTAGTAAAGTTCAAGGGTTGGAATACCTGACCTTCTAGGGTGGACAGAATTCAAGACAACCAACCAACACAGCTGGGACTTGTCAAACAGGGAGCTGTGGGAGAGCTGCCTGCTGAGCCCGGAGTGGCTCTTTTGATGATCTTTTGTGGAGGTAAGCAGGTACAACTCCATGAGTCCTAAGAAGAAGCAGTGTTATCACTGGTAGACTAGAGATACCAGGAGATGTGCTGTTTGTTGGGGCTTTTGGAGTTTTGATCCAGCGAGAGTAGATTTATGTTCACAACCTCTGACATTCTCTGTTTACTGCAAAAAATGAATGAGAGTACTTGGGAAAGAAATTGTAGAGCTTTCATCTGGATGTGTGGACATTGAAAAAGTACGCACACATACATGTATGTATATAATGTACACATTCTGAATTTATATGTGTGTGGTATGTGTGTGTGTATAAATTTACACATATAAACCTACATTTCTTTCTGTTCCAGGCATTTCTGTAAGTTATGTCTCTTACTTTCTTATAATACTGAATGATTCTTCAGTCTGATTTTTTAAAGTTCCAGTCTACGGGAGTACCCATCTTCCTAGGGCACTATAAGCAGATAATAAAAGAATCCGTCTCAGAAATTTCTTGATATTTATTGGCAAATGAAATATTTGAAAAGTTTTTTTGTAGTGACAGTGTCTCTGTGTTAAATGCCATGTCTACTGGACATTATATCAGTGATGTCCTCTTTTTTTATATTAATAAAATGTTATAGTGGTTATCTGACCAGCACTTGGCATAATAGGTAAATTGATATATGCCATTATCTTTGCATTTTACTGATTTAGTCATTTTCTGCTATGTTAAAGTAGTGACTTCATTATATGCATGGAAATTGTTTTACCAATTTTGACATGTTTGTCAAGATTGTGACTACAGTCCTTACTCTTTCCAATAATCTTGAATGTTTCAGGGTGATAATGCTGATTGTAGGGCATTCAATTGAAAAGTTAATATATTGAAAATTTCAAGGAAGTATTCTAAGCTTTGAGAATTTAAATGATTAAGTTTATACTTTTATTAGACTATAATTAGATCTCTAATCATTTATAATTAAAGGTTGTTATGTATATTAGAAAGGCAAATAATACAAATACGATCTAGGATGACTAATTTCAGCCTAGAGAATTTTGGAAATCTTGCAAAGGAGGAAGAGTTTAAGTCAGTTTCAGAAGCATTTGAGTCAGAGGGCATGGATTTGCAAGATGGAGACAAAGGTGTGCAGGATATATATGGATAGACTCATAATTAGGCATGATTTCATGGTAGAACACTTAGGTATAAGGTCTGTTTCATAATGAACCTTTGGGATGCTTTCAGTAAGCTTAAATTTGGATCATATTTTTTGCTAAAGTAGAACTATCAAAAATTATAGCAAGGAAATGAACTGATCATCTTATATATTTTAAAACTGGGTTAGAGATGTAGCTTCTAAGTTCTAAAAAAATAACAATTTTTTAATATCTCAGGATAGATTATATATTATGCTGTAGAAGGGAAAATTTAAAATACAAAGCTAACCTCAGGACATACTTATTGAGTATTGCACAATCATTTATCTAAATGCCCAGGCCTGGTGGCTGCATGGTGGCTCACAACTCCAGACACAGTGCTCAGGTGAATTGCTGCATGCTTGAGGCCAGTGTGTCTCCAAAGCAGGCAAACTATCTAAATGTCCATATTCTTGACATTCATCAATGCCACTAATGCTTTCTGGAGGTTAGTATAACAGAATGCCATGCCTCTCCTTTTGTTCCAGTTAGGGTTAGCATTTCCAGTGAAGAGCTTTTTTAGTAGATTTTCTTATATTTGTATTATGTAAGTGATCTGATTTAGGTGTTTATGGTTCTACTAAATAAGCTACTCCTAATGCACAGCTGTCTTACAGATAATCTGAACATATGTGATACCTGTATGTTTTATTGTTATGTCCCCTTGTATATACATTGTATATACATCTGTCCTCAAAATTGTGTATCTCAGTCTGTTTAAGTACTTGGATTTTAGGCAATTACCCCAACAACTCAACTACTTAATATAGTATCATTTTATATTTGCAAGTTTTATATATTAGTTCTTAATACTTCTCTTTAGTAAAAAGATCCACTGTATATATAAATTGATATTAAAAATTCTGTGTGATCTCAAGGTTTTATAAGTTAAAAAAAATTGTGGATTGGTTCATTTGTAGTTATTAGTTCCTAACTGATGAATGAATGTATTACCAACAATTATTAAACATAAAGGCTAGTTTTATAAAAATAATTATTTTCTTTCAAAGATTTGTTTCTGCGTCAAGAATTTATGCTAGTGTATAAGGAGAAGCCATGAGTAAAATTGTCATCCTGAGTTACTGATCTGTACTGGTGGGTTAGAGTACACTGGGTAGTTGTAAGCTGCTCTCAGAACTCTACTGGTACTGCCCATGGTGTGCCATGGGCAGCTCCAAAGAATGCACTTGCTTTGGTCATTCATGTTTCAAAGTCCATGAAAAGTCAGATAGGATACTTTCGATATTTCATATTAAAACAATGCTTTCTGGGTTTGTTATGGGATTCGATACTGACATGATTTTAAAGTCATGTGTTATTTGATCATTGATAACTAAAGCTGAAGATTCTGTGGGTCATTCAGAGGGTATAACTGGCTAGATGTCTTCTATGCTTTCCCAGAAAGTCATTTACTGAGGAACTATTTTCAACATGTCACAGTCAATCTTCAGGTAAGGGTAGCTGCCCATATTATTTATGGAAAGGTTATATAATTTAAAGTTAAGATGGATGATGTATGTTCTATGATGAATAATGTGTTTATATAATACACATATCTTTTATGCATGAACATATGAATAAATATAAAATGTTTTTGTAGAGAAATCCTTGTGTTTACTCATCTTTTCTGTAGGATGTGATTTATTTTCTCGGATATTGTTTCTGCAAGTTTTACATAATGTAATGTGCTGTGTCGGAGTGTGTCTGCAGGGCCTTCCTTTAGAAGAATTATTTACCAGAACATAGCAGCAGTGTACCTAGTTTAGCATGTAAAGTGGTAGATGAATATGCAAACATTTAAAGTGCTCCCACAGTTTGGCCTTTATGAACTGGACCAAGAAAGCTGCTGAACTGAAGGCACCAATCAAATCTAGTTTCCCCTGACGTGAGTTCAGGTTCTCAGAGAAATCTTAGATGCATCTAAGTTGTTGAGAAAGAAATCAAATTTGAATTTAGAATGCTAGGAATGTATGTGATCTTACACTGTTTACCTATTTCTTTTGGTTTGTTTGTACCCTCTATTAACTACTTATAGTCTCCAGTCATGTTTCTGTTATTTTGCATAAAACCAGTATACATGACATTATTGGAATGGGAAGCCACTGATGTATTTCAGGTCTTCTCATTATGGCATGTTAATAGACAATGTGAAGTCTCGTAGGAATGACAATGCATAGCAGCAACACATATTGTATGTTGTCTGTGCAGAAATTTTCTGTAATACATTTACTTATATTTTGATATATATTTGTATTTTTCCAGGAAATTTGAGACTAAAATTAAGGTCTAACTTTATAAAATTCCTACCCATTGATTATTTAGAATAATTCTTAAAATACAAACCTATTATGTTAATTCTGCCAATCCATGAGCTTGGGAAATCTCTCATTTTCTGAGATCTTTGATTTCTTTTTTGAGATACTTGAAATTATTGTCCTACAGATCTTTCACTTGTTTGGTGAGAGTTACCTCAAGATATTTTATATTATTTCTGGCTATTGTGAAGGGAGTTGTTTTCCTAACTTCTTTTTCAGCTGTTTATAATTTGTACAAAGAAATACTACTGATTTGAGTTAATTTTCTATTTAGCTACTTTGCTGAAGCTGTTTATCAGCTGTAGAAGTTCTCTGGTAGAATTTTTGGAGTCGCTTATATATACTAACGTATCATCTGCAAATAGTGATACCTTTACTACTTCTTTGCCAATTTTTATCCTCTTGATCTCTTTTTGTTGTCTTATTGTTGTAGCTAGAACTTCTACTACTGTATTGCATATATAGGAGGAAAGTGGGCATCCTTGTCTTGTCCCTGATTTTAGTGGGATTGCTTCAAGTATCTCTCCACTTAATTTGATATGGGCTGTTTGTTTGCAATAAATTGCTTTTATTATGTTTATGTATGGGCCTTGAATTCCTGATCTCTCCAATACTTTTAACATGAAGGAGTGTTGCATTTTGACAAATGCTTTTTCTGCATTTAAGGAGATGATCATGTGATTTTTTTCTTTGAGTTTGTTTATATTGTGGATTATGTAAATGAATTTTCATATATTGAGCCAACCTTGCATCCCTGGGATGAAACCTACTTGATCATGTTGAATGATGATTTTGATATCTTCTTGAATTCAGTTTGCAAGAATTTTATTGAGTATTTTTGTATTGATATTCATTCTCTTTTGTTGTGCTTTTATGTAGTTTAGGTATCAGAGTAACAGTGGCTTCATAGAGTGAAATAGGTAGTGTTCCTTCTGTTTCTGTTTTGTGTAATAATTTCAGGAATATTAGTATTAGGTCTTCTTTGAAGGTCTCAAGCTATACCAAAGAGCAATAATGATAAAAATTGCATGGTATCAGTACAGAGACAGACTCTTAGATGAAGAGCCCTATAGTGGGGATTAGGGATCTTGTAGATTCCACCTCCAATAGAAAGATAGACCATCACATGAGGGACACGGTTGCCATCCCATAGTCAAAAACTCTGACTTATAATTGTTCCTGTCTGAAAGAACTGCAGGAACAACAGTGGAGAAGAGCCTGAGGAAAAGAAGGTCTAGTGACAGGCCCAAAGTGGGATTCAGCTTAAGGGGAGGCCCCAAGGCTTGACACTATTACAGGGGCTATGGAGTGCTCACACAAAGGGACCTATCATGACTGTCCTCAGAAAGACCCAGCAAACAGGTGAAAGAGTCAGATGCAGATATTTACACCCAGCCAATGGACAGAAGCTGGTGACCCTTTTGGTTGAACTAGGGAAAAGCTGGTAGAAGAGGAGGAGGAGGGCGACTCCAAGGGAAGACCAGCAGTCTCAGCTAACCTGGACCTTGGAGATCTCTCAGACAGGGATCCACCAACCAGGCAGCATACACTAGCTAAGATGAGGCCCCCAACACACACACACACACACACACACACACACACACACACACACACACACACCCCACACGCCAGAGAGAGAGAGAGAGAGAGAGAGAGAGAGAGAGAGAGAGAGCGCGAGCGCGAATGCTGCTGGGTCTGGGTTCAGTCAGAAAAAATGCACCTAATCCTCAAGAGACTGGAGGCACCAGGGAGTGGGTAGGTCTGGGGCTGGCAGGTAGAGGTTGGGGACATCCTCATGAAGCTGGGGGGAAGAGAAATTAAAAAATGGTTAACATTTTGAATAGGAACAGATTTATACCAAATAAAACTCCATTATAATAGAATCAGAGGTGTGTTTATTTAAATACTATTTATGATATTCCAACTATAAATTATAAATTACAAGAATTACAGAGAAAAATTATCTATAAAAGAAGAAAAAGCCAAAGATAGGTGTCATGGAAGAGGACATGAAAGTTAGACTGCTTAGGAAACCGGAAATTGGTGAAAACACAAGCTAAAGGAAATGAGCTGCACAAGCCCTAAGGATACAAGCTAATGCCCCAGTCTCAGGCTTCCCCAACACACATGCAGACATGCACATGCATGTACACGCACATGCATGTACACGCACACACATATACATGCACACACGCATGCACACACACATGCACATATACACACATGCACACAAGCACACAGGACAAATCAAGGCAACTGTTTCCCCTGGAGTGGACAGGGGGCATGGGTAGGTAGAAGTACATGTAGGAGGATGGGATAACAGATGATTCATATTGTTTTTAATTTTAACTTTTTTAAAGATTTGTTTTATTGTATGAAGTTTTGGCCTGCATGCCTGTCTGTGCAGCACTGTGTGTGTCTGATGTCCATTGAATCCGAAGAGGGCATCAGATTCCCGTAGACTGGAGTGACAGGCAGTTTTAAGCTGCCATGTTGGTGCTGGGAGTCAAACTCTCTGCTCCACCTACTTTCCTGTCTCCCCACTCATTTTCAGCCACTGTGCCTGTAACCATCAAAGGCTGGTAGTATTAAAGGTCGGGTGTCATTTTTTTATTAAATAAAACAGCTCAAGAACAGTTACTATCATTCAATTCCTGTTTTCCCACTTAAAAGTAACCATAAAATCATTCCTTGACTACTGTCATTTTCAAAAAACAAACAAAAAACAAAAAACAAAAAAAACAAATCTATTTTGAAAGTTCTTGAGAAAGAAATTTTAATTTTTCCTTTTATTTTTATTAAAAACATTCTTTTCTTATGCAATATATCCTGTTTTATCTTATAAGTAAGATAAAACAGAAACCATTACATAGAATTTGGACAAGGCATACCAACAGAAAGCAAAGGGACCTAAGAATAAGGGACTCACTCATTTATACACTCAGGAGTTCCATACAAATACTAAACTAAAAGCTATATGCGCAGAGGGCCTGGTGCACACCCAAGCCTGTGCTTACTTGATGCTTTAGTCCTTGTGTGCCTTGCTCAGTTAATTGAGAGAGCCTTGTTCTCCATGTGTTCTCCATCCCCTTTGGCTCCTAAATTCTTTTCTGCCTCTTCTTCTGTGGGGTTTTCTGAGCTCTGAGAGACATCTCATTTAGAGTTATGTGCTCTAAGGGCTGTCATTTTCTGCATAATATCTGGTTGTGGGTCTTTGGGTTTGTTCCCATCTGCTACAGGAGGATGCTTCTCTGATGGCAGCTGAGCAAAGCACTGAGCTATTAGTTTAATATCTCTGCTTCTTGGTCACCTAAACAGTGTTGGGTATCAGTTCCGTCTTGTGGAGTGGCCCTTCAGCTCAAGTCAGATATTAGTTCCTCCTACAAACTTTGTGCTGCCATTGCCTTAGCATATTTTGAAGTCAGTGTAGATTGCATATCACAAGATTTGTGGTTGGGTTCGTGTTTGTGTTTCTATTTTGTTAGCCTGTGGGGTACATTCCCATACCAAAGACAGTAAGTAGAGGAGCAGAGGTTCTGTGTAGGCACCAGCTTGACCTCTCCATGTTCAGTGAGTTGTGTGGATGTTTTCTTTAACAATGGGAATTTACTCTCAGTTTGTGTAGTGCAACGTATTTATCTTGGCAACAGCTGTAGGTGATAATAATTAGATATAACCCAGGTCAGTACTGAAAGCTTTGTTTGTTGATAAGTGAAGGCCAGTTGGGACTCTGTCTCCCTCATTATTTGGATTGTCTTCATATATTTTAAGAAATTTCCAATCGTCTAGGTTTTTATACCACCCCCAAAGCTCCTGAGTTCTACCTTTCTCTCTATTCCCTTCCTCAACCCCATTTCCTCTTCTTCTTCTCCTTACCTTATTTTAACTCTATGAACTATAAACTCTTTAAATACATGTAAACTTCCCCCTTCTAGGAAGTCCATGCTCCCCTAGTATATCTGTCCTCTCTGGGTCTACCCTTGTTATCATTTATTTAACTGCTATATCCACACATGAGTGAATACAATAAACTCCCACGATATTTATCTTTCTGAGTGTGGCTTATCTCATTCAGTATGATTGTTT
The DNA here is from genome assembly GCF_021556685.1 of Rattus norvegicus. Lineage (NCBI taxonomy): Eukaryota > Metazoa > Chordata > Mammalia > Rodentia > Muridae > Rattus > Rattus norvegicus. The sequence goes on along the minus strand of NC_141535.1, from coordinate 141,492,240 downwards.
TTTCTCAATTCTTCTATTTGTATGCAAGGTTCTTTGTCTTTTTTTCTAAATAGCTAAGTAACACCCTGTTGTATAAATATATCACAAAAAAAAAAAAGAAAAGCCAAAGATAGGTGTCATGGAAGAGGACATGAAAGTTAGACTGCTTAGGAAACCGGAAATTGGTGAAAACACAAGCTAAAGGAAATGAGCTGCACAAGCCCTAAGGATACAAGCTAATGCCCCAGTCTCAGGCTTCCCCAACACACATGCAGACATGCACATGCATGTACACGCACATGCATGTACACGCACACACATATACATGCACACACGCATGCACACACACATGCACATATACACACATGCACACAAGCACACAGGACAAATCAAGGCAACTGTTTCCCCTGGAGTGGACAGGGGGCATGGGTAGGTAGAAGTACATGTAGGAGGATGGGATAACAGATGATTCATATTGTTTTTAATTTTAACTTTTTTAAAGATTTGTTTTATTGTATGAAGTTTTGGCCTGCATGCCTGTCTGTGCAGCACTGTGTGTGTCTGATGTCCATTGAATCCGAAGAGGGCATCAGATTCCCGTAGACTGGAGTGACAGGCAGTTTTAAGCTGCCATGTTGGTGCTGGGAGTCAAACTCTCTGCTCCACCTACTTTCCTGTCTCCCCACTCATTTTCAGCCACTGTGCCTGTAACCATCAAAGGCTGGTAGTATTAAAGGTCGGGTGTCATTTTTTTATTAAATAAAACAGCTCAAGAACAGTTACTATCATTCAATTCCTGTTTTCCCACTTAAAAGTAACCATAAAATCATTCCTTGACTACTGTCATTTTCAAAAAACAAACAAAAAACAAAAAACAAAAAAAACAAATCTATTTTGAAAGTTCTTGAGAAAGAAATTTTAATTTTTCCTTTTATTTTTATTAAAAACATTCTTTTCTTATGCAATATATCCTGTTTTATCTTATAAGTAAGATAAAACAGAAACCATTACATAGAATTTGGACAAGGCATACCAACAGAAAGCAAAGGGACCTAAGAATAAGGGACTCACTCATTTATACACTCAGGAGTTCCATACAAATACTAAACTAAAAGCTATATGCGCAGAGGGCCTGGTGCACACCCAAGCCTGTGCTTACTTGATGCTTTAGTCCTTGTGTGCCTTGCTCAGTTAATTGAGAGAGCCTTGTTCTCCATGTGTTCTCCATCCCCTTTGGCTCCTAAATTCTTTTCTGCCTCTTCTTCTGTGGGGTTTTCTGAGCTCTGAGAGACATCTCATTTAGAGTTATGTGCTCTAAGGGCTGTCATTTTCTGCATAATATCTGGTTGTGGGTCTTTGGGTTTGTTCCCATCTGCTACAGGAGGATGCTTCTCTGATGGCAGCTGAGCAAAGCACTGAGCTATTAGTTTAATATCTCTGCTTCTTGGTCACCTAAACAGTGTTGGGTATCAGTTCCGTCTTGTGGAGTGGCCCTTCAGCTCAAGTCAGATATTAGTTCCTCCTACAAACTTTGTGCTGCCATTGCCTTAGCATATTTTGAAGTCAGTGTAGATTGCATATCACAAGATTTGTGGTTGGGTTCGTGTTTGTGTTTCTATTTTGTTAGCCTGTGGGGTACATTCCCATACCAAAGACAGTAAGTAGAGGAGCAGAGGTTCTGTGTAGGCACCAGCTTGACCTCTCCATGTTCAGTGAGTTGTGTGGATGTTTTCTTTAACAATGGGAATTTACTCTCAGTTTGTGTAGTGCAACGTATTTATCTTGGCAACAGCTGTAGGTGATAATAATTAGATATAACCCAGGTCAGTACTGAAAGCTTTGTTTGTTGATAAGTGAAGGCCAGTTGGGACTCTGTCTCCCTCATTATTTGGATTGTCTTCATATATTTTAAGAAATTTCCAATCGTCTAGGTTTTTATACCACCCCCAAAGCTCCTGAGTTCTACCTTTCTCTCTATTCCCTTCCTCAACCCCATTTCCTCTTCTTCTTCTCCTTACCTTATTTTAACTCTATGAACTATAAACTCTTTAAATACATGTAAACTTCCCCCTTCTAGGAAGTCCATGCTCCCCTAGTATATCTGTCCTCTCTGGGTCTACCCTTGTTATCATTTATTTAACTGCTATATCCACACATGAGTGAATACAATAAACTCCCACGATATTTATCTTTCTGAGTGTGGCTTATCTCATTCAGTATGATTGTTTTTTCTCAATTCTTCTATTTGTATGCAAGGTTCTTTGTCTTTTTTTCTAAATAGCTAAGTAACACCCTGTTGTATAAATATATCACATTTTCTTTATTCATTGTTCTGTTGAAAGACTTCTAGGTTGTTTCCAGTTTCTGGATATTATGAATAGACCAATGGTGAACATGGTTGAGCAGCTGCCCTTGTGGCAGAATAAAGCATCTTTTGGCTGTATACCCAAGAACAGTATAGCTAGATGTTAAGATAGATTCATTCCCATCTTCCTGAGGAACCACCACATTGATTTCCATAGTCACTCTATTTATTTTCCCACCCACCAACAATGGATAAGTGTTACTTGTATTTCACATCCTAGTCAGCATAAGGCTGTCACTTGCTCATTTTGTCTTACCCATTCTGGTGGTTGTGATAGAGTCTCAGAGTAGTTTTGATTTGCATTTCCCTGATGACTAAAGATGGTGAACAATTTGTAAAGTGTTTCTCAGCCATTTGAGTTTCCTCTATTGAGAATTCTCTTTAAGTCGGTATTCTATTTTTTTAATCGAATTATTTTGATTAAATATCTAGTTGAGATATTATTCTTCTATCAGATGTGGAGTTAGAATTTTTTCCCATTCTGTAGACTGCTGCTTTGTTTTGGCAGTATCACTAACTGCCTAAATTATAATATTGCTATTTTTCATTAATTCTGGTTGCAAGTTTATTTTGTAGTATATAATAGGGATGAAAATAAAATTTTAATTTTAAAATGACATATTTTGAAACTGTTACTTTTATCTTGAGAAGTGAGAAGCAGTGAGCTTTAAAAAAGTAATTAAAATTGGAAACCTTGAGGTGAGAAGTAATGTTCTTTATTCACTTAAGTAGAGTGAAATATCTGATCCAAAATAGGGCAGCATTGGTTATTTTTAATATTGAGATAACTAAACATTTTAATGTAAAAGTAGCATCCCTAACTTTGGATTCATGTGGTTAATTACTCATTTTACTTTTGTTTTGATTTACTTCTGGCAATTAGAGGATTGAATCCAGATTGGAGTTAAAAAGACTACAGAGAGTTGTCAGGCCAGACGTAGGAAACTGTTTGAATCTGGCCAGTTATACTTGGTCTGCAGTGTTTTTAAGTATTTGAGTTAATCTAAAAATTAAGTTAGTTTAAAAAAATATTTCCTGCTCATAGATCAAACAGCTCTCAGATCTGAAGTGAGAGTAGCAAGACAAGCAACAGTGTACACAGGGCCAGGTACTTGGAGGAACACAGTAAATCATTCCTGTGCTTGTTTCTCTGCTTTGAAGAGGTGGAGGTTAAACGGAGTATTAATGGCACTTTGTTTTCACAGAGCACCTTCAAGTTAAACGGAGTATTAATGGCACTTTGTTTTCACAGAGCACCTTCAAGTTAAACGGAGTATTAATGGCACTTTGTTTTCACAGAGTACCTTCAAGTTCAAGTCTGAGAGTGACATTCACTTGGCAGAGCATCACAAGCAGGTTCTGTATGACGGGAAGCTTGCGAGTAGCATTGCCTTTTCCTACAATGCCAAGGCCACCGATGCTCAGCTTTGCCTGGAGTCCTCACCGAAGGAAAATGCATCCATATTTGTGCATTCGCCTCACGCATTGATGCTCCAGGTGGGTGGGTGGGGCTCTGTACCCATGCTGCCAGCACCCAGACCGTGCTCCTTTTCCAAAGCAAGCACTGCTCCCCGCAAATAATACCACTCATTTTGCTTCTGAGTTTGCAAACCAAGTTTCCGTCTTCAACTTTTAGACCTACTCGGAAACCTTTCCCATCTCTTATCATTTGTTTCTTTGTCCTTTGAAATAAAATCTGTTGACTTCCTGAACATGAAGTTGCTAGGTATAAAAAATATTCTGATTTGAGAAGGTCTTATCTGCCAACTTGAAAATTACTTGAATGTCCTTAAACTCAATAATACTTTTTTCTAGAATAACTTAACTTTGGCTTCATAGATTGGGAAAATGGCTAAGCTTATTGGAGATTTAAAAGTGACCAGTGAAAGATACTTCATTTTTACCGTAAACATGTATGTCTATCAATAATTACATGCTTGAGAACTCTTACAATAACAGAATGCACTACCATGTAATGATACCAAGAATAAGAAACAGTGATGAAAATCTTGTTACAGAGGTTTAACAGATAGTTTTGCTTTTGTCGTAGGATGTGAAAGCTATAGTAACACATTCAATTCATAGTGCAATCCATTCAATCGGAGGGATTCAAGTACTTTTCCCACTTTTTGCCCAGCTGGACAATCGACAGCTTAATGACAGTCAAGTAGAAACAACTGTCTGGTAAGTTTGCTTTGCTATACCATAGTCTACTGTTTGCACTCTTCAGTTCTTCGTGGCATATTCCGTGCCATGTAAGATATTACAGTTATTGGTCTTTTCTGAAGTGCTAAAAAGAATGTTTTTAGAACTGAGACAGACATGTCTATATATGCGCGTAATATAAAAACAAGTATAAAAATGTTTTCCTATAAAGTGAGAGGAATATAGTTAATGTAATGAAGTATGATATACAGCTAGGGAAAAGACTCACCTTCAAACTTAGCCATAGAAAATGTTCATACTCTTATCGGATTATATTGAACAACTAAGGTGAGGTATATTCGGTAAGTTATCTAGCGTGTAGCTTAAAGAGTTACTCATTTTATAATGCAACACCATGATCTCAGATTAGAACAGTGTTAAGTAACATAAGCTTTTCTTTAAATATACTTCATTTTTAAATGAAATGTTTTCAATGAGGTTGAATTCATATTTACTTCTCATTACTTCCCTTTTTAATGATAAAAATACATTATATATCAAGCTCTGTTTTATTTACTTTCTAAGGTATTGAGTATAAATTTTAGCATTGTATCGCCTCTTTGCTTTGGATTTTAAGCTTGAGTTAGATAGACAAACATTATTTTTCAGTCCAAAATGATAAAGAAAGGTTTCATGAATATATACATATACGTTATTAGCTTTTTAATGGGTTGTTGCATTTTAAATTAATGGAAAAATAGTGAATGAGGTCGTGGGAAAAGTTTAAGACCTAATAAAATGTAAGGCATGATTTTCTTAAATTAGTTGAGTTGAATTTGAAGACTTCTGTGTTAGTATTGGTAGTGTTATTGTTTCTATATTGGAACTCATTTCATAACACATATATAAATATAAATCTAATGCTTATTTATGACATTTCGTGCCCATCTATAGTTTATCTTTCATTTTATTTCAATTTAATATAAAGGTTGGAGATTTGGAAGTCTAGAGCTTTGGGTGAAATGACACCTGAGGTTGTGTCCTTTGGGCTGTTACTTTGCACTGAAAGCTGCTGATTCTAATCCAGTAAATCAAAATAGTTCAGTTTAGCGAAGACAGACAAACAAAAATGAAGTACGCTTTATGGTCCTGAATTTAAATAGAAGTTTTTTGTTATTTATCACCTAAGGGAGATGTACTACATTTTGACCTATAGTTTAAGGTTAATGCTCTGAAGAAAAACCAGAGAAAATGCCTTGCTATTTAAACAGTCCTTAAGAATTAGTTGTAATTTATAATTTTATTACCTAGAAGAGATTGTATTTTTAAATGGAGGTTTAAAAAGATGATAGTTTGAAGTGTTATAAATAAAATTATTACAATAATATATTGCTTTATGAATGGCTCTTATAAAATCTTAGTGCTGATACCACATATAATGGCTGGGCATTTTAAACAATATTTATGGAATCTTTCTCTTCTTGAGATCAGAACTCATTGTGTATATTTATTTTAATATTTAAGTTTTATCTCATCAAGGAGATGAAAGTAGAAAGTTCAGTATTCTGGTTTTAGATTTTATACTTTTTTTTTATCATCCTCAGTTTTCTCCAACTTATAAAGATGGAGAAACATTTTGTTCTTCGTTTATAACTGATAGAAAAAAGTCAAAGAAAAAATATTGTAGTCCTTTTAATAACAATGCAATCCATGTCTAAGTCACTGTGGAATTCCATTGTGTGCTCCCTTGGATTCTTACCCGTTTTTATTTTGTTAAGTATTTTGAAGTCCTTGATATCTGAGGCGTGCTGTTTATAAACATCTGCTGTCAGCTGTCCAGGCTCTTAAAGTTCACTCTTCCCAGGGACCAGGATGTACCCAGTGTGTCAGCATGAGAACCGTTTATTCATGAGGTGGTGAAAGCAGCTCACTATGCAGGGTTTCCTCCTCACTCGAGGATACAGATATTTAGCTATTTACGGGAGTATAAATTACACATTTTATAACTATTGTCCATAAAGATGACTGGGATCTTAAGGTAGGGTGTATTATCTTATTTTAGCCAGCATTAACTTCTTTCAAATAAGAATCACCCCAAACTAAAACTTTTTAATTTTCTAATGAAAATTCAGTATACTTTTGAAAAAGTTTGTTTAGCAAATATATGGCAAAGTTAGAATAATTTGTTATTTTCAGTGGCTTTTAAGAGAAACTGAGCTAAGCTGTAGTAAAGTTTTGCTTTAGTTTCTATGTTTTCATTCTGAAGTATTTTATTTTCCATGTACAAAACAGTGCCTTGTAATAAAACTTTTTACTGTTCTGTAACCTGAGTTTGTGTTCAGTGTAGGCAGAGGGAAAGTTAACCTCACTCACTGAGAATAAAGTTGATTTCTGGTGTGTAGGCGGGTAACTTATTTGTACAGGATGAATTTTTTGTTCTTATTTTACCCTGAATGTTACATTATTATGTCATTACTCACTTCCTGGAATATCATGTTACTCAGTCTAGAATTCAGATCCTGAATTCGAAAGTGTTGATTGGTGCAGTTTACAGTATGTTATTAGCACTTTCACACCAGAATTTGTACCACTGCAACCTGGAATAAAAGGGGCTTAGAGTTACTCAAGATAAGTACAAAACATATGTACCTAGCTCACTTGTGCCCTCAGGGTTTGTTATTAGGGTGAATGAACTAAGTGATTCTACAAGGTTCTTTTCACATACTTTGATTTTGTGTATCAAAGTATATATCATCCTTCTTTTTAAGATAAAGTACCAAAGGCTCAAAGTTCTTCATGGGATCCTTTTTTCTACAAATGATGTTATTTGTTACATAACCACTCAATTATTGAAATAGGACTTGAACTTTGATTTTCTGCTGTTATTATGATAGTGTGAACCAGATTCAGAAACCTAACCATTTTAAGATTAGTTTTCTTATTGGCCATCGGTCTTGCCTTTTACTGAAGTACTTAAGTCTTCAGAAATACTTGTCTTGAATGCCTTTAAAGAAAACATAATAGGTGGAACCTTCATGAGCTTGCACAGCTGTTTAGTAATAGATTAGTGGATGAATAATACTGAGCAGAGTCAAATAGCTTGTTACAGCAGCTGTGGTAAATGTTCAGAAACCTGTTTTCAGTAAATTAGACCACTGTATTATATTGATAGGACTTTCTATCTTTTACAGTTATTAATTGCCTTGAGTAGTAATTATTCCCATGAAAAACAAATCACACAAATATTTTTGAACCCATCTTGGTTCAGATAAAATCAGACAGTTCGAAATAGTAATGAGCAGTTTGAAATGTTAGGTAACACAATTAAAACATTCATTCTTGATTTACTGTGACTTAGCTTAAACATTTTTTAAACCAGTGTTTTAAGCTGATTTTTTTTCCTTATGAAGCAAAAGTACATCGGAAGTTCTCATCAGAAATCATATAGTGCAAAGGTAAATGTTCTTTTGGTTTCAACTCTCTTCTTTACTCTTTGATTGCAGATCAAAGGGTTGGTCATGAGTTGATAATGCGTTGTATGTGACATTCATTGAGTACTTATTCTTGTGTCTTGTCTATTCCACCTGAAAGACACTTCCATTGTCACTTCACTGAAGACTTTTCAAGGACAAATAACCAAATATGCCAGCAATATACTCTTTCTGTACAACATAAAGAAAATAAACTACTATCCTTGTAAACTATAACCTAATTAAATATTTTCAATATTATACACGTGTTATGTGACCTAACAGTAATCTGATGATGAGGAAGAGTGAGAGTGAGCATTCACAGGGCCATCTGAGTTTAGTGAGCAGACGTAACATTCTCATTACAAAGCTGAGTTCAGAGCTATATGGAGAATCCTATGAATGCTTCAAGAATCCCATTTTAGCTGTATCTTAAACTACAATATTTTATAAGTTAAAAATTAATTTCAGGTAATAATTTAGTATGGGTTCATTTTTCCTAGATAAGGTGATCTTTTAGCTTTAATTTTAACTGTAGGTTGTTTCATAAAATGATGAAATGTAAGATATCATCACACATAGAGAATTTCGCAGAGCATTGCATCAGTAAGCATGTTTCGAAAGGATTATTACAAGGGGAAAATTGGGACTTGCTAGTTTGTTTAGTAAAGTTAAATAATTCTCTTTCTGTCCTAAACCATTCTATCTTGACTTAACAATGTTATTACTGTAATTAAGTTGGTTTTAGCAATAATTTGTCTCAGCTCTTTTTTCATATATAAAGCAACAAAGTTAACTTTAAACTTAGATGTTTCATTGTGTAACTACCTTAATCTTACTTTACTTTATTCTTAAATGTAACAAATTTTTGATGTATTTTAATTCAGGAAAATATACTACAATACATAAATTGTTAGAATCATATCATGGGCTTTTAATCCAACTAGCAAAAATGTAGCTTTGATTGTGTGTGCTAGGGCAAAGAAGTACAAGTATCTATATAAGATGGTTTCTTCTCGTGGAGGTTGTTGTTGTAAATATACAATATAATTTGCTATTTTATTTTGAATTTTATTTAAATATTTTGTTAAATATTGAAAAAATAATTTATTCAATTTTATTTCCTTGATTTTTTTATATATTTATGGAAGAACATATTGCTGCAGTTAATAGTCACATTTGCTTGTTTGCCTTTATTTTAAAAAATTACTGAATTGGTGAGGAAACCTTATCTTTGAAATGAAACTACTTAGGCACAGTACATGGAAATAATAGGAGGCCGGTAATCTATTTTGTTAGCCTGTGTTATTATTAACCTGCTTCAAAATGTTACCCAAAATCCTTCATAGATTTGAGGGCTCCATAAATTATTTCATTTCTCATTTAATACTTGATTGCTTCTCTGTTTTTCTTCAGGCGGATTAAGAACCTGAATGTCACTTGAGTCTTAGTTTGTGGTCATCAAGGAAGGGCACATACCCTTTCCTAACCTTAGGTTCTCAGTATGTGCAGGCAAACTCATCATCTGGTGATAGGCCCTTCTTTTTGTGTGGTGTAGTTTTCAGAGCAACAACATGCTTTTCTATTGATTGCCTAATCTAGAGAAGCCAATTTCAACTAATGTTTTTGAGAGTCTACCTAAGGTTAAAAATATATGGGTTATTTTCAAATTCAAACGTGTTGTTTCTTTTCCTTTGTGGTTCATCTGTCATACGTGTAATTTCAGGAAACATCATTGAGAATCTCTCCCTTGATGACCTAACATTTAGAAACATGGAAGGCCTTTGAAGGATTGCTTTGCTACTACTTTTTTGGGTATCATTTAGGGGTTTGTATGGTGTGTGTGTGTGTGTGTGTGTGTGTGTGTGTGTGTGTGTGTGTGTGCTGGCAGAGACACTAATTTCTTTCTGGACAATTGATTAGCAGCGTCTCTGCCTTTCTGTCTTATCTCTTACTGTGTATGCTAACTCAGCCTGAGGTTGAAAGGTAACTAAGGTGAAGGCGGCAGAGAGTCTTGCTGGAGTGGTTTGGAGGTGCTGTCTTCTTTGAGGTTACAGTTTGCTCAAAGTAGTTGCAGATGTGACATGGGCCTTTTCTAATGCTGAAGGCCAGGTTTACCACTTAGTTACTAGTGCAGGCAAGGCTCAACTAAATGTGAGGAATTTTAGGGGACTAGTTAGTGATCAGGAACCCAAGGATAAAAAGTCTGCACTGAGTAGATCCTGTGAAAGGAATGTCATGCACAAGGGTTACATGCAGATATTTATGGTGCTGGTATTGTCTGATTATTCTACCTGCCTTCTTGTGTGATTGTGAATAGGACACATAAGACCCCCAAGTCACAGTAGACCTTTGATGAGGATCCACTGCCAGAGTGTTCATCCTGCCACACTGGTAATCTGAATTTATAAAGGAATCCTTGTAAAAGGACCATTGTGACACCATTAATCTATGGCTTAAAGCAAATGAGACAAACCAAAACAAAAACCAGGCTTGCAGATGGATTGCTGCCAAGGACACAGAAAAAAGTATATGCTTATCCTTCAATAGTTCATTGACTAATAACTGAAGTTTATTTTTGTCACAATTTTCTGTCCCACAGATGTTTAGGTTATCTGTCCATTTAATTTCTGAAGAAATCCCTGACATTTTACATACTATGTTTGTCTCACTTTAGATGCTTCCTCTGCAATTCACCTTCATTAGTGGACAAGACTCCTGTGAGTCTGAGCCTTGATGGTTTTTATCTGCAGCTTTTGTGGATGGAGAGACTCAAAGCATCCTTTAAAAAGCTGTGTTTTTGAGCAGTTCTTCATGGAGAGAAATTGTGAATGTTCATTAATTTCCAAGGAAATAAATGGCATGATTTGTTTGTTTGTTTGTTTTTAACATGCTTTAGTTGTGTATCTGGTAAATACAACAGAAATGACAGACATGCCTGAGGGATTCAAGAGAAGTTCTGGAGTATACCAATGTTCTCTGTGTGTCAACCCATGTATAAAATAAAGGGAATCTGAAAACTGTTAGTAGCAGTTGGTGGAGTGCTAGAGGTAAACCTTGTTTATAGGAGCATCCAAACATAAATATTGGTTAAAAATATTTCTACTAAAATTGGTACCTGGTTTCACATAAGGAAAGTTTAGAACTTAAAACTAGGAAAGAGTAGTGAAAACAGAATCAGTAGGTACTGAGTTAAACTCGTGGGAGTGAGAGACTCTGATGTGCTATTGGATGGTATTATGACTGTAGACAGGACAGTTAAGAGAGTAGGTTGTGAATGTCCTCACCATAAGTGTAAGTGATACGTGAGGATGTAGATAACTTAAACTAATTTAAACATTACTCAGTTATATGCAACAGAAAGATAACATGTTACAACATTAAATGTTCAGTTACACTTTTTTAGAAAGCAATTTGGAACCAAGGAGCTATTAATACCTGGAAGAAAATATTTTGCAGCGAATGTCTTTGTGGCTATTACTCTACAGTAAATACCCTTAACAATTGGAGGAGGGAGAAGTGGCTAGTTATGTAGAATAATTAATCAGAGTAATATGCAGTGAGATTTTTATTTCAGTAAAAGTGAAAATTCTTGTTAATTTCGTAAAATTGTGAATGACATTGGAGCCCCAAAAGGAGTCATGACATCCATTAGTACTAGAGCCAAAAATCAGAAATTTATGTGAAGTAAAGAAATATGAATGTGTTGACAGCCTCAACTCCACAACTTGGACAGATTTCTCAAAATTAAACGCTTGATTGTTTCATGCAAGAACAGGTGACCCATGTAAGAACCACATGCTTTTGTTTATTCCTCAACATTTGTATGTTTTTCTGTCAGTGTGCACATAGATATCGTCCACATTATAAGCAACAGGCTTAATGTCAAGTTTCTATAATTTTACATATCGAATGTTTAATATGTATAGAATGTGATAGTTTTCTTTCGTGAAGATTGTGTGAATTATAAACTACACACCACAGGCAGTATACTTGCACATAAAGGACAAAAACCAATGATCTTTTTATTGTGGTCCCTTTTCAATTGATAGAAATCCAATAGCTTATGGAAATAACATTTTTGTGTTTTTCCTTGTTTTTTGTTGATATTTAGTGCTTTAATTTCACAAGTTTTCTACTGTCAAAAAAGTGTGTACCTTTGATTTTTATTTAGATTATTACCTCTAAGTCACCATGAGAACATTTCTGATGGATGTGCTACTTACACTTTACTCCTTTACAAAATATTCTGGTTTAAGTGTAGTAACACATAGTCTGTTGATGACAGTGTTCACATTAGTACAGAGAACCAAGAAGGTAAAGACTAAAAAGAAAAAAAAATAGAACTACTTGTCCAGTGAGTCTTACAGACTTTAATATTTACATAAAGATGCATGAAGTTTTAAAAATGGGATGCTGGTGTTGCCTTTTCTGTTTTGATCAAGTGGTCAGATTTTGATTTTTTTTTAATTTGATTTTTGTCCATAGCTGGAGTAACTTGAGTAAGGATGATGTACTCCATAGAAGAAAATCAGTTCATATTGGCTGGGCATTAGAAGGAGTTTTAGGATTTGTATTTAAGTTGCACTTCCTAATTTTTATCTACCTACCGAGAGAAGTTATAGAAGGGAATAAAAAGCTGTTTTGAAGTTGTGTGCGAAAACAATTAGGATTGAACATTGTTCTCATGAGTCAGCATTAATAGTGTACACCTTAATAAAATCTAGTTTTCTATCCTCCACAAATCAGTGTGTATGTTTGTTAAGTGGTATCAAGTATTATGAGTAACTTCTACAAAGTGTTGTAAGAACTAAGACAAGTTTGGTGTTGCTGTGGTTTTCTGAGCCAAGTATACTGGAACATATAATATGCAGATAAAGAAGAAGTAGAATTAAGGAGAGACTAGTGGGACAAAAATTTTGAAGTATATATTGATATTTAGTGTTTGATTTTTCTAAGGCTTGATTATGTTAGGATAGGAAATGCAGTGTCTAATTACACATGAAATTCGGTGGCTTTCTTTAAGAAAGGTATATTGTTAATATGAAAAAATATACAGTTCACTGAGGGATTTAGGGTTTTAGGTCTCACTCTTAAATTTTAGAGGAGCCAGTATTCACTTTACTAGGAGAGGAAAGAGATTGGAGGATTATACAGAGACTGTTCACCTTTATATCCCACTAGAGACTTCTGCCTTGATTTTGTTGGTGACAAGTGTAATGGAACGTGGAAATACAGTGTGCATAGATAAGATGAAGGAAGGTGGCATTGATTTGGTAATAACTAGTGTTGTGATGTTTCAGTTTCATTGCCCATTCATTAGTTGGTGGAAAGACTCTACGTGACTATCAACCAGCCTTCAGAAGAATACTAAAACACTTTTCTTTCTGCATCTGGTTTTCTTCACTCAATATCTTGCTTTCCAGATCCATCTACTTATCTGAAAATGACATACTACTATTTTTCGTAACTGGCTGAATAAATATCCCAGTATAAATGCACAACACTTTCATTATCCACTCCTGTTGATAGACTCCTAGAGTATTTCCATTTCCTAGCTGTGGTGATTGAGCAACAGTAAATGTAGATAAACTAGTATCTCTGTGGTTGTATATGTACCTTTTGGGTATATGCCCAAGGTGGTTGTCTTAGAGATGTATTGCTGTGAAGAGATGCCATGACAATAAAAGAAAGCATTTAATCAAGGCTGGCTTAAAGTTTCAGAAAGTTAGTTCATTATCTTCGTGACAGGGAGCATGGCAGCACACAGGTAGACATGGTGCTGAAGAAGTAGCTGAGGGTTCTACATCCTCATCCACAGGCAGCAGGAAGAGAGGCACACTGTGCTTGGCTCCAGCATTTGGAAACCTACCCTCAGTGATACAGGTTATCCAACAAAGCCATGCTTGCAAACACTGCCACTCCCTCATGACTAGGCATTCAACTTATGAACCGACGGGGGCCAGTCTTTGATGAGAGATGGATAATGTGCTGGGTCTACCACTAGTTTTTGAGGAGTCGCCTTGCTTATTTCCATAGTGACTGTCCCATAGAGGGATCAAGGCCTCTTTTAGACATGGTAACTATCCAGTAAAACCCTAATGCAAGGAAAGGGCTACTGGTTTTGGAGTTGTTGGTCAGTGGGTTCTCATAACCCTGCAAACAATATAGGCCATTGGGGTTGCCCTTGGTTACCTTCTAAAACTTGTTGCTAAGACAGTTGCTGAAGATGCCATATACTTGGGACGTAGTACATGAACAAATTAAGCTAGTACTTGTTCAGAAGTTTTATCCTACTTGCTATTTCTTATAAAGCTAAAATGTGTTTTCTATTGGAGGAGAAGAGTAATAATCAGTTTTACCCAACTGTAAACCCTGCAACCTACCAGATTTGCCTGACCAGGCAAGATATGTCATTGCTTCAAGAGTGGCACAGTTGTGAATAAGCACCCACTTCCTGATTGGATCTACTCCAAAAGATTGAGCTCATGCTTAGCAGGGTTTATGGGGTCAAGGACTGTAGCTAAGTAGGTCATCGCCTGCTGAGATTGAAAAAAGATAATAGTCAGTTTCTTTTTTTTTCCATCTTTATTAAATTGGGTATTTCTTATTTACATTTTAAATGTTATTCCCTTTCCCGGTTTCCAGGCCAACATCCCCCTAACCACTCCCACTCCCCTTCTATATGGGTGTTCCCCTTCCCATCCTCCCTCCATTACCGCCCTCCCCTCAAGAATCCCATTCATTGGGGTTCCAGCCTTGGCAAGACCAAGGGCTTCCCCTTCCACTGGTGCTCTTACTAGGCTATTCATTGCTACCTATGCAGTTGGAGCCCAGGGTCAGTCCATGTACAGTCTTTGGGTAGTGACTTAGTCCCTAGAAGCTCTGGTTGGTTGGCATTGTTGTTCATATGGGGTCTCAAGGTCCTTCAGCTCTTTAAGTCCTTTCTCTGATTCGTTCAACGGGGGTCCAGTTCTCAGTTCAGTGGTTTGCTGCTGGCATTCGCCTATGTATTTCCTGTATGCTCGCTGTATCTTTCAGGAGAGATCTACATCCGGTTCCTGTCGGCCTGCACTTCTTTGCTTCATCCATCTTATCTAATTTGGTGTCTGTATATGTATGGGCCACATGTGGGGCAGGCTCTGAATGGGCATTCTTCAACTTCTGTTCTAAACTTTGCCCCCACTATTCCGTCCAAAGGGTATTCCTGTTCCGCTTTTAAAGAAGGAGTGAAGCATCTGCATTTTGGTCATCCTTCTTGAGTTTCATGTGTTCTGTGCATCTAGGATAATTTGAGCATTTGGGCTAATATCCACTTATCAATGAGTGCATACTATGTGTATTTTTCTGTGATTGGGTTACTTCACTCAGGATGATATTTTCCGGTTCTATCCGTTTGCCTGTGAATTACATAAAGTCATTTTTTTTGATAGCTGAATAGTATTCCATTGTGTAGATGTAACATATTTTCTGTATCCATTCCTCTGTTGAAGGGCATCTGGGTTCTTTCCAGCTTCTGGTTATTATAAACAAGGCTGCTATGAACATAGTGGAGCATGTGTTTTTGTTATATGTTGGAGCATATTTTGGGTATATACCCAAGAGAGGTATAGCTGGGTCCTCAGGTAGTTCAATGTCCAATTTTCTGAGGAACCTCCAGACTGGCTTCCAGAATATGTTTTACCAGTCTGCAATCCCATCAACAATGGAGGAGTGTTCCTCTTTCTCCACATCCTCGCCAGCATCTGCTGTCACCTGAGTTTCTGATCTTAGCCATTCTGACTGGTGTGAGGTGGAATCTCAGAGTTGTTTTGATTTGCATTTCTGTTATGACTAAAGATGTTGAACATTCCTTTAGCTGCTTCTCAGCCATTCAGCATTTCTCAGCTGTGAATTTGTTGTTTAGCTCTGAACCCCATTTTTTAATAGGGTTATTTGTCTCCCTGGAGTATAATTTTGTGAGTTCTTTGTATATTTTGGATATAAGCCCTCTATCAGTTGTAGGATTGGTGAAGATCTTTTCCTAGTCTGTTGGTTGTTGTTTTGTCCTAATGACAGTGTCCTTTACCTTACAGAAGCTCTGTAGTTTTATGAGATCCCATTTGTCGATTCTTGATCTTGGAGCATAAGCCATTGGTGTTTTGTTCAGGAAATTTTTTCCAGTGCCCATGTGTTCCAGATTCTTCCCCACTTTTTCTTCTATTAGTTTGAGTGTATCTGGTATGATGTGGAGGTCCTTGATCCACTTGGACTTAACCTTTGTACAGGGTTATTAGAATGGATCGATCTGCATTCTCATACATGCTGACCTCCAGTTAAACCAGCACAATTTGCTGCAAATGCTATCTTTTTTCCATTGGATGGTTTTGGCTCCTTTGTCAAAAATCAAGTGCCCATAGGTGTGTAAGTTCATTTCTGGGTCTTCAGTTCTGTTCCATTGGTCTATCTGTCTGTCTCTGTACCAATACCATGCAGTTTATATCACTATTGCTCTGTCATACTGCTTGAGTTCAGGGATAATGATTCCCCCGGAAGTCTTTTTATTGTTGAGGATAGTTTTAGCTATCCTGGGTTTTTTGTTATTCCAGATGAATTTGCAAATCGTTCTGTCTAACTCCATGAAGAATTGAATTGGAATTTTGATCGGGAATACATTGATTCTATAGATTGCTTTTGGTAAAATGGCCATTTTTACGATATTAGTCCTGCTTATCCATGAACATGGGAGATCTTTCCATCTTCTGAGATCTTCTTCAGTTTCTTTCTTCAGAGGCTTGAAGCTCTTATCATACAGATATTTTACTTGCTTGGTTAAAGTCACACTGAGGTATTTTATATTATCTGTTACTATTATGAAGGGTGTTGTTTCCCTAATTTCTTTCTCGGCTTGTTTCTCTTTTGTGTAGAGGAAGGTTACTGGTTTATTTGAGTTAATTTTATACCCAGCCACTTTGCTGAAGGTGTTTATCAGGTTTAGTAGTTCTCTGGTGGAACTTTTAGGATTACTTAAGTATACTATCATAACATCTGCAAATAGTGATATTGACTTCTTACGTTACCATCTGTATCCCTTTGATCTCCTTTTGTTGTCTGATTGCTCTGGCTAGGACTTCGAGAACTATATTGAATAAGTAGGGAGAGAGTGGGCAGCCTTGTCTAGTCCCTGATTTTAGTGGGATTGCTTCAAGTTTCTCTCCATTTAGTTTAATGTTAGCAACTGGTTTGCTGTATATGGCTTTTACTATGTTTAGGTATGGGCCTTGAATTCCTGTTCTTTCCAGGACTTTTATCATTAAAGGGTGTTGAATTTTGTCAAATGCTTTCTCAGCATCTAATGAAGTGATCATGTGGTTTTTATCTTTCAGTTTGTTTATATAGTGGATTACATTAATGGTTTTCCTTATATTAAACCATCCCTGCATACCTGGGATGAAGCCTACTTGATTATGATGGATGATTGTTTTGATGTGTTCTTGGATTCAGTTTGCAAGATTTTTATTGAGTATTTTTGTGTCGATATTCATATGGGTCTAATGGTCTCTTTCTTTGTTGGGTCTTTGTGTGGTTTAGGTATAAGAATAATTGTGGCTGCATAGAAGGAATTGGGTAGTGTTCTGTCTGTTTGAATTTTGTGGAATAGTTTGGACAATATTGGTATGAGGTCTTCTATGAAGGTCTGATAGAATTCTGCACTGAACCCATCTGGACCTGGGCTCTTTTTGGTTGGGAGACCTTTAATGACTGCTTCTATTTCTTTAGAAGTTATGGGGTTGTGTAAATGGTTTACCTGTTCCTGATTTAAATTCAGTATCTGTCTAGGAAATTGTCCATTTCCTCCAGATTTTCAAGTTTTTTGAATATAAGCTTTTGTAGTAGGATCTGATGATATTTTTTGAATTTCCTCTGATTCTGTAGTTATGTCTCCCTTTTCATTTCTGATTTTGTTAATTTGTATACACTGTGTCCTCTGGTTAGTTTGGCTAAGGGTTTATCTATCTTGTTGATTTTTCTCAAAGAACCAGCTTTTGGTTCTGTTGATTCTTTGTATAGTCCTTTCTGTTTCTACTTGGTTGATTTCAGCTGTGAGTTTGATTATTTCCTGCCTTCTTCTCCTCCTGCGTGTATTTAAGGGCACCTACATACGTAAAAGAAACCTTACTAAAGCTCAAAGAACACATTGCACCTCACACAATAATAGTAGGAGATTTCAACACCCCACTCTCATCAATGGACAGATCATGGAAACAGAAATTAAACAGAGACGTAGACAGACTAAGAGAAGTGATGAACCAAATGGACTTAGCAGATATTTATAGAACATACTATCCTAAAACAAAAGGACCTTCTTCTCACCAGCTCATGGTACTTTCTCCAAAATTGACCATATAATCAGGTACAAAACAGGCCTCAACAGATATAGAAAGATAGAAATAATCCCATGCATCCTATCAGACCACCACGGGCTAAAGCTGGTCTTCAACAACAATTAGGAAAGAACGTACACATATACATGGAAGTTGAACAATGCTCTACTCAATGATAATCTGGTCAAGGAAGAAATAAAGAAAGAAATTAAATACTTCTTAGAATTTAATGAAAATGAAGGTACAACGTACCTAAACTCATGGGACACAATGAAAGCTGTGCTTAGAGGAAACTCGTAGCTCTGAGTGGCTGCAGAAGGAAACAGGAGACAGTATATATCAGCAGCTTGACAGCACACTTAAAAGCTCTAGAACAAAAAGAAGCAAATAGCCAATTTTTTATTTGAAGACCGGTTTATTTCAGCTGTAAACCAAGCACCCCTAAACCTCAAATATAAAAACAATGCAATAAAGATGTGTTCTTAGACACATTAGTAACATTCATGTCAGAGTAGTCCAACATTTTCAATATGACTAATTGGTAGTGGCTATCATTATTAGATAGCATTTTGCACTTGGTAGAATGATAGAGTTTTGTTTTTGTTTTGTTGTTTGTAAATGCTTATGCTGCTGATGATGGTAAAGATGTACCATGTAATTGCAACCCTGCATTAGTGCGATTACCAAATGTGTTTTAATATATAGTTTTACAGTTCTGTATAAAGCCAGCCATATACTTGTATAATTGAGCTTCTTAGTACTTGGTCTTATTTATGAGAAAAGAGTGCAAACTGCTCATGAACAAACATTACTGTATAGTCGTTTTATTGACAGGGCCACACTAGAAACCTAGTACTCCCTTGAGATGAGTGGATGTCCAAAGTTAGTCTTCAGTTTCTACCGTGAAATATTTATCAATTGAAAATAATCAGAATATATGTATTTACTGGGATGAATCTCAAATTTGAGTAATTAATGGAAGTCTGGAAGAGAACCTTGGAAGATCTCATACATTCTTCATTTACATGACTTTCTTAAAAAGTCAGAGCTGTAGTGACAGAGAAGCATTCTTGCTACATTACAGATGTTGAGGTGCTGTGAGTCCAAAGCAGAAGGGTGAGCACAAGAGCATTTTAATTTGTGGGTGCCCATGGAGGCCAGAAGAGAGTACCAGATCCCCTGGACTGGAGATACAAATAAGCCACCATATCGGTGCTGGGAACCAATCCCTGGTCTTCTGACAGAGCAGCCAGTGCTCTTCACTGATGAGCCATCTCTCCAGGCAATGTATACGTTTAACATTTTTGTCTATTTCATTGATACATCTAAGTAGTAAAATTTAGACTTTGAAGTTTTTTTTGAATTTCAAATATCGGATGTTAAATATAAAGTCACAGTCTATAACAAAGTAAGATATAATTGCTTAGTGACTTGACTGTTAGAAAGCCTCTGCAAAATCTCTTAAGTATGTGTAACAGTGGTAGCAGTTGCATGTTTAAATCATGTGAAAACATTGAAATACTGCAGAGACTGGCAAAAGATACCCTGTGGCTTCACCCACACCTGTCTATCCTTCCTTTTGCCAGTGTTTCATTTGCTTGTTCCTTTAAGTAGTTTCCTTTGGTGTGAAGCTTCTGTGCACACTGAGAAAGGTAGCATCGTGTGCACTAAAGAAATTGCCCCTGTTCTTCACATACCAAGTAGCCTTTGAAATGATGTCTTTTGAAACATCATGTTCAAAAATTGCTAACTGTTCTTGCCCTTAGAAACTTTTGGTGTAGACCTTTTTCATTTTGAACTATGTAAGGGGTTTAATTCTTCTGATACATTGTTTCTTTCACTAAAAGTCATTTTTTAGGTGCTGGGAACTAGAACCATGGCCTCATGTATGCTAGGCAAGCATTTCTCCATTTACTTATATCCCTGGAACCCAACCTCCTTTTACAACTGTGACAGTGTCTCACAAAGTTAATTGGGTCATCATTGAACTTTGTTTATCCCCCCCATTCTCCCTCCCCCACCCCACACACAATGATCCATTTGGCCTGGCTTCCCAAGTAGTGGATGGAGTACAAGTTTATATATACTAAGTGACAGGCATAACATGGGATCTATGTTGTAGTAGGTATTTTATGTAATTTTAATAGTCTTAGAAAGATTTTAGTATATTTTCATATTAGGCTGGTTAAAGAGATCAAAACAGAATTTCAAAAGATTTTATACCTAAGGATAAATCTTAAATCTTACTTGGGACTTAACCTACTTCTGACTTTATTTTGACACTTATTTTGCCTGTAGGGGTTTAAAATAAAAGTATCTTAAAGGGCGGAGAAGAGGTGTTGCATCTGAGCAAAAAATCTTTAAACTTTGCATAGGTTAGTTACATTTTTAATAAAAAGATGTTTATTTTGAAAGCCAGACAGGATATGATATCTTTTTGTTTTAATGTAAAAATTAAATATTTAGGATTTATTTTTATATGAGATTGCTTTAGAAATTTTCATAGATTATTCATTCCTCCTAACTTCATTTATAAGGAGGCAGATCTTTGCAATTTCTCTTGTATTTGAATACTAAATGTACCCAAAGATAATAAAACTTTCTTAGTTCTACCAAGTAATAGTATATATGACTTATTTTCTAACATTAATTGGAAAAGACAGTGAAATTAAGTCAATCTGTATTCATATACATCTTAGTGGAATGAAAATGTAGTTTATTTTCATTCAAATTTATCATTATTTATAGTAACTAAATATTCTCCTTTGTTGATCAGGATGGTTGATTGTTTCTACTAAGGTGGTGAGCAGGCCCTGAGCTGCTCTTGGTGTCATTCTCCCTCTTCTGCCCCTTGACTTTAGCCCTTATAATAATGATAAGTGAATATTATTTACTATCTCAATCAAAAAGCTTACTAAAATTGAAAGGTGCTAATTAAATTTTCAAGGGAAAGTTTCTCAAAATAGTTTATCAATGTCATGTTTCTTCAAAGGAGACAGGATTTAAAATCGTCTATCCTTCCTAAAGTAGAATTTTTACTTACAAAAACTTTATTACTTTTAATTGGAAGGGTTAAGAATTTTATATCATTTCATAATAATTAATACCGTCTCGTTTGCCAAAGACCCCTGTGGCATTCTGTCTCTGGCTGAGACTGCACTTTACACAGGTGTGTTCTATGTTGTTTTAGTTTTGGCTGATAGAGCTGCTCCTTTAGGCTTAGCCTGTATGTTTAGACCCTCTACACATGAACTGATATGTTCTAGACAGGAAGTGGAATGCAGGAGATATAGGAATGGGCTGAAGTATCCTTTATATTTGCCTTTGTATCTAGGGGAGTTGGAAATAGGCAAGAATGGAGAGAAATTTTGTATGGCAGTACAAAGAATTTTGCAAGTTTATTGTGAGCCCTGCAGAAATCCGATGCATTTTAGTTACTGGTAAGTTTGTTAAATTATGTTTGAAATTTGTACCTCTTCGAAGATGGCCATCTATTTACTATTAAGTCCACCATGTCAAAATTACCTTATTTTTAAGATTTTTTGAAAAGATTTGGAATTGTTTTTGCATTTGGTCATAGGTATAAATTAAAAACACTTTGGTGAGTAAATGCATTTGAGTTTTCTGTTGTCACCGGTAATACCAGAGTGGATCAATGTTTCATGGACAGCATGGTGTTGCATTCAGATTTTGGAATTATACCAAATGTATCCTGCTTTTGCACTGGAGTGCCACTGTATTTAGAGGTCTCAGTTCATACATGACATGACTGCAAATGGATATTCTTGTGATATAATGATTTATAAAGTCCACAGTATCCTTGTAATTTCATGTGGTTCTGCCTATGTGCATTATTTTTCTCCGAGAATACTTCCTGCTTTTTCTTAATGCATCATAGGGACAGTTGTGAGGCAAACTTGATTCTTCCCTTTTGACAGTTCTGATGCTTACAAACCCACTCCCCTAATTCATGTGTAGGTGAAATCCCATGGTTAGGTTTGGAAAGTGTGGAATATCTATGCAGCAGCTCACTTTATTTTCAAACATTTAAACATAGTGCCATATGTAGTAGAGTATATAAGCAGATATTTGTGAAGTGGACTTGACTGTTGACTCATTTCATTTAAAATATACTAGATTGCTTAATAGCTTCTTCTCAGAATCCCAAGGGATTCCTTGCTAGTTGTGTTTTCCTTAAAAATACCTAAGTTTGATCAAGGACAAAATAAAGAGTATTGCTGATTGGTAAGGTTAATTTTTATTTTTCTGTGTGTGGTTTACTTATGTAGGCACTAGCTAATGTGATCAAGTTTTAATTTTCCTGTGATGAAGTAACTTATTTCTTCTGAGTAGAATGTTTTTAGAATATCTTGTTCAGCCATCATTTTTTATAATAATGGTAATGATCATTTAGCTGTTGGTTCTTGTCATAAGGAAGTGTTTGATTATTAGTAAAATAAATAAATACACAAACAAGTAAATATTCCAAATTATTGGTGAAGTCTGTTATAAATCATCTTGAAACCAGGAGAGCTAAAGTAAGTCAAAATTCAGTTAGCTAGGTTCCTTTAAGAATTTTTGAGCTTTCCTCATCAAATTTTCTAAAATACTTTCAATTATGATTACTGCTCTGTCTATTATAAATAAGTGATTTAAGGTCCATTATAAAGCATTGTAGATAGATATTTTGTCAGTTCATGATAAAGTCTAGTATGAGGCAGTTTATTGTAGTTGCATTCAGTACACACAACGAAGGGTGTATTATTTTCATTCTGTGTCACTGTGCTGGTTGAAAATATATGACTTGTGAAGAAATACATTATCAAAGACTGACTCATTGCAGACAGTTTCCGTCTGTTTCCTCATTTATTCATTAGTGTACATACCAAGTGCTTAACTTTGTCTGGTACCTACTGTTATCTGATTTTATGTGTTGTGTACACTATGTAATTAATTTTAACAACTTCTCATTTCTATAATACATGAGTCATTTCTTTACTTTGCTCTCATAAACTTTCCTAAGGGTATGTGTGGACATATGTGGTATGTGACATTTCTTTAGTTGATTTTTATAAACCATATGAAGAGCTAAAACCCAGCTATTTTCTTCACAAACAATGTCCTGTATATATTTAAAAATGTTTGATAGCATGTTTTTAAATACAATGTTATGACACTCTATATATTATAGAATAGTGGTATGTTTCTTATGTCAGGTTGATTAATGAGGGATATATTTTTATATATGTATAGATATATTTTATGTTTCACTGAAATATAAATTATGCAGTTATTTCAACTTGAAAGATAAAACTAATTGTATCTTCCTTTGGTTGTGGGAAGATTCATGCTTGTATAATAAAAGCCAGGTAGCATTTTTAAATAAAATAGAGATTAATTTGTTTATAGTTATTGTTTAGCAAATTACTGATATGGAATACTATGTTTATAATAAATATTTAATGACTACAAAATGAAATTATCTGTACTTTACACACAGTGCTACTCTTTTGGCATTCCTCGTTGAACTACTTAAAAGTTCAGTAGCCATGCAAGAACAGATGCTGGGTGGAAAAGGCTTTTTAGTCATTGGCTACTTACTTGAAAAGGTAAGTGATACATATTGGTTGCTTGTGTGCATCTTTTGTCACTGGATAGTTAGCAGTCACTAATCTTCTTTCTTAAGTTATCTTCAGTTCCTAATAAACTGATGATGGTTCACTGGTAATATTGTTTGATAATTAAAGAACATTTTATATTATGCTGTGAATGTAAGCATTGGCATAGTATGAAGAAATTGTGAAGTAGAAATTTTAGAAGAATTCTCTTGCAAGCCAAGGGAGGATGAGGCAGGAGAGGTACAAGTTTGAGAGCATTCTGGGCTACACTCTATAAGATTCTGTCTCAAGAAAACTCAATTTAAAAAGCCATTCCCTGTGCTGGTGCTGTATTGACAGGACATGAGCTACAACCTGCAGTGAGCAGGACTTATTAGGGAAAAGGGGGTTGCGCCCTGTCCTAAGCTAAGGTCCCAGTATATTGGACGTTCAGTGCCGTCTCACCCAACCTCTTTGTCTACAGTAGAGTTACTGGAATATAATTCTGTTGTTGAGTACATTCCTTTGTGTGTAGCTAATCCATGTGATTGAAAAGATGGTTTCTGCTGTACTGGAATCTCATCTTTGTTGCTGAACTTGGACCTTATATCAGTAAGATTTTGTTTTCTGGTTTCAGGGACTACAAGACTTTTGTATTGTGCCTTGGTACAACTTGATAGCAGATAATGCAATCATCTGTCATACATAAGATTACCCTCTTCTCTTCACTTTATTGTGATGCATTCACTCATCAGTTTTCACCACAAAAGTTTCACTTTGTTAAACTGACATTCTCATTAAGCCCTTCAGTTTAGATGTTTCGCCTTTTTAATTATTTAGGATGTCTTCTTTTTTTTCTTTCTTTTTTTTAATGGATTTATTTATTTTTTTATCAAACATGTTATTTCATGTTTTAAGAGTTTTGGGGGATTTTTGTTTTTAGGTTTTGGCTCATCAGTTACATAGAAATAGAATTATTGATGATTGGTGTAAACTTTTTTTATTCTTGTTGCTACTCATTTATTTTATTTTTTATTAGATATATGTCTTTATTTACATTTCAAATGGTATTCCCTTTCCCGGTTTCCTGTTCATAAGCCCCCATCCTCACCCCTCCCCCATACTGGTATTCCCCCCATCCACTTGCCTTACCGCCCCCACCCCCACCCCCAACAATCCCCTGCACTGGGGGTCCAACCCTGGCAGGATCAAGGGCTTCCCCTTCCACTGGTGCCCCAACAAGGCTCTTCTGTGCTACATGTGCAGTTGGAGCCTGGGTCAGTCCGTGTATAGTTTCAGTAGTGGTTTCGTCCCTGGAGGCTCTGGTTGTTGGCACTGTTGTTCTTATGGGGTTGCCTTCAACTCTTTCCATCCTTCCTCTCATTCCCCCAAGGGGGTCCTGTTCTCAGTTCTTGCTCTACTCAGATATCTGATGCAGTGTAGAGGAACAGTTGAATAATAGATACCTCTTATTACTAATCTCATGACAATGCATTTAATAATTGCAATCTAAAATATAATCTATTCAAATAGATTGTTTTACAGCATTTTCCAAGACAATTTATTTCAAAATTTTTTCTTAAAAATGTTCTCATTTTTAAAATTTTCTTTGTCATAATCATCGATTTTTACATTTTTGTTTATTTGATCATGAGAAGTTCTAATTTTCTTCTCTTTGTGAACCATATTCATTAATTTTCAAATTTAAAACATCTGTTTACTCATAAATATGCTCTTGGTCCAGTAAGGCTTTCTGACAATCACCATACTTGCATGCATATTGCTGCAACCTTTGCTCCTCTGACCTTGCTTGCTGCTTTCCTATTTGGATTTTCTTGCCTCTGACAGCAGGTGTGGCATTGAATTTCAGTGGTTTCCTTCTACACCACCCCCAAGTCAGTTTCTTTAGTTCCTATTCTTGCCTTTTTTATTTCTTCCTGTATTTCTGAAGACTGCCTTCTACTGGCTGGTCTTGAAAATTTTCTTTTCCTATAATTCATTTAATGAGATTTTGGTTCCTTTCATTATCCTATAAATACTAATTATCTTCATAAACCCTTCATTTCAGTTCTACTAGGATGTCCAGTGACCTTTATTAATCAAATTATTGCTTCCGAGTCTTCTCTCAGATATTTTATTTCCCTTTTTATCTTAGGCATTGTCATTACCATTTAGCTAAACTTAAGACATTAATCTCTGTATTTTTTCACACTGAATCTAAATACTTGATAATTGTGTGTCAGCCGTCAACTTATATCCAAAATCAGGGATTGGAGAGATGGATTAATGTTTAAGAAATCTTTTTGCTCTTGCAGAAAACCCAAGTTCAGTTTCTAGCACCCACATTGTAGTCTGACCATTCATAGTTGCTGTTCTAGGGGACCTAAAAGCTCTCTCTGATTTTATTGGACACTGTGCATGCTCATGGTTTGTGTGTGTGTGTGTGTGTGTGTGTGTGTGTGTGTGTGTGTGTGTGTCTGTGTGTGCATGTGTGTGCGTGTGTGTGTGTCTGTGTGTGTGTTAGCAATACACTCAGACACAGAAATACAATAAATATTTAAAATTAAGAATATGTGTAGAACCAATTGCTAGTCTTACTCTTTATTTTCCTCACCGCATCCATGAATACCATCATAGTTCCAATATCATTCTTTTTCCAAAATAATTACTTTTCTAATTTGATATCTATCTGTTGCTGTGATAAAATCGTGACAAAAAGCAAGTTGGGAAAGGAAGGGGTTATTTTAACATATGGGTTGATGACTATGAACCTAGCTAACGAATCAGGGCGGGAACTCAGACTTTAAGCAGAACCCAAGGAGGAATACATGTCAGGTGGCTAGATGGGTGGCTCAGACTCCTCATGCTAAGCTAGCTTTCTTTTATAGCCCTGGACTACCAGCCCAGGGAATGGTGCTACACATATTAGGCTGGGCTCTCTCATGTCAGTTAAGAATCAACATTTCCCCCCATGGTCATGTCGACAGCAAAGGCTAACATGGGCAGTCCATCAATTGACACTACTTTCTCAGTCACTCTAGGCTGTTTCAGGTGATGGCTATTTACATATTCCATCCTTTAAAAGGGTCTTACTCTTTATTTGACTATATTTTTAATATCATACCCCGACATTATATTCTACCACTCTCCTTGTTTTCACTGTATTGCCCCTCTTTCCCTTTCTTTTAGCAACAGGGATGCACATACATATGTTGGCCTTTTGCACTACCTTGCTCAACTTGTCTATTGGTTTTTTTTTCTGTATGAATCTGAACCCTTTGCATTTTCCTAGGGCATCTCTGTAATGATCACTTCTTCTAGTTTGATTCTGCTTCTTGAACTTTCTATCACCTTTTATAATAGTGCTCCCAGCTAGGGACAAAGCTTTCAGTATACCAGTCTGGACAATACTTCACATCCAAACGATAACAATAGCTTATCAGTCTTCACCTTGTCAGGAAGCTGACAGCATACTCAACTTGAGTTATTAACAGTAATTTAAGTTCTCGCTATTTAAAAAGTAAGTTGCAAGCATTATTAAGGGAATTTGACTAGACCTAGAGAGTGATGAGATTGGTTATTTAGTGTAACTCAAAGAGAAGAATGTCATACTTGAATGGATTCATGTCTTCCATAAAGTAATAGTGTATTGATTTGTACAACACTGTCCACACCTCATTTTCTTTTGTCCATGAACTACCTGCTGATGGGTCAAACTAGTCAAACTTTTAATTGACAACCAACAGGCAAGACAATTTCGCCAACAGAATGATAGTAAGTTACACAGCAATGCAAACAGTATTTGCAGAGTTAGAATTGTGTTTCTCTTGTTCTGCCTGTGGGGTCAGTTTATTCTACACTCTTCTAATGTGTGTACAAGCCTTTTGCTCTATCCTCTCACGTGTGCACCCTCACATCCAGCCACAGAGACTAATCAATCTCCTTTTTTGTATTTATACACAGTCCTCTCTTATTTGGTCAGTTGGCCTAGGTCTTGCCTTTCTGTTAATATATATTTGTTGGAATGCTATAGTTTGATGCTGGCTCCCTGAATTAATGTTGTCACTGTTCCTCCAACACTCAGATAGTTAATATAATTTAATTAGGTTGATGGATCTTATTTTTGGTATCTGGGGGTGAAGAGTGAAGTTGATACTAAGGTTCAGTCATTTCATGATACATATTTACTAATTTAAATATTTTCCACAGTTATATAGTATATAATTATGGTTGATTTTATGTATTGAATGGTTTTTGCAATAAAGTAAACATTTCTGCTAAGCCATTACATTGTAATTGTTGGGCACATATTTCTTAATTCAATGTTAGATTTTCATTATAGCATCCGGTGCTACTATTTGCTGTTTAGTTCCTTTAAGCCGACACTCTAATTATTCTTCTAATATTTCATATTCTGTTTTCAGTTAACTTTATACAATTAATGTGTCACACAGTGTTCCACTCTCCTTCCTTTCTCTTTTCTTACTCCTTTCTTTTTAAAAGATTCATTCATTTGTTCATTCCTTCATTATGTATATGAATCTTTCTGTGCGTGTGTGCGTGCGTGCGTGCGTGTGTGCATGTGTGCATGTACGTACCAGTTGTGTTCCTGGTGCCTGCAGAGGCAAGAAGAGATTCCCTGGAATCTCAACTGAGATTATATATGTGCATAGTAGTTGACTTCAAATAATTCTTCATAAGTATGTATTCATGAGTAGATAGGCCATATCTTATCCAGTTTCCCAACCGTCTTACATGATCTTACATAAGATGGAGAGGAATGAGACATGGTGATAGGGGTGACAAGGACTAAAACTCGTTGTTAAACATGAAATTGTCAAAAATAAAATTAGTAAATCAAGACATTTTACTGTCGTGTGGCTCAGATCCCAGAGTTTACATTTCTGTGATGTGACATTCTAAAGATTGTGTCTAAGATTTTTTCCGTTTAATTGTCCAAGTATGTCCCTTTTGTGTGTTTTCCGGAAAGTTCTCCACATGCAGTAGGAGCACTCTATCACTGAGCTGTATCTCTATCTCTGAATCTCATTTAAAGGATGATTTCACCTGTTAAAGTGAAAGCAAATTGCAAAATAGAACAAATTTAATGCAGTTAATCGTAGGAAACACTTTAAGAACAATCAGATTTTTTTTATCCTTTCTAATCTCCCAGTTTATCTTTACTGTTCTTGTTCCCTTTGTGAATTCAATGTGAGTGTAGTTAAACATTTACCAAGGAATTAAAGAGGGACTGAAAAAGATCAACAACATAGTGTGCCTTCTTTCCCAAGGAAAGAAAAGTACATGGGTTATACAGATGATCTGATAAGTGCTAAGTACCATTCACAGGTAAAACTGAATGCTGTTGTAGAGAAAGTTTATTATACATATAGTAAAACTTGAAGTAGACCACAAAATGCAGTTTATTTTTAAAAAGTGTTTCTAAAGATCAAGTATAGATCTAAAACTGTCTAGTAGCATAAAAGATGAGTCTGTCTCCCTCTCTCTGTCTCTCTCTGTGTTTTTGTCCGCCTGTCTGTCTCTGCCTGTCTGTCTCTGTTTCTGTCTCTGTCTCCCCCCACCCTCACCCCTGCCTCTCTGTACTATAGAGGTCCCACGAGATGCATTTGAGGATGTCTTTCCTGGCATTCAGCAATTTGAAAGTGCATTTGTAAACTATGAACTATTTTCCGATTAATGTAATTGGAATGCGAGCTGCCATTGGCAAGCTTTCAGCATTTGAGTTTAGATTATCAGCTTTTCTGAAGAACCATATTTTTATCTGAAATTATAAAGTAGCTTTGCCCAAATTAAAATACAACTTAAGAATCAAATGCAAATTAAAATGTTTAGTGAAAAGTTACTGGTGATATTAATGAATTTTATTTAACCTGGCATATCCAAAACATCATTATAGTATTTGATTACTTATTTTTAAAAGATCACTTTTTAGAGCATCATCTCTTACATCTCACTTTGCACAGGTTGTATTTTGAATGTTTAACAGTTACAAATAGGATAATGTTTACTTTACAAACAATGTTGAAGAATTGGCATGAATTTTAGAAGGTGATAAGTCATGTGTTGTTAATAGTTGAGCATTTGTGATGAGAATACGGTATATCAAAACAATGTTATGTGAAGTTCAGAGTGTTAACATTTGTAGTGAAAAGGGGGCAAAGAAAGTCCTATCTGAGCAGAAGTCTCTGGAGTAGTTTGAGGATTGGGCAAGCCAGATGAGAACATTGTGACCAGAAGAGTCAGGTCTGTTTACCATGGCCCAGCCAGGCCAGGCAGGTTGAACTGAGGCAAGGGAGCTGCATTGGCTGGTGTTGAAGAGGCCTAAAGGAATGAACCTGAAGGCTCTGCTGTGCTTGCTGTGGGACAGTTTGGAATAAAAGCGCTTCTTGTTATCTTTAATTTTTGAATTATAATTATTTAACTCTAAGTTCTGTAATTTATTTTAAGATTCTTACTCATAAATTGTTTTACTTCTTCATATTGAAAATAGTTTCTTACTCTAATTAGACTGGACTTTAACAACCTTCCACTCAAAGGAATATAAAATTTCATATACCTACATTTTTTACTAACAGACAATATATGCTTTTAATAAAAACTTTTAGGGACAATTTGAGTTATTCCTATTAACATTGTATAGTTTGATATCACAGGCATTTCTAGATAGAATTTCTGTTTCTGTTTTTAGTCATCAAGAGTTCACATAACTAGAGCTGTCTTGGAGCAGTTTTTATCATTTGCAAAATACCTCGATGGCTTATCTCATGGAGCACCGTTGCTGAAGCAGCTTTGTGACCACATTTTATTCAATCCCGCCATCTGGATACACACACCTGCAAAGGTCTGTATTTCAGGTTCATTCATTTAACTTTAGGTTAATGTTATAAAATAAAGTTATTGATATAGTGTATAGTTACTGAATTTAATGTGTCCAGTAGAAAACATTCAGTATTTTTTTTGCTTCTAGTCAATATAAGGCAGAGATAACATTTGAATAAATAAATAAAACTATAATTAAACATTAAACCTGGTGAAGAGTTAAGTTTTAATGTTATTAGGTATGGTTCATACCTTGTCAACAAAGAGAATCTGGTATATTATTGAAAGACTGAAAAGACAACAGAACACTGTCATAATTTAGACTGGGAACTTATTATCGTTTGAACTTAGATGTTTTATCATGACAAATATTTTTTAATAAACCAATACTTAAGCCACAATATTTTTCTAGAAATTTATATAATGCCATACATCAGATGATTGTTTTATTCCTAACTTATTCTAACATAAATGTATTTGGGGTTATATTGATTTGGGGTTGTCTTTTACAGCTTTTAAATCTTTTATACAACTGAGGAGTAGTGTTTCTGATTTTTATGTAGCTCATCTCACTATCTATGGCACTAAATCCATGGCTACTGAATGTGCTTGTCATACTCACATGGTCAGAATCTAAATGGTAACTCTGTGTGGTGGCAATATGTGAAGAAAGTGGAGGCACACATTGGGTGTGTTGTGCAGATTGTCTCTGATAGCTGCAGCTATTCCTCTGGAGAAGCGTGTGCTCAAGGAACTACTGTCAGATCCTTTCTAGAGAAGCGTTCCCAGACACCAGCCACTGCCACATCATTTTATTTCACATAAGATTAGCCTCTATTAACTTAAAAAGAACTTTTTATAATTGACAATGGCTTTTATTCTTAGATATAGAACCTTCTTTCCTAATTGGGTCATGCATGTTACCTTTATTGAAATCAGTTTTATTGGGATGTCTGTGTTTCGATTGTTACTTTTCAAAATATAAATGATTATTTTATTAAGAATTGTTATTTTAAACCACACAATAAATTATAATAGTTTGTCCTTTGAGGATTTGCATTTGAATTAAAATAAAATTTATATTTAATATGCACTTTAAATTTGCTTTATTTATGTATTAGGTTCAACTTTCCCTATATACCTACTTGTCTGCTGAGTTTATTGGAACTGCTACCATCTATACCACCATACGCAGAGTTGGGACAGTATTGCAGCTAATGCACACATTAAAATATTACTACTGGGTTATTAACCCTGCTGACAGCAGTGGCATTACACCTAAAGGATTAGGTAAGCACCTCTGTGACCTCATTTCCATTTTTTCTGTGTTTAGATCCTGGGTTCCTAGATATGTAGTTCTAGATCCTGGATACTGGATCTGTAGTTCTAGATCCTGGGTACTAGATCCTGGTACTAGTACAGTGCACACATGTGCATGACTACATGCACATTTTAGCTCTTTGAAGAGTTAAAATATTATTTTAGAAGTTGCATATTTTTTTTAATGCTGTGGTCAGTGAGACAGCTCAGTGGCCACAGGTAGTTGCCTTAAAACCCGATGGAATGAATTAGATCTTCAGGCTCTACATGATGGGAGGAAAGAACTGACTCCTCCATGTTGGCCACTGACCTATCTTTATACAAGTAATTATACAAGTAAATTAACTGTATTAAGAATGTTATTTTTTTAACCTTTCCCCCTCCCAGTCCACCCCTGACAGTTTCACACACACCCCATGTCTCAACAAGGATAAAAGTATGTCCCCTCCTCACCCACCCCACCAGACCTCTAAATTTCCTGTGGCCTCCAGTCTCTTGAGGCTTAGGTTCATCTTCTCTGACTGAACCCAGACCCAGGAGTCCTCTGCCATATATGTGTTGGAGGCCTCACCTCAGCTGGTGTATGCTGTCCGGTTGGTGATCCAGGGTCTGAGAGATCTCAGGGGTTGAGGTTAATTGAGACTTCTGGTCCTCCTACAGGTTTGCCCTCCTCAGCTTCCTCCAGCTTTTCCCTAATCTGACCAGAGGGCTCAGCAGCTTCTGTTCATGGTTGGGTGCACATATCTGCATCTGACTCTTTCAGCTGCTTGTTGGGTCTTTTAGAGAGCAGTCATGGTAGGTCCCTTTTTGTGAGCACCCCATAGCCTCAGTAATGGTGTCTGGTCTTGGGGCCTCCCCTTGAGCTGGATCCCACTTTGGGCCTGTCACTGGACCTTCTTTTTCTCAGGCTTTTCTCCATTTCCATTTCCCTGCATTTCTTCCAGACAGGGAGGAAGAATTATGGGTCAGGGTTTTGACTGTGGGATAGCAACCCCATTCCTCACTTGATGCTCTGCCTTTCTGTTGGAGGTGGGTTCAATAAATTCCCTCTCTCCACTGTAGGGCATTTCATCCAGGGTCCCTCCTTTTGAGTCCTGAGAGTCTCTCACTTTCCAGATCTCTAGTACATTCTGGAAGGTCTTCCCAACTTCCTTTCTCCTGAGGTTGCCTGTTTCCATTCTTTCTAAGAATGTTATAGTGTTAAAATACTTTGGAATAAAAACTTTTTGATGCACTTGATTTTAATTGAGATGCTTTTTTATGGGGAACTATGGAAGATACATTTGTATATTAAAATGGGAAATACGATTGGTTCCCACCAGTGTCTTCTAGTACTTTGAACCTTAGAATGCTTTGAACTTTCACATATGTATTGGAGTGTGGTAGTTTAATTTTCATATTCTTGCATTTGTGTTTTAAGATTATAGCTATGCTTTCTAATTATACAAAAGTACACTACTACAAGCACTCTAAATACAAAGTAATCTCATAAGAAAACCATTCCTGGTCCACTGCACAGGAAGGAGCACCGTGGAAGCTGCAGTTTTAGCTTTTGTCGGTACATTGCTACCTGAACTTGGTTAGGCTTTCTAGAGTCCAACTTCCCCACTTTTCAACATCCTTCCTGTAACATGTTTTAAATTTTATTCCTTAAAAAGCAGTTCCTTTTATATATAACTGGTTGTCTCTGATTTATTTAGAATTGACAAGAAAGGTCTAATTAAAGATATTTTAGGGGCTACAAAAGTGGCTCAGCAGTTAAGATACTGACTGCTCTTCCAGAGGTCCTGAGTTCAATTCCCAGCAACCACATAGTGGCTGACAACCATCTGTAATGGGATCTGATGCCCTCTTCTCTTATATCTGAAGACAGCTACAGTGTACTCATATACATAAAATAAACAAATAAATAATACTTTAAATTTTTTTCCAGAATTGTCCTATCAGTATAGTTTCACCAGCAGTGTGTGATGGGGATTTTCTCAGAATTTTCACAGTACTATAGACTAGTATAGCTACATTTAGGTAGTCATACTGTTTGTTTTATGTTGAGAGTCAATAATTGTCACTGACTGTCATATCTGATCTGTGTTCTTAGAGATTATCTCATATCTTTTGAATTGATTTTGCCCAGAGTCGGTTCCTGTTGAGTACTCTTTGCTAATGTATTTAACGATGTATAGTATAATTAGAATATATAACATGTATATAACATGTACAGATGCATAACATGGTAGATCTTGTTAATTCCATCCATCTTTTGTCTAGTAAAGCATCGAAAGTGCACATTAACAGCTCTGACATTTAAATCACAGCTGTGTGACACAGAGCCTGAAAGAACGTGGAGCTCTGTGAATTGAAGAACCTCTGCTTTACAATGTTACTTTATAACACATAAAAACTTACTAAGAGTCATATGAGAACACTGAAGTCTACTTACATATTTAATATGTTTACATATCTTTTTATTCTGCCTTATTAAATGAGTCTGCCCCTCAGCAGGCAGCCTCATGCCTGATTGCTGACTCAGAAACTTTGTCGTTCTCCTTATCTCGTCATGTGAGACACTCAAGTTATGTATATTATTCTTTATATCAGTTGAAAATAAAGTGTAGAAAACATGTTTTCTTTCCCCAAGTGCTTCTCTGTATATTTCCCCAAAGGTAAAAGTTAATTGTTAAATCACAGTGGAAAACAGGCTGATTTTGGAGACCCCTCAGTGAGGATTTGTATGCACATGGGTGTTTTGTTTGCTTTGTTTTGTTTTAGACAGGAATAGCCCAGTAATCGTGTTTCTGTCTCAGTCTATCCAAATACACAGTGCTCAGCCTCCTGTGTCTGATGGTGTGATTGTGAGTGATTGTCTAGGCTCTCATCTCCTTGTTCACATGTGTCCACGTCCCGTTCTGTAGCACAGCTTCACCTGCTTACTTCAAGGTGAATCTGGATGGGATTTCCTTCCTCTGTCAGGTGCGAAGAATGACACTTAATATGATAGTTTGCACCCTGCTCTCAGAGAGAATGTGGGCTTTTTCTGTGTGTATTTATTCTTCAGTATTTAAAAACAATTTTTATTAGATATATTTCTTTACATACATTTCAAATGTTATTCCCCTTCCCAGTTTCCTGTGCATAGCCCCCTCTCCAATACGGATATTCCCCTCATATATCACCCATTACCGCCCTCCCTCCAACAATCACGTTCGCTGGGGGTTCAGTCTTAGCAGGACCCAGGGCTTCCCCTTCCACTGGTGATCTTACTAGAATATTCATTGCTACCTATGAGGTCAGAGTCCAGAGTCAGTACATGTATAGTCTTTAGGTAGTGGCTTAGTCCCTGGAAGCTCTGGTTGCTTGACATTGTTGTACATATGGGGTCTCGAGCCCCTTCAAGTTCTTCCAGTTCTTTCTCTGATTCCTTCAACGGGGGTCCTATTCTCAGTTCAGTGGTTTGCTGCTGGCATTTGCCTCTGTATTTGCTGTATTCTGGCTGTGTCTCTCAGGAGCGATCTACATCCGGCTCCTGTCGGTCTGCAAGTCTTTGCTTCATCCATCTTATCTAGTTTGGTGTCTGTATATGTATGGGCCACATGTGGGGCAGGCCCTGAATGGGCGTTCCTTCAGCCTCTGTTCTAACCTTTGCCTCCCTATTCCCTCCCAAGGGTATTCTTGTTGCCCTTTTAAAGAAGGAGTGAAGCATTCGCATTTTGGTCATCCTTCTTGAGTTTCATGTGTTCTGTGCATCTAGGGTAATTCGAACATTAGGGCTAATATCCACTTATCAATGAGTGCATACCATGTGTATTTTTCTGTGATTGGGTTACCTCACTCAAGATGATATTTTCCAGTTCTGTCCGTTTGCCTATGAATTTCATAAAGTCATTGTTTTTGATAGCTGAGTAATATTCCATTGTGTAGATGTACCACATTTTCTGTATCCATTCCTCTGTTGAAGGGCATCTGGGTTCTTTCCAGCTTCTGGCTATTATAGATTAATATGCTGTGAACATAGTGGAGCATGCGTCTTTGTTGTATGTTGGAGCATCTATTGGGTATATACCCAGGAGTGGTATAGCTGGGTCCTTGGGTAGTGGAATGTCCAATTTCCTGAGGAACCTCCAGATTGATTTCCAGAGTGGTTATACCAGTTTGCAGTCCCACCAACAATTTTTTTATATCTGTGTATTATATTATATTATTAGCTGACAGCTTTCCCCGAAAGGGCCCCATAGTATCGTTAGTTTCTGTAGCCCTAAAATTTGTTCCATACAAGTGAATTCTGTTGTTTTATTGCATATATGAGCATGCTGGACAGAAATGACCATGGCAGACACCAGTACATCATGGAGACATGTTGATGAAGGACCTGACAGTGTAGTGCTCCGGCCCCTGTATAGTATTCTTATGGATTTTGATGTTTACACTTCTCTTGTTTTTTTCTAGTAGGAAATGTGCATTTATGGCAGAGATTCATAGGTTTTGTAGTATTTCGTTACTGTACAATCCTAGAAAATCTTGGTTCTTCTTTTATATTCCTTGTCCTAACCCTGTTTCTCCAAAGAACCCTTGCTTGCTTCATGGATATGGATTTCTTAGAACTAAAATATGAGTGTTAGCTTTGCCAGCTGAGGGTTTTCTGTTTGCTTGTTTGTTTGGTCTGTTTTTAATATCCTCTTTGTGACTCCTAGTGGACAGGTCTAGGACATACAACTACATGTGTGCACACAGTTGTGGATACACACCTTAGTCCATTTCCATTTAAAATCACAGAGCTCGGCCTAGTTTTAAGGATTTTGGTATTTGTACCCCTTTCTTCATAATAGGAACAGGCTCCCATCCACTATGTTAATATATTTCCATCTTTTCTTGTTTTATCTTGTTAAACTAGTGTTTTAACATTTGTACTATTACCTCAGTTTTAAGAATGGTGTAAAGCATTGAATTTTCAATTGTCATTCCTGACCCCTTTGAAGGTCACACATCAGATCACATAATTCTTAAGAGTAGCAAAAACAGGAAGTAACAATGAAATAATTTTGTGATTGAGGGTCATCACATCATGAGAAATTCTACTAAAGATTTTCATTAAGAAGGTTGAGAACCACTAGTGTAAAGTTATGTTTTGTTTGTTCTTAATTTTAAATTTGTCCAATAAATTTTACTTTTACTTTTACATTTTATTTTTACTAAAAATGGATTCATGTCATACAGACATCATGCACATAAGTTTGTTTCTGTGCCGCATGCTGTTTGTCATAGACTGTGACAGATGTATTTATAGTTAACAGTTACAGCCTGTTTACAACTTACATTATTGAAGCACCTTCCACATTGCTTCACATATCCCTCACATATGTTTTGTCCTAACATGCCCTGTCTTTCAGCAGTACTATCACCCTCAGCCTTACAGTGACGTAAAAGCTAAACTGAGGCATTGGTGTATTTGTATGAGAAGTCACAAGGATACTGGCTTTTAAAAGTAAAGTCAGGTATTAGTAAGACATGTTATGTACTTGCCATTGGTAAGAATAGGCAAAAACGTGGCTAACACCTGAAAAACGTGGCCCAGATTTGCTGCTAATAAAAGATGAATCCACTGGGAGATGGTTTGCTCACAGATGCAATGATCTGCGTGTGGTGGCTGTGAGCAAAAAATCATTGTCACGAAGGAAACCTAGGGGTAGTTAAACTCTGAAAACATGCAGAGTAGTGACATTAATTCTGGTTGCGTTAGATAGAAAGACTTGATGTTTAGACAATTTTTGTGAGTGTCCTATTGTATGTTCTCCAGTATGCATATCCTTCCTACCTCTCAGCTTTACTGTCAATTCAGTATCACACAATTGAATCCTTTCAACGTATACACTGTGAAGTATCGTGTTAACTCCCATGCTTGACATTACTTAACAACTCAGCATGTCTTGGTGCACCACTCCAGTGTGCATTGCATGCAGGAGAAAAGGACGCAAAAAGATAATTGGAGGTAGAGTCGGACAGCTTTCTATATGATGTATGGGATTAAAGGAAATGTCTATAAATGGAGAAAAGTTTACAGGCCAGAGAAATATTAGGAAGTTTATTAATAAAAATAGAAGAAAAATATTTGTTTAGTATTAGGTGATAATGTATTTATCAGTGGTAATGATATAGTGGAAACTTAAAGCAGCTCTTTCTCCTCAATCTAACATTCAGGAAGTAATGTAAAAATTCCTGAATATGTTCATAGCAGCCTTATTTATAATAGCCAGAAGCTGGAAAGAACCCAGATGCCCTTCAACAGAGGAATGGATACAGAAAATGTGGTACATCTACACAATGGAATATTACTCAGCTATCAAAAACAATGACTTTATGAAATTCATAGGCAAATGGATGGATCTGGAAAATATCATCCTGAGTGAGGTAACCCAATCACAGAAGAACACACATGGTATGCACTCATTGATAAGTGGCTATTAGCCCAAATGCTTGAATTGCCCTAGATGCACAGAACACATGAAACTCAAGACGGATGATCAAAATGCAAATGCTTCACTCCTTCTTTAAAAGGGGAATAAGAATACCCTTGGCAGGAAATAGGCGGGAAAGATTAAAACAGAGGCAGAAGGAACACCCATTCAGAGCCTGTCCCACATGTGGCCCATACATATACAGCCACCCAATTAGACAAGATGGATGAAGCAAAGAAGTGCAGGCCGACAGGAACCGGATGTAGATCTCTCCTGAGAGACACAGCAAGAATACAGCAAATACATAGTTGAATGCCAGCAGCAAACCACTGAACTGAGAACGGGACTCCCGTTGAAGGAATCAGAGAAAGGACTGAAAGAGCTTGAAGGGGTTCGAGACCCCATATGAACAACAATGCCAACCAACCAGAGCTTCCAGGACTAAGCCACTACCTAAGGACTATACATGGACTGACCCTGGACTCTGACCTCATAGGTAGCAATGAATATTCTAGTAAGATCACCAGTGGAAGGGGAAGCCCTGGGTCCTGTTAAGACTGAACCCCCAGTGAACGTGATTGTTGGGGGGAGGGTGGTAATGGGGGAAGGATGGGGAGGGGAACACCTATGTAGAAGGGGAGGGGGAAGGGTTAGGGGGATGTTGGCCCGGAAACCGGGAAAGGGACTAACATTCAAAATGTAAATAAGAAATACTCAACTTAATAAAAAAAAAAAACCTTCCTGAAATTTAATTTTATTCTTACATATTTGAAAGTGTAAAACATCAGCAGCAATGAATGTATTATGATTTTAAAAACACTTAATTTGTAGAGTTTAAATATAATTGCATTAAACTTACCTGATGATGTGGCTTATTTTCTTTGTAGATGGTCCCCGGCCATCCCAAAAAGAGATCATATCACTTCGGGCTTTTATGCTGCTTTTTCTGAAACAGCTTATATTAAAGGTAAAATAGCTTTATTTTACAGTTGGAATATATTGGGTGAAAAAGGTCCTGTTGCCAGAGTTTAAAAAGCATTGTCATTACGTCACTAAGAATGGCTTTTCATGTTTCTCTACAAAGTATAAAAGTACTACTTTTTGCACTTAGCTTTTTGGTAAAATTAAGATGGCCCATGTAAGAGGTACGAATGTGCTAGAAGAGATGTGCCAGCTGAGACAGGGTGTGTGAGAAACAGCTTGGCAGAAATACCATGTGGACTGGCATGTGTTCCATTTAGCTAGGATTGCTATGCTCTGTCATGGAGGGCTTTAAAAAAGTAAGGTGGTTTAAAGGGAATACACAGTAAAGGACAATACTACACAAAAGTGATCCACAGCTCCTTGAATTCCCAATATTTTAGGAAAGCAATAGATAACAAAAACATAGTAACATGAAATCGTCATAAAATACTAACTTCTTTTGTTGGGACAAAGTCTTGTTTATGTTATTTTAGCTGGCCGTGAACGAGCAGAGGTCTACCTACCTTTGCTTCCTGAGATGTGAATCTAAAGGCTGTGCTAGTACTCTTAACCCTCAGTTTTATCAGTTAAAATGTCTAAAAAGTTACTTTTTAGACACAAAATAAAATAGTATTTAAATTATGTACCATTGGGGGAATTTATTGCATTTCTATGCCTGTTTACTTTTATGTCATTTATTTTGATGCCTTTCTTCAATGTCTCACTTTCTGACTTTAATTAACTAATGAAATATTTTCACATAGGACCGAGGTGTGAAAGAAGATGAACTTCAGAGTATATTAAATTATTTACTTACAATGCATGAGGTATAACATATTTTGTTCTTTCATTTTAATTATTTTATTCAAAGATTTTTGCAAATTTTTAACTAAATAGTTGTATTTCTTTTTTAAATAAAATATGTAAAAATTCTATTTAATTTTTTATATTGAGGTTGTATCATTTCTCCATTTCATTTCTTTCCTTCAAAGCCTCTAATAGTTGTATTTCTTATTGTGCAGGATGAAAACATTCATGATGTCTTACAATTGTTAGTGGCCCTAATGTCAGAACACCCCGCCTCAATGATACCAGCATTTGATCAGAGAAATGGAATAAGGTATGACCGTAAGTGCAGTGGTATTAGGTATCTATTCTAGGCCATTCTATATATGTAAAAATGGAGGAGGCAAGGGCAAAGCTGCCACTTCTCCTGTTCTTGAGGAGCTAGAGGACTGTGTTGACATGCTCTGGAGTATGAAACTAAATGATTTTAATTACTATAGTGCAGGCCTTGCATAGCAGGAAAAGCAGATTTATTTATTTTTTTCATGGACAGTTTATATTTTTACATTTCAAATGCTATCCCCTTTCCCAATTCCCCCTCTCCCATAGTCCTTTCCCCTGCTTCTATGAGGGTGCTCTCTCTCCCACCCACCAACTTCCACCTCAACACTCTGGCGTTCCGCTACACTGGAGAAACGAGTTTTCCCAGGACCAACGGCTTCTCCTCCTATTGATGCCAGACAAGGCCGTCCTATGTTACATACGCAGCTGGAGCCATGGGCCCCCCATTGTTTTTTTTATGCAAGAGGACAATAAAGAACTTGGTGCATTTCACAAAATGAAGGTGTAAGAGAATTATGAAGAGAGAGAGCAACAGAGAAACAGAGAGACGGAGACACTCATAGACCAACCAGATTCAGTGATGCATATCTTGGTTATTATATAAAAGGAAAAAAAGGAAGGTAGTA
Organism: Rattus norvegicus; assembly: GCF_021556685.1. Taxonomy (NCBI): domain Eukaryota; kingdom Metazoa; phylum Chordata; class Mammalia; order Rodentia; family Muridae; genus Rattus; species Rattus norvegicus. The sequence goes on along the minus strand of NC_141535.1, from coordinate 141,450,994 downwards.
AGATCATCAGGAATGATCTTATTAGCTGCTGTTAGATATGATGCACTGAGGCAGGGGTGGTGCTGTTGCTATGAGAATTACATTTTTGAAAGGTAGTTTAGAACCAAAGACCAACATTAAAATAATTTGAAAAGTGACACTAGTTGTGGCAATTGTGAATTAATTATCAGTAGAGGAAGCATAGTTTCTTGATTAGAATGCTTATGAACTTAGAGCTATAATTTAGCTCTTAGAGATTTCTTTCAATTTTTTTTTTGCACTCTCAGCAGAATGAACAAAACATAAAAAGAATAAACTTCATTTAATTCTTGTTATTTTGTTTTACTTGTGGCACTGGGGCTCAAACCCACGGCATTACATGTGGGAGACAAAGCTTACCACTGAGGTCCATCTCCACACCCAATTTTATTATTCTATTAACTGCACAGAAGAAGCCCTGGTATAATGCACCCCTGAACTGTGCATCTAATAATACGACATATTTGTATCTGTAAGGCCCGAACTGTATTGTGATGAATACAGTGAACTTGAAGAGGTAAGTTAGGATCGTTAATATTTACATCCCATAGTAGCTTCCATTAATGGGTTTATATGTGATTTTTTTCTCCTGCTGTAGTATTTCTGTGTTGTGACCCTGTCTTTCTCTAATATTAGCAATAATCTCTAAATTTTTAGGACAGAGAAATAACAAGGTAGGTGTCTGCCTGTGTTTCACTTAGCAGTCAGAAATGGGATAAAGTCAACATGTTCATGTGTTAAAGGTCCTAAGAGAAGTGGAACTATGGTCTAAGTATGTATTCAGGAATTTTGTTCAATGCACTGGAAAGTAAGACTTGTATTTTGTAAAGTACTTTTTCATTTGTAATATTAGTTAGGTGCTTATAAGTTCATTTGTTTTTTAGGGTGATCTACAAATTGTTGGCTTCTAAAAGTGAAAGTATCTGGGTCCAAGCGCTGAAAGTTCTGGGATATTTTTTGAAGCATTTAGGTCATAAGTAAGTTGATGTTTTCATAATGAATTACAGACATGACTATTGAAATTTTATAAGACTTATATTTCATTTTTAGCATATGAAAATTTAATAGTGTGCTATGGAAAATACAGAAATGATAAATGTCTTTCTAAAGTAATAGTTTACTAATAGTAGATTATAGAACAAGACCACAATTCAATTAATATAGTTAATTTCTTCATTCTAGTGTAGATCCTTTTTGTATTTTAAGAATAAAATGAAATAGATGTATTAAAATGAAGTACACATCTGTGTGAGTTAAATGAAAGAGGGAACAGTGAGTTAGTTCTCAGTAAATGCCACCTGCACACTGACATGATAGTACAAAGTGTTTCTTTTCTAAAAGTGATCCCCATTGATAGTCTGTGATTGTATATCCTACAATAACACATTTCCCCAAATAAGTAGCATGGCTGACCATGTTGTCCAGAACATACTTATTCTTTTGTAAGCCTGTGTCTCAAGTGTTGCTGCCTGGTCTTTCCCCAAACCTCAGTAGAGAAGTGACCCTGGCCATATGTTGTCTAAAATGCACCTGTAGACTAAAAGCCAAAAGGATGCTGCCACAACATTTGTGAGCCTGCACGAAATTGTTTATGTGAATCATTCTTGGGAAAATTAATGAGAACAGCCAAATCAGAATAAGTGGAAAATGCTAATTACTACTGGAAAACACTTAACAGAAAGAAATAAGAGGAAAAGTATAAGATAGTAGAAAGACCAAATTTTTCATCTTTTTATTGACCTAATAATGCAGAAATGATATAAGTAGGTAACTTGAGGAAGACTGAGACAAACAGGAGCAAGTCCAGAAATTAAAAGGATTTTCATAGAAGCCAGAATATGAAGTACTAGAAATATGCCCTAAAAATTGGATGTTGAAAGAGAGAAGTCAAACTTAAGACTGTGAAATGCTGATTAAAAACGGAGTCTTATTTGCCATTTAGAAAGGTAAATAGTTTTACAAAAGTACAAAGTTTTCAAAATATTGAGTATTTACATGGATAAAACCAACAAGAATGTATGTATAGTAGAACTCTTAAAAGTGAAATGTAACTTAAAACAAGGTTTATATAACAATAGATATCACCTGTAAAAATAAATATTAAACATTTTAAATTCACCATTCTAAGATAAAAGTTACTGTTAATTGCAGAAGTAAAACTTGGTTCTGTTTATAAGTATAATTCTCAGATGACTGAGACAAATAGAGATTCAAAGAATGCACATAAATGCAAGGCAAAAAATAGTAAGAATTGTGACCTTTATATTTGACCTACTAGTATGCAAGCCAAAAAAAAAAAACCCCCCAAAAAAACCCAAAAAAAACCCAATAGTTGTGGATGAAGTATATTTTATAATGTTGAAGATTATGGAATCAATAATAAAATAAAATTTAGAACCATTCTTAACTTAAAGCTCTAAGAGAGACTGATCATGTGTTTCAGTCTGCAAAAGTCAAAAGGAAATGTGTCTGAATAAGATGAGCATGACATACCTTCACAGACACAGGAAACATTGTTAGTGGTTTAGTAGATATCAATGAAAAGTTCTAAAATATTGAAACAAACTGACATTTTTCTTATGGGTGTGAAGTAACTTGAAGCTAGAACACAATCTACAAATTAGATAGTAATGATCTCTAAATATTTAAAAGCAATGGCTCAGCGGTTAAGGTCCCAGCCTCTCTTCTGAGGACCCAGTTCCTTTCTAGCACTCACACATTGGTTTACCACCATATGTAACTGCAGTTCCAGAGGTTCCAGTGCTCGCCTTGAGCACTATTTGCGCATGACTCTCAAACATGCATGCAGCTAAAACACCTATGCACATAAAATAAATGCTTAGAGTCTGTCTATCTATCTATCTATCTATCTATCTATCTATCTATCTATCTATCTATCTATCTATCTATCTATCTAATCTAATCTATCTATCTACCTAGAAAAGGAAGTAAGGAAAGAATGGTGATACAGAATATTTTAGAACAAAACAGTCTCACAAATGAACTGCATGAATGCAGAGAAAGGGAAGTAGTAATTAATGATCCCAGAACAGCAAAGATTTTGAATGCTGATTTTTAAGTAAAAAAAATTACAAATTATAATCTAAATTTCTAGAAAATAAAATAATGTAAATATATTATATGTGAAAATAATTTCCTTCCAATATCTAATACTTCCCGGAAACACCATTTTATTCCTTATGCCTGGAATCCTATAGGCTGGTATCCTGGTATCTGTAACACTGTTGAACACAGCAGAATGATTTATAGCACTGTGCATCATACTTTAGGGTATGTCGTGTATTGGACTGTAGAACTGTAAAGGTGTTAAGAAACTCTTGGACTAAACAAACCATGCCTCAGACAAAAACAGACTTAGATTAATCAGCAACAGAAACTGAGCTTGAGAAACTTGCAAGAAACTTGAAGGATGAATCTTATAAATAGCCTCTGGCCTAAAAGCATATCACAAAGCATATCTGAAGATAATTGAACCACTTGAAAATAAAACCAGAACATAAGATGGCAGTTGAATTCTTACAGATTCCTATTGGAAGGGAGAATCTCCAGCCATTTTCTAAGTTTTTGTAGTTCTTAAGAAGAAGAAAAGTAACCTAGCCGTTAGCCTGGTATTCTCATACTTTGATGTGGACTTCGGCAGAGGAGGAACATGTTTCTACTTGGCACTGTGTTGGGGCTTCCTAATACCATTAATTACGGTTAAGTAACGGAAGCAATCCAAAGTCCATCAGCTGGAGGTTCAATGAATGTGAGCTCTCGCTCTCTCTCTCTCTCTCTCTCTCTCTCTCTCTCTCTCTCTCTCTCTCTCTCACACACACACACACACACACACACACACACACACACACACACACAAGCTACTCCGTGGTGTGATAGAATGGGCCTTCTAAATACGATCCTCAGAAAAATACATATGCACACAGCTGTACATTTTAGGGTTCATCTTTTGGGGAATGTCTGCAGTGAAGATTTATGGTTACTTGGGACTAGTATTGAGTATAAATGGAACCAAAGGAACTCTGAGAACAATGAACATGAACGCATAAGACACCGTGGAGCTGTTTAGAGCCCTCAGTCCATCATATATGTGCAAAGCAGATTGGATAGTGTATGTATTGTGACAGTAGAGGGAGTAAAAATATTCGAAAAGAAAGTTTTAAAACTCTTAGAAATTGTTCTTACTTTTCAAATCTAAAGCACACAGCCAAGTAAATAAAATTGATGATTGAGATAAAGGTGCCTTATAAGATACCGTTTTTAAAAAAGAAGACTCAGAATGAAAGATAAAATTTTGATTTTAAACATATTTTATAAATGTAATTTATGAGTTTATAAATGTAAATTTATGATTGTGCAATTGTGAAGACAAGTATATAAGGAAAAGTCATTGCAGAGGTTATCAGACTTGTTAATAAACTGGAGGAATGTAAAATTTCCTTTAATTCTCATTAATCTGACCATCTTAAAAACTTCTGATTTAATAGATGTTGGCAAGAATGTGCATCATTGGAAATTTTACAATTATTGAGGAAATAATATATCGGTATACCGATGTGGGGAATCAGTTTTTTAAAAAGTCTTATGCTGTATGACTCTGTTGTTTTTAATGAAGGAGACTATTACTTAGGTATACAGATGTCCATACAGCGTTACTGCTAATAGATACCAGAGCCAACCTGAAAGAATATAAGCAGGAGAAAAGATAATATAAATAAATATATTCATACATTGACATGAAATTCAACCACTATTTTTAGGAATATAATTTAATGACTTTAAATAACCTTTGAAATCTTAATACAATCCATAAAGTTGTGAAAGGAGACAGTGTACAGAATCATTTACTTAAATTTCAGAAAAATTCAGAAACAGAGTTACAAATTTAGAAATGTATGACCCTCTAATAGAATTGTGAACACAGCCATGGAAATCAGAAACAAAGGTTATGTCATCAGTTACTCCTGAACACAGAGAAACTGGATCACTGATAGACACACCATTTTGTGACTTCCTTCTGTTACACAATTTCTTCTTTTTAAAAAATAGTTCTTACACTGGGGAGGTGGCTCAGTCAGTAACACGCCTGTCCCACAAACGTGAGGATGTGTGTGATTGCAGTGTTGTAGGGCGGGGACAGAGGTAGCTCTGTCGCCTTGTGGACCAGTGACGTCAGGCAAGGACCAAGTGCTTGCATAGAAGAGCCTACAGGGGCCATGTTTCATTCACACCAGAACATGAGGGAAACACTGAGGTTCGTGGAAGAAAATAGAGCAGAGCCATCCTGACCTGTGGGCACCTGCAGACCTAGCACTGCTGGGTTGGAGGACTCCTCTATGACTCCAATATTGAGTGCACATGGGCACTTTACCATCTTTTAGATTGTTTTTAAGTTAAGATTTGTTACAGACCATATTACAGACTTGGAATTATGTGTTCCATGTGTTAGGGTTGTAAATCTAAAAACCTTTTAGGTAATTATTAGAATCTAGAAGTAATAACTCCCAATTATCACATATGGTTATATAACTTGAATATATCTCATATTTTAATTGTATGGAGAAATTTCTTGAGAACTTTTTAAGCAAAGTTGGATATTAGCAGATAGCTGTGTTATAAACTTTTGCTTCTTTTTGTAAAGATTGATAAAACAATTAATTGTATGATTCTGTATCTGTGTAGGTTTTTTTTAGTGCAATCATGTGATCATAGACTCCACTGAATGTTATAGTGTTTATCTCCATTCTCTCCAGGCGAAAAGTTGAAATTATGCATACGCATAGTCTCTTTACTCTTCTTGGAGAAAGGCTGATGCTGCATACAAACACTGTGACTGTCACTACATACAACACACTTTATGAGGTAAAGTAGAAAAAAAAAACCAACCTGATGAAAATTCTTAGTGTATATGCTAGAACTCCTTTTCTATGTAATGGGCATCACTTCTTACACCAGTTAACATCCTAGCCACTACAGATAAGGATGGACAGGGTGCTGGTTGGCTTTTGTCAACTTGTCACAAACCTACACATATCTGGGGAAATGGAATCTTTTTGAGAAAAGGCCTAAGATTGTGCTGTGGGAACACTCTTGATTAATGATTGGTATGTAAGTTCCTAGGAAGTTTCTAGGCCACTGTGATCAGTGTCACCCCTGGGCAGGTAGTTCTGTGTACTGACAATTTGGGAATTTTAGTTTCTTTAAAAATACACATAAATATTATAAGACTATGTTCTCGTTTTAATCTCGGGTGTAGGATATGGGGCTATTTCAGATTGTTCACAGCAGCTGACTAATTTGCCTGTTGCAGAAGCATGATATTGGCAAGAGCAGATAGTTTATGCGACTGTGGAATGTTTGGAATTCTGGAGAGTTTTCAGAGGGTATGTAAATGCTAGGTTCCTGAGAGGCATGGTGGGCTATTGGTTGGTCAGTTGTTGATTGGTTGCTGCTGGTTGTTACTGGTCATGGTTTGTTAAGTGGTAATGCACAAAGAAGAAAAAAGAAGAAATTAGATATCCTGACAGCAAAGCTCAAACTTACCCCAAGGAATTTGACACCCTAATCAGCAGTAAGTAGTCTAACAATAGCATTGCTCTCTTTCCTTTCTATCCTTTTTTCTTTCTATTTAGAGCTAAGAGGTTCAAAGGGTGGAAGAAAAGGGGTAGGAAAGGGTGGAAGAAGGAAGAACCCACAAAGTAGCCAAAGTCTGGCTACAGCCCTGGGCTGTGTAAAACCTAAGCAGGCTGAGCATACAGTGGAGCACCCAGTAAGCAGCCTTCCTCCATGTCCCTCCCTTCAGTCCCTGCCTTGAATTCCTCCTGGCTTCCCTCAGAGATGGAGAGTCACCTAACAATTATAAGATGAAATATACCCTTTCTTCCCTAAGTTGCTTTTGGTCATGATTTTGTTACAACAAAAGAAACCCTAAGACAAACGCATAGCTTATATTTTCCTTCTTTTGAAAACACTGCCACATGTAATTGTTTTGTAGTGTCCTATGCTGGTCTAAGGACTTTTCTTTGAGTCTAGGTTTTCTTGTTTGTTTCATAGTCTTCCCACATAGACACATTCACACATACTGTGAATATTAGCTTTACCCCCACATCCTGTTCTCTTTCCCCCTTCTACTATACAATAGTTATCTACCTTAAGATAGAGTTGACACTGAGATAAAGTGTAAACAAGAACCATTCGTAAAACTGATATCTTGAATTGTGTTAAAATCTCATCATTTAAATATAAGCCATTCTCAGCCCTTCTAAGAAAGTGTCTTAATCAGTATTCTATTGGGAAGAGACACCATGACCAAGGCAACTCTTTTTAAAGAAAGGATTTAATTGGAGACTTGCCTAGAGTTTCAGAGAGCTTCTCCATTGTCATCATGGTAAGGAGCAGGACTGCATGCCAAAGCAGTAGCTGAGAGTATTGCAGGCAGAGAGGGTAACACCGCCTGGTGGCTTTTGAACTTTCAGTGTCCTACCCTAGTGACACACCTTATCTGACAAGGACACACGTATCCCAAAAAGGCCATACCTTCCAACCTTCCCAAACAATTTACCAGCTGGGCAAAGCAAATATATTAGCTTATGGGAACCATTCTCATTCAGATTGCCACGCAAAGTACTCTGCATGTATACTGCCTTACAAAAGCAATAATAAAAGCATTTTTAAAAAATATTTAAAGTAGTATTTTATTTGTACAAATTTAGTTTGATTCATGCTTACAGAAAACAAAATTGTTCAGATATTTTCTTCTTAGCCTTTTTTTATTGGATTTTTTAATTTACATTTCAAATGTTATTCCTTTTCCCGGACATAAGCCCTTTATCTCATCCCCCTTTCCTTTTTCTATAAAGATGTTCCCCTCCCTATCTACTCCCCCTTCCAACCCTCCCCCAACATTCCCCTACACGGGGGGTCCAACCTTGGTAGGACCAAGGCTTCTCCTTCTACTGGTGTCTAACAAGGCCATCCTCTGCTACATATGCAGCTAGAGCCATGGGTCAGTCCATGTATAGTATTTGGGTAGTGGTTTTGTCCCTGGGAGCTCTGGTTGTTTGGCATTGTTGTTCTTACGGGTTGCAAGCCCCTTCAGATCTTTCAATCCTTTCTCTAATTCCTCCAACGGGGGTCCCATTCTCAATTCAGTGGTTTGCTGCTAGCATTCACCTTTGACATGCTTTGGCTATGTCTCTCAGGAGAGATCTATATCTAGTTCCTGTCAGCATGCCCTTCTTAGCTTCATCAATCTTATCTAGTCTTGGTGGCTGTATATATATATATATATATGGGGCACATGTGGGGCAGGCTCTGAATGGCCATTCCTTCAGTCTATGATCCAAACTCTGTCTCCATATCCCCTCCTATGATTATTTTTGTTCCCCCTTTTAAGAAGGAGTGGGAGCATCCACATTTTGGTCATCCTTCTTCTTGAGCTTCATGTGGTCTGTGTATTCTATCTTGGGTGATTCGAGTTTTGGGGCTAATGTCCACTTATCAGTGAGTGCATACCATGTGTGTTTTTCTGTGACTGGATTATCTCACTCAGGATGATATTTTATAGTTAATCCATTTGCCTATGAATTTCATAAAGTCATTGTTTTTGATTCCTGAGTAGTATTCCATTGTGTAGATGAAAAGCATTTTCTGTATCGGTTCCTCTGTTGAAGGACTTCTGGGTTCTTTCCAGCTTCTGGCTATTATAAATAAGGCTGCTATGAACATAGTGGAGCATGTGTCCTTGTAGTATGTTGTATGTATCTTTTGGGTATATGCCCAGGAGAGGTATAGCTGTGTTCTCAGGCAGTGGAATGTCCAATTTCCTGAGCAACCTCCAGACTGATTTCTAGAGTGGTTGTACCAGTCTGCAATCCCACCAACAATGGAGGAGTGTTCCTCTTTCTCCACATCCTCGCCAGCATCTATTGTCACATGAGTTTTTGATCTTAGCCATTCTCACTGGTGTGAGGTGGAATCTCAGGGTTGTTTTGATTTGCATTTCCCTTATGACTAAGGATGTATGTATTGAAGATAGTCAGAAGCAAACTAATATATGAAATGTAAAATTTAGATGAGATGTAAATTTCAGGGTTCATGTGTAGTTTTCCTGGCTGGATGCTGATAGGTTTTGACACTCCCTGCAGCAGACTTTGCACTATTCCCTGGTATACCATACTGCAGTAACTTAACAGTGATTCACATGACACTTGACTAATAAGTCTTACTTTAATTTTATTTTTTTAAAAAAATAATAGTGTGTTTCTGTCATTTCCAAATAGGAAAACATTATTTTTAAACTCACAATTTTAAAAGACAATGGATTGTGGATTCTTTGTTATTGATTTAACCAGGAAGACTTTGTGTCTCTTACATGCAGACTGTCTGTAGGTATGCCAAAATGTTCATCAAATTATTAAGCTGAGAAAAGCATCTTTTGAGAAATAGAAAAGACATATATTGTCACTGCAGATATTTTTGTAGATTTCAAAATAATATCAGGCAAGTTATAATTCTCTTTTTCATGTAAACTATGGGCCATATTTGGTTCCATTTCAGATTTTTGACAGTTCTCAAATGGAATAGTTTGAATGTGTTCAGTGTCCTTAAGTAGAATTGCCTGGGAATCTAAATGTATGCAAATATAGTCTTGAATGACTTTGCAGTCTTGGGACCCTAGCCAGTAGGTATTATGAGAACATCGCCCATATCATTCTAGTTTTGCTGACCTTGCACTACTGTAAGAAAATAAAGTAACTCCTCTCTGCTGTTATCAAACAGCATTGGTTTACTCATTGTGATTTATAAAGAAAGCTGACACGCATTCATTATAAACACATGAAATAAAACATACCCCTATGCCGCTATTACTACTCAAAAGTATAAGATTCTCTTTCACAAGGCAACTTTTATAGAGTGTCATATACACAGCCCTCAGGCCTTTTAATGTTTAATAATATATATTGCTGATATATCTTTTCATTACAGTATATTGATTTATAGGTAGCAAAGGTATTCATTTCTGGTAATGAGACAGTCAAAGTATGTAGGGTGCATGGGTTATATGATTTTCAGAAGCAACAGTGGGTAGCTATCTCAAATGGACTATATCCTAGTAACACTGCACACAGTGACATCCTGATTGCTGCTTTACGCCATCTTTTCCCACCTGACGTCATGGGCAGATGGAGAAGTGGGTAAGATCTTGGTCTGTCTGTTTTACTGTTTCTGAATTTAACATGCTACCTTTTGTCAGTTATACCACAAATTGCTTGATTGCCAGGCTCTATCAACTACCAGTTTCCATGTATGGAGGTTTCTGTTTCTAAGATGTACATACAGAGGTGAATAAAAACCCATTGAGTGAAATGCACTGTGCAGTGTGCTGCAGTATCTTTGTATTCTCATTTGTGTTTTCAGATACTGTCTGATGCTGCATTTCATCAGAGTAGTACCTTTCTTTCATCGGGGTACTTCTTAGAATATGATCCCTCGCGAATGCTGTGTTTGTTAGGTCAGGTCTTAAAACCAGCATATGGTTACTGATACTTTTATTGCCTCTTAAAACAGACATACAGAGACTCACAGATTAAAAAATTTGCTCCAGGAAATAATACTAACATATGCTCGTGAAATAGGTAGATAACAAGCACCTAAGAGGAAAAAATTAGCAAATTTGCCATCCATCTGTAACATGAAAGTTCTCCTTTGAATCAGATCCTTGCGCAGTGTCGAATCTGATGTCTGATATTGATGGATTTTGTTTGTGTCTTCATCTTCTCACCTATTTATTGCTTTGACTTATGATGCTTCTCTGGGTTTTTTTTTTTATTTAACCTTTTGTGTACTTATTTAGCACTTACCTGTGTTCTGTTGTTCACTGTCCAAATCGGTCTCATTTTTTTTTATGAATAGCCTATACTACCTCACTTTCTTCTTTCATTTTTTCTTTTTATATTTTGTATTAGATATATTTCTTTACTTACATTTCAAACTTTATTCCCCTTCCCGGTTTCCTGTCCATAAGCCCTATTCCCTCCCTTACTCCTCCCCCATATGGGTATACTCCCTATACACCCCCCTTATTGCCCCCCCCACATTCCCCTGCAGTGGGGGTCCAACCTTGGCAGGACCAAGGGCGTCCCCTTCCCCTGGTGCCCCAACAAGGCTATTCTCTGCTACATATGCAGTTGGAGCCCTCGGTCAGTCCATGTATAGTCTTTGAGTGGTGGTTTAGTCTCTGGAAGCTCTGGTTGGTTGGTATTGTTGTTCTTAGAGGGTTGCAAGCCCCTTCAGCTCTTTCAATCCTTCCTCTAATTCCCCCCAAGGGGGTCCTATTCTCAGTTCAGTGGTTTGATGCGAGCATTGACCTCTGTATTGGACATGCTCTGGATGTGTCTCTCAGTAGAGATCTATATCTGGTCCCTTTCAGCATGCATTTTTTAGCTTCATCAATCTTATCTAGTTTTGGTGGCTGTATATATATGGGCCACATGTGGGGCAGGCTCTGAATGGCTGTTCCTTGAGTTGCTTCGCTAAAATTTGCTTCCATATCCTCGCCTATGGATATTTTTTCCCCTTTTAAGAAGGAGTGGGAGCATCCACATTTTGGTTATCCTTCTTCATGAGCTTCCTGTGGTCTATGGATTGGATCTTAGGTAATTCAAGCTTTTTGGCTAATATTCACTTATCAGTGAGTGCATACCAAGTGTGTTTTTCTGTGATTGTGTAACCTCACTCAGGATGATATTTTCTACTTCATTCCATTTGCCTATGAATTTCATGAAGTCATCATTTTTAATAGCTGAGTAATACTCCATTATGTAGATGTTCCACATATTCTGTATGCATTCCTCTGTTGAAGGGCGTCTGGGTTCTTTCCAGCTTCTGGCTATTATAAATAAGCCTGCTATGAACATAGTGGAGCATGTGTCTTTGCTGTATGTTGGGGCATCTTTTGGGTATATGCCCAAGAGAGGTATAGCTGGATCCTCAGGTAGTTAAATGTCCAATTTACTGAGGAACCTCCAGACTGATTTCCAGAATGGTTGTACCAGTCGGCAATCCCACCAACAATGGAGGAGTGTTTCTCTTTCTCTACATCCTCACCAACATCTGCTGTCACCTGAGCTTTTTACCTTAGCCATTTTTACTAGTGTGAGGTGGAATCTCAGGGTTGTTTTGATGTGCATTTCCATTATGACTAAAGATGTTGAACATTTCTTTTGGTGCTTTTTGGCCATTCGATAATCCTCCGCTGAGAATGTTTTGTTTAGCTCTGTACCCCATTTCTTAATAGGGTTATTTGGCTCTCTGGAGTCTAACTTCTTGAGTTTTTTGTATATTTTGGATATTAGCTCTCTATCAGTTGTAGGATTGGTAAAGATCTTTTGCCAATCTTTTGGTTGCTGTTTTGTCCTAATGACAGTGTGTTTTGCTTTACAAAAGCTTTGCAATTTTATGAGGTCCCGTTTGTTGATTCTCGATTTTAGAGCATGAGCCGTTGGTGTTTTGTTCAAGAAATTTTCCCCAGTGTCCTTGTGTTCGAGACTATTCCCCACTTTTTCTTCTATTAATTTGAGTGTGTCTGGTTTGATGTGGAGGTCCTTGATCCACTTGGACTTAAACTTTGTACAGGGTGATAAGCATGGATCGATCTGCATTCTTCTACATGATGAACTCCAGTTGAACCAGCACCATTTGTTGAAAATGCTCTCTTTCTTCCATTGGATGGTTTTAACTCCTTTGTCAAAGATCAAGTGTCTACAGGTGTGTGGGTTCATTTCTGAGTCTTCAATTCTTTCCACTGATGTATCTGCCTGTCTCTGTACCAATACCGTACAGTTTTTCTGACTATTGTTCTGTAATACTGCTTGAGGTCAGGGATGGTGATTCCCCCAGACGTTCTTTTATTGTTGAGAATATTTTTTGCTATCCTGGTTTTTTTGTTATTCCAAATGCATTTGCAAATTGCTCTTTCTATCTCTATAAAGAATTGAGTAGGAATTTCGATGGGGATTGCATTGAATTTGTAGATTGCTTTTGGCAAAATGATTATCTTTACTATATTAATCCTGCCAATCCATGAGCATGGAAGATCTTTCCATCTTCTGAGATCTTCCTCAGTTTCTTTCTTCAGAGACTTTAATTCTTGCCATACAGCTCTTTCACTTGCTTAGTTAAAGTCACACCAAGGTATATTATATTATTTGGGACTATTGTGAAGGGTGTCATTTCCTTAATTTCTTTCTCAGCCTGTTTATCCTTTGAGTAGAGGAAGGATACTGATTTTTTTTTGAGTTAATTTTATACCCTGACACTTCTCTGAAGTTGTTTATCAGGTTAAGTAGTTCTCTGGTAGAACTTTTGGGGTCTCTTAAGTACAGGAGATCATATCATCTGCAAATAGTGATATTTTGATTTTTTTCCCTTCCAATTTGTATCCCTTTGACCTCCTTTCACTGTCTGATTGCTCCCTTGAGTAAGTAGGGAAAGAGTAGGCAGCCTTGTCTAGTCCCTGATTTTCGTAAGATTGCTTCAAGTTTCTCTCCAGTTAGTTTGATGTTAGCTACTGGTTTGCTGTGTATGGCTTTTACTATGTTTAGATATGGACCTTGAATTCCTGATCTTTCCAGGACTTTTATCATGAAGGGGTATAGAATATTTTCAAATGCTTTCTCAGCATCTATGAAATGACCATGTCGTTCTTATCTTTGAGTTTGTTTATATAGTGGATTACATTGATGGATTTTTCATATATTAAACCATCCCTGCATCCCTGGGATGAAGCCTACTTGATCATGATGGATGATCGTTTTGATGTATTCTTGGATTTGGTTTGCATGAATTTTATTGAGTATTTTTGCATCAGTATGCATAAGGGAAATTGGTCTGAAGTTCTCTTTCTTTGTTGGGTCTTTGTGTGGTTTTGGTATAAGAGTAATTGTGGCTTCATAGAAGGAATTTGGTAGTGCTCTGTCCGTTTCAATTTTGTGGAATAGTTTGGACCATATTGGTATGAAGTCTTCTTTGAAGTTCTGATAGAATTCTGCACTGAACCCATCTGGTCCTGGGCACTTTTTCGTTGGGAGACTTTTAATAACTGCTTCTATTTCTTTAGGAGTTATGGGGTTATTTAAATGATTTATTTGTTCCCGAATTAACGTTGGTACCTGGTATCTGTCTAGAAAATTGTCCATTTCCTCTAGATTTTCCAATTTTGTTGAATATAGGCTTTGGTAGGATCTGATGATTTTTTGAATTTCCTCCGATTCTGTTGTTATGTCTTCCTTTTCATTTCTGATTTTGTTAATTTGGACACACTCTCTGTGGCCTCTGGTTAGTCTGGCTAAGGGTTAATCTATCTTGTTGATTTTCTCAACGAACCAGCTCCTGGTTTTGTTGATTCTTTGTATAGTCCTTTGCATTTCTACTTGGTTGATTTCAGCTCTGAGTTTGATTATTTCCTGCCTTCTACTCCTCTTGGCTTCATTTATTTCTTTTTGTTCTAAAGCTTTTAGGTGTGCTGTCACGCTGCTGACATATGCTCTCTCCTGTTTCTTTTTGCAGGCACCCAGAGCTATGACCTTTCCTCTTAGTACCACTTTCATTGTGTCCTATCAGTTTGGGAATATATTTTCATTTTCATTAAATTCTAAGAAGTCTTTAATTTCTTTATTTCTTCCTTGACCAAGTTGTCATTGAGTAGAACATTGTTCAACTTCCGTGTATATGTGGGCTTTCTGTCATTATTGTTGTTATTGAAGACCAGTCTTAGTGTATGGTCATCTGATAGGATGCTTGGGATTATTATTATCTTCCTATATCTGTTGAGATCTGTTTTCTGACCAATTATATGGTGAATTTTGGACAAGGTTCCATGAGGTGCTGAGAAGAAGTTATATCCCTTTGTTTTAGGATGAAATCTTCTATAAATATCTGTTAAATCCATTTGGCTCATAACTTCTGTTAGTTTCTCTATGTCTCTGTTTAATTCCTGTTTCTATGATCTGTCCAGTGATGAGAGTGTGGTGTTGAAATCTCCTACTAATATTGTGTGCGGTACAATATGTGCTTTGAGCTTTAGTAACATTTCTTTTATGTACATAGGTGCCCTTGCATTTGGAGCATAAATTTTTAGGATTGATAGTTCATCTTTGTGGATTTCTTCTTTGAAGAATATGATGTGTCCTTCCTTGTCTTTTTTAATGACTTTTGGTTGAAAGTCAATTTTATTTGATATTAGAATGGCAACTCAAACTTGTTTCTTGTTTTTCCTTGGAGAATTGTTTTCCAGCCATTTTCTCTGAGGTAGTGTCTGTCTTTGTCTCTGAGGTGTGTTTCCTTTATGCAGCAAAATGCTGGTTCCTCTTTACATATCCAGTCTGTTAATCTATGTCTTTTTCTTATTTATTAACTTGAGTATTTCTTATATATATTTTGAGTGTTATTTCCTTTCCCGGTTTCCGGGCAAACATCCCCCTCCCCCTCCCAATCTATGTCTTTTTATTGGGGAATCGAGTCCGTTGATGTCAAGAGATATTAAGGAATAGTGATTGTCCCTTCCTGTAATTTTCGTTGTTAAAGGTAGAATTATGTATGCTTTTCTCTCTTGTGGTTTCGTTGCAAGGAAATTATATTCTTGCTTTCTGTATGGTGTAGTTTCTCTCCTTGTGTGGGAGGTTTCCATCTATTATCCTTTGTACGGCTGAATTTGTGGAAAGATATTGTGTAAATTTGGTTTTGTCATGGAATATCTTGGTGTGCTCTCTTCTCCATGGCATTGGGTCTTATCTGCGCTTTTTAACATTTACTTTATGTGTCTTTCTGTCCCTCTTCTTGTTTTCAGTTATTATTGACAATAGAATCAAAGATCAGTATATTTAGTGAATCCTTACAAGGAAACAATGGTGTAATGTAACATAATATTTAAATTTGGAAATGGATGGCTCTGGTCCTAAAACTAGAACATACCATGTTCATATGCACACTTGCATTTCTGTCAGATTTCCATAGAGTGGCCCACTGGTAAATACAGCAACCAAACATCTGTCTAGGTTTTTCTCCTTGTATTCAGGTTTGGGTCTGTATTTAAGTTCTTACTAAACAAATTCAAGCTGTTCCTGACTATTAGAATCTGAAGTGGGAATGAAAACATCTGCTCTCTCTAATCAGTTAGTCACTATGTATGGTTTCCAGTATACTGAGTGAATAGAATAACTTTTGAAGGACTCCAAGTTATTAATAAGTCATGTATAAAGGTGGAGTTAATGTGAGTGCACTGAAAGTGAGTAAGAATGTCTGCTGGTTTGCCCTCCTGATCCTACTCAGCAGTACAAGTCTGTTCGCCTAGGCTTTACTCAGCACTGCCCACAGGCAAGTTGAAGTGTGCAGCTGTGTTTGAATGAGCTTCTGTTTCTAGGTCATCACAGTTTAAAGATTGCATCATTTGGAGCTTCTGTCATGTGTTTCAAACAAGCTAACCTCATGATGGAATTTTATCAGTTATACTAATCATGATATTTAAGTCAATATTCTAAAAGTTCTATTAGAATAAAAATTATTTCATGTGACTTTAAAACTTTTATATTTGAGATGATTTGTATATGAAACAGTGACTATTGAATTATAAAATCAGGCTTTTTTACCAAGTTTCTTTTCATTACTTTAGCTCTTTCAATTTTCATACATGTTTATAATGCATTCTGGTTTACCCCTTCCCCCTATTTCTTCTCACCCTTCCTTTTCAATGCCTTTACTTACCTGTTCTTTTCCCAGGATTGTGATCTTTGCTTTTATTTTGTGGCCCATTTAGCTTTATGAGGGCCATCTTTGTTACCTCAGTATTAGGATTTTCTTTTGGAGCCTGATGGAGTCACAGTGGTAGGGCATAACTGATGGCAGTGACACACACACACACACACACACACACACACACACACACACACACACCCTCTGAATCTGTCACTAGGTATCTTAGTTTATTTTGTTTCTGTTTTCTGCTTCTGTTCCATGACTAAGGCAACTTATAGAAGAAAGTTTATTGGGGGCTTACAGTTTCAGATAGTAAGTCCATGGTCATCATGGTGTCCCATGACATCAGGCAGGAAGGTGGGCATAGTGCTGGACCAGTAGCTAAGAACTAGCATACTTATCCACATGTAGAAGGTAAACAGCTAACTGGGAATGGCATGAGTTTTTGAAACTTCAAAGCCCATTTCCAGTAACACACCAACTTTAACAGAACCACACCTAATTCTCCCCACACTGTTTCACCAACTGCTGACCAAGTGTTCAAACATATGAGCTTGTGGGAGTCACTCTTATTTAAACCATCACAGAAGGAAATAGTTCCTTAGTGAGCGTCCCCTTGAGTACTTGCCTGGCTGTTGATGCATCTGTTTGCAGCCCAAGTACAGCCATTCATAGTTGTTGGAAGCTCATGATTTCTCTAAGGGTAGAGTTTCTCACCCTTTCCCCCATCTTCAGGCTTGGGAGGAGGCTGTCAGTATCTTGTTTAGGTTTGACCACTTGTCTCTCTCCTATTCTTAGCACTTGAGTATCAGGGAGTCTCTGCATTTACCATCACTCTTCGGAAAGAACTTCTCTACTTAAAGCTGAGAGTGGTAATTGTCTATGGATACAAACATAATTTAATGGGCAATTGGATGCGGTGTCAATTGTTAATCAGCAAAATTAAATAACCTCCTCAGTCCCATGAACTCCTTTGCCATGGGGTTTTTAACAGGTTCACAAAACCACCTATAGATTTTCTCTTATGGCCAGTGTGCTTAATTGTCCTCATGACAATCCTGACACTGCTGTACAAGTGCTCTAGTCAACATCAGATAAGTTATGAGGCAATGAAAATGTCTTATATCTGTTAAAATCAAACAACAAGAACAAAAATGACAAAGATATTCTATCTCCAGTGAGCAGTGGGAGTCAATAAATCACAAAGGAACATTAGACTAACATCTTTCAATAAAACAAGAAATACAAAATAATTATGAAATAAAATGAAGTTTAATGTTTAACACTGCACTTTTATGTATATCTGTTCAACACTAGATTTATAAAATTACCTCTGTGCATAGAGTTCAGTCTTTACCTACTCTTTCCAACACAACTGCCACCTGTTACATGTGGCTTCACTGAAAATGTTGAACGCATATAGAATTCATGGGGCTCCTCCATCCACTTCTGTACATGCCTCATATAAAGTCAGTAGCAGATTCAGGGATCCCTGAATCCTAACTGCCATGAAAAGGTTTATACCTATATCCATTTCTCCCTCTTTATGCACACTATTTCCTTCCCTCTTAAAATCTCACATAGGTTCTTAATGACAGTTTACTATGTTTTATTGCTTCATAGAGGCATGCATTTATGCCTGTCTGCAGAACATTAATTAAGTAAATTGATGCTAGAAATGTAGCTGCACTTAACAACTGTTCCCACCTCCAAACATGAAGCAGTGTGTGGGCACACAACTGCTTCTTAACAAATGCTGAAGTCACTTCCTAAATATATTGTATAAACCTTTCATCTGTGAGTACATTACAGTCGTGAAAGTGCTTCCCACAGGAACCCTGCAGTCTTCATAGCAGGTTTATGGATATGCCCCACCATTACGATCCAGAGCTTTTAGATAGGACAGAAAAATCAGCAAATTCTGTTTCCTGTAAAAGGCAACTTGTTCTCTGTGCTTGAGAAAAGTTTGAAAACTCTCATCATAGGGGAACATGGCCTGGTGTTTTCCTCACAAGTATCATCATATTTATAACAACGATGATCTAGAGTCTTATATTTTTGGCTTTTGGGGAAAATTGGTATAGAAACCCCTTTTAGGAATGAACCAGTCACTGTTTTTTGGTATATATTATCCTAAGAGATTTTTTTTATTTCACATGGCAGCTCATGTAGCCATTCGTGTTTAGAGTTCACTGTTAGGAAAGCATTCTGACACTGTTTACGTTACCACTGTTCATTGTTAAGGAATGGGTGCAGGTGGTTCTACCCAGTATTTATCACTGAAGTAATAATAGACCAGTGTCCTATTTAAATTCTATACATTTTTGGTATATATATCTCATTTATGTAAATTTTCTGCCCTCTGTTGAGTTCAAGAAAAAAAGCAAAGGAAGTCTCTTTTCCTTAGAAGTCATCATCCCTGTATCTGCACTTAACTCTCTGCAGTGTGCTTTACCTTACTGCTCTGCATAGCCAGTCTCAAAACTAACACTGATTCTTTTTGCCTCTCTTATGGTATTGATTTTGTGTTGAACTGTTTTTTTTTTTTTTGTTGTTGTTGTTGTTCTTTTTTTCGGGGCTGGGAACCGAACCCAGGGCCTTGCGCTTCCTAGGTAAGCGCTCTACCACTGAGCTAAATCCCCAGCCCCTGAACTGTTTTTTAAAAGAGTATTGAGAGTTTAATGTTAGCTGTAAGTGGAGTTTATCTCGTTTTGTGCATATAGAGAGACAGGTAGCTAGATGTAACAATGAGACAAGTATGGTTAAACCTAGACTTCGTGAGCAACCACACACATTCACTATCTGTACATGACTGAGTTATCCATTCTGTCACACAATGACTCCTGATGCGTGTCAGCTCCTGGTGCTAAGCATGGACAATAACCAAAATGTCTGGTTTTTCTTGAGGGTTTTAAGCCTACATTTTAGTCAAAATTAGAAACATAAATTTTAGATTTCTTTTCTGTATGAGGCGTAAGTTTGTTAACAGTTACTGATTTTTTTAAGTTAACATAAAACAAAACATCAAATATTTATAATTCATAACAGGGCTGTCTTAAAAGTGCATAGTGAAAGCATATTTCAAACCGAGCAAATTTAGTATTAGCTAATTATTCTTTCCTTCTATAGATAAGGTATCTGGCCTTTGTCTTTATAAGTAAATTTTGAGGTAAATAGACTTTAGAGTTTAAGTACATAAGTAACTTTAGAAAGTTCTTTTGTGAGAGTTCAATAACTTTTAGAAAGTTATTGAAAATCTTTGACAGATTCTTTACTAAAGCTATATTGTGTAGATGATTTTTTTTTCTCTAAACAAAGTTCAAATTCTTCATCTTTCAGATCCTGACGGAGCAAGTCTGTACTCAAGTTGTGCATAAACCACATCCAGAGCCAGACTCTACAGTGAAAATTCAGAACCCAAGTAAGCAGATGCCACTCTTCACTGCTATGTGGTAGTTATATGGTGCCATGTGGGACTAAATCAGACCTTTCCTTAACTGTATTCCTTCTGGGATCCCCATCTTATCACAGTTACAACTCTACTGTCAGAGCTAAGCATTGAGTTTAAAATTAGTGAATGTGGTGTGTCTTAGTTATATTTTTAAGTTTTAATTCAGATTTTGTTTGTGTATAGTGATTCTTAAGGTGGTGGCAACCTTGTTAAAGAATTCAACACCAAGTGCAGAATTGATGGAAGTTCGTCGGTTGTTCTTATCTGACATGATTAAACTTTTCAGTAATAGCCGTGAAAATAGAAGGTAAACAGTCTGATTTTTATCCTAGCTGAATTTTTTTTATGTTCTTTATTTTTCATTCACTTTTGAATATAAAATTCAAATATGTAGTTATGGTCTCTTAAATCATCTTAAGAAGGAATGCGATTCTTAGATTTAATTTATTTCATCATATTTTATCAGTTGTATATGCTTTTATTTAGTTGTCCTAATATATATATGAATATACAGATAAACACTTTTGTACTTAGCATGTAGTCACTATCCCTCATACCTATCTGTCAGCAACAGTGTCATTAATCCTCAGTGTGTTGGGTTTGCTCACATTCAGCGGTGTTTTCCTGCCATGCATTTAAGTTTCCTCAGCTCAGACATGGTGTATAGTCTGAGTCCATGGATTTGTGTCTGTGGTCATTTCCTAAGTTTCTAACAAGTTTTATGTATTGTGTATAAAGCACTGTGGTGCCTATAGAGCAAATTGAGTGCATTTTGAAGATTAGTAGTGCATTAGTGCTGAGAAAATTCAGAAACAAAAACTGTCTCTGGCCAGGAGAGTTGGAAGTGATTTTGATTTATAATTCAAATTTTCTAATAAAGCAAGAAATTGATAGAGGTTATAGACTATAGAATGCAGAGAATAATAGTGTAGTCAGGTTATATTTTCATAGTTTTAATTAAGTTTTAAAGTAGTAAATTACAATTTGGTATTTTTAATGAGCTCTCTTTTCTTCTTAGATGCTTATTGCAGTGTTCCGTGTGGCAGGATTGGATGTTTTCTCTTGGCTATATCAATCCAAAAAGTTCTGAGGAACAGAAGATTACTGAGATGGTCTACAACATTTTCCGGATTCTTTTGTATCATGCAATAAAGTATGAGTGGGGAGGCTGGAGAGTCTGGGTGGATACACTCTCAATAGCCCATTCTAAGGTAAAGGGACCTATTCTGTTCTGTCATTGAAGTTTCAGCAAGGGAGTAAATGGCTATAAACTGTCGTCTGGTGCCACCTGGTGGACATTCTCAGTAATGGCTCATTCCTCTATCCCTGATTTTGACTTGGTACTTTTTCTGCCGTTTGGTGAAACTATAGAGCCTGAAGGTGGTTTAAGATCAGTTAACTAATGAAGTTTGTAAATTAGGAATTTTGTTTTAATAACTCTTAAAATTAAAGTGTCTGTGTGAGGGGTTGGATGGGATCGGGTGTGTGTGTGTGTGTACACATATGTACATGCTGAGTCTGTGGAAGCCAGAAGATGATTTCTGGGAGTTGGTTCTCTCCTTACACTTATAGTTTACAGGGATTGAACTCAGGTCTTTAGACTTGGTGGCAAACACCTTCCCTAATGAGTCATCTCATGTCTTCTTAATTTGGAATTTTACTATATATGTTTAGAGCAGGCATGAGGGCCAGTTGTTTTTTTTTAACTAAACCATACTTAATTTTTAGAAGTATGTTTCATGAAATAGTAGCTGAATTGTACTTTTCTTTTTTCGGAGCTGAGGACCAAACCCAGGGCCTTGAGCTTGCTAGGCAAGCTCTCTACCACTGAGCTAAATCCCCAACCCTTGAGTTGTACTTTTAAAGATGTTTTTGAAGTAACCATATTCCTTTCTTTCTAAAATGAATAATAAATACATTCAAAAGGGGTGTGGCTGAGCAGATAAAGTGCTTTTCATAAAAACATAAGGACTTGAATTTGGATCCCCATCATGGCTACACACACTTCACCCTCTGTGTTGGAGAGCAAGATGGGTAGATCTCAAGAGCTCTCAGGCCAGCCAGTCACTCTAGCCAAAACCATGTATCCCAAGTCAGTAAGAAATGCTGTCTCAAAAAAAATAAGGCGCCCAAGGTAATTGAGGAAGGCATCTTAGTGTCAGTGACAGTGATAGATATATAATTTGTTTTAATTCAGTGTCTATTTGGCTCTGGGTGGCCTGGAACTTGCTATGTACACTAACATTTGAGACTGGTCTCAATTCACAAAGGCCACTCTGCTTCTGTCTTCCTAGCATTGGGATTAAAGGTGTACACCTTTAATAATATTTTTAACTGTGTTGTGGTAGTTAGTGTTCTGTTGCTATGAAGATACATCATGACCAAGGTAACACTTACAAAAGAAAGCATTTAATTTGAGGCTTGCTTACAGTTTCAGAGTTGAGTTCATTATCATTGAGGGGAGCATGGTGGCAAGCAGGCAAGCAAGGTGCTGGAGAAGGAGCTGAGAGAGAGCTATATCCTGATCCATAGGCAGTAAGCAATGGGCCAGCCGGCTGTGGGCTTTTAAAACCTCAAAGCCTTCTCACAGTGACACACTTCCTTCAATAAGGCCACATCTACACCATCAAGGTCACACCTCTTGATCCTTTCTATCTTACTCAAGTACTCCTGGGCGACTGACCATTCAAATATATGTGTTTAAAGGGACCATTCTTACTCAATCCACTGCAAAAACATGTTTTAACATTTAATTCTAAGTTCTCTCTCTCCATGTTAAATAGAATTTATCTTTGGCAAGGAAAGTAGTGCATGTATGTGCATGCTATGTTCTGTAATTCAAAACTGTGATTCTGTAGCATCACAGAAGAAACATGAACATACAAAATTGGGTTGTTTGGTTATGTTGCAGTTAGGTTTTGTGGTTTAGAAAGTTCATTGTTTTAGTTAGGGTTTTACTGCTACAAACAGACACCATGACCAAGACAACCCTTAAAAGGATAGCATTTAATTGGGGCTGGTTTACAGGTTCAGAGGTTCAGTCCATTATCATCAAGGCGGGAGCATGGCAACGTTCAGGCAGGCATGGTGCAGGCGGAGCTGAGAGTTCTGCATCTTCATCTGAAGGCTGCTAGCAGAAGACTGACTTCCAGGCAGCTAGAGTGAGGGTCTTAGAGCCCAGGCCACAGTGCCACACCTCCTGCTAGTGCCACTCCCTGGGCCAAGCATATACAAACCATCACACTCATGAAGTTATTTTTAACAGGAATTAGAAAAATGATTTTAAAGACCAAATAATACACGTTTTAGGTTTTCTGCTCTGCCTCTGATGAAGCTACTCAACTCATTTGTGTAGTGTGAAAGCAGAGAGGGAAAGTATTTCAGTTAACAGAGTTGTATTACAAAAAATGTTTACTTATCAAAATAGATGGCAAGCAGATTATGACCCATGGGCAAGAGGTTGCCAAACCCCATGATTGGGGAGATTTTTCTGTAGGAAACAGATTTCATGTAATGTCACTCTTTAAAGAAAGGTCAACCAAAACACCTTGTTAATAGTCAAGTCAATACAAATTAATTTTTTGTGTCTATAAGGGAAGATTTTTTAGTACTAAAAATATTTACAAGAATTTATGCTTGTTGTAGTCTTACATTTTACATCATACATACCTTGCATTTTCATTGCTTTAATAAGTTTTAACATAACAAAAAGACATTGCAAATTTTTGCACAGAACACATTCTGATGTTTCTAATTCAGACATCTGTCTATGTTTTTTTTTTTTTTTTTTTTTTTTTTGCTTCGCAACCCTCTTTACTGACTTGGGAACATTGATCAAAGCACATACACCTTCTCTTCTCACCTTGTTTTTCTTTATTGGAAATAGGGTTACTTGCTTCAATTTTTGTGAGTCGTGGCAATAAAAATGAAGCTAATTACACAAAAGTCATAGCATGTGATATGATTTAAATACATCATAAATAAATAATCTTATAATCATCAGACAAGACACTGGGGATAGGAATTGAGTACGTTTTAGAGTTTGGGTCTGAAATGTCTCCCAGAAGCTCATGTTTGGAACTCCTGTTTTCTAGCTGCTGGCATTGATTGGGAGAAGGTGTGGCTGGTTGTGGATGTGGCTCCTAGGTAGGAGAAATAGTTCTTTGTGGAAGTCAGAGGAGAGTGTCAGATCCCTTGGAACTGGAGTTATGGATAATTTTGAGCTACTGTGTAAGTGTTAATTCAGATACTCTGCAGGTGAAACAAGTGCTCTTAACTACTGAGCCATCTTCACAGCCCTGACCAGCATGGCAAGCTATCCCTAAAGGTTCAGCGATGACACCCATATCTTGTTATTAATTGACCAGTAGTTGTCCATTTGGACTTATGGCTCATTTAACAGGAGGAAAACGATTCTTAGTACTAGAACCTAGTTATAAACCTCAGAGCCAGTATGGTCCCAGACCTTAGAAGAGAAAAAGCTACTACCACTTTACTAGGTCAGAATAATTCTTTACTACATTGTCAAAATGTAAGTGTAGCTATCACTCTTAATCAAAAATACTTATCTTTCTTTTTTTAAATTTATTTAATACTTAATAATAATTCTTTGGTTTCCGGGCAAACATCCCCCTCCCCCCTCCCCTTCCTTATGGGTATTCCCCTCCCAACCCTCCCCCCATTGCCGCCCTCCCCCCAACAGTCTAGTTCACTGGGGGTTCAGTCTTAGCAGGATCCAGGGCTTCCCCTTCCACTGGTGCTCTTACTAGGATATTCATTGCTACCTATGAGGTCAGAGTCCAGGGTCAGTCCATGTATAGTCTTTAGGTAGTGGCTTAGTCCCTGGAAGCTCTGGTTGCTTGGCATTGTTGTACATATGGGGTCTCGAGCCCCTTCAAGCTCTTCCAGTTCTTTCTCTGATTCCTTCAACGGGGGTCCTATTCTCAGTTCAGTGGTTTGCTGCTGGCATTCGCCTCTGTATTTGCTGTATTCTGGCTGTGTCTCTCAGGAGCGATCTACATCCGGCTCCTGTCGGTCTGCACTTCTTTGCTTCATCCATCTTGTCTAATTGGGTGGCTGTATATATATATGGGCTGTATATGTATATGTATATGTATGTTTAAAACGGATGCAGTGCCTTATAAATGTCTTATGTTTGCAAGTCCATCTGAGGGACTTTCAGGAGTGGTTGGAATGGGTCAAAATACTGCAGTAGCTGTCACAGTAATAGTAGTTTTAATGTTGAATATTATCATCTGACTAGTCTTAAGCCTAAACAGTGTTTACAGATCATAGAAAGTTGGTTAAGGCTGGATACTTAACCTATACAAAGGGGCCCTTGTATTGCAGTTACCCATGTGGTTAGAGACAAGTCAAGGAGCAAGCTGTTACTGTATTTCATTATTGTTTCCAATTACATAACAAAACTGTCTTTTATTAAATTATTTAATAAAACTGCATCTTAAAATTCCTCATACCATTTTTGCTTATATTATTGTAATTTTATTGCTTTTATTTTTTGCCTTTTTCTTTGCATATATATGATACTTCAGTGTTCTCTTATTTCGTAGGTGACTTATGAAGCACACAAAGAATACCTAGCCAAAATGTATGAGGAGTATCAACGACAAGAGGAGGAGAACATTAAAAAGGGAAAGAAGGGGAATGTGAGCACCATCTCTGGTCTTTCATCACAGACAGCAGGAGCAAAAGGAGGGATGGAAATCCGGGAGATAGAAGACCTTTCCCAAAGCCAGAGCCCAGAGAGTGAGACAGACTACCCAGTCAGTACAGATACACGAGACCTGCTCATGTCCACCAAAGTATCGGATGATATTCTTGGAGGTTCTGATAGGCCCGGCAGTGGAGTGCATGTCGAAGTGCATGATCTTCTAGTTGACATAAAAGCAGAGAAAGTGGAGGCCACCGAAGTAAAGCTTGATGACATGGATTTGTCACCAGAGACACTGGTGGGTGGGGAGAATGGAGCCCTTGTGGAGGTAGAGTCCTTGTTGGATAATGTTTATAGTGCTGCTGTTGAGAAACTCCAGAACAATGTGCATGGAAGTGTGGGTATCATTAAAAAAAATGAAGAGAAAGACAACGGCCCATTGATCACACTAGCAGATGAAAAGGAGGAACTTCCAAACAGTAGCACATCCTTTCTCTTCGATAAACTACCCAAACAAGAAGAGAAATTACTTCCAGAACTTTCTAGCAATCACATCATCCCAAATATTCAAGATACCCAAGTGCATCTTGGTGTCACTGATGATCTTGGGTTGCTTGCTCACATGACTGCGAGTGTAGAGTTAACTTGCACATCAAGCATAATGGAAGAGAAAGACTTCAGAATTCATACGACGTCAGATGGAGTGAGCAGTGTCTCTGAACGAGAGTTAGCATCATCAACTAAGGGGTTAGACTATGCTGAAATGACTGCCACAACTTTGGAAACAGAGTCTTCCAATAGCAAAACTGTACCAAATATCGATGGAGGAAGTATAATATCAGACACTGAGCGATCTGATGATGGCAAAGAATCAGGGAAGGAAATCCGAAAAATCCAGACAACTGCTACAACACAAGTAAGCTATCCTCTGGGAGTTCTAGACGTAAACCAAGAAGCATCAGATAGGCATTGAGCTGTTAGCTGCAAAACAGACCTTCGAGTGACTAAACCTAAGTCCGTGTGATGTAGAAATATATATATATATATATATATATATATATATATATATTACATTCAAGTGTCAATTATATTCCCAATCCTGCCACTTTCTCTAATTTTACTCCACCTCTGGCCCCAGACCCTCCTGTCATACTAGACATGATAGTAAATTAAAATGTGACCGCTGAGGTCTCACCCATGCCTACAGTGCATGACTGACCACATTTACACCTCTGTACTTGAGAGATCTATTCTAACCTTGTGCTCCAGGCCAGTGTCGTTCCTGAGATAACAGAAGAGATCCAGCCCGAACAGACGAGTGAATGATAGGAAAGCGATTGTTGTCGATCAACGACCGCTGTGCTCTCAGCACTGTGCTAGATTTTCAGATTCACAATACACAGTACACTCTGAGGCAGGTAACGTAGCTGAGAAAATTTGGAATTACTACCAGTGAGCTTTCTTACAAATACAGGGATAGAATTAATTTTTAAAAAGGAAGCTGCTTAGGCCTGTTAACATTTGCCTGTCGCTTAGACAAATGTTATTGCTGTGGTTTTGGCTGCTGTAGCAAAGCTGTAAATACTGTCTTCTAGGACAGTTTGAGTTATGATTACTTAGTTGTAGACTAAAGCGATACTTTGTGATTATGAGTTAATGTGATGTTGACAGTTGAGGATTTGAGTTTTGTTAGCCCTGTGGACTCTGTCCCTGCCTTTTTAATCCTATTGAAGTTAAGTTTATGTTCCCATTCCTCCTACACTGGAAAGACTAAGCCTGGAAGAACTCACTATTGTCTTTGTACTCCAGGAAGAATACTGGGTGATGTATTCTGTCTGTGGGAATGGTTGCATTTATTTTGTTTGTTAACTGTCAGTTTCCATTTTGGTGCCTGTTACACTACAGTGATAATTGGCATGGAGAAGGAGTATTGAATAAGGTACAGATCTCAAATAAAGGAAAACAGATCATCACTTACTGGACACAGGAATCACTAGGCTGTTTTTCGTTGAGGATGTGCAGGCATTTTCCCAGCTCCTTTTCTTACGTTGTACAGTGTATTTATTTTGTATTGAAGTACTGTGAATGAAATGCTCTTTGAAGTTAATTTGACTCCCCTTCAGTAATCTTTCTTTCCACCATGTGTTTTGAGTTATAGTTCACTGATGACATGTATCTATTGTCTTATTGCATCCGTACTTTCTTGCACAGAGGGCATCTTTTGCTAGCATGAAGATCCGGTGACTAGGAACAGAAGATCTGGTTTTTAGTAAGAACTTTAGTGTCATCCTTTGATGTCCTTGCCTAGATTGTGCAGTATCAAACCACAAGTCCAACTTCTGATGAGCCTTCAGATGGGCAGGATTTCTGTGCAGGGGTTTGAAAGGCCTCACATGTACGCTCCTTCTCACTCTGTCATGCACACTGTTGTTTGACTCTAACAGTTCTTTGGTGCTCCACTTCCCTTTATTTAGGCTGTACAGGGCCGGTCTTCCACCCAACAAGACCGAGATCTCAGAGTTGATTTAGGATTCCGAGGAATGCCAATGACTGAGGAGCAGCGGCGCCAGTTCAGTCCCGGCCCCCGGACTACCATGTTTCGGATTCCTGAGTTTAAGTGGTCTCCAATGCACCAGCGGCTTCTCACTGACCTGCTATTTGCGTTAGAGACAGATGTGCATGTGTGGAGAAGGTACAACTCGTGTTTTGTTTGTTTTTTTTTTGTTTGTTTGTTTGTTTTTCTACATTTCGATGACCTTTAGTTAAGAAAATGAATATATTTTAATGTTTATTTTACATGTGTGGGTGTTTTGCTTTGTAAGTCTGTGTACCAAGTGTATGGCCTGGTACCTGCTGGGGTCAGAGGAGAGACTTGGATCTCTTGGGACTGGGACTTACAGATAGTTGTGAGCCACCATATGTGTGTTGGGAATTAAAATTGAATCCAGATCTTTTGAAAGAACAAAAAGTGCTCTTTACCACTGAACCAACTCTATTCTAAGAAAATGAATGTTTTTATTTACTGTATCAACTAACTAATTTATGTCATCAAATAAAATTTACAAATTAAATTTGTTTACAAAATTAAATATTTAAATTTTGATAGACAAATATTTATATAAAATATACTTTTATGAGTCTAATTCATTCCACTTAAGAGAATTAAGGCAGAATTTTAAAATCTGGCATTGTTTACACTACACAAAAAAAGAAAGATGAGTAGTGGTTTATACTTCTGTAATTGCATCTTTCGTTAAAGTCAATACTATTAGCTATATTATTGTTCGGTAACAATATGATAACAGTACCAAGGTAAAATGTTAAAGTAGCCTATAACATGTCTGTCCTTGGGACCTATATGTATAGATAAGCAGTGGATGTTGATTTATATCCGCCCTCAGACTGGAGCTGTCTTCCCTGCTTCTCCTACTTCTCCTTATTTTCCTTGAGGATTGAAGGTGGCTACGTGAGGTTGTCCATATTAAACGGCAGACCGACTCCTGTTCTCCCTCCATCTTCACCCTTTCTCTTCTCCCTGCCTTATTTTTTCTTTTCACCAACATCTTTTTCTCTTGAATGAAGGCCCTTAAGAAATTTCTCCCATACTGTCCATCAGTTTGTACTTTCATATGTAAAACACCCTCCAAAGAGAAGTGGGTTTCTAATGACTAGGCTATGTGGGCCACTTCTGATTAATAACTCAGTCACTGGTGAGGCCCACTAGTGCATGAGACAGAACCCGGGGAGTGGCGAGGGAGATGGCATGCTGCTGTGGAAGCCGCTAGCATGTCTGCCAAGGCGGTTCTGCGTTTGCCTTGAGCACTTGGTTCATAAGCTAGCACAGACTCACTGCTGGTGTTTGCTGTTCATGCTCTGTACCTGAGATGGCTAAGGAAAGTCAACAGCATGAAAGGCACCATGGCTGCTGATGGGAATGTTGATGTGGGGGATGAAAAGGGGGTTTGCCCAATTTTCTTTGTGTCTCTGCTCTCTTTATTGATGTTCATGAGGGTTTCCAAACATAAGCACATACAAATTTTTTAAAAAAGATTATTTTTAGTATAGAGTAAAACATCTGTCCACAATAAAGCAGCGTATGTCTTTGGCACTTTCGGTGTGTGTTTTATATGAAAAATCCTGCTACTGACCCACCCTGTGGTCTTCCTTTTCATTCTCAGTAATTCTTGAGCTTCTGCCAGAAATACTTCACACCTCATATTTCCTCCTGGTGGTAAAAGGTGTGCTTAGAACCACAGCTGGAACCTCCTCTTCCCAGGCTCCCAGTTAGCTGGTCTGCCTCCTAACACAGAAGAAACAAGATGCAGCCAAATTAGTTTTACTTAAATGCACAGAGCCACGATTAATAATCAGAAATGTGAAATGGAGGAGTACTATCCTGGGCTACCTGCATACTGAGTTCTAAGCCAACCTTGGCGTATAGTGATTATTCTTCTAAAAACCAAGAAAGAACACGAATATTGTATTTGTTTAATATACGTGGACACACACACACACACACACACACACACACACACCTTGCAGACATATTTTTTGATAAAATGCGTGAATTTTGAGTTGTATTTTTCTAATAATTGCATTTTAAATTTGTCTAGCACTTCTATATTTTGTAATTGTCTTCACTTTACAATTTTTATGTTGAATAAGATATGTAAGCTTATAGTTACACAAAGGAAATAAACGTGTTTTTCTGTTTCAGCCATTCTACAAAGTCTGTAATGGATTTTGTCAACAGCAATGAGAACATTATTTTTGTACATAACACAATTCACCTCATTTCCCAAATGGTAGACAACATCATCATTGCCTGTGGAGGAATTTTACCTTTGCTCTCAGCAGCTACATCACCAACTGTAAGTTCTTTACCTCCACCTAGTGGTTATATTTTGTAATGACAAGAGTTGAGCATTCCAGCCCTTTCAGATACAAGGAACAGACAGATTTTCAAGTTTCTCCTACAGGTACTTTAAGGCCATTTGTTAGATTTATATTCCAGTCTCTTTTATTTACCAGTATTTGGATCTTCCTATGTATTTTTGTTAGCGTATTTCTCAGGTATTTCTGGTGAAATCTTTTAAGAAGAACTACAACTATTTTTTTTTTACTTTTTATATGCTGTTCATATCTTTAAATCTTATATAATAGTAAGCTGTTAAATTTATCCGTAACAGTATGACCTTATTTACCAATTTGCCATTAAAATATCTATTTCTATTTCTCTATAAAACATTGAAAAATACCAATATTGTCAATTTGGAAAGCATTTAATATTGAAATTGGATGTCCTTTAAAAATGCAATAGACCAGTGTTAAGCTGTATGCAATTTGTATCTAATAGCTATCTTTAGTTCAGGGTTGGGGTGTCAATAGCTGAGGAGCAGTACTCCTGACTAGCATTTGTGTATCTGTCTTAGGTAAAAGCAAGTCTATTTGGGTGTAACTTGAATGATGGGAAGGAATGTAGGTCTCTGTTTGTCAGAAGAGCTTACCTTGCTCCTTCTCATAAGAAACTGTTCGGAAGCCCTGGAGCACACCTTTGCCATATGTCTGTGCTTTGTTAACACTTCTATTAGTAAAGGCATGCTCTGAACTGGTTCAAGACTTTATCTCATCAGTAGCATGAGTTTCCTATGTGGATCTTCTTCTTACTCCATCCATTGGAACAGCATTGAAGTTTAAAATATTAGCTACAACACACTGTCACTATTCACTTCCCCCAGGCATAACTACCCGTGTTCTTGATGAATTCATCCAGCAAGTTACAGGCAAGCAGGCTCATTTGGGAACAGTGCAAAAGGACAGCTCAGCATTGGGGTCTTGTAGCACTACTTAGTAACCAAACCAAGGACAGAGCCTGGGAATAGCAACCCAAAGAGTCCATGATCTGTGAAGAAGGCCTAGTACTTGTCTGCCAGTCTCCTGCAGCAATGTACACTAAACTCTAGTAAACTGCAGTCTTATTTTAAGACAGGGAGGGAGGGTGCTTCTGTACATGAAAGACTAAATACAATGCTTTCTGTGCAGCATAATATAAATGTCATTTGTTGTCAAGAAATGTAGGAAACTATATTTGCTTTAATATAACGATTGAATTCTTTACACTTTTGTATAGAACAAAAATGATCATTCTGCACAGTAGCATAGCAATAAATTATTAAAATTCGCAGAGGTTTGAAATATCCACATTACTAAATATTTTTCAAATTTTAGTGTCAAATATTTCTATTAATAAAATGTTAAATAAATTTAGTAACTCACAAACGTGTTATGTATGTACTATTATAACTCTCAATTTAGCTTATTTTAAATTAATTTCACACCGTGAAAATACTGACGTTTTAAAGTTTGACTGCCAAGAATATTTACATACACTGTTTTGAGCACGATAGTTGGGAATTTTAAATTGCCTATTAGTGTTCTTAACAGAGTTGGAAGTTAATTTTGTTGTAGAAATTTTGTTGGTTTTGTTTCTCTATTTCTGTTAATTGGTCCATTAAATACATATATTTTCTTTTGCAACACACTTGATTTTATTTATCTATCTATCTATCTATCTATCTATCTATCTATCTATCTATCTATTTATTTATTTATTTATTTATTTATGCTACACTGTTTCTTTCAAAAGACTTGTTCCCATGCTTTACATGTAATAGGGAAATGTGAAGGTTATTACGTGCTGTTTGGAGCTGGTGGATTGTTTTCCGTGTTCTATTCAGGCTTAGTGGGGAAAAGGAGAGGGGAGCCTGAATAAACAACAACACTTGTGTTGGAAATAGGAGCTTTTCAGGTGAAAACTTTCAAGAATAAACTTTAAGAACTCTGGAACAGGCGAGAGTGAGGAGACACTAGGGATGCTCTGGTTTGCCAGTGGGGTGTGTTACTTTGTAAGAACATCAGTGCATGAAGCAGAAGCACTTGACACCCAATTTGAGTGTCCTAGGGATTTTAATGATAGGGTTTTTTTTTCAGATTTTCATGTCTTGAAGCCTGCCTTTTTAAAAAATATCTGGTATAATTTTCAATATTTGGTTATATTTCATTCAGTTCTACTCTTCTAATATTTACTGTGCTATACTTCTGAATGTAAATATTTTACCACAAATATTTCAACATAAGAAAAATAATCTTCCCCAGAGCTCACTAATTTTGTAAAACGTTTTCAAACAAATACAAATTCCATTGTGCCACCTAATAGAACCTCCAGGTGAGGTTAATACCGCGATACCACACAGCTGCGTTCTGTGTATTTAGTCAGTGGTGAGATACATCTGAAAGTAACATACACGCATTACGATTGTGCCACATGAGAGGAATTTCTGAAGCAACAGCTCCAGAGATGACCATTTGGTGAAGGACAGTTAAAACTTACCGAGTTTGACATAGACAGAAAATAAAATTATGACAAAAATCATGGTCTTATTATAAAATGGAAGAATTATGGACAGCTCCTTATTAGATTGGAGCCTCATTAAGAACTGATGAGCTTGGGAGAATTGGAGATGTGTTGCAACAGAACGTAGCTGTGTTGTATTGGGATATTTAACCTCACTTGGCGGTTCTGTTAGGTGACACAATGGAATTGTGAACTTAAAGAAACCATTGGTAACTGGGACAATTTCACACACCTTTACTTCTAGCACTGGAGAAGGAGGCTGAGGCAGAGGCAGGAGGGACTTCTCCATACAGGCAAAATCTTCACAGGGCCATCCTGCAAATCCCTACATTATGTTTAGCTGTTATCCCACTTTAGGTTATCTTATTTTAGAAGGTTCTGTCAACTTAAGCCAACAGTTTATTGTAGTTAAATTTATCATTATATAAACCATCATTGTATATTGTACATGTAATGCCTATTTGCTATAAATTTCCTTTAAGAAACTTTTAACATATTTTTAAATGCATTTATGTTTGTAACATTATTATGACACAGGATCATTGTGGGAGTGTAAAAGAAAAATTATGAAAATTAAAACTTAATTAAGATCATAATGCAGATATTATATTTCAGCATTCTTAGAATCACAGTTTTATTCCAAAAATTAACATTTCTTTAATATAATTTAAAATTACATTGCAGAGTGCTTATAACATCATGCTAAATGAAACATCTAGGGAATTCTTAGCTTCTTCAAATAAAGACAATTATCAGTTCTGTAAAGATCACAGTTTACATGTCTGGAAATGCCTGTGAAGCCAGTTGCTACATATTTTACATCCCATGTATTACATGGGTCACCTTTTATTAAATGTGTGGGAGGTGCTTGTGCCGCTTGTTGTGTTGTTTTGTTATTTAACATGAGAGCCAAAATGAAAAGTAATGGTTGACATCAATTCTCTGGAAAAAGACCTTTTCTAACAAATGTGTACTAGTTTACTTACCTTTATATAACTCATGGTCTTGCTCTAATAGGCTTTTTTTTTTTCAAGACCAAATTCAGCACAGAATTTTCTGACCTTCATTTCGGGTCATGCATTCCTGGGAGTGATGAAGACTTTGTCAGTCTTAGTGAGCAGCCTTTTTAGGTGTGGAGCTAGATAGTAAAGCCTTTAGGCCGTGTAGCTGTCTGCGGTTTGTCTCCGCTGCTTGGTTGCACTGCTGTGAGAATGGGCGTGGTAAAGGTGGTAAGAGCTGTATGGTACCAGATGTGACGTTAGGTTTGTTGTGTATAAAGTAAGAATGACACAAAAAAGTCTTATTACTATAGAACAGTCATAGGTAAATTCACTCTTTTTCATGATATAACTTGAAATTGACTACTATATATCACAATTTTTCACACAGTTATCACTTAGATACATATCTTTTTTTTTACTATTTTTGTCATTAAACATTTTAATGTACAACTATATTAAACTTTAAAAAGATAAGTAAAATGTGAGGTTTTTTGTTTGTTTGTTGTGGGTTTGTTTTTTTTTTTTGTCTCCTATTTTAAAAATAAGAACCTACAGCTTAACCCAGACGTAAGGCTTTGTCATTTCTCAAGGCAAGTGCTGCTGACTAGCTCTGGTGATTAGCTGCTGCTCAAACTGATTTCTTAGTGAGACTCAGGTCCAATGCATTGTGAAGTTTGGATTCAGTGGAGATGGTAGGAACCTCGGTGTGAGATGGATCTGTGTTTTAGTCTGGGCTCTTCCTTTGCTGGGCGTGGCCTCTGTATTTGTTCCGTTGGCTAAGAGACAGTCATGATGCTGACCCATCAGAAAGGGCATGAGAAAGCTCAAGTGTGGTAATAGATGCCCCGTGTACTAGATAGGCAAACCGTTTGTTCTCATTGAACTTCGGTAACTCTGTCCTTAAAAAATCTTTTGTTTATAACACTCTATAGACTATTCTAGGCAATTTAGTTATTATAGGTAATCCATTTTGATAGCAAGATATGTGTTTGCTATTTCTAGGGAATTGACTATTTGAAGTGGTCTTTTTTCTCCCTGAAACCATAAATGAACACAGAAGTTTGTGTGTTACAGGAATAACATTTCTGAATGTGCTCTTGTAGCAACTTTGGTCTGGAAGAAAGTTTTGAGTTCCTTAGGTTACTCTTACCTGTAAGGAAGTGGTGTAAGGTGGGCTTTCGGAAGACTGGAGATGTATATTGCATAGATTACAGTGAGCATCTAAAAGAGCTGTATTGTATTGTGCTCACTTTTGGATACCTGTATTATTTATTTGAAATTGTATGTCATGTTAAATGAATCACAAAACTGTTTTAAGTAAAAATAAATGAATAGTTTTAACTTTACTATTCAGGATAAAATTAAAACACCTGGCCTGGCGTAGTGATGCCTGCTTCAGTCCCAGCACTGGGGAGGTAAATGTAGATGTCATTAGAATTCTTTGTGAGTTTGAGGCCACCCTGATCTACAGGGTGAATTCAGACTACCAGGGCTACATGGTGATACTCTATCCATCTGAATACATGGCTACATGGAGATACTCAAGGACTATGAGTGAGTGAGTGAGTGAGTGAGTGAGTGAGGGTCACTTCCTAGGCAGTTTGATCAGTGTCTGCTTTATGAAAGGGGTATTATTTTGTTGAATTTTTGAGGTAAGTTTTCCAGAACTTCTTAGTTGAATTATTTCATCTGTTTACTGCCCCGCTCCTGTTTGAGCAAAGGCAGAGAATTGGAAGGGAACACTGAGAAGAACAGAGAATACTGAATCATACATTCCTTAAATCATACACTCAAGATTTAAAGTTGACCATTTTTGTCAACCATCTAGAACACTGTGTCAAATGTGGTTTAATTTTTTCTGTCCCAGGGGAAAAAAACAGAGACTGGCATTTCTGGTTCTTCAAATAGTTGCGTCATCAGAAAGCAGGAAAGGAACTTTTTCTTTTGTGCTGAGCATGATGGCAGTGTTGTTTGTTAACAGGATGTAGGGTTGGAACACAGGAGACCTGTGATTTACGTTGTTTCCCTCACAACAGTGATCTTAATGGTAGTCTCAGGATATTTTTATATATTATCCCAGTGAATAGCCATACAAATAGCATATTTTGAAATTTATATTCATATTTATTTATTGTAAAAACTCAGATATTGGAATTTTGTAATTATTGTGAAAGATATCTATGTTTTTATTATAAGTACATGATTCTTAACGCTCTGAACTCTTAGCTGGTATGCAGTTACTTGTCCTTATATTGTAGGTCACATATAGTTGTATCAGTGAGTTATTTTCTGATACAGAAAGTGAATTTTAAGTTGTGATAACAAATATTTTACACTTGTATATCAAGGGTTCTGAATATGTGAGGAAACAAATTATAATATTATTTCCTGATAGAAAAGGTCTAGATAGTATGTAAGTAATAACTTCCCTCAGTTGATTCTGCCTAAGTCAGTACTAAGTTAGTGATTGAACAGGGGCAGTCTGTGTTCACTTTTTAAAATGTCTCACTAATCATCCACTAGGAAAGACACTTGTTTCATAAAATAGAGTTTGCGTTCTTTCTTCTATATTTGTAGTACTTACATATATATATTTGGGGGTAGTTACTCAAACAAAATAAACTTAAATGTTTCATATTTAATCTTAATCATAATTATGTACTTTATAAAATGAATATTCTGAGAATTTTGTTTTTAATAAAATAAATATAATTTCAAATATTATTTTGTGTTTCAATTTTACATGTATTTTCATTTAATTTTAATAATTTCCTTTTTCTTGTACTTTTTTGGTCTGTTGTCTGTTTTGTCTAATGCATGTCCAGGGTTCTAAGGTTAGTATTACTTTTGCAGTAATTTTTAGGCTTTTATTTTTAAATTTTATTTTTACTTACAAAAGTTTTCACTTGGTTATATTTTGAGTTTTCATATCATCTTTTAATCAGGTATATTTTTGTGTATTTTAAAAATTCATTCAGAAAAATATTTACCCAATATATTGATGAATTTGTTTTATCATAGCAATAAATATCCTAGTACAATGAAAAAAATAGAGTACTGTGTACAGTCAGATTTGACTTCAAATTACAGGAATAGAATGAGATATATTCAGATTTAGTGAGGATCATATTAAGTAAACTTTATGATCAGATGCTTACATATTTGTAAAATATATTAATAGAGTGGAGTAAGAATTCTTTTGTAGGTTATTGTTTATGTTAAGAATTCCTTTTTCTTTCAATTTTGATATTTTAACAGAAAAACTTTGTCAAATTATACATACAATTTAATAATTCTGTATTTAATATTTGTTTCTAATTCCTTATTGTATAATTAGAGCATGTTTCACTGTTTGGATTTGTAGCTTATCTACAAAATAAAGCAATGACTGATAGTGCTCTCATAATTTCAACAATTTGAATGAAGAATTTAAGAACATGACTGCAGATGTACTAAATAAATAAATTCTAATTTATTAAGAGTCATTAAGAATGTTTGATTGAGCTAAGCAATGACCAGTTTCATCTTAAAACAATTGAAAATAGAATTATAATTCATTTTTTCTTATAACTGTTAAGCTATGGTCACAGCTGTTTAAATCTGATGCTGTGTCAGGAACAAAGCCCCAGTATTTAAGCAGCCTGCATTTCCAAGGGTAGTGGAAGTCAGTGGGGACAGGAATCGGTTTCCTGCACCCACCATGTGGGTGAAGGTAAGATCAGAAAGTTTGGATAGTGTGCCCATTTTTAGAAACTTTGAGCAGCATTTTTATTTACACAGCCTCTCTTTTCTTTGCTCTTTCTGGCACTAAGAAAGTTAATTCTAGTTAGAAATTATCAGAATCGTCATAGTGTTAGTACAGGGAGGAAAATGAAGAAATGTCGCCGTTGTCCATACCTTACAGACTTACACATCCTAAGAGACAGAGTACATTTTAATATTCCCTCTGAAGTAGGAAGTGATGTTTTATCACAGGATATTTTAGTGAAAATTTAACTTTGAGCTTACCAATGCTGCTTTCTCCAACAGCTACTGACTCATAGCTTATGGTTATGGATCTGAAGGAGTGATCCTTCTGATCCTTTTGACCTTATGAAACCTTTCATATTTAGTTTATTATTCTAAAATTGATAAGTCACGAGTATGCATCCTAGCTTGACAGTTATCTCATTTGATAGAAAAAATGGCTGTGTATCATTCCCATTCTTGATTATATTTGTAAGAAAGAAAAACGTTTGTTAATGGAAATGAAATTTTAGAAGAGAAAGGTCAATTTTATAACTTTTTTTAGTGACACTAGAATAAGAAGTTATGTATTTTTGTCTCTAAGTGTCTTTCTAAAATTATAAGAAATCTTTAATTCAACTGGTAGAGTATTTTAAACATACTAATTTTAAAATAGGCATTTTAGTTAAGACTAGTATGTAGGGAAACAATTTTGCAAGGTCCTTTGATATGTAGTAATAACTTATTCTTTATATTCTTATCTATGCTTTCTAAATGTTTGTTCTCCTGTAGTATGTGTTATGCACCATATTTTCCAGTTTTAAACAAGAATAATTCTCCTTTTTTAAAGACGGAATTGGAAAACATTGAAGTGACACAAGGCATGTCAGCAGAGACAGCAGTGACGTTTCTCAGCCGACTCATGGCAATGGTTGATGTCCTTGTGTTCGCCAGCTCTCTAAACTTTAGTGAGATTGAAGCTGAAAAGAACATGTCCTCTGGAGGGCTAATGAGACAGTGCCTACGGCTAGGTAAGTGCACCAAGGCAGCGATACTCGCTGTAATTATGACGACTTGTGAGCTCTGGTGTAGAAAGCATGATTCAGACTGGCGCTGTGCAGCTTAATGACTGGCTTGTAATCCTTAGGGTTGCTCAGTTTTAAAAACTTGTGTCTTCACATTGGAGATTGTATGGAATTATTTAAAATATCGTCAAACATATTTAGAATTATTTAAAAATCAGTGAGACCGATACATGTCATTGAAATGATTTCAATGCAGATCCCTTTGTGAACCTTGTTTGTATGCTTGGTAGGCAAACAACTAAGGATACGGCAGAGCCCTTACCTAGAAGAGAAGAGGCCCAAGTTTAATGGCCAGCATTACCAAGGAAGTGAGAGAAACACTGTCCCAAAATCTGTATGGTTCTAAAATAATGATTAAATGCTAGTGGCAAGGAGTGTAAGCTGCTTTGCTGTGAAGATAGCTATTGTAACCCTTAGAATGAAGGATGCCTGAAAGGGGAAGGCATGCTCTGTAGGGTCAGTGAGAAAGCTGAAGCAAGGGCACAGCCTTGTTATTGACCTTGTAAGTCTAGTAGGAATTTGTGTGTGTTTGTAGAATTGCATATATGTATAGCTTGTGTGTGTGTGTGTGTGTGTGTGTGTGTGTGTGTGTGTGTTTGTATTTATGTGTGGGTATGTCTGCCAATGCATGCATATGTGGAAGTCAGAAGATGATGTCTAATATCCTTTCTATCATCCTCTACTTTATTCCTTTGAAAGAGTCTCACTAAACCTGGAGCTAGGCTGTCCTCTCTTATTATAGATGAGTATGGATGCAGGAGACTTGACTTTAGGTTCCCATGCCTAGACAGAAAAGTCTTTTTCCTACTGAACCATCTCCTTCTCCCATAGACATTTTATGCTGTGCTAAAGGTTTTATTGGTACAAGACATTTATGTAATAGTGACTGTTGGATTGTAGAATAAGGAAGACTTATTTTGGGAGTTTAATGGCCCTGATATGTTTCTTTTGACTCAGAGTACATGAGTATTTTATTTAATATATATATTATATATATACATATATATATATATATACACATATATATATGTTGAACCTTCATTGTTGAATTTCAAAATATAAAATGTATCTAATAAATAGTAAAAATAATAATATTCTATGACAGAAGGGGAAACACAAAGAAAAAGAAATAAATTTAAAACATTTTCCTTTTAGAGCCATGCCAACAATTTATGTTAATATCTTTCTGATTTCTTAGTTTGTTGTGTAGCTGTGAGAAACTGTTTAGAATGCCGACAGCGACAGAGAGACAGGGGAAACAAATCTTCCCATGGAAGCAGTAAACCTCAGGAAGCTCCCCAAAGTGTGACTGCCACAGCAGCATCCAAGGTAATCACCGATTTCCTCTGTAACATGCAGTCCTCTCCTATAGTGAGAACAGTGTTTGTGGCCTGTAAAATGACAGACAGAGGCCTGGCGCTCTAGTGCTGGCTTCTCTGCTCCTTAGTTGTCTCTGAAAGGTTAGCTAACCTCTTAAATTTTCACTTGTATGT
Organism: Rattus norvegicus; assembly: GCF_021556685.1. Classification (NCBI taxonomy): domain Eukaryota; kingdom Metazoa; phylum Chordata; class Mammalia; order Rodentia; family Muridae; genus Rattus; species Rattus norvegicus. The sequence continues at coordinate 141,410,365 of NC_141535.1, read as the reverse complement.
TAATGAAGAAGATACTAGTAATTTCTTCTGATAGGGTTTTTAAAAATTACATTGGCACATAGGCCTGGATATTTCTGGAATTTCTACTTTAAACAGTTACATCTATTTTTAAAGGTCAGCCTGTAAACAAAGCACATTTTAAAATGGATGAACTTTGCGAGAAAGACTAGTTATTGGCTACCCATCAAATGAATTTTATATAATAGTTTGGAATAATCTTGCAATTTTCATTGCAGATGAGTTGTCCTCTTGTGTTTGGCTGACACAAGAGGACAACTGGATATTATGTGCAGCGTCATGACTGAAGATTTGCATGACTGCTCTGCACTTAGCTTCTGCAGCTTTTCCTTGTGTATATACCTTTTCTTGATTGTGACCTTTCACATACACAGTAGACCTCTTTTAGCTCAAAAAAAGATTTTAACTTTTTAAACTTTGATATAGAATTTTCCTATCTTGAAGTACTTCCCCTTATATTTTATCTGTCTGCAGTACACTCATGTCAGTCATCTCAGGTGCTGCTCCCCACACTATAACTTGACACCGTTACCATTCCCTAGTGTAGGGTCAGATCTTGTGATGGTTTCATGTCTCTTTATCCCTCACTGCACTGTAATTAAATGTTCAGCATTGGCACAGTAATTTTTACTCAACACCTGAACACAGACTTAGGTCCCTTGCTCTGCATTGCTGTAGTTTGTGCTACGCCAACTGTATGTGCAAAAAGTCTGTTGGCTTTTCAGTGCTGCAGCCTCCTTTCTTGTTCACTGCCATCAGGGATGCAGTCTTGAGATAATATGACCCACACAGTTTACTGCTGACCAGACTCCAGAGCGACCTGCATTGCTTGGGCAGTGAAGTATTGATGTGTCAGCCATCAGGCCCACACTCACTCCTAGACACATTAGAGGGTTGGTCACTGCAGGGTTTTGACAACAAATTGTACATGTCTGGGCCTTCAGAGCACTTGGGATACTTAAGTTGTAAAGAAATGTTTCTGAGTTATATTCTGGCCTCTGCCAATTAGCATAGAGAATCCTGAGACAGATTTCTTGGTCTCCCACATCTCAGCTCTCCAGTATTTAAAAGTGAATGAGACTCTTAAATGATATTATTTAATTAAAATGCAAACTAATGCATTGAAGCATAGTGGTTCCTGGCGTGAGGCGCCTCTCCCTTCTCTTATTTATTACTCAGTAGCAGTGTGGCTACGCCACTGCTTGGGGGGCTTATGTCTTGACTATGTCTGTAATTTTTACTAGAGAAGCATCAGTGGGTGACAGGACGTCTTTCAGAACCCCTAAACCAAGCGTGCTTCTCCTCGTAGAATACCCAGTGAGGCAGTCAGCTGTATGTTGTTAGTTAGTGTGTCTCTACTAAAAGGGTTCACAGTGAGAAGCAGGTAAGTGGTGATACTCGGCTATTTGGAAAAGATTTCACTTGTTAGTAAAGCACATTCAATGTGGAGAATAAAGGTGAGTGGTAGAATTTTGTTCATGCATTTCAAAAGTGGCGCTTTAGGCAGTAAGCCATAGCTGGTTTCTAATCCAGCAGAAGAGCTTTCTGTGTGAATATGGACACATCCCCATGAGCGGTCTTCATGGAGCCTCATTTTCATACTGCAGCAGTAACTTAAACATGTCTTTACACAATCTCTACAAGGTCAAATGGGGTAAGAGAAGCTTTGTAAACTATAAGCTGGTATACATATTAAAATATGTCAAGCTTTTCCATATGCACTGTAGATTTATCTATTCTATAAATTATACACAACTTACCATAGTTATCCTTGGCTAAAAGTATTAGGCTATTATTAAATGATCTAGTTAAACTTTGGAGCAGTTACAGTTTCACATAAACTTGGTAAACTTTTAATGGAAACCATTTGCAAAAATAATGTATTAACGTACATAGTGGACCTGGGGCGAGATGATATTTTCTACCCCGTGTCCCACAGGAGCTTCCCAACCTCCTTTGGGAGTAAAACACCACAATGTATCTGTAGGGAAGTAGGAGTCAGACAACAAGCACACCTGTTATATGCAAAACTTACATTTCATATGCATACATTGTGAGAATTAATCCAAAGCCTTGATAGCAAATCAAGTAACTGAAAAACTGCTAGACTGAGCCAAAGTAACTTGGTGCACTTGGTAATTTATGGTATGAATATATGTTATGAATCTATTATCCAAAATCCTTAGATTTTTGTTTTTTCAACTATAGAAAATCATTTCAATAGTATATTCTGTAATGTCTGCCAACTATAGTGACTATGACTTAAGTTTTAGAGCTTATCTTTTAAAAATGGATCATGAAGTAACTACATCTATAATTGAATGATGTTAGCTAGTAATATTTTAATCTCATATATATGATAGATTAATTAAGAGAATTAAATATCTTTATGAACTGGAAATGTTAGAAGCAAACATTAATCCAGATAAGAGAGATGTGCACTCAGTTCTTCTTAAAGGCAAGATCATTTTTTTGTCTTATACAGCCTAGCTGCCTTCATGAGACCACAGAGGCTCCTATGGAGATAGCAAATCAATATGGAGCCGAGAAAGCATCACAAGCAAGGGAACCAAAAATAAGATGTGTGCAGTTTTGCTGTCAGTAATTTCTAGTTGAGCGAGGAAGCAGGAAATGGTTTGGGAAGCTCAGCTTGAGGTAGAAATACTGTAAGTGATGCTCCTAAATACTTCTCTAGAGTATACTATTTCTTAATCATTCTCCTTTGTTTTCAAGACTCCTTTAGAGAATGTTCCAGGTAACCTTTCTCCTATCAAGGATCCCGATCGCCTTCTTCAGGACGTTGACATCAATCGCCTTCGAGCCGTTGTCTTTCGAGATGTGGTAAGTTACGTATCAGCTTGACTTCCTTGAAGAAGCAAATGAAAGTCAAACAGCAGCAGCAACAATGATAAAACTGTCACCACCATTTGTGTTAAACTTTAAAGTATGTAAAGAATTGCTATCATTACCAAATGTCCTGTTACTTGTATATATTGCATACCAGAATACAGTTGATGGCAAAATGGGTGAGCCTTAGTTTTTACCAAAGGCTTATTGATAGTTTCTTTTGAAAAATAATATGTATGTGTACACGGCTGGGGAAAGGCTCAGTGGGTAAAGTAAAGTGCCTGCTGTAAGAGCATGAGGACCTGAATTCAGATCCCTAGCACCTACGCAGAAGTCCGGCATAGTGCTGCACATGTGTAATTCCCAAGCTGGTGGTACAGAGGAAGCTTCTCAGTCTCAGTGAGAACGCTGGCTAAACACATGCACACTCTCAGGTAAGCAGACACATGTGCACACACTGTTGCTCACACAATGATAAGACATTCTGAAATTAATTCAGTTTGTGTTCCAAGATTAGACATAGCCTTAAATAATGAGTTGGCTTTATCTTAGGATAACTGGTCCTGCCTTTCACATTCTTTACTATGTTCCACATCATGAATTTCTTTTATTCTCAAAGTTTCTTATTAGGCATAAAAAGTTACCTGATCAGGTAGTAATGAAAGTTACCTTTGGGTTTGGGAAAATCTTTCTTTCTTTTAAAAATATTAATTATTTATTATATATGTGTGTGCTCGTGATGCATGTGTGGGGAGTACTTGACACCATAGAGTACGTGGAGAGGGCAGAGAATAACTTTTTGTAACCTGTTCTCGCTTTCCACCTTAATGAGGGTTCCAGGGATTGGACTTAGATCCAGGCTCAAGCAGGAAAAACCTTTACCCACTGAACCATCTCTCCGGCCCCTACTTTCACAAATTATGGTTTCTGCAGGAATCTGAATTAGAAAGGTAGCTTAATAACAGTCAAAGAAAAGGATCATTAAGGATGATTTAATGGAACTTTTCAATCCCTGAATGCTTACTAAGGCAATTAAAACTAAGACTGACCTTCTTTATGAATTCTGTAGGAGTAGTGTTTCATAGCAGATTAAGCAATACTAGCAGTTGTTAATACTGGCATTATAAACCATCCAGATTATATGGTGTTCTTTTAATTATAGTAGATTCAAGTACTATTTAAAGAAGTGTATGTTTCAAATGTATATATAACCATCAGTTAATGGAGTGCTTTGTAGTTGCAATAAGGGTAAGAATGTGGTATGATGATTCATGCTGTGAATACATGACTGAAAAATTATTAAGTCTTATAAATAACTTGGAAAAGTAACATCCAAAGAGTGAAATAGGAAAACATAACATATTTAAGCAATAAATATAAAATATGTAATATTAAAGGTACCAGTAAATAACAATGAAAATTAAAAGGAAGTATCTTCAGTATTAAATGAACTAAAAACTTAAATGATAATGCTTAGCATTGCAGAAATGGAGGAATTAGGCTCTTTGATGTAATCATTGTTCCATAAGATAAATTTAACAACCTGTTTTATAGTTCTTCACTAATATTTTAGAAAAAAACCTCTTTCTAATACCAAATCCCAGCAAATGTGCTTGAAGTGTCCTAACAGTGTACTTGAGTGATGAGCCCCAGGCAGAGCTCTCACTGTGCTTGTAGATTCCGAGTGCACATGTCATATTGAATAATCTGGGGCCTTCAAAGTGTTTTACAGTTTTTAGTACATTAGTTAGTTGTATTTATCAATGGTAAGAACTGTACTTTATTTTCAAAATTTTTATAAAACAACAGTCACATTTATTTTATTTAATTTTAGAAATCTATCAGGCCTCAGATTAGGGTTTAGGAAATATACATATATATATTATCTTTGTGTGGTTGTGCGTGTATGGGTGCGTGCATGCTTGTCCTCAGAGAACAAATAATGGAATATTTGGCAGCAGTTTTAGGCAGGGAGCTTGAGTGCTTCCTCCTTGAAAGTTCCTCAGTTGTTTTCTTTTTCAGGCACACAAAATTAATTTTAAGGATATAACAAACATTAATTTTGTTCACCTAAATGTTTATATGGAAGTCATATGTAAAAATAGTAAGAGAATGGGTGATATTTTATAGTACATTCAACAAAATCTTACTATGGTACCTTTTAAAATTATTTAAACCTATAGCTCAGATGAAACATTTTAGGCATTTTGTGTAGTAACAATTTAGTTACAGCCATTAATTTTCTTAGAAATTGAATTTATTTAGGGTGTGTGTGTGAGTGTGTCTGTGTGTGTGTGTGTCTGTGTGTAGTATGCCTTTACATATGTTCACATGCTAGAGTGCATGGGTAAGGTCAGATGACATGTTATGGATGCCTTCTACCATGCGTGGTGATGCCTAGGATCAAGCGCAGTAGGCTTTACTCCCTAAACCATCTGGGCTGGGTCCTAAGGTTTATTTTATTTTGATTTGTGGTATAAATGTGTATGTATTGTGCCCAAAGAGGTCAGAGGAGGATGTCACATCACCAGTGGATGTGGTTTTAGATTATTATGAATTACCTAAAGTAGGTCCTAGGATCCAAACTCTGGTCGTCTGTAAGAGCAGCAGGTATTCTAAATACTGGGCTATCTCCCTATCCCTCTTCCCAGCAACTTTTAAATCAAAGTTTGATGTCTAATAAAACAAGAATAGTTTCTTATACCTTGTGAATCTATATCATAAACACTCTGACTCTCCACCTACCTTTTCATTTGCCACAGGATGATAGCAAGCAGGCACAGTTTTTAGCTCTGGCTGTGGTTTACTTCATCTCTGTTCTGATGGTATCTAAGTATCGGGACATATTAGAACCCCAGAGAGAGACTGCGAGAACTGGGAGCCAACCAGGTAGAAATATCAGACAAGAAATAAATTCACCAACCAGTACAGGTATTTAATATTTTCTTTCCGTTATTTGGTATTCACCAGTATCTATCTTTTTTCCTGCCAACACTTTTGCAGACAAGTTTGAACTGTACTTACTCATAGATTTGACAGAGATAATGACTCAGTACACTGTAGTTCCACACAAATTTACGGGGTATGTTTGTATACATTTACTGTATTATTCTCATGTGTCAATGAAGCTTTGGAGTTACTGTCTCCCATTTATGAATGCAAATCATTTGGCTATGCTATGATTTAATATGTAAGGAATTCATGTCTTTCAACAAATTTCTCATGAAAGTTTTATGAGCATGAAAAATAGGATGATCTTGTATAGTTGTTCAAAATAAGAATAAGGTAAAATACCAATCTTTACTGCCTAACTTTAAACTTACCTCCTTCCCTTCTTTGCTCTCTCCTTGCCTACTTGCTATTAAGTGAACACTTAATTTAACATCTAAATATTATGTAAATTATATAACATGTGAGCAGACATTTAAAATTTTTTGCATGTTGTGAAGGGTTTATACAAAGCAGTTTTCCCTAAGAGTTAGGAAGAAGTCAGCTCGGACAGTAGTGCGCCACCCTGAGCTCCTTTGGCCTCATCTGCAAGACTCTAATGTTGCACAAGCCTTTGCATTGTTGACTGTCACCCATCCAGAGACAGTGAGGCCTGGGAGAATGAAGCCAGTAAATGAGACGGACTAAGCCTCATGCAGTAGCCTACTTTATCCATAGCTTCAGACAATTTATCTTCTAAGGGTTAAGGAAAGGTCACAGGAGTAGAGTTCTACATGTGTTCAAGCTGTATACAATCACAAGGAAAACTACACATGTCAAAACATGCTTTTCCATAGAGGTGTTTAAAGAATAGTTCAAACATGTAATTGAATATGAGCAGCCAGCAATAATGAATGACCAGAAGTAAAAGCACGCCTATCCACCATAACCGAGAGTGTCACAAAAGCACATTCCAAGAACAGTTTTGTGTTTGAGGAAAATGAGGTCACAAGACTCTTGTCTTGTGTTTTTGGAGTGTTCTTTCAGGCACTCTGAATTCTCCTCCCATAAATCCATTTTGGACTATGTTCTGACAATTGGTCTTTCCTATGTGCCTGAACATGATTTGGGGCAACTAATCATTTGCATTTCCTACCAACTGTTTGTATGAAGATGATTTTCCAGTTGTTTACACTGTAACTCTGATAACTCAATGACTATTTCTTGTACTATTAGATTAATTATAGGTGAAAATCTTTACTAAGTAAACACATAGCTGTATAGATGATGTTTTAAAGTCCATAGAGATTTGTACTCAAACCACTGCATCCCATTACGTGTAACACCTCATTCTCTTTGTACTGCTGTTGTGAAGCAGAAGATCACATTTTAGCCCTATGACTTTATCATTGCTGGACATACTATTTCATTATAACATTATTATTTTAATTTTATCTTGACATTTAAACATCAGCTTGCTATCCATGTTGATGTCCTTTTAAAGCTTATGTATGTCATATATGTATAAAATGAGCACTATTAAGGTAAACCTATTAGATCTAGTTTTCTAGTTTGCTTGTGTGTTTTCATGTATGTTGCTACAAGTACTCTACTTGGTGAATAAATATACTGCCTACTTCCTTTCCCTTAAATCTCATTCCCTCCCTAGATATGTATTCTTTAGTATTGTTTGCCTGATGGCAGTAGGATAGAAATAGCACGAGTCTTTCATGTGAACTACATTCAGACTCACTTTTTTCCCTCAATTTTGGCTCTGATTCTCTACAGTCGTGGTCATTCCATCTATCCCACATCCAAGTCTGAACCATGGACTCCTTGCCAAGCTGATGCCTGAGCAGAGCTTTGCCCACTCATTTTACAAAGGTAATGCTGACATTATCAAAGTGACCCACTTGGTATTCTTGTTTCAATAATCATTTTAACATAAATAATCACTTATAAAGAGGGTAAGTTGTATTTCTACACTGTGACTACCAAGAACCAGGTATAGCTTTTGTCCTTGCATGCCATTTCTTAGGTTAACATCTTCAAATTATGGGGACCTGAGGTATTGTATTTCACTATTCTGTCATATACCAGTTCTTTAACACTCATGCTACAATAGTGCAATCAAATTAGTCTAAAATGCAGCATACTATAGATTAATTAGGAAAAACGATTGAACATAATTGGGGACAAACTGACCTATTTGTTATTTGATGTCTAGTCAGAACGTACTAATACTATTTAAAGAAACTCAAAATAAGTCTTTCATGAAAAAGATACAAAATTAAATGTTAGGAAACTAAACATACTTGGAAGTCATGAGCATGGGGAGAAAAAGTCATTGAAAAGAAATAGATTCATAAACAACAATAAATGGTACAAATAAAGACATTGTAACAACTATCATTAAAAGTATAGTCGAGAAGTATTTCAAGTGATGGAAAACTGAACACAGTGAGGAGAGCATGAGCGGACACAAAGAAAAATCGCTGTACTGTTAGAGATGAAAAACACAGCAGCTGAAGTGAGGTATCTTTGCTTCCTATTAAAAAATAGGTTGGTGGTGTACAACTCATGTTGAACATAAACTGTCTGGGTTTACCTCCTGTGATTGGGTACACCATTTATATATAACAGTGGATGTGGGGCTGGGGATTTAGCTCACTGGTAGAGCGCTTACCTAGGAAGTGCAAGGCCCTGGGTTCGGTCCCCAGCTCCGAAAAAAAGAACCAAAAAAAAAAAAAAAACAAAAAAAAAACAGTGGATGTGTGGGTTGCAAAAGAGAGATTAAGAAGCACATTGTGAATTTTGAGCAAGCACCTGACAGCACCTTATATGATCTCTAAAAGCATTGCTCGGCCAAACACAAGCAAGACACTGGCAAATTGAGGCCTCAATAGAGAAGGAAGTGATTTCTGAGAATGATTGGAATGAGTATTGAAGAGGACCCTGGGCTCCAGATGAAACCGTAGTTTGATACATTCCATAATATTTGATATCCAAGGACAACCTTTAACAACTAATGTTAGCAAAGTATTTTTTATTACATCTGATGAGCTTTTCTATTTTAGGGTTTGGCAGTGGGGAGGGAAGTAACAGGCTTTTGAACAGTGGTAAAAGGAAAATTTCTTTGTGTAAATTAGTAACATAACTTATGTTACTAATTTGGTTATATATGGGGTTTGTTTTTTGATACAAATTAAAACATTCTATTAAAGCCATGAAGTCGACATTTAACTTCTAGAGGATGAGTGTAATTCATTTATTACCAACCATCAATATACTTCATTTGTAATTATTTTTAGATTGTATATCAAAGAAATTAAATATCTATTTTATGGCTATGTCTCTTGCACTGAGAATGTATTTCTAGTTTGGATATAAGTTTAATATATGCATCCCCAACTCAGAGTTGTCATTCCAGCGATATACTTCTGTGATACTTTTATATAAATAGACATACTAATACGTTACATTCTAAGGAGTGGAATCATTGTTAGTGTAACTTGGATTAGCTTATTAAAAGTTTAAAACGCCATTGTCATGTCATAAGCTTTAAATACTGATATTTCTAATATTTGCATAAAGTATTTAGATTAGTGGAGTTGGAGAGAAAAGTCAGCAATTAAAAGTACTTTCTGTTCTGTCAAAGGGCCTGAGTTGTGTTTTCAGGCCTAGTTTGGTTTCTAGCACCCACATGAGGCAGGTCACTACCTGTAACTTCAACTCTAGGGAGTCTGATACTTTCTCTGCTCTGTAAGTACCTACGTGGCAAAATGTGGTGCACCATTTTGCTCAGTAACACACACTAATGAAACAGTGAATATGTAAATCTTTTTTTAAAATAACCATATCTGCATGTCTTTTACTGAATTGTTCTTTATTTCATCCATTTGCTTTGGCGTTGATGTAATAAAGGGAAGTTACAGATATAATTGCAGCAATCTGTGCCCACTACCATCCCTTCTTGAGTGTAGCATGTGCTGACTTCCTTTCTTCTGCTTCTGCTTTATTAGGATATGTACTTGCAGAGGGTGGTAATGAGTGTGTAGTTTATTTGATTTCTAACTAGATGATGGAAAGTGTGATGTTTTAAGACTTAAATGTGACGTGGAATGATTACCTCAGTCATATTAACATGCCACTCACTTGATATGTGTGTCATATTTTTATGATAGACATTAAAATTAGTGGATATTTTAAATTTTTTCATGACAGTAGCATCTCACTTTTAACTATAGTTACCATATGCAGGAAACAGTTCTCCAATAAATTAATAAGCTAGTGAAAAACGAATATTTTGTAGAGGTGAATATTGGTATTTGTTGTGAATAGGTTTATGCTACCACCTTTTGCTTCAAGACCAGCGTTGATACCAGCCCCTACTCAGTTTCCCTTGAATCCACAGACAAAACACACATGGTTTGTTCCTTTATAACTTGCCTCTTTTTTCTAGTCATAAAATCTTTTTATTGAATAGTTTATGTATTTACATTTCAAATGTTACCCCCATTCCCGGTTTCTCCGCTCCCATCACCCTCATCCTGCTTCTATGAGGATATTCCCCATCCCACCCACCTAATCCTACCTCAACACCCTGGGCATTCACCTACCCTAGGGAAATGAGCCTTCACAGGACCAAAGCTTTCTCCTCCTATTGATGCCAGACAATACCATCCCCTGCTACATATGCAGCTGGAGCCATTGGCTTTTCCATGTGTTCTCTTTGGTTGGTGGATTAGTCCCCAGGAACTCTGCGGGGGGCCGGGGTCTGTCTAGTTGGTTGATATTGTTGTTCTTCCCATGGTGTTGCAAACCCCTTAGGCTGCTTCAGTCTTTTCTCTAACTTCTCCATTGGAGTCCCCGTGCTCAGTACAATGATTAGCTGCAAGGATCCTCATCTGTATTAGTAAAGCTCTGGCAGAGCCTCTCAGGAGACATCCATGTCAGGCTCCTGTCAGCAAGCACTTCTTGATAGTGACTGAGTTTGGTGACTGCGTATGGGATAGATCCCCAGTTGGGACAGTCTCTCAATGACCTTTCCTTCTGTCCCTCCTCCACTCTATGTCCCTGTATTTTCTCCTGTGAGTATTTTGTTCCCCCTTCTGAGAACAACTAAAGCATCCATATTTTGATCTTCTTTCTTCTTGAGCTACATATGGTCTGTGAATTGTTTCTGTGTATTTAAAGCTTTTGGGCTAATACCCACTTATCAGTGAGTGCATACAATATGTGTTTTTTTGTGACTAGGTTACCTCAGTCAGGATGATATTTTTTAGCTCCATAATTTGCCTAAGAATTTCATGTAGTCATTGTTTTTAATAGCTGAGTACTAACTCCATTGTGTAAATATACCATATTTTCTGTATCTATTCCTTTGTTGAAGGGTATCTGTGTTTTTTCCAGCTTCTGGCTATTATAAAAAAGACTGCTGTGAATATAATGAAGCACTTGTCCTTGTTATATGTGGGAGCATCTTTTGGGTATATGCTCAGGAGTGTATGGCTAGGTCCTAATCAGTACTATGTCCAATTTTCTGAGGAACCTCCAGATTGATTTCCAGAGTGGTTGTCCCAGCTTGCGATCCCACCAACAATGGAGGAGTGTTCCTTTTTATCCATATCCTCCCTAGCATCTGTTGTCACCTAAGTTTTGATCTTAACTATTCTGACTGGTATGAGGTGAAATCTTAGGGTTGTTTTGATTTGAATTTCCCTGATGACTACGGATGATGAACATTTCATTTTTTATTGGATATTTTCTTTACTTATATTTAAAATGTTATCCTCTTTCCTGATTTCCCCTCTCAAGTCTCCCTATCCCTTACCCCATCCCCCTGCCTCTACAAGAGTGTTCCACCTAGCCACTCCCTCCTATATTCCCTCTCTGGCTTTCCTCTACAACTGGTCATTGAGCCTTCACAGGACCAAGGGCCTCTCCTCTCAGTGATGCCCAATAAGGCCATCCTCTATTACATATGTGTCTGGAGCCAGGTCCCTCCATGTGTACTCTTTGGCTGTATTAGTCTCTGGAAACCCCTGGTTGGTTGATATTGTTGTTCTTCCTATAGGGTTGCAAATCCCTTCAGCTCCTTCAGTTTTTTCTGTAACTCCGCCAGTGGGGACCCCATTCTTAGTTCAATGGTTGGCTGCAAGCAGCTGCCTCTGTATTTGTCAGGCTCTGGCAGAGCCTTTCAGGAGACAGCTAAATCAGGCTCCTATCAGTATGCACTTTTTGGCATCTAAAATATTGTTTGGGTTGTTGATAGTACATGGTATGGATCTCCTGGTGGGGCCATCTCTGTTTCTCCTTTCCCTCAGTCTCTGCCTGGAGCTGAACTAGTACTATAGCTCTCTGTACCCAAATCCCATAGGGCAGAGAGCTGGACTCACAGAAGTGCAGACAATCCCAAGATCTCAGGGGAATGTTCACTTCTGCTCACATTCCTGGCCCGAGAGAAACCTGCCTAGTGCCTTCTGGGCACAGGAAGCTAGGAGCAGTCAGGGGCAGGACCCTTCTAGGTTCTGCCTGCACCCAGAGCTGAAAACCAGTTGTCAGAAGTGCTGACACACCTGAGATCAGAGGTAAGGCCAACTCTTCTGCTCCTAGCAACCTGCCTGGACACCTCAGGGCACAGAAACCCAGAAGCAGATGGGACAGGACCCATACCTGCTACTGCCTATACCTGGAGCTGAAGTGGTCTCCCAGCTCTCTGTACCCAGACCTGGCTGCAGGAAAACAGGGACTACAGGAGTGCTGACACACAGACTTATAGGAGGGTCAAGCCACTGCCAGAGACAGCAAGACAAGCAAACACTAGAGACAAACTGATGGCAAGAGGCAAGATCAGGAACCTAAGGAACAGAAACCAAGACTACTTGGCATCATGAAAATACTGAATATCCCAACACAAGGGAAAGGCAAGATTTGGATTTAAAGTCACATCTCATAATGATGATAGAGGACTTTAAGAAGGAAATAAATAAATCTCTTAAATAAATACAGGACAACACAGGTAAACAAGTAAAAGCCCTTAAAGAGGAAACACAAAAATCCCTTAAAGAGTTAGAGGAAAACACAACCAACCAGGTGAAGGAATTGAACAAAACCATACAGGATTTAAAAATGGAAATAGAAACAATAAAGAAAGCACAAAGGGAGACAACCCTGGAGATAGAAAACCTAGGAAGGAGATCAGGAGTCATAGATGCATCACCAACAGAATACTGGAGATAGAAGAGAGACTCTCAGGGCAGAAGATACCATAGAAAACATTGACACAACAGTCAAAGAAAATGTAAAATGCAAAAAACTCCTAACCACAAAACAACCAGGAAATACAGGACACAAGGAGAAGATCAAACCTAATAATAATAGGTATAGAAAAGAGCAAAGATTCCCAACTTAAAGGGCCAGTAAATATCTTCAACAAAATTATAGAAGAAAACTTCCCTAATCTAAAGAAAGAGATGTCCATAAACATAAAGGACTCCAGAAAGGCCTACAGAATTCCAAATACAGAAAAGAAATTACTCCTGTCACATAATAGTCAAAACACCAAATGCACAAAACAAAGAAAGAATATTAAAAGCAGTAAGTAAAAAAAGTTCAAGTAACATATAAAGGCAGACTTATCAGAATTACGTCAGACTTCTCAACAGAGACTATGAAAGTCAGAAGATCCTGGGCAGATGTCAGACAGACCCTAAGAAAACACAAATGCCAGTCCAGGCTACTATATCCAGTAAAACTCTCAATTAACATAGATGTAGAAACGAAGATGTTCCATGACAAAACCAAATTTACACAGTGTCTTTCTATAAATCCAGCCCTACAAAGGATAATAGATGGAAAACTCCAACACAAGGAGCAAAACTACACCCTAGAAAAATCAAAAAAGTAATCTCCTTGCTACGAACCCAAAAGAAGAGAGACACACAAACATGATTCTACCTCTAACAACAAAAATAACAGGAACCAACAATCACTATTCCTTAACACCTCTTAACATAAATGGACTCCATTCCCCAAGAAAAAGATATAGACTAACAGACTGAATAGGTAAAGAGGACCCAGCATTTTACTGAATACAGGAAACACACTCAGTAGACACTACCTCAGAGTAAAAGGCTGGAAAACAATTTTCCAAGCAAATGGTCAGAAGAAGCAAGCTGGAGTAGCCATTCTAATATTGAATAAATAGACTTTCAACCAAAATTCATCAAAAAAGATAAGGAAGGATACTTCATATTCCTCAAAGGAAAAATCTACCAAGATGAATTCTCAATTCTGAACTACTATGCTCTAAATGCAAGGGCAGTCACATTCATAAAAGAAACCTTACAAAAGCTCAAAGCATACATTGCACGTCACACGATAATATTGACATTTCAAGATCCCACTCTAATCAATGGACAAATCATGGTAACAAAACTGAAGAGAGACATAGATAAACTAACAGAAGTTATTAATCAAATGGATTTAATAGATATTTACAGGACATTTCATCCTAAAACAAAAGAATATACCTTCTTCTCAGCACCTCATGGTACCATCTCCAAAAATGAACATATAATGGATACAAAACAGGCCTCAACAAATACAAGAAGATGGAAATAATCCCATTCATCCTATCAGATCACCACAGACTAAGGCTGGTCTTCAGTAACAACAAAAAGACAAAAATCCCACATGCACATGGAAATTGAACAGTGCTCTACTCAGTGATAACTTGGTCAAGGAAGAAATAAAGAAATTATTTTTGAAGATTTTTTAGAATTTAATGAAAATGAAGGTACAATATTCCCAAACTTAGGGGTCACAATGTAGACAATGTTAAGAGGAAAACTCATAGGTCTGAGTACCTGCAAAAAGAAACTGGAGAGCACATATATTAGCAGCTTGAGAGCACACCTAAAAGCTCTAGAAAAAAAGTAGATAGCAGGAAATAATCAGACTCTAGCCAGACTAACCAGAGGGTGTATCCAAATTAACAAAATCAGAAATGAAATGGGAGACAGAACAACAGAATCAGAGGATTCAAAAAATAATAATAATCAGATCCTACTACAAAAGCCTATATTCTACAAAACTGGAAAATCTGGATGAAATGGATAATTGTCTAGACTGATACCAGGTACCAAAGTTAAATCAGGATCAGATAAACCATCTAAACATTCCCATAATTCCTAGAAAAATAACATCAATTACTGAAAGTCTCCCAACAACAACAACAACAACAATAACAACAAGCCCAGGACCAGATGGGTTTAATGCAGAATTCTATCAGACCTTCATAGAAGATCTAATGCCAATACTGTCCAAACTTTTCCAAAAAGTAGAAACAGAAGGAACACTACCCAGTTCCTTCTGTGAAGGCACAATTATGCTTATACCTAAACCACACAAAGACCCTACAACTAAAGAGAACTTCACACCAATTTCCCCTATGAATATTGATGCAAAAATACTCAATAAAATTCTCACAAACCTAATTGAAGAACACATCAAAATGATCATCCCAGTCATGATCAAGTAACCTTCACATCCCAGTGATGCAGGGATGGTTCCATATACAGAAATCCATCAACATAATCCACTATGTAAGCAAACTCAAAGGAAAAAAGAAACCACATGATCATTTCATTAATTGCTGAGACAGCATTTGACAAAATTCAACACCCTTTCACGATGTAACTCCTGGAAAGATTAGGAATTCAAGACCCCTACCTAAACACAGTAAAAGCAATATACAGCGAACCAGTAAGCAACATCAAACTAAATGGAACGAAACTTTAAGCAATCCCACTAAAATCAGGCACTAGACAAGGCTGCCCACTCTCTATTCAATATAGTACTCGAAGTCCTAAGCAGAGCAATCAGACAACCAAAGGAGGTCACAGGGATACAAATTAGAAAGGAAGATGTCAAAATATCACCATTTGCAGATGATCATATACTTAAGCGACCCAAGTTCAACCAGAGAACTTCTAAGCATGATAAACAACTTTAGCAAAGTGGATAGATGTAAAATTAACTCAAACAAATTAGTAGCCTTCCTCTACTCAAAGGTTAAACAGGCTGAGAAAGAAATTAGGGAAATGACACCCTTTACAATAGTCACAAATAATGTAAAATACCTTGGTGTGACTCTAACCAAGCAAGTGAAAAATCTGTAAGATACGAATTTCAAGTCTCTGAAGAAAGAAATTGAAGAAGACCTCAGAAGATGGAAAGATCTTCCATGCTCATGGACTGGCAGGATCAATAAAAATGGCCATTTTTCCAGAAGCAATCTACAGATTCAATGCAATTCACATCAATATTCCAACTCAATTCTTCATAGAGTTAGAAGGAGCAATTTGCAATTTCATCTAGAATAATTAAAAAAAACCCAGGATAGTGAAACCTATCCTGAAAGATAAAAGAACTTCTGGGGAAATCACCATCCCTGACCTCAAGCTGTATTACAGAGCAATATTGTTAACACCTGGGATTGGTATAGAGACAAGAAGATAGAGCAGTGGAATGGAACTGAAGATCCGGAAATGAACCCACACACCTGTGGTCTCTTGTTTTTTGACAGAGTAGCTAAAACATCCAATGGAAAAACGACAGAATTTTCAACAAAGGGTGCTGGTTCAACTGGCTGTCAGAAAGTAGAAAATGGAAATTGATCCATTTTTATCACCTTGTATGAAACTCAAGTCCAAGTGGATCAAGGACCTTCACATCAAACCATATACACTCAAATTAATAGAAGAAAATGTGGGGAAGATTCTGGAACACATGGGCACTGGGGAAAATTTCCTGAAGAGAACACTATTGGTTTATGTTCTAATTTCAAGAATCAACAAATGGTTCTTAATAAAATTGCAAAGCTTTTGTAAGGCAAAAGACATTGTCAAAATGACAAAACACCAACCAACAGATTGCAAAAAGATCTTTACCAATCCTACATCTGATAGAGAACTAATATCCAATATGTATAAGGAACTCAAGAAGTTAGAATCCAGAGAATCAAATAACCCTATTAAAAAATTGGGGGTAGAGCTAAGCAAAGAATTCTCTACTGAAGAATATTGAATGGCTGAGAAGCACCTAAACCAATGTTAACAGTTTTAGTGATCAGGGAAATGCAAATCAAGACAATCCTGAGATTCCACCTCACAGGATCTAAAACTCAGGTGTCAACATATACTGACAAGTATGTGGAGGAAGAGGAACGCTCCTTCATTGTTGATGGGATTGCAAGCTGTTACAACCACTCTGGAAAGCAGTCTTGCAGTTCATCAGAAAATTGGACATGGTACTACCTCAGGACTGAGCTATCCTACTCCTCAGCATATAAAAAGAATCTCCATAATATAGCAAGAACACAGACTCCACTGTTTATAGCAGCCTTTTTAATAGTAACCAGAAGCTGAAAAGAGGCCAGATGTCCTTCAACAGAGGAATGGATACAGAAAATATACATTTACACAATGGAGTACTATTCAGGTATTAAAAACAATGACTTCATTAATTTTGTTGGCAAATGAATGTAAGTAGAAAATATCCTTAATCACAATAATCTAATCACAATAGAACACACATGGTATGCACTCACTGTTAAGTGGATACTATCCCAAAAGCTCAGAATACTCAACATTACAGTCCACAGACCACATGAAGGTCAAGGTGTAGGACCTAAGAGTGGGTGCATCAGCTTCTTCTTAGAAAGGACAACAAAATATTTACAGAAGTAACTACAGAGACAACTTGACTTCTTGGTACAATTGCTGGGCGGTGATATCTTCCGCTTGGAAAAGTGTGCCCTTACCAATTTTTATCATCTCCGTCTCCCCAGCTGCCCTAAACTTCAGTGGCTAGTCCCACCTACCCCCTGTCAAACATCCTTGGCCACTGCCTGTAGTAATGGCCACAGGCCCCAGATCCCTCCCAACTCCCAAGACCACACATGATTGCTGTGTTCTTCTCTCACTAAAGCGTGGGAGAAGCTTGCAATCCCATCAACAATGGAGGAATGTTCCTCTCTCTCTTCTTCCTTGCATTTCCTTTTCCTCATGGGACCCAGAAGTCCCACCTGTACCTTTTGCCCAGCCACTGCCCCCCATCTTTGGCTTTCTTTATTGACAAATTGGGGAACAGGACCTTAGCATCAGAACCACCCCCTTCAGATGTTAGCCTGGAAACATAATAAGCCTTTTAAAACAAGAATCTTACTGATAAGTTATCTTGTAATAAAGCTATATGTTACCATTATGAACAAGGCTGGTCTTCTATAACAATAAGGAAAGAGTGCTCACATATACATGGAAGTTGAACAGTGCTCTATTCAATGATAACCTGGTCAAGGATGAAAGAAAGAAATTAAAGACTTCTTAGAATTTAATGAAAATAAAGGTACAACATACCCAAACTTATGGGACACAATGAAAGCTCTGCTAAGAGGAAAACTCAGAGCTCTGAGTGCCTGCAGAAAGAAACAGGAGGGAGCATATATCAGCTTGATAGCACACCTAAAAGCTCTAGAATAAAAAGAAGCAAATACACACAGGAGGAGTAGAAGGTAGGAAATAATCAAACTCAGAGCTGAAATCAACCAAGTAGAAACAAAAAGGACCATAGAAAGAATCAATAGAACCAAAAGTTGGTTCTTTGAGAAAATCAACAAGATAGATTAACCCTTAGCCAGAATAACCAGAGGACACAGAGTGTGTGTCCAAATTAAAAAAAAAATCAGAAATGAAAAGGGAGATATAGCTACAGAATCAGAGGAAATTCAAAAAATCATGAGATCCTACTACAAAGTCCTATATTCATCAAAACTTGAAAATCTGGAGGAAATGGACAGTATCCTAGACAGATACCAGGTACCAAAGTTAAATCAGGAACAGATAAACCATTTAAACAACCCCATAACTCCTAAAGAATTAGAAGACATTAAAAGTATCCCAACCAAAAAGAGCCCAGGTCCAGATGGGTTCAGTGCAGAATTCTATCAGACCTTCATAGAAGACCTCATACCAATACTATCCAAGCTATTCCACAAAATTGAAACAGATGGATCACTACCGAATACCTTCTACAAAGCCACAATTACTCTTATACCTAAACCACACAAAGACCCAACAAAGAAAGAGAACTTCAGACCAATTTCCCTTATGAATATCGACGCAAAAATAGTCAATATTTTCTGGCAAAGTGAATCCAAGTGCACATCAAAACAATCATCCACCATGATCAAGTAGGCTTCATCCCAGGCATGCAGGGATGGTTTAATATACGGAAAACCATCAACGTAATCCATTATATAAACAAACTGAAAGATAAAAGCCACATGATCACTTCATTAGATGCTGAGAAAGCATTTGACAAAATTCAACACCCCTTCATGATAAAAGTCCAGGAAAGAATAGGAATTCAAGGCCCATACCTAAACATAGTAAAAGCCATATACAGCGAACCAGTTGCTAACATTAAACTAAATGGAGAAAAACTTGAAGCAATTTCACTAAAATTAGGTACTAGACAAGGCTGTCCACTCTCTCCCTACTTATTCAATATAGTTCTTGAAGTTCTAGCCAGAGCAATCAGACAACAAAAGGAGATCAAAGGGATACAAATTGGAAAAGAAGAAGTCAAAATATCACTATTTGCAGATGACATGATAGTATATTTAAGTGATCCCTAAAGTTCCAGCAGAGAACTACTAAACCTGGTAAACAACTTCAGCAAAGTGGCTGGGTATAAAATTAACTCAAATAAATCAGTAGCCTTCCTCTGCACAAAAGAGAAACAAGCCGAGAAAGAAATTAGGGAAACAGCACCCTTCATAATAGTCCCAAATAATATAAAATACCTCAGTGTGACTTAACCAAGCAAGTAAAAGATCTGTACAATAAGAACTTCAAGTCTCTGAAGAAAGAAATTGAAGAAGACCTCAGAAGATGGAAAGATCTCCCATGCTCATGGATTGGCAGGATTAATGTAGTAAAATGGCCATTTTACCAAAAGCGATCTACAGATTCAATGCAATCCCCATCAAAATACCAATCCAATTCTTCAAAGAGTTAGACAGAACAATTTGCAAATTCATCTGGAATAACAAAAAACCCAGGATAGCTAAAACTATCCTCAACAATAAAAGGACTTCAGGGGGAATCACAATCCCTGAACTCAAGCAGTATTACAGAGCAATAGTGATAAAAACTGCATGGTATTGGTACAGAGACAGACAGATAGACCAACGGAACAGAATTGAAGACCCAGAAATGAACCCACACACCTATGGTCACTTGATTTTTGACAAATGAGCCAAAACCATCCATTGGAAAAAAGATAGCATTTTCAGCAAATGGTGCTGGTTCAACTGGAGGTCAACATGTAGAAGAATGCAGATCGATCCATGCTTATCACCCTGTACAAAGCTTAAGTCCAAGTGGATCAAGGACCTCCACATCAAACCAGATACACTCAAACTAATAGAAGAAAAAGTGGGGAAGCATCTCGAACACATGGGCACTGGAGAAAATTTCCTGAACAAAACACCAATTATTATCAGGGTAATTATTAAGTCAGGAAACAAAAGTAAATAAGTCCTGGATGAAAGTACAAGACTGTCCTAATTTCCAAGGCTGCATTCTTCATGTTATTGAAATCAAATGCATTAAAATATGCCTGACTTTTCACCAGTTTTTACAGTACTTTATTATTAATTTTAATGGTTGCTTCCTAAACATTAAAAAATATTTAAAGTACAAGATACAAGGCAAGACAAAAGAAAAAGGGAAAGGGAATTTGTAATAAGTACTATTTAGATAATTGATTGAAGAAGTAGAAATTGCAACTACATTAAATGTTAATTTTTAAATGTAACTTGGAGGTGAACCTTGACTTTGCAATACACTGACTTTCCAGAAGTGTCTGAGCACTGGCAGAAATGACTAAAATAAACTCCCAAGTGTCTTACAAACTAATAATAGATGGAAAAAGACCCAAAGAGAAAATTTCGGGAGTTCTTACAAGAAAGCAGACTGAAGAATGATTTACTTTTCACTTCTGCCATCTGCTTTCCCCAGTTGTGAAGTAGACTTGGAAAGCAGAGGCCAGGCAGCCCTTGTGTTCAGTTGAGGTTCTGAGAAGCAGGCTTGAGTAGCCACTGCAGAAGGGTAAGGTTTGTAGTTCTTAGAGCACTGAGGATTCTGGGATGGTGAGAAGAATCTGAATTTCTCCACTCATGATTGACCTGCTTCAAAGGCTGGGTAGAGGTAAAAGCTCTGTTACTACATCTGTTGGAAGCATCATTAGTAATTCCTTTGCATTGTTACTACTATCAGCTACAGTTTGTCACAGCAGTAGCAAGCACAACAACATTACCATTACCCCCAACAACAAAATTACCTCTTTAACCTTTTAAAAAGAATGTCTAGGAATGAGGTCCATATAAGTGGCTCAGCAGGACCTAGTCTCTTCTCCACTGACCTTAATGGCATTGCACACTTAGGAGTGCAGGCAGACTGCCCACACAGACAGCCAGAGGCTATAGAGAATAGTAGGTGATAAAGGTTTTCAAGACTTCTAAGACCATGTCTGCACCATGTAGATTACTACAAGCATAGTTGAGCAGAAACTTTTTTGACTGTTGATGACAAATACATTTTATAATATTAATTCCAAAAGCCAATAGAGTCACAACAGACTATGTTGAATGGGTTTGTTTTTCCAGCTCTCCATGCTGTTTAAAATCTCTTAAATTAAAAACTCTGAGATAAAGAACAGAAACATATCATTATAGACAGTACAGAAAGTAGTACAGAAAATTCTACTAATCAAGCCTGGATATTTCACACATGTTTTAAATAGGCAGTTATGGGTATGTGAAAACAATTACATGGAATATCTTGTGAAAAATTTGAAAGTATGATGATAATGTCTCAATAGTGTGTTATGGGGTTGAGAGTATCACAAATAAAACTATAAGTTGAAATTATAGTAACTAGAATGAGATGCTCAGTAGAGAAATTCAGAAGGTTTGAGCTCAGAACAGGAAGAATTAGCATATTTGATGTTAGGCCACTGGTGACTGTCCAGATCAAGGGACGTCTCAGGGACTTCAAATATTATGAAGGGAACCAACGAGCAGGTGATAAGTCTTGCAAGGGAGGATTGGGAAAGAAAGGGACAGTTAACAAACTGGGAAAAGGAGTTTGGAAGAAATAATGACCTGCATAAAATCTTCAGTGCACTCTAAATAGAATAAAATTATTATAACACATACCTAGGCGGGGCAGTGTGGCCACAGCACTGACAGGTTTCTTAATTTGTGATTGCATCATCTCAGTTTGTCTCTTATGGCTCTATTGCTCATTAATAATTTGGATTCCCATAGCTGTATTCTTTTGATGTCTTTACTATAGGAAACAATTGTGGGTATTTATTTTACAGCCGCACTGTATTGAGACTGAAAGTAGAGAGTTTGGAAATTCTCCTCATGTAGGGAGTTTGGAAAATAGCAAGTTCAGTTCTTTAATGCCACACATATTGCAACCATTTTGAAATGGTAATTTTGAGCGAAGGCTGTAATGAATAACGTAAGCTTGTAAATCACATGTCATTTGATGAAAATATATATATATATATTCAGGATACTTTAGGTGAATTCATTTCATTCAATGAAAAATAATTAAGAGGCATCTGGCATCCAACTGTCTGTTTCAGACAAGCTCACTCAGTCTAGTAACATTTCTGCTTTGTGTGTTGGTTGCCCTATTGACTATAAAATCTAATGAGAGCTATTGAAAACTCGCATATGCCCCTAACTTTCTATTAAAGTCATTGTATTAAATCCTTAGAGTGTATAAAAAACTGGAAGCTGCACTATGGTGCCAACTGAAAACCTGTTATTTAAGGGGTTTTAAGATACAATGAGAGATTAATTTGTGTGGTAATCTTGTTCTCCATTAATCATTACTCTTACAGTGTTTCTATAAAGCATTTGTTTTCCTTCTATGTAACATGGTCAAGTATGCTTTAAAATACTTGTGTAGAATTTCTATTAAAATTTAAAAGTCACTACACTTTTAAAAATCATTCAGATTTGTAAATAAAGCTATAACTTTTTATTGATATGTAAACATTTTATGAGCTTTTAAAAATATTTTAGTATTGACGGTTGATGGGGTTTTAATCGAAAATTCATAAAATTTCACCTTAACTTGGAACTCATCACTTATATTGAGTTCTAAGTATCTTATAATGCTTATTGAATGTCAGCTAGCAGAGCAGATGAGAGAGAAACAGTTGATGTAAACAACATGTAGCTGTGGAACCAGAGTGGTGGGCAGCTCAGGAAGTACTTTCTGCAGTCTGTGAGGAACAGATTTCAAACTCCAGCACCCACAAGCAAGACCATCCAGAAAGGTCTGTAACCCCAGCTATGAGGAATCTGACTTCCTCTCTGGCCACCTTAGCGGCCAAATAAACCTTTTCCCTCTAAGTTGCTTTTGGCTGAATTGTTTGACCACAGTAATGTTAAACTTGATTAAAACATAATATCCCTTTTCTCATAGGTCTAAATCAAAATTTTATATGCACCACAAACATGAGTAAATTAATTAGTAAATAAATAAATCTTGCGGGTGGTAATTTAGGAACCACAAAGTGAAGATGTGGTTTTGTGGGTAATTTTACTGGAGAAATATTTATCTGTTGGTCTGAGATAAATTATTAGTTTAAAATTTATATGTAGTTTTTAATGCAAAACATACCATAATATGGTTGACTATAATACTAGTGTAAGGCCAAAACTCTGAACCACATCTGTAAGTCTGTAAATTCAGGCCAAAAACCAGAGTATACTCTCTTAATTTTTAATAATTTTTTGATGGTTAAACTGTGAGGTAAAATTGGCCATGTAAGTAACTTTCCCTGGCATTGTAGTGTTGTTGTGGTTGGTTTTGGAAGTTCCTTCATTCACTTTTAATGTCTGTTCTTTGTATGGAAATGACATAACTGATTTTCAGTGCTCTCTTGGTATTTTGCTGCAGTTGAATGGCTTCAGCCACCTTCTCTCCTAACTCTATATCCCTAAGTTACATATCCGCTTCCAAAATCTACTATCAAGATGGTGTGGATATTACCAGAATCTATGGCTTTTTTCATGGTTTCTAGACATAAGTATTCAGAAATTCTGTAGACTCAAATGATCAAAAATAAAATTGTATCTTCTGAACCATAGTCCTATTCTCAGGGTTTTATCAGAGGTTTATTATCATGCTTTATTCTTCTTATAATCTATATTCCAAAAATATCTTGATTTATATCTTCCTTATTTCTAATGCTACAATTTTTAATTTTAGTCTTTTTCTTACAGGGTTTTATTTTTGTTAAAGGTTTAGCTATGGTTTTCCCTGGTGTTTCTCCTGATACTGTTGAGATTGCATTCTCAACACTAATACAATTCTTTTAATTTTTAATCTTTGAATAATATGAGTATATTTTATTTTGCTTCTTTTGTGTTTGAATGAATATTCTTTCCCTAATTTTCAGATTAATAATTTTTAATTCTTTAAAACTTAGCAAATAAATAGGCAAAACTAAACCTACTTAATAAATATAATGACTATATTGTAACATTACATTATATCTATATAGAGAGAGTCTATTTAAATGTTAAATTAATAAAAAATGTTAAGTTTTTCTGATTTAGAACATAGCCTTCAGTATAAGTCAAATCAAAATAAAAGAGGATAATAGTTTCTTAGCCTCTTGAAGTATGGCAAAATGACTCTGAAATTAATGTGGAATAGTTAATAAAATCACGTTTGTGCCTTAGTGCTCTTCTGCATTCACAAGATTAGCAACTATTTAACCACATACCCAAGAGCTGAGCCTGTCACTACAAACCTTTGCATGACTGTTCACCTTCATGTGTGGAAAAGCTCGCTACAGTTGAAGAAGCATCGCTCTGTGTTTGTTTGCTGGTCTCATGGGAGGTGTCCTAAGCTGGGTGCTCATATCTGGGTTGTAGTTCTCTGTTTAATTTCTTACCAACATAACCTTTTAAAATACATAAACAAACAATAATACCTACCTATACTGTAAATAATCATGTATATCCTCATAACACCTTATTTTTCATCTTCAAAATGATTGTAAGTTATGCCAGGATGTGGTGGTACACATATTTAATTGCAGCACCTAGGAGGCAGAGCAGGTGGATTTCTGCATTCAAGGTTAGCCTGATCTACAGAGTGAGTTCCAGGACAGCCAGGAGTACCAAAAAACAAAACAAAACAACAACAACAAAAAAGACTAAAGACTGTTATGTGTCTGCTGTGTGTGTGTATGTGTGTGTGTGTGTAACTAAGATCAAGTACATTTTCCAATACTGTTTAGAATTTGATAACATATTCTAAGGAAGACTTTATTTTAACTTTTGTGTAATTGGAATTGAACCTTTTAAAAGTATTTATTTATATCCCACTCACTGAGTGTGTGTGTTTTCTGCTTCTGCACCTGTAGTACACTCTCATACTTGACATACTGTAGGTGTAGAGGTAAGAGGACAGCTTCCAGGAGTTGCTTATCTCTGTCTATTATATGAGTTCCGGGGATCAAATTTAGGTTATCAGACTTGTTGTCAAACACTTTTATTTATTGAATCATCGTTCGGGACCAGATTTGACAATTTAAAGATATTTTTCTTTTCATCCATTTTGATTAGAAGCATATACACAGTTCCTGTGCAAAAATAAACATTTAGCTCTTACAAGTGGAAATTAATATTTAATGCATAAAAATTAGCAAGAATTTCTAAAATAATTTAAAATAAAGGTAAAGGTAGGCTAATTTCTTTTGGCACACTGGTATATTTAAGGAATATATCCTTTTGAAATAAACACTTTACAAATTTTGCATTTAAAAATTCACAATTTTATGTGTGATTTGAGAAATATGTCTTGAGGTAATTTAAGTATTTTGGAAATTTCTTTATTAAAATACCAAAAAAGGTATTTAAAATTACTTTGTTTTTTTTTTAAGTACAATGATAATTTTTAAGGAAAGAACAGGATTCTTTTTCTTGCGTGTTGCTTGAGAGCAGCAAATGGACAGTGGTGAAGGTGATGAGATGTTGTTGATTGCTTTTATGTTCTTAAAGACATGGTTTAGGATAACCTCAGAGCGTTTTATAAAGAGAGGGGATTGTGTTGATGTGTCCTGAACAAAATGGTTGGGCTGTACATGTTCAGTTATAACCATGCAAGTTTCATTTGCTTCTTCCGTGCACACAAAACCTTTTAATCAGATCAATATCTTTCATTACAGAAACACCCGCTACATTTCCTGACACTATAAAGGAGAAGGAAACACCAACCCCTGGTGAAGATATTCAGCTAGAAAGTTCAGTTCCCCACACAGATTCCGGAATGGGAGAGGAGCAAGTGGCTAGCATCCTGGATGGGGCAGAGCTAGAGACTGCTGCAGGTCCTGATGCAATGAGTGAACTTTTATCCACTCTGTCATCTGAAGTAAAGAAATCACAGGAAAGCTTAACTGAACATCCCAGTGAAATGCTGAAACCTGCACCATCCATATCTAGCATTAGTCAAACCAAAGGCATTAATGTCAAGGAGATACTAAAGAGTCTTGTGGCTGCCCCGGTTGAGATTGCTGAATGTGGTCCAGAGCCTATTCCATACCCAGACCCAGCACTGAAGAGAGAAGCACATGCTATTCTTCCTATGCAGTTCCATTCCTTTGACAGGTATGTACTGACCTTCTAATACTCAGGGTCATATGCATAGTAAGCTCTGTAAATTTACAAGACAGTAGGAGGGAGGGTCTCAAGAACGCTGCATTTATGAATGTTGATGCTTACAAGGTGTCAAAGCACTAATCTGCAGGATCAAGTCTGGGATGAGGCATGATGTGGTAAGTAGCACATCACACTGGACATAGTGACACAGATTAGAATCATAGAGCATCAGATTAGAATCTACCACTGCAAAGTGATCACACACTGGAGAATCTCTTTTTCTCTTCTGCTTTACTTTTCTCCACATGAAATGGATAGGATAACTCTCTTCAAAATGAATTCTGATCCTCAAATTCTATTATACTATTATAAGATATTGTAATAATTATTAAACATTAAGTCACTTCCTTTAAGTAGCCACAATTAATTTTAATTCTAAAGTGATCTTTATTGAAAAATACAAAAAAAAGATTTGTATTTTTGGTTGTAAAAAAAGATTGAAATTCTGTCATCAGTATAAAAGGTTTAGATATTTGAAAATAAGTTTTCCTGAAAGTCATTTCTGACTCAACTTAGAACCTGGCCAATGTATCTATATTTATATGTAAAATCATTCAAAAAATTGAAAGCAGCTGATTTCTTTTTTAATCCATTTTATATGCAATTAAAGTAGCTGAAAGAATCAAAATAAAATGATAGACATATAAAGAATTAATTGCATTTTAATATATCTTACAATTTGAATCAAGTGTAGCCTCAGAAAAATACTACAGGCATTCACTAATTACCAACAAGATTGCTCGAGTATTGGTTTTGCTAAATAGTTTAAATTATGTTTGTATGTTGATATGTAAACCTAAGAAGGTATAGGTTTACATATGGACTACTTGTTATTGATATTTAAAACATACCTTCGGGGCTGGGGATTTAGCTTAGTGGTAGAGCGCTTGCCTGGCAAGCGCAAGATCCTGGATTCAGTCCTCACCTCTGAGGAAAAAACAAAAACCAAAAAAAACAAAAAAACAAAAAAAAAACAAAAAAAAAACAAAAAACATATCTTCATATCAAAAATTTGTGTGTGAGAGATATTATTGATAAGCAAGTACTGTCAACTTTAGTGATAAAGATTTAATTTAGGAATGAGTGTTCTTAAGCTAAAATATTAAGATTAATATATAGGCAAAGAAAAAGTATTATTAAGGTATTACTGAATAGTTAAGTGATGTAACTTTCACAAATAGTCATATAAAATGAGTACTAAAAGTTTCTAAGAAGAAATTAGGCTCATTATAAGACTATGAAATGTAGAAAATGCTTTTATGTTCTGAGAAGTCTTGATTAAATAGTTTTTAATTCTGTTTTCTCATTTTTATTCAAATGGTGATTGTTCCTTCTGGATTTCATCTTATATCTCTATTTCACATGTCCAATTTATGTTTATAGGATATGAGTGTGTTTATGCCTGTGACTTTGTATCAACCTATGCCTTTCTCTGTGTGCACATAAGATTATTACTGTCTATATATAAAATAACACAAATTAATAAGCTAATTGAAGTTGTCTAGTTTAATTTTAAATTATATCTTTACACTTTTGTCAAAATACAAACGAATGAATTCAAGTAATTATGGAGATTTGCAGAAGAGATTTCAGGATAATTAAGCAAAATATTTTTATGTTGATATGGATTTTTATTCAGATTTTTTTATTAAAACTTACAAATGTCACCTTAATGACCACTATTCTTAGCTACATGGCATTTATACTTTTCAGAATGTTATTTTGAAACACTAGGACTTTTCCTGTGTTCTGGTAGCATTTGTGCAAAGTGCAGTAGGAGCGAAATCATTATTCTAGATTGTTAACTAGTTAGAACGCAATGGAAAAGCACAAAGCATGTTTTTCATGTTTTTATTCTTTTGAGGAAGAGTCTCGGTGTAGTTAATATATGCAGTAGCTCAAGTCCTAGCAAATGTAAATGATGAGGTGATATTGATGAAAGGAGGGGATTGAGGTCTCAGGGGCACTGATGACGGATTGAACAGAAGCGGCCTTGCGCTACGCGTAACTCAAGTCTGTCGTCTTCACTACTCAAAGCCATAATGGGAGGTGGCAGTCTGAAATGAGTTGCCACGGCGAGGAGTATTATTTTTGAAATGCTTTCACACAAATCACTAGGCCCTGCATACAACTTAGTTTCATGCTTTAATGTCATCAGGAGGCACAAATTGGTGTGTCTAATTGTTTGCCACCTGCCAGCAAAATGAGCTGCCAGCCAGCCAGACGGGTTTGATTGTCTGTCAGCCACTCAATAGATTGAGAGTGACAACATCAAAAATTTAACTTCAAACTCTGAAGCTTTGAGCAGCTTTGCAGAGACATCATCCCCACAAGAACTCCTGGACTGCTACATTTTCAGTTCTATTTCCAGTATAGTGCTAACATTTACCTTGTCTGTCCTAAGGTAGCTAGCTATAATTGCATAATGAGGTATATAAACATATTTCTGAAACACTAAAGTCTGAAGTACAAGTTATGACAAATCTTTTAACAATAGATTGTATTCCTTGAAAAATGGGATCCAAGATGACAGCCGAAAGTTCAGAAAGCTCCCAGTGACAAACAGAATTACCCAAGGCTTCTTCTATATATAAACTATTTGGGTTTACTTTTAGTCAACAAAACTGTAAACTGGGTTGCTCAGCTCTTTAACTACTACTATGTAATTGTACTGGAAATCACAATCAAGTGCTTAGAGGTCTGTTGCAGTCGGTGCAGCAATGCGTTTCTTAGGCTTACTTTAGACTGTAAGTTTGAAAATGACTTGCATAAACAGTTGTAGAGACTGACGTTTGCTTCGCTCATCTACACTTGTCTCTTCCCACTTAGGATGGAATGGTGGAGAATTTTGTTCTTTTAAAGTTTATAATTTTTAATATGTAAATAGCAACATCAAATTTTAGAAATGTGTAGGTCTAATAAAACAAACTTATTCTTGGAATTTAATATTTCCTTAAATTGTTTATGGTATTCTTTATATGGATGTTTTTATCTACATGTACAGTAAGTGCTGGTTCCTTTTATTTTCTCGTTGTATCAGTGAAGATTTAAAAACTTGTCTTTGATTGCACTCAATTACCAAAAGGTATATTTCTCAAACCACCTTTCACTAGGCACAGTGTGTATAGAGATTGCACAAAATTTTTACTATTGAATGAAAATGTTATGATGATTTTGTTTCTAACAGCCATCTGGAAATCAGAATAGCAAGTTACTAAATTCTCAAGCAAACAACACTGCATCTTTGGTAGAGTTACTGGTAGGCCATGGTTTGTTAATAGTTCTCAGTACTGCTCCACTGTCAGCTGTTATCCAAATCCGCAGTAAGGCTTTGGCCCCACCTACCTTCTTTAGTAGCTGAAATTAAACTCTGCATTATACACATTTCTCTTGGGAGGATAATAAATGAAAAAAACTTTGGTTGCTGATACATTTTTATTGCTACTCTTCTTTCAGAAATTGTTATAAATTTAGGCTATTATAGAAAGCTTGCAATTGTATGGCTTCCTTGACTAACAGAAGTCAAATCAGTTGATAATATATATATCTTGTTTTACAAAAATGTTTAGAGTTCAAATCAATATAGTCAAGCAAACTAATAATATATTTTTCCTCACTTTTTAATATTTTTGCCTCCAACTTGTTTTCTTTTCTAAAGACATAAACATCCCTGAAATAAATCTGTGGCTAAAATAAGTAAGGCCAAATAAACACTTTATTTAAAATTTTCTATTTTGAACAGAGTATAAGCTTAGTGATGCACTGTATTCTCACTTCGTTAGGTTTGTAACATTGGCTTTAATGCTCAAAAGAAAAATACAAACCATATATCTAATAAAGAAATGTTCACAAGTAGATCTTCCTTCTTTAAGCACAGAACTAAGATTGTTTTTAAAAAGTATAATTATTGTGCTGGTGTTGTGTTTCTGCTTCTTTGTTGCAGGGTCTATTTTGATTATATCATTTGAAAGACAAAAATAAATATTTTGAAAATGAATTCTAAACCTGCCAGCTTTTACTAGTCCAATTTTCCATTGTAATTTCTCATTTGATCCTGCCTGGAGTGGACTGGGTGTGATGGATTTGACTGTGTAGCTGGACTCTGTGTTCCCTTGGTCTTTCCTGGTGTCTACAGAGAGTTTAAGTGAATTAAATGATGAATCTCTTTTCAATGGTGCATTGACAAACTACAACATGTACATTTTACTGGTAGTCTCCAGTACTTTATCAAGTATATAAGCATAGTAGATAAAGTATTCCATCAATAGCGTAGTGCTATCTTATGAAATTCAGTAAAGAGTTACAATTCCTGAACCATTTAGCACATTTTTTTACATGTAGTTTCTGTTTTTTACACAAGCCTTTTTGGACAAAGTGTGATTGTCTGGGAATGAATAATCCTGGCTACTACATGAACTCCATACAATCTGTTCTTCCTGTTCCTTCCCACTGTCCTCTCCATGTCCTGGGTCTCCACTATAGTCAAATCTCTGCATATTTATGCCAGAGACGTTTTCCCATTTTATTAATTTTCTTTGACAGTTTCATAGATTTGTTGAATCCATTCTGATTATTCTCACAGCCTGCCCTCCTTCCCCTCCCATCCCTGTCAACCACTCTCTCTTTACCAGTCCCTCTCCCAGATCCATGACTTTGGATTTTGTTTTATGGCCTATTAATTCAAGCAGACCATCTGTGAGGGCCCTGGAACTATCTGCTGGAGCCTGGTAGGCTCCCAGTGTATAGACACCCGAAGGCTGTGATTCCCCTGCTCCTCGAGTCTGACCATGGCACATAATCACGCAGTGCAGAGTAGCCCTCTGGCCCCAGCCTCCGCCGGTGCACTGTTCATGATCCCATTTCATGCACTCATTATTCTTGCTGAGAATTTGTGATTGCAATGGCTTTATCACAGCCTTTCCGCCCATCTCCTGCATCTGTGTTTGTCTCTACCCCATCGTCTCCATTTCCCCTGAACCTTGAAGTGGGAGGTGTCCATGTATTTAGAGCTCAGTGCTCCTCTGTCATTTATTCTTAGCACCCTGTACATCCATGAATCTCTGTTTCTTCTCAGTCACTGGAAAGTCTTCTCTGCTTAAAGCTGAGAGGAGTATTTGGTTGCATACAAACCTAAATATTTAAATGGCGCTTGGACATTGTTCCAACTTAGCTAAATGGCTGCATTCCATTCTCTTCTAGGGCCTGTTACTTCCTATGGGTCTTTAATAGGTTTTATAGTACCAGGCATAGATCCCCTTGTGTGGAGAGGACATCAGATTTACTTAGATAGAAATTATTTATCCTTATAGCAGCAATGCTATTATTTCACTAGTGAGCACATCTTGCCTGGTTGGCTCACCTCATGGTTTGTAGAGTTAACAAGCAGGCGAGACCATGAATATGTTTTCTCACCCAGCAATTTGGATAGCACTTAACCAGTACTGTAAAAGGTAGCCAGCAAAGAGGAAACTTCTAGTTCAGTTCCAGCTTGGTTTTTCTCCACCATGCAGCCAGTGTAGGTGATATATTATGTGATGAGGGTCTTATAATCCAGTTCTTATAAGCACCTGTGAGGAATGGCAAAAGCCTATATGGGTTTCTAAATCTTATCTTACAGAGCAACCCACTGAGCTCTCAACACTCACCGGCTTTTCTACTTAAAGGTCTAGTATGTACCACAATCTTTCCCAAAACACTGTCAGGTCTATGCCAGTAATACCCCACGATCCTGGTACCAGCTTTTATCTTTATGTTCTATTGCTGTGAAGAGACATAATCACTACAGCAACTCTTATCTCCCAACAAACAGCATGGTCAGGACTGTCCTATCAAACTCCTGGTATCACCTTGTCTTAGTTAGGGTTTCTATTGCTACCATGACAAAAAAATGCATTTTAGAGAGGAAAGTGTTTAATGGGGTTTCACTTCGATATCACAGTTCATCATCGAAGAAAGTCAAGACAGGATAGTCAAGCAGAGTAGGAACCTGGGTGCAAGAGCTGATGTAGAGGCCATGGACGGGTTCTGCTTACTACTCATGGATTAATCATCCTGCTTTCTGATAGAACCCAGCTCCATTTGCCCAAGGGTTGGCCCTCCTACAGTGGACCAACCCACCCACATCAATCACTAATTAAGAAAATGCCCCACAGGCTTGCCCATTGATAGCCATTGATATCTTAGGGAGGCATCTTCTCAATTGAGGCTTCCTCTCTGATGATTTCTGCTTGTGTCAAGTTGGCATAAAACTAGCTAGGACACTCCCATTCAGTCAGATGCCTTTTCATTTGATTGACTGTTTCATTCGTTGTACAGTAGGTTTTTAGTTTCATTGGGTCTCATTTATTGAGTCATTTTTATACCAATAGTTCTACCAATCCATAAACAGAAGGGATCTTTCTTCTAGTGTCTTCCTCAATTTCTTTCTTCAGAGATTTAAAGTTATTATTGGAGAAAACCTTCAAGTCCTTACGTAGTCTTACTCTTAGGTGGTGGTGTTGGCTATTGTGAAATGGAATTGTTTCCCCTGATTTTTTTTCTCAGCATCTTTACTATTGGTATACAGAATGAACATTGATTTCTGTGTGTTAATTTTGTTTCCTCATACTTGTTGAAAATGTTATTTAGTTCTAAGAGTGGTCTGGATAAATCTATATGGTCTCATATATAGAATTATATCAACAGCAAGCAAGATTTCTCTTAATCCTTCTCCTATTTGTATCTCTTCTCTTGTTTTCTCCTGTTTTACTGCTCTAACCAAGACTTTGTTATTTTGAAGCTGAGTCGGGTCTTTGCATAAGCTGGTCACTTTCTGCAGAGCGAGATATAACTGAGATTGTTAAGAGGTCCTGATAAAGGCAGGGGGTGGGTCTTGGGTTTCCAATGGGGAAAATAAAGGAAGAAGGCCCTAACTAGAAGTTAAGTTCATCATGGTGTACAATATTAAGAAACAAGAACAAAAAGCAAAACAGAGACCTACATGGCCTAGAGAGGAGAAATGATATATGTTTCTGGAGAAAGAAAGCAGGTGGCAGTCTCCAAAGAAGTGAGAAAGGTATTGCTGAGGGCAAGGTTGACAACATCCTAGGAAAAGTGGGAATGATATTAGGAGAGCTCCCTATCCAGCTTTGGGGTTGGAACAGGACTATGGTGATCTTAGTCATAAGAATTTTCAACTTTGTGATCCTAGGCAAACAATTTGATCATATTATCTAAAACAATTGTCTTCAAATATTTGTAAAGTTATTGATGAATTCAAATATCTATAAAATCAGTCAAACTTGCCTTTTTGTTTAAAAAAGTTGAACCCTTGCCACATAGTCATCCAAGCCATTTGAGCATACCTCCCATTGCAAGCTAGTTGCTAAGTACTGCATAGCTTTCTTGGGGCTGCTCGTCCTAACGTGATGTTTTCACATACATGGACACTATATTATTACACATCTTTAGATGTTTTAAAAGTTACTGCATCATATATATATATATATATATATATATATATATATATATCTTTGTCTTTTCAAGTTTCATAAGACCGTTTTCTTTTTGTTCTATTGTAAGTGTTCCTTTAACATATATTCTTTTTGTTACTGCTGAAATGCAAAGCCTCAAACTCCTTGTAGGTTTTTCACTTGTGTGGACAAGGGCAGAATGTCACAGGATAATAGCTTCTTTCAGGTTACATCAGACCCGGACTGCATCAGCACTTTCAAAGGCTGCATGGTTGTATCAGTAGCCTAAAGTGCAGTGATGATCTGTAATATGCAGTGTTGTGCCAGGCACTTTTGACAGGAGTTTTATGGAGTGCAAACGTCTGGAAATGTCATTGTAGTGGTGAAGAGAAATGAGTTGATAGAGACATGCCCTATCCCACACAGCTAGCAGTTGTCAGGTGTAGACCTCTAATCCAGGTTGGGATATTAGAGGATGTGCTCTCAGCTCTGTGTTTACCTAACCCAGTGGGATACTGGCTGGCTTCAAAATGCTGCAGTTGTTTGAGATTTTTGCGTGTTGTTTATCACAGAATTGTCATACTTAATTTTTATAATATTTCTTGTAGGTTCTGCACAGAATAAGATATTATGGATAAATGCTCCTAGATGCTACATAGAGTTTGTTACATGAAAGTTTGCCCATAATTAATAATGATGACAATGTGTTAGTCAAAAATCTGTGATGCTATTTCTCCTGCCATTTACAGCATTGCCAACCAACTCTGTGTGTGTGTGTGTGTGTGTGTGTGTGTGTGTGTGTGTGTGTGTGTGTGTGTGTGTGTTTTAGATGTTGATGTCAGTTATCTTCCTCAGTTGTTCTAGACTGGATTTTCTGAGACAAGGTTTGTCACTGGTCTTGAGCTCACTGATTTGCTTAAACTGGCTGTCTAGCAAACCCCAGGAATCCTCCTACCTCTGCCTCCCCAGTGCCCAGTGTTGGGCTTACTGCCTTGTTGAGTCAGGCATTGTACACAGCTGCAGTGGACCCCAGCTCACATCTTCCTGCTAGCACAGCAAATGCTTTATCAACTAAACCCAAGTTTCTTTATCATCAAAAAAATTTAAAGAAGCAGAAGAACATGAAATAATTTTACTAATTATTTTCAATTTAAGAATTGATAGGGGGCTGGAGAGATGGCTCAGTGGTTAGGAGCCCTGACTGCTCTTCCAGAGGTCCTGAGTTCAGTTCCCAGCAACTACATGGTGGCTCACAACCATCTGTAAAGAGATCTGATGCCCTCTTCTGGTGTATCTGAAGACAGCTACAGTGTACTTATATATAATAAATGAATAAATCTTAAAAAAAAAAAGAATTGATAGAATGCCAATAAAATAGCATGCTTTATATTATTCTTAATTCTAGAGAAAATTTTTGATGTAAACCAAATGTATTAGTATTTTCTCTCTTTTTCTTACCTTTATATTTTGAGAACTAGATATTTTAGATCTACTAGGTAGGAAGTTTCTTGTTAGAGAGTGATAATAGTTATTGATGAAGGAACTAAGAATCCAAGCTCTTCATTCCCTTGGTGTATCTTGCTATCTCACTTCATTTTTCAGCATCATATTTTTTACTTTGGCTGTTAATATTTATTTGTGTGTAGATAGATAGATAGATAGATAGATAGATAGATAGATAGATAGATAGATAGATAATTTTATGACAAATTTTAGCTTGCACCCACTTCCTGGAGATCTGAGGACTTTGGGGAGTCAGTTCTTTCCTTTCACCTCCTGGAGAGAGGGTCTTGTTTATGTTGCATAGCACATGACCTTCTGGGTGATTCTTCTGTCTTGACCTGCCATCTTGTCTCACAAGAGCTCAAAGTAGAGATGTTTGCCACCACCATCTGGCTTCTTTACTTGGGTTCCAGGGCTCATGTCCTCCAGCATATGAGGCAGACACTTTAGCCTAATAAACCATTGGTAGTCCAATTTTATGGCCTTTCTACATGTATGACAGCCTTTGTTTCTCTGATATGTGGTTATTTTTCATTTGTCATCTTAAAAGATTTACAAATCCCAGATTCTACACTAGTGTTTACCAAATATTTTCACATCAGACACTTCCTAGTCTTTGTTGAAATTCTGCATGTCTTTGATCAGTGAAGTTGAGTTTGCAAGTTAACAGTGTGGAGTGTCAGAGAA
Organism: Rattus norvegicus; assembly: GCF_021556685.1. Classification (NCBI taxonomy): domain Eukaryota; kingdom Metazoa; phylum Chordata; class Mammalia; order Rodentia; family Muridae; genus Rattus; species Rattus norvegicus. Next base: position 141,374,104 of record NC_141535.1, on the reverse strand, counting down.
GGAAAGCAAAGACTGAGGGAGCTGAGCTGAGCTCCATGTTGCCTTTGTGTATCTGGTGTTCCACCATGGGGACAGGCTGAACCTAAAGTTTTCGTATTGTTTTCTCCCTTTCTTGGCAGGAGTGTGGTGGTGCCTGTAAAGAAGCCACCTCCAGGTAGTCTAGCTGTCACCACTGTGGGAGCCACTGCTGCAGGAAGTGGGCTGCCAACAGGCAGTACCTCAAGTATATTTGCTGCCCCTGGAGCTACACCAAAAAGTATGATTAACACGACAGGTATCGTCCTTATAGACTTTTGTGAAGCTTCATCCTTTTTTCTCTGTTTGCTGTATCTTCATTTTCCCATTTGATTTTAACAACCAAAAAGCCCAGATCATTTATGGTTAGTTTAGTCTTTAATGTGCTGTACCCTGTATGACAAGTTCTAAGAATTTGTCGCTGGCTCTAGGAAACAGCCACAGTGGTTGTCTCAAGAGCAGTACTGGTTTTTGTTTTGAGCTGTCTCAAAACACCATATTCTACTTTCAGGGTAAATCAAATGATTGGAATACATTTGGGGAACAACGGTGATATAGATACTGGAGAGTGACAGTGAACATGTGCTAGAATACTGATTTTTCTGACTGAACCCTAAGACGTAGCCATTGCTAAGTCCTTCAAGGAAAAGCAAAATTCCCTAAGCACCTTGATGATTGCAAGAACCTCAAGTTTATTAAAAGAGCATATAAATGACTATTACCTCACACTGAATTAATTTGATAATTATAACCTAAGAATATAAATTAATTCATTGTCCAGCTATTTTCTGATTCTAGAAACCACAAATTTCAAATCACTATAAAAATTTAAAGCCTGACTAAAATCTATCTGTCTTGTCTGTCTCTGCCGCTCTGTCTCCTCGTCCTCTCTTTCTCCCACTGTCTCTGTCTCTATCTCCTCTGTCTCCTCTCTCTGTCTCTCTGTCTCTGTCTCTCTGTCTCTCTGTCTCTGTCTCTCTGTCTCTCTGTCTCTGTCTCTCTGTCTCTGTCTCTGTCTCTCTGTCTCTGTCTCTCTCTGTCTCTGTCTCTCTCTCTGTCTCTGTCTCTCTGTCTCTGTCTCTATCTCCTCTGTCTCCTCTCTCTGTCTCTGTCTCTCTGTCTCTGTCTCTCTCTGTCTCTCTGTCTCTGTCTCTGTCTCTGTCTCTCTGTCTCTGTCTCTCTGTCTCTGTCTCTCTGTCTCTCTGTCTCTGTCTCTGTCTCTCTGTCTCTGTCTCTCTCTGTCTCTCTGTCTCTGTCTCTGTCTCTCTGTCTCTGTCTCTCTGTCTCTGTCTCTCTGTCTCTGTCTCTGTCTCTCTGTCTCTGTCTCTGTTTCTCTGTCTCTGTCTCTCTGTCTCTGTCTCTGTCCCTCTCATTTACAGAAATGTTCCTGTTGATTATTAGCTAAATCAATCCTTACCCAGATCTTTGTGATTCCATTTTAGGTCTTTATACAACGCAAGATGACCCTGACTTTTCTTCCCTGACTATAGTAGTCTTCTGTTCTCCAAACTGTATAGCCTTGAACGTCTCCACTTATTGTCATTATTAGATTCTTCCCATTTCTATTGATTTTTATAGCTCGTTTTTGTGCTTTCTGTATCTATCTTGTTTATCATGCCACCTGAGTCTGACATATGAACCACACATTTATGGGGTGTAGTAAGTAGAACACTCTCTTAAGCATGTGTACTTGTCTCAGTCAATGGGCAGCATTATGGCATTGTAAACTTTGTACAGTTTTTTTCAGTTTTAAAAATAATAAAGTATAGTAGAATCTATACTTAGTGATATCTAGTAAAGTCCTCATTTTTTCTTATGACTGCAGTGAAATGAAAAGATTAAATTAATTTTTGTCTTTGTATAAGGCATTATACTTAAGCTTCTATTTTAAAAATTAGTATTTGATGTGTAATGGTATAAGCTTTTTGATAGTACAGACTATATACTACTTAAAAATAAAACTTTCTCTTTGATACTTGATCATATATAAATAGACGTGTGAGCTGTGGTTACTGTTTAGATGTTGGCACATGGCTCTGTATAGCTGTCACAATAGACATCTAATGAGCAGCTCGCTCACTTTGTTGGAGATAGAACAAGGTCTAATACTTAGGAACACTGGCGGTCCCTCAGCTCCACAGCTCTCCAATGTACTCACATGTTACAGAGAAATCATTTTCACATCATTGGGGAGAACTCATTGTTTTAAAATCAAGTATGGTTGAACTCATGATAAGCCTTCTGAAGCAATCATTTCATCAAAGTCAGAATTTAATGCTGCAAAATGATAAAATTATGCTCCCAGAGCTCTGTAAATTATGCCTTAGATCATGAGGTCTAAGAATATTACAGCAAAGCAATAAAGGGGGTAAATTTTTCATATTTAAATTTACATTGTTTTATCAGCCTCACTTAATGTAGAATTTTTTCATGTGTTGATTTCTTTTATTTATACCCATTTGCACTATGTATTTTTGATAGATTAATATAAGTAAGTCAACTGGATTTTAATGTAATATACATGGAATTTATTAGTATGCTAATGATCAAATAATTTTAATTGTCAAATTCTTGTTGGAAATTTTGATATGTTTTTTAAAAATCAAATAGAAATGAAATAATTATATCGCTAAATAAATTTATATTTAAAACTAAAATTATTATCTTGGGTACAGGTGCTGTGGATTCAGGGTCCTCCTCCTCTTCCTCCTCTTCTAGTTTTGTTAATGGTGCTACCAGCAAAAATCTTCCAGCTGTACAAACCGTAGCCCCAATGCCAGAAGACTCAGCTGAGAACATGAGGTATGAATAGTGATTTGTTTCCTTTATTGTCTCTCTTTAAAACATGGTGAAATATTCGGTGGTAGGGTCACATGAGATAAATATTCTTGGAAATATCAGTTAGCTACATGCTCTTAATATCTTCATAACTCTGCCTAACAATGGCTCTTGGGGAAGTTACTAAAAGCCAATGTTCTATCTACAAATGCAAATTGGGGGTCTCAATTAATACTGCTTACAGAGCTTTTAATTCTTTGTTGTCCAGTACATACTAACACTCCAGCTATTGTTCAGATGTGTAAAGACAGCATGGTAGGAATCAATCATCTCTGATTAAAAACTGTTTAAACCAGGAACTTTGAAAATAAACCTGTGTAATTTTATGTGATCTGTACTATTGGACCTTGAATACTGAAGACAATATTTTGTTTATTGTTGTGAGTGGTGACTGGCAGAATGGACTGCCTGCCCCTCATTAGAAAGTTTATAGATTAGAATTTTCCAGTTTTTATCCATTCCAAATAATGCTGTTGTGTAAGTGATATCATGGGCATCTATTATTGTCTGGGTGCATGATGTGCTACTGTGCATATCTGTAAATGATTGCTGCCCAGCCTTTGCTTCTACTGTGAAAATACACTATGCCAAGTTATATGAGTTTACTGACTTGGTGGCTGAAAATAGAATTCCATTTCATTCTAACTTGGGCCATTTTTGCAACTTTTTGTACCAGTATTATTAGCAATATGGCCTGTCTTCACCAATAGACGATATGTATTTGGAGATTTTCACTTTATCAGTTTTTTCTTTCTTTTTCTTTTTTCTTTTTCTATTTTTGGGGGGGGGTGTTGTTTTGTTTTATTTTGGGCTTCATTGCCTTTTGTGTTGTAAAAGTCCTTTTTCCAGATCTTTCTTTCTTCTCTTAAAAACTTTTTTTTAAGTTTTTAAAGTTAATATGTTATTATTGGCTCTGTCATTAAGCATGAACCTTTTGATTGAATGTTGTATATTTTTTAAATACTTTATATACTGATGCAGAACCATGGGTCCATGTCTATTGAGGTGCATAATTGACTAGAATGGCTTTTGTGACAAGTGTATAAGAAGAACAGGGGTAGGAAGACAGCCAGCCCTCATTTGAAAACCTCTTTACACCATAATCTTCCACATCTGTCATAATCCACATCCCTATACTCTTGACTTGAGGTTCACAATCAGTTCTGCTCTGTCCGTACACCTACTAAACTGACAAAATGAGCTTCAGGTCTAATAATGACTGTAAGGGCTTGAGGAATTTCTTTGCCCGTTTCTCATGAGAGAGGTAGAATTGTTCTCAGTGTATCATTCTTTTAGAACTTTTGAATCATGGGTCAGAAATCCCTGTTAAAAGCAAATTTTGTATTACACAGAAAAGAGTCTTCCTCAGAAACTGTTTCTGCAGCAGCTTGGGCCTGTGCTTCTCTTTCACTGTTTTTATTTCCAAACCGTGAACATCATACAATCCTCTTAAAATTTAGTGTTTCTTAACTAATAGTTCTTAGCAGTGAGACTCATTTGTATAATATATAATTCTTAATATGTTTCTGATTGTATTCATTTTTTTCTTAGATTTTTTAACTGTCCAGTAATTGCCCTCCTCCTGGTCCGCCCTTCCACAGTTCCTCATCTCACTCCTCCTCCCCCTGTCTCCAAGAGGATGTCCTCTCCCCTCCCTTCTGCCAGGCTTCCCACTCCCTGGGGCCTCAAGACTTTAGAGGGTTAAACACTTCTCCCACTGAGGCCAGACCTGGCAGTCCTCTGCTGTATTGTGTTGGGGACCTCATACCAGCTAGTGTATGCTGCTTGGTTGGTGGCTCATTATCTGAGAGGTCTCAGAGACTGCTGATCTTCCAATGGGGTTGCCCTCCTCCTCAGCTTCTTCCAGCCTTTCCTTAATTCAACCACTGGGGTCCCTTATTTCAGTCCATTGGTTGGATGTAAGTATCTACCTCTGTCTCAGTTAGCTGCTTGTTGGGCCTCAGAGGGTAGTCATGCTAGGCTCCTGTCTGTAAGCACAACACAGCATCAGTAATAGTGGCAGGCCTTGGAGCCCCCCCCCCCCCTTGAGATGAATCCTAAGTTAATCACTGGACCTCCTTTCCCTCAGTCTTTTCTCCATTTTTGTCCCTACAATTCTTTCTCAAGTTAGCTTTCATTTCAACTTTATTGAGATTACTCGTTTATATTGCTGAAACTCAATAAAAGTGACTAGAATGTACATTTTAATGAGTTTTTCTAGTATATATTTTGGTAAAACCACATTGCAAGTTAAGAAGATAGAACATGTATTTGTTACTTCAGAAATTTTCAAATTCCTGTGCATAATTTACCCATCACTGCCAGCAGCATGTGCTTTCCAGCTTTTTTTTGAGATTTTACTTCAAGTGTAAAAGGATGGGATCATACAATGTGTACTGATTTTTGTTCTGCCTTCTTTTTTCACTTGGCTTATTGATTTGTTGATTATCTCTTTCTTTATTACTGTTCTATTCTTATCATCAAGTATTATTCCATTTTGTGACTCACGAGTGTTATCTGTTTGCTCCTTTAAAGACATTGGAGTTATTCCAATTGGTATATTATAAATAAAGATTTAGGAATGACTAAGTCTTAGGCTTCCCAACACATTTCTTTTCTGTTCAATAAACAACTAAGAATAAAATTGCTGGATGGATATTAAGTGTTTAAGGTCATGAGAAAATTCTAAGCCACTTTGCAAAGTGGCTGTCATTGCACTCTGGGGCAATGCATAGAGCGTCCTATGCGTGGCGTTTGTCAGTGCTTGCTGTTGTCACACGAGTATTTATAATAGTGGGATAACGCTGTTGTCACACGAGTATTTATAATAGTGGGATAACGCTGTTGTCACACGAGTATTTATAATAGTGGGATAACTATATCTCATTTGTTTCCAGTGCTCCTTAGTGGCTTTGTCTGTGTTTATGGGTCATGGAACTCCTGTCTTAAAAAGGTTTTCTTATACTGTGTAGGTGTTATCAGTCCACTCTGGTACTTGTCCTTGGTTAGCTACATTCTTACCGTGGTCTCACTCTCTAGACTGATAAGAGCAAGAACTTCCTCATATCCATGATTTCATTGTCTCACATAATCATCTCTCACGGTTTATGATTTCTATAATAGCTAAATTATCTTTATTAATCACTAAAATCTCGTGTTCTCCATTTTTTTCCTGTAATTTCCCAGTTGGTGGCTAGGTCCCGATCTGTTCCAGGCAGTTTTAGGTAAACAGCTGGGTAAATATTGAGGATTGCTCTTAAGTATATTAGTTCAATTTTTTTGTTTCTGTAAACAAACAAAATTGGTGATATATTTCATTATAGCCATAATTGATCCTTTAGGTTTGTGGACCATTAGTATTTACTACTGACTATTTCTGTTCATCATCAGTGCTGTTTGTCAGACGCTCCGATCTTACAGTTTTTATTGTAACATCTTGTACTTTTATGTGCCTTTAAAATATCTTCCATGTCTTTGATGTCTTCTGAGGTAGGATTTGTCTTTGATACTCCTTTCAGAATTTGTGAATTACAAGGCAAACAGACAGAGCCCAGCTAGGCTGAACCACTCGATGGAATTCCATTATATAGAGTTACAGCAAATGAAAGTAAATTATACAAGTAGAGGGCAAAGCAGCGACTCCTTTGCCAGTCATGGTAGGTGCCACTAAAATAGGAAGGACATTTGCTTTTGCATTTGTCACATGTACATAAGCAATTGAGTTTTGTCTATTGATTGTATAATAATTTATTTAAAATAATTTAATTTTTATTAATTATAATAAATTATTTAGAATTTTAAAATATTACCTAGTTGATCTATACTTTCTCTAGATTTCTTGTTGTTTTTCAGGATTACACCATTGGCAATTTTAGTGCTAGTAAAATGTGAAGGAGCCATAGCAAATGGCTAACGGTATAGGGTAATATCAAAGGACCAAATGATATTTATCTTTCCAGAAAAGTAATTCAGGTTTGTTTTTTGTTTGTTTTGTTTTGTTTTGTTTTGTTTTGTTTTGTTTTGTTTTTGACAACCAATGGAGATACACCTAATAGTGAGTGACCTTGATTCAGTAAAGATTGCAGCTCTTTTTATGGCCCAATGCTACTGTACAGTTAATTACTCTCTTCAAACCTCTGAACATTAGTAAAGAACTTTTGCTCAATGTCTCGGTCACTCAGATAACTCTTCAGAACATGTCTTTGAGAGAGGAGTGATAGAACGCACATCCACTTTCTTAGGATTCTTTTGTCATTCAGAGTCAGGATCCAGTGTTTGCTTTTTACTTTAGATTTTACATTCATGGATTTTAAAAGGATGCGATCAAACAATGTGTACTAGTTTTTGTCAGCCTTTTTTTCCACTTGAATTATTGATATATTGATTCACCCAGCTCTTTCCTTATGACTGTTCTATTTTTGTTTAGTGCCAAATCATATTTCATTTTGTGCCATTACCAAGCATGACTTGGTTAGGTTTTGTCCAGTTCTTTTACTTTTTTTCTCAAAACTGTCGTCTCACAAAGGACAAGGATCTAAGTTAGTTTTTTCTAACTAGTTGGTCATCCCACATTTGAAAGAGAGTTGTCAAAAATCACTTAGTTTTGAAAAACCAAACAACAACCAAAACCTACTGATTTCAGTTGAATTATATCCATTCATTCGATCTTTTATCATGAAAGATATATGAATATAATTCTCCAGGTATAACAAATTAGCATAGTTTGAACTTACTAGCTCACCATTTGAAGCCAGTGCAGCTCCTCCCTTGGTTTTGTTTTTCTTTTTTAAAACTTTTATTATTTTTTAATTTTAATTTTATTTTTATTTTAAATTAATCATCCCATTTGTTTGTTTTTCAGATGATCTCCCATTTCCCAGTTGCCCTTCCACAAACCCCCATCCCACATCCACTCTTTCTTCCCTTCCCCTTTGCCTCTGTGAAGGTATTACCCAACCCAGCCACCCTCTCTGGCCCCACTGCTCTAGCATCCCCCTGTGGTGAGGCATCAAACCTCCACAGGACCAAGGGCCTCCCCTCCCACTGATGACAAAGTCATCCTCTGCAGCATAGGTATCGGGAGCCTTGGATCCCTCCCTGTACACATCTCGGTTGGTGGTCTAGTCTCTGGGAGCACTGGGTGGTCTGACCAGCTGACATTGTTCTTCCTATTGGGTTGCAACCCCTCTCAGCTCCTCTAGTCCTTCTGCCAGCTCCACAGCCATGGTCCCTGAGCTCAATCTGATGGACAATGCCAAGCATCCCTGTATGCATTGGTTGGTTGTTGGCTGAACCTCCCAGGGACCAGCCACAGCAGGTTCCTGTCAGCAAGCACCTCTTGGCAGTAGAAATAGTGTTGAGGTTTGGTGTCTGCAGAGAAGATGGATCCCCAGGTGTGGGGGGTCCTCAGATGGCCCTTACTTCAGTCTCTGGTCCATTTTTTGTAGCTGTCTTTCCTTTGGACAGGAACATTTGTAGGTTAAAAACTTTGAGATGGGTGGGTGGTCCCATCCCTGGACTGGGGACCTTCCCTTTCTACTGGAAGTAATCTCTACAGGTTCTTTCTCCCCCTTTTTTGGGCATTTCAGCTAAAATCATCCCCATTGGGTCTTGGGAACCTCTTGCTTCCCTGGCTTCTGGGACCCTCAAGTGGCTCCCCCCAGTTCCTCATCCCCCACTGCTACATATTTTTATTCAATTTCCTGATCCTATGTACTTCTCTCCCATCCTCTCCAGTACCTGATACCCCCACCCTTATTTCCTCCTGCTCCTCTCTGCATCCCAGAGAGGATCCACTCCCTTCCATGATGATCCTCCTCCCACGTTAATGCAGGACTGAAGCATCCACACCTTGGTCTACCTTCCTCCTAAGCTCCATATGGTCTAAGTAGCTGGTAACTTGTACATTGTGAGCTTTGGCACTAATATCCATTTATCAATGAGTACATACTACGTGTGTTCTTTTGTCATTGGCTTACCTCCCTCAGGATGATACCTTCTAGTTCCATCCATTTGCCTGTCAATTTCATGAAATCATTGTTTTTAATCATTGCATAGTACTCCATTGTGTATATGTACCACGTTTTCTGTATCCAGCTTCTAGCTATTATAAATAAGTCTCCTATGAACATAGTGGAGTGTGCTTTTTTTGTTATATGTTGGACCATCTTTGGGTGTATATGCCCAGTAGTGGTGTATCTTGGTCTTCAGATAGAAATATTTCCAATTTTCTCAGTAATGGCCAGATTGATTTCCAAAGTGGCTTTGCCAGCTTGCATTCCCACTAGCAATGGAGGAGTGTTCCTCTTTCTCCACATCCTCGCCAGCATCTGCTGTCACCTGAGTTTTTGATCTTAGCCATTCTCACTGGTGTGAGGTGAAATCTCAGGGTCATTTTGATTTCCATTTCCCTGATGACGAAGGATGCTGAAAATTTCTCTAACTGCTTCTCAGCCATTCAAATTTCCTCAGTTGAGAATTCTGTTTAGCGCTGTACCCCATTTTTATAGTTATTTGGTTCTCTGGAGTCTTAACTTCTTGAGTTCTTTGTATATTTTGGATATCGACCCTCTATCAGATATAGGGTTGTGAAAGATCTTTTTCCAATCTGTAGGTCACCATTTTGTCGTATTGATAGTGTCCTATGCCTTACATAAACTTTGCAATTTTATAAGGTCCCATTTGTTGATTGTTTATCTCAGAGAATAAGCCATTGGTGTTCTATTCAGGAAAATCTCCCCTGTGCCCATGTAATTGAGGAGGCTCTTCCCCACATTCTTTTCTGTTAGACTGACCATATCTGGTTTTATGTGGAGGGCCTTGATACACTTGGACTTGAGCTTTGAATGATTTGCAGTCTTCTACATGCTGATCACCAGTTGAACCAGCACCATTTGTTCAAATCCCCCCACCCCCTCACTGGATAGCTTTAGCTTCTTCATCAGGTTCAAGTGACCACAGGTGTGTGGGGTCCTTTCTGGGTCATTGATCTACTTCCCTGTCTCTGTACCAATACCATGCAGTATTTTTTGCTGTTTTATTTTGTGTTTTTAATCACTATTGCTCTAAAGTACCTCTTGAGGTCAGGGATGCTGATTTCCTCAGAGGTTCTTTTATTGTTGAGAATAGTATTCTCTATCCTGCTTTTGTTTGTTTGTTTTTTGTTTGGTTTTTTTGTTATTCGAAATGAATTTGAGAATTGTTCTTTATAACTCTATAGAGAACTTAGTTGAAATTTGATGGATTGTATTGAATCTGCAGATTGTTTTCAGTAAGATGGGCATTTTTACTATATTAATCCTGCCAATCCATGAGCATGGGAGGTCTTTCCATGAAGTTCTTGTCATACACTTGCTTGGTTAGAATCACACCAAGATATTTTATAGTATTTATGACTATTGTGAATGGTGTTGTTTCCCTAATTTCAATCTCAGCCCATTCACCCTTTGAGTAGGGGAAAGCTACTGATTTGATAGAGTTAATTTTATACCCCAACACTTTGCTGAAATTGTGTATCAGCTGTATGAGCTGTTCTGTAGAATTTGGGGGGTCTTTTATGTATGTATACTCTCATGTCATCTGCAAATAGTGACATCTTGACTTCCTCCTTCCCAATTTGTATCTCTTTGATCTCCTTTTGTTGTCTACTTGCTCTGGCTAGAACTTCAAGTACTATATTGAATAGATATGGGGGAAAGTGAGCAGCCTTGTCTTGTCTCTGATTTTAATGGGATGTTTTGAGTTTCTCTCCATTTCCTTTGATGCTGGTTATTGGTTTGCTGTATATTGCTTTTATTATGTTTAGGTATGGACCTTGACTTCCTAATCTAATACTTTGAGAATGGGTGTTGTATTTTGTCAAAGGCCTTTTCAGCATCTAATGAGATGATCATGTGGCTTTTTTTTCTTTCTAGATTGTTTATATAGTGGATTACATTGATGGATTTCGGTGTATTGAACCATCCCTGCATTCCTGGGATGAAGTCTACTTGATCATGGTGAATGATGGTTTTCATGTGTTCTTAGATTTGGTTTGAAAAAAAAATATTTTTTTCATCTATATTTATGACGGAAATTAGTCTGAAGTTCTCTTTCTTTGGATTTTTCCTTCCATGAGTATGTAGGGTCCTTCCCAATCTTTTTTGGATAATTTTGGTTGAAAGTCTATTCTTTTTGGATATTAGAATGACTACTTCAGCTTGTTTGTTAGAAGCATTTGCTTAGAAAATTTTTTTCCAGCCTTTTCCATTGAAATAATGTCTGTCTTTGACACTGAAGTGTGTTTCCTATATGCAGCACAGTGCTCCATCCTGTTTATCTGTCCAGTCTATCTGTCATTTTGGAATTGAGTCCATTGATGTTGAGAGATATTAGGGACCAATGATTGCTACTTTCTATTATTTTTGTTGTTAGATGTGGAATTAATTTGTTTGCTTCTCTTTTTTTCTTCTTTTTTAAAAAAAATTAGATATGGTTCTTTATTTACATTTCAAAATGTCATTCCCTTTCCTGGTTTCCTGTCCATAAACCCCTTATCCCCTACCCCTACCCAATAAGGGTGTCCCTCCATCCACCCCCCCTACAACCCTCTGACATTCCCCTGGACTGGGGGTCCAACCTTGGCAAGACCAAGGGCTTCCCCTTCCACTGGTGCTCTTACTAGGCTATTCTCTGCTACATATGCAGTTGGAGCCCTGGGTCAGTCCATGTATAATTTCAGTAGTGGTTTAGTACCTGGAAGCTCTGGTTGGTTGGCATTGTTGGTCTTATGGGGTTGCAAGCCCATTCAGCTCTTTCAGTCCTTCCTCTAATTCCTCCAATGGGAGTCCCGCTCTCAGTTCAGTGGTTTGCTGCTAGCATTCGCCTCTGTATTTGTATATCTGGTCCCTGTCAGCATGCACTTCTTAGCCTCATCAATCTTTTCCAGTTTTGGGATATATATATATATATATATATATATATATATATATACATATATACATATATACATATATACATATATACATATATACATATATATCACATGTGGCAGGCTCTGAATGGCCATTCCTTCAGTCTCTGTTCCAAACCTTGCCTCCATATCCCTTCCTATGGATATTTTTGTTCCCCGCATCAAGTGCGGATGCTCCCACTCCTTCTTGAGCTTCCTGTGGTCTGTGGATTGCAGCTTGGGTAATTCGAGCTTTTGGGCTAATATCCACTTATCAATGAGTACATACCAAGTGTGTTTTTCTGTGATTGGGTTACCTCTCTTAGGATGATATTTTCTAGTTCATTCCGTTTGCCTATGAATTTCATGAAGTCATTGTTTTTGTTAGCTGAGTAGTACTTCATTGTGTAGATGTTCCACATTTCTTGAATCCATTCCTCTGTTGAAGGGCATCTGGGTTTTTTCCAGCTTCTGGCTACCATAAATAAGGCTGCTATAAACACAGTGGAGTATGTTTGTTTGTTGTATACTGGAGCCTCTTTTGGGTATATGCCCAGGAGAGGAATAGCTGGGTCCTCAGGCAGTGGAATGTCCAATTTTCTGAGGTACCTCCAGACTGATTTCCTGTGATTGTACCAGTTTGTAATCCAGCAATGGAGAAGTGTTCCTCTTTCTCCAAATCCTCGCTAGCATCTGCTGTTGCCTGAGTTTTTGATCTTAGCCATTCTGGAATCTCAGGGTTGTTTTGATTTGCATTTCCCTGATGACTAAGGATGTTGAACATTTCCTTAGGTGCTTCTCGGCCATTTGATATTTCTCAGCTGAGAATTCTTTGTTTAGCTCTGTACCCCATTTTAAAATAGGGTTATTTGGCTCTCTGGAGTCTGACTTCTTGAGTTCTTTGTATATTTTTTATAGTAGCCTTCTATCAGATGAAGGATCGATCTGTAAAGATCTTTTCCAAATCTGTTGGTTGCCATTTTGTCCTAATGACAGTGTCCTTTGCCTTACAGAAGCTTTGCAGTTTTATGTTGTTCCATTTGTTGATTCTTGATCTTAGAGCATAAGCCATTGGTGTTTTGTTCAGGAAATTTTCCCCAGTGCCCATGTGTTCAAGACTCTTCCCCACTTTTTCTTCTATTAGTTTGAGTGTTATATGGAGGTTTGATGTGGAGGTCCTTGATCCACTTGGACTTAAGCTTTGCATAGGGTGATAAGCATGGATCGATCTGCATTCTTCTACATCCTGACCTCCAGTTGAACCAGCATCATTTGTTGAAAATGCTATCTTTTTGCCATTGGATAGTTTTAGCTCCTTTGTCAAAGATCAAGTGACCATAGGTGTGTGGGTTCATTTCTGAGTCTTCAATTCTATTCCACTGGTCTATCTGTCTGTCTTTGTACCAATACCATGCAGTTTTTATCACTATTACTCTGTAATACTGCTTGAGGTCAGGGATGGTGACCCCCAGAAGTTCTTTTGTTGTTGAGAATAGTTTTCACTATCCTGGGTTTTTTGTTATTCCAAATGAATTTGCAAATTGCTCTTACTATCTCTATGAAGATTTGAGTTGGAATTTTGATGGAAATTGCATTGAATATGTAGATTGCTTTGGGGAAAATGGCCATTTTTTCTATATTAATCCTGCCAATCCATGAGCCTGGGAGATCTTTCCGTCTTTTGAGATCTTCTTCAATTTCTTTCTTCAGAGACTTGAAGTTCTTGTCATACAGATATTTCACTTGCTTGGTTAAAGTCCCACCAAGATATTTTATATTATTTGTGACTATTGTGAAGGGTGTCTTTCCCTAATTTCTTTCTCAGCCTGTTTATCCTTTGAGTAGAGGAAGGCTACTGATTTATTTGAGTTAATTTTATACCCAGCCACTTTGCTGAAGTTGTTTATCAGCTTTAGTAGTTCTCTGGTGGAACTTTTAAGACCACTTAAATATACTATCATATCATCTGCAAATATGTATCCCGTTGAACTGCTTTCGTTATCTGACTGCTGTGGCTAGGACTTCTAGTACTATATTGAATAAATAAGTAGGAGAGAGTGGGCAGCCTTGTCTAGTCCTTGATTTTAGTGGGATTGTTTTTTTCTCTTCTTATGGGTTTGTTCTGAGAAGATTTCTTGCTTTTTCTTTGGTGTAGTTTCACTCCTTGTGTTTGAGTTTTCCTTCTATTATCCTCTATAGGGCTAGATTAGTGGAAAGGTATTGTTCAAATTTAGTTTTGTCTTGGAATATCTTTGTTTCTCCATCCTTGGTAATTGAGAGTTTCGGTGGATATAGTAGTCTGGGCTGGCATTTTTGTTCTCTTACAGTCTGTATGACATTTGCCCAGGATATTCTGGTCTTTAGAGTCTCTGTTGAGAAGTCTGGTGTAATTCTGATAGGTCTGCCTTCATATATTACTTGACCTTTTTTTCCTTGCCACTTTCAATATTATTTATGCTCTGCATTTGGTGTTTTAATTATTATGTGACAGGAGGAATTTCTTTTCTGGTGCCACCTGTCTGGTGTTCTGTAGGCTCCTGCTATGTTAATGGGCATCTCTTTCTTTAGGTTAGGGAAGATTTCTTCTATAATTTTGTTGAAGATTTTTCCTGGACCTTTGAGTTGGGAATCTTCACTCTCTTCTACACCTATTATTCTTAGGTTTCATCTTTATATTCCTGTATTTCTTGAGTTATTTGAGTTAGGAGCTTTTTTGCTCTTTGTGTTTTCTTTGACTGATGTATCAATGTCTTCTCAGGTGTCTTCTACGCCTGAGACTCTTCTGTCTCTTGTATTCTGTTGTGCTGTCTTGTGTCTGTGACTCCTGATCTCTTCCCTAGGTTTTCCATCACCAGGGTTGTCTCCCCTTGTGTTTTGTTTAATGTTTCTATTTCCATTTTTAGATCCTGGATATTTTTGTTCAGTTCCTTCACCTGTTTGATTATATTTTCCTGTATTTCTTTAAGGGATTTATGTGTTTCCTCTTAAAAGCTTCTACTTATTTACCTGTTTTGTCCTGTATTTCTTTTAATGGTATTATTTATGTCCGTCTTAAGTCCTCTATCATCATCATGTGATGTGAATTTAGATCTCAATCTTGATTTTTCTGGTGTGTTGTAGTATTTGGGGGCTTAAAAACTGCGTTCTGGTGATGCCGGTGGTGTTGGCTTCTGCTGCTCATGCTCTCCTGTTACTTCTCCCGATCTGGTTATCTCTGGTGGTAACTGGCCACACTGTCTTTGTCTGGATCCTGGTCCTCCTATTATCCTATGATCCTGTGATCCTGTGACCCTGGATGTATTATAACTCCTGGGGCTTGAGCTTCCTCTGGGGGTGCACGGGGATGCTGAGTTGTTGGGGATCCAGAGCAGAGAGGGGCATTACTCTGGGCACAGATGCAAACTAGAAGGAGAGTGCGTCTCTGGCTTCGTGGGCTATCTGCGTCCCTGGGTCCTGGTGGGGTCCTTGTTACACCAGGAATTAGGGCAGGATTTTAGTCCCACCTGTGATCCTGGATGTGTCTGTACACCTTGGGGGTAGGGGGTCAACTGTTCCTGGGATGTGGGCTGAATGGATGCGGATCCAGAGTAGAGGCTCTGCTTCAGGCACAGGTACAAACTGGAAGGAGCTCGGGTCTCTGGCCGGGTGGGTTACTTGCTTTTCTTTTTCTTATAAAGCATTATCACAAATGGCAATCCCTTTCCTTCCTTTTTAAAAACTTGTCCATTATTTTCTTATTTAAACTGGGATTTCTTATACATGGTATCAGTAGATCTTATATAAAACCTGACAGTCATTGTATTTTAATAACTAAATCTGGATAGTTTCTTTTTAATGTAAGGAATGATTTGGAAACTATCACTTTTGTGGTTTTAACTTTCTCTTCTTAATTTTTTTGCCCTCTAGTACTTGTACTGGGTTCATGGAGTTTTCATTTCCTTTCTCCCAGCTTCTCTCTATTGTTGATTTATTTATTGTTTCTTTCACCTTAAATATTGAAAGTTTTTAACATTGTTTTTAAAATAGCACAATTGTGTAGTATTCTTTTCTTATAATGGTTACTCTTATGACCCTTGATGCTAATTCATCATGCATCTTCCTTCTAATAGTTGGATGGTTATGACAAGAGATAAGCCCTTACCAATCGTCCATTGTGCTGTGTGGTTTCATCCTTAGCATGCTAATCAAACCAAACCAAAATAGGTACATAAATCCAAAGGAATGGTTTTCCCCTTGATTGTATTTACTTATCCAGCACTCTTAATTTATGTAAATGTAGGGTTCTTTGTCAGGAATCATTCTCTATACTGGAAGAACTTCTTCACACCACTCAAGGTAACGATAGATATTTCCCCAATATTTCTTGTTTTTTAAAAGCCCCCAGTTTTGCTTTCTTTTCATAATGACTTTGTGAACAGGTAGAAAGTTGTTGGCCTCTGTTTTTTGGAAATAGATTTGAAATATACTTCATTTCTTGTGTTCAGGCTAATGTTTTTCTGAAGAGGATTGCAAAATTTTTCTTTGTTCTTCATATAGTATTGCAATAGTTTATTATGACAAGTTTG
Organism: Rattus norvegicus; assembly: GCF_021556685.1. Classification (NCBI taxonomy): domain Eukaryota; kingdom Metazoa; phylum Chordata; class Mammalia; order Rodentia; family Muridae; genus Rattus; species Rattus norvegicus. The sequence continues at coordinate 141,357,757 of NC_141535.1, read as the reverse complement.
GGTTATTTACTATTAAAATTCCACTTGGTGTTTTATGTCTTTTGAGTATGTGCTTTTGGTTACATTTAGTCTTTGTGGAAAATTTTTTACTGATAACCGTGCATTTCTTTTGTTGTATCTTTCATTTTCTTAGTTTTGTGTTGTGACCATATTAAATTCATAGAAATCAAGAATTTCATAACAACATCTTTTGATTAAATTCCTCAATTCTCCAGGCTGCAAGTCTAACACTTTCACACTGGCCTCATAGCTAGACCAGTTTCTTATGAAGACTGGTATCTACTTTCAGACTATTAAGGCTGTGAACATATTCAACTTCTCATCATACCGGACTCATGGATCTGTTGCTTTCCTTGTTGTCCATCAGGGATGATCTTGGCATTTAGCACTCTGTCCTCTTTTCCTGCATTTAACTTGCTATACTCTGAACCCGTAATGTCTTAGGGACTTTTCATACTGAGGAGGTTACAGTCCCTGTTCCGACTCCTCTTTCCTTCTTCTTCCTTCTCAGTGCTTCCTGGAACCACAGAAGTGTTCACCTTTTATAGCAATGTGTTTAAACAGAGCTGCCTACATGTTAATCTACCTGTCTCAATGTACATACAATTAATTTGGCTTGAAACAGATTTGACATGAAACAAATCTGTGTGTTTCAGAGACTCTCAGTACTCTGTTGTGCCTTCTGCAGTCATAGACTGCTATTCTTTTACTGAGTACTTGTGTCCAGTGTTCAAGGAACTGGGATCCTTATTCTGCTTCAGACACATTCTCAGTTATGGACTGCCTTGCCTGATAGATAGAGCGCCTCACATGGATTCTAACTCCTTCAATGATGAAATCTTGAAATACTGTCTCAGGATGTTTCATATTGTTTTTCTGTTCCTACACTAGCAGTGTATAGGCTTCCCTTTCTGTCCTGAATTGACAGAATTGATGGCTTTGCCACAGCCTTCATGAAGCTGTTAACCCTGTTCTCTGGAGGAGATAGAAGAAGGGTCTAGACTGTGCTTTATGCTTTCTTGCTGTAGTTATTGTAACATCTCAGCTTGCAGAAGAAGCGGAGGAAGTTTTCTTCATCTCATATATTCTGTCCAATCTTTTCACCAAATGGTGAGTGACATCGAGTGAGACAGCCTCCCTTCTGGGGCATGCACTTCACAGTCCTGCTCTTCTCTAAAGGCAGGGGCATCACTGAAACAGCTACTGTGGCATTATTCTCTATGAATAACTAGATTTTTAGGATGTTATTTCTATATCAGAGATCTAAAACAAATTCTCTTGGCCCTTTATGTCACTGGACTTGAGCCCCATTAATGCTTTGGTCTCACTATAGAGAAATTTGGTGACATTTTGACAACTAGTTGACTTGAAAAGACAGCTGTGTTTGCATGTTCATATGTTTCCTTTCCATCCACCAAACATCCAAATCACAATTAACAAAAGTGCACTCCAAAAGCTTTCATAATTACTTAAAAACATTCTAAACTATCAAGTTTCATAATTACTTAAAAACATTCTAAACTATCAAGTTTCTTAAAAAGTATTTATTTGAAATTTAGTTTACATCATAAAGTAATGAACTTCTTATATAGAAAAATTCTGTTCAGCCCCAGATTTTTAATCTTGAATAATGCTATTTTCTTAATATGTACAATGTGCTCTTAAAGTATGTATTATTCTAATTAGAAGAAATTGGGAGAAATGTTAGATTTATATTTTACAATATCATGGAAAAATCAAATAAGCACACTTTATCCCCAGCACGATGTTTTGCTTAGTGGTGGCAACCCTAGAAACTTACAGCTTAGAAACTGTTTAACTGTATGTTACTGACTCCACAGTTTCTGATCTGTTTGCCCATCAGCTCCAGTATGCTTACTCATGTTTCATAGCCATAATTGAACGAAAGCCTGATAAAATGTTTAGAGCCAGTGCTTGTCAGTTCCTAGTCATAACATGTAGTTGATTAAACAGCATTAGATGACTTTTCTTCCATAATGCCCCCTTTCTACGCATTTTTTAAAAACAAACCATTTCATTTTTCCTATGCCTACATTCCCTAGTTCATATAGGAACATTAATTGGTAAAATGTGTGTACCACAGAATTTCCAAATTGAATTACTTCCTATCTGCTGTATATCTTGAGTACATTTCTTTACGATTATAATAATGAAGTTTAGTAAAAGAAAATTAATAATGTGTATAAAGTCTAAAATGAGTTGTAATCTCAAGTTTTCTAGGAAAACAGCATAGAGGAAGTATGCTTTTTGTCTGTTTATACATCTCCTACTCTGCTAGTATTCTTCTTCATTCAACATGACCTTGGCTATAGCTTGAGGTCAAATCTTGTTTAGAAACACTTCTGTTGTATTGTAGTCATGGTTTTTAGATACTGTTTTCTCCCATGGCCTAATTGTGTTTTATTTATATAAAATTTTTAGAAGACACTGCATTATTTTAAACGGATAAAAAATAAAGTAGCAGCTGGGTATAGTGGCACACACCCTTGATCCCAACACTTGGGACAAGTGATCTCACAAGGGACAGGCAGATCTCTCTTTGTTCAAGGCCAGCCTGGTCTATATACTGAGTTCCAGGACAGCCAGAGGTACATGGTGAGACTGTGTCTCAAGACAGACAAACAAACAGGAAAGTAAATAAGCAAGAATCTAATTTGGGGTAAAAAAAAAAAAACAGTATTAAGCACTTGTGCTTCAGATCCCCATGTTTTGTTAGATATTATATCTATAAACTCTCCTCTGAAGCACCATTGCCTCATACCTCATTCAAGGGTTTTATTTTCCTCTCTTTAGTAATTTTGTTAAAATAGTTGATAAATCGCTTCAGTTCTGAGCATTATTTTTATATGGAAATCAGCGGTGGTCTTTGCTAAGGGTTTATGCTGACTATCCATAGAAATAGCCAAGTTCGAAGTAGCCACTGATCTGGCCTGGCTATCTTTACATTATCACTAGTGATGCGTGTATCATTAGTGTCAGTCAGGGAAAGAAGGGAAAAGGAGAGTGAAGGCAGAGACTCAAACAGTTCTTGTTCTAGTCCACAGATAACTTCTGTATTTCGGCCAAAACTTTTCTAAAGTGTAAATGAAAGGCTGTGGGGACTGTTCTGTAGTCACTGCCCTTTTAGAGTCTGTGCATCTACTGAATTTTTTTTTATAAAGGAATTAACCTCTTCAGAAAACTGAAAAATTATGACTCCCCCTAAAGTAAATAAAAGTATTCTGTTTTGTGCTCAAAGGTATTTTCTGTTTGGTAGATGGTGTTTGTTTGTTTGTTTGTTTGTTTGTTTGTAGTCTTATGCTATAGCTCAGTTTGATCTAGAAATTGCCATCTCCTGCCCCATGCCCAGCAATTCCTTTATTTTGTCTTTGAGAAAAACTATTTACAGGATTGAAAGCCATAGAGTTCCCCTAAGTTACCATTTCTTTGTTCCCTGTCAATAGTTTTCTTCCGTGTACCATGAAATCTGAACAGGTCATGCTATGCTGTTCTCCAGGAAGAAGAGAATGTTAGAAGAGAAGTGCAGGCCCAGCACCTGCCAATCTTTATCTGCCGCACAGTGACAGGGCTCTAAAGAGGAACTTTATGTCTGTTCTACTTATTTTAATAATAACATATGGATAAGCACATATTTTACCCTCTTTGAAAGACACACTGGGGGTAATCTGTAAATATCAATAGTAACCTGTCAGTTTCCTCAGTGTACAAAGGGATAGTAATACTTGTACACAGTGTACTTGTGATGTGTGATAAGAAAATCTAGTAGTATGGTTTGATGATAGATAGAAACCTCCAGAATCTTGAATTTCCCATTTCTGTGTGCTCATTAATGTTAATCTGAAATACAACTCAATATTAGTGCTTCTTTTCAATATTGGCTTTAGAAGATATTAATTATCTAGATAAATCTCATTTCTCTGATTGTAATTCCTACTTATGATTCCATTGTAGATAGAATTACCTTAGTTGAGGAGTTATAGGAAATGACTCTTCTGAAGAAAAAGAATAAGAGCTGCAAAAAATGGCTGTATTGCCGGATAGAAAATATGAAAGAAAATTTACAGTGATGGTGAGAATTCAGAGGCTTGAGGTCCTACTCTTCACCTTTTGGGTTAATCCTTCCTTAGCATCCGTTTCTCTTTAGAAGTGTCAGAGTGGTCCCTCGTCCAAAACTTACACACACACTCTAATGCTACAACTGTATGGTCATTCAGAAATGAGTGACAATGACGAGCAGTCTGTGTCAGCAGGCTCTGCAGTGAGTCTGCCTCATCCCATAGCTGGAGGGCCTGTCTAAGGTACACACACACACACACACACACACACACACACACACCACTGTTAACACCTCATGCTATCTGCACATCTCACAGTGCACTCATCCAGTGTTATTCTGAACTTTATTTTGTTTAATGTATCAGAGCCATATTTTACAAGAATACATATGAGTGGGTTTCATGCAAAATATCTCTTACAAAACTAGCATTATGTACCTCTCACTGTGTGCTGGGTGCTTTTTTGCTCAGGTTTTAGGGCTTAGCTGATTAATCCTCAGTGGGCAGATAATAGGATGATCATTCTTCAGAAAAGCAGAGCTGATGTACATAATGTCGGGTAGCATAGTCTATGGCCCAGCCAGGATTCCCGGTTGACCAATCTTTCTCACCACTTACTTCTATGAAAAATAGATCTATAGCCAAAATATTAACCTGCCTAATGAAAAAATAGTTTCCTCTTCTATTTTTTTCTTTTACTTACAACATGTACCTGCAAAGCAACTGCTTAAACTGCATACTGAGCAACATAAACACTATTTCAGCAATTAAGAAAGTAAATGGGCTTAGGAAATGAAAAATGTTACTTTAATACAAGTCATGTGACTTCCAGTAACTTCTTTTGTTATCCAACTTTTACAGGAAATGTTTCTTGAAAACAGGAGTTTAAATTCTTTGTAAGTGGTCTAGTGATGAAAGCTATTTCACATTGAGGATGCACAGAGATAGAAGAGTTCATTTCTCCTAACATTCTTAGATCTGTAGCAGTGTCTTTGGCCCCTTTCCTTAGTGGAGTTGCTCTCATTCAGCTTCAGCCTGCAGAGTAGACACCTCTCAGTACAAAACTGTGTCCCTTCCATATGAAACTTCCTGTTTTCCATGGGCTAGAACTGGACTTCGACTGTGACTTATTATAAATATTTTAATTTAGAACTAAAGTTTATTTGGCATTTATATTGAATTATATTTACTAGTCTTTGTGTCTTAATTTCAACAGCATCACTGCAAAACTTGAAAGAGCTTTAGAAAAAGTTGCTCCTCTTCTTCGTGAAATTTTTGTAGACTTTGCCCCATTCCTATCTCGTACACTTCTGGGCAGTCATGGACAAGAGCTATTGATAGAAGGTATGATCTCTCTATGTTCTACATATTTTACTTTCATGCAATGTACCTATTAATCATGGCATAGCCTGTGCATTTGAAAAGATATGTATTGCCAATAGACGTTAAAGATACCATGGCTGAGACTCTCATGGGACTTTGTGTGTGTGCTTCCTTCTCTTCACTTCTTTTAAAACTAGTATCAATGACAGCTCCATGAGGGACTTTGAAAGGCCTTAGAATGGGCAGCAGTGGCTCTTCAGTCTCAGTCTTACTAGCAGCACTGTCTATCCTTTCACCGGACAGCACTTATTAAGCATAGGTTTTGTAACATTCCCTGCTGTTCTGAGAGCCAAGAGTTTTTCAAATGACTTTTCTTACCTATATGATGCTTTTATTGTGAGAAGCTGTAACCAGGAAGTCAGTAACAGTGTTGAGAATACTGAATGGGCACTTGATGAAGCTGTCATCTCCTCAATAGCAGCGTAAGTAATGAATGGAGATTTAATTTGTATCCCTGTGGTAGGAGAGGAGCTTTGAAAACTATAGCTAAATGAAGCTTTACTTCATTTAATAGTTTCAGTTTATGACTGTTTCTGAGCTTCATAAAGGAGAGATCAGCATCGAGATGACCCTGTAAATAAAAGGTTCTTTCATGCCATTTTAGTGGCCCTTGGACTTCGTATTTGTGGCTTCCACTTCCAGAAGCAAGGCCATTTTCCTGTTTGTTCTGGCTTGTTCTCTGCTTCCGCAGTGTTTCTATGAGGCAAACGGTGATGGTCAATGTCCTGTTTATTTCTATTGTTTACTCTATGGCCTTTGGGAATTGCTGAGTTACTGTAAGATGGGTTATTTGGATGCAAATAAAACTGCATAATGCATATAAAATTTCCAAACAAGGTGGCATCGTAGGAGAACAGGAGAATATCCATGTCTTTTGACTGAAGCAGCATGGATTAGAAAGTACCCAGAGAGAGGTGATCAATCTTTGCTTCACCTTGAGTAATTGGTGGCTGTCACAGTGGGAGAAGTGGAAAGTCACTGTTGCTGTCATTACTTCCAGCCACAAAGTGAAGTAGGAAGTGTCGCAGGGATCACGACTGAGCATCTGAATAAGCTGTGCCTTAAACTCATTCCCATACAAACTTGAAAACCTCCCCTTGCCCGCAGACTGTGCTTCCTCTAGGTGCACTGTTTGATATGTGTGTAATCCATCGAACAGTGAATGTGTGTCTCCTGGATGCACTGACGCACCTGTCCTGAGTACCATGATGGAAGGACCAGTGCACCCCTCAGGGAGCTAACAGTCAGGTGGGCAAAACCTATCTGGAGGATTTGCGTGGCAGAGCACTGTGAGGTCAAGTGCTGGATGGCCATGGGCCTTTCTGCTGGAATTAGAAGCAAGTGCATTGCTCAGCTTAGTGCTGCCTGCTCTCGGAGACTCTCACCTTCACAGAGTTTTGAAATGTTCCTTTGCTTCTGTTTACTTCCCGTGACAACCCAGTACTGTCCTATGATTTCTGGACAGGGTTCGAGCCAGATAAACCATTAGATATTAGATATCTCTAACTGGATACCCCAAGGTACCCCAAACTCACTTTGAAAACTTTAGTAACCTTCTCCCTTAGATTTTCTTATAACATTACTCGATTGTTTTGTTACTAATATCACTATTAATGTGTAAACATTTGAAAAATATCTAATTGCTTTTTAAGTTGTTTCTCTTCTACTTAATATAGAAATTTGGTAAGAAGTAATACTTTTTGAAAATACTAATTTGAAACCTAGTTCTTCAAACAATACTTCAAATATTATATCAGTACTATATAATACAGCTTGAGCTGTAAGAAAACTTATTAAAATGTGGTATGAATGTTATCTTAAGTAAAATGTAGATTTTTAATGGGGCTACTGCTTGATGGTGGATTCTTTTCAGTTCCTTAATTCTTTTGAGTATATTCTCCTAAGGAGCAAAAAAGCTGGTATTTATACTTTCATATTTTTGTAACAAAGTCTTATTTTAAAATTTCAATAAATATTAATTGAAGATGAATGTAAATATTTTCTCACATCCTGTACAACAATGAGAGTATTTTTCTCTGATTATATGTACCTTTTTCTAAAGTTTACACAAATTAGAAATGTTGATTGAAGATATAGTAAAGGGAGAAAAGTTATTAATATAATAATGCTTTGTAATGGGTCTATGTTGTTTATATCCAATCACAGATTTTACATGACATGTTAAGGAGCCAGCATATCAGCAACACTAGAATATTAAAAATTATAAGGCTCATGTATGAGGTTCCATCTTGTGGAGTGGACCGTAATTCAAATAAGATACTGGCTGGCTATTCCCACAAGCTCCAATCTACCGTTGTCTTTGTGTATCTTGCAGACAAGACCCATTTTAGATCAAAAGGTTTATGCGAGTATTCGTGCTAACTTCCTAAAGAACAGATGCGGAAGTATATCTTCAGAGATAACTGTTGTGTAGGAGGCTAGAAAAGGACTATTGCCAATCATCAAAGTAGGGGATATGTTTGATCAGTTGAAAGAATAACTTCAGACTAAAAATACACAATAAGCACGTATGTGAGGACTTGAACTTCTTCCTGATCACACACGTATATGTACAGCTGCCCAGCTGCCTGACATTTTTTGCCCAGTTTATCTTCTGAGAACTTAAACTCTGATCTGTAGTATGCTTTTGGTGATCTTTTCCTTCTGTGATCATCATTAAAATGAATCTGGATTTTTTTTTAAGTTCACGTTACTGAGTCTATAATGAAAAATCTAAAAAGATTATTCCCAGTTACTATTTTAACTACTATAATTTGTAGCCTTCTTTCCAGAATTTTCACTTCCAGATACCTGGACATTTTTTTTACACATATTACACATACCTGGACATAGTTTTTCTGTAGTCAAAATTACAAATATGCAGTTCTTACAGTTTTATATAATAATCAGATCTGTCCTTGCTAATGTAAAAATGGCATTTCTTTATAACAGGAAGGTAGGAAGTAGATCTTTAAGTTGTAGATTTTGTTTTTAAATGTCATTAGTCAAGGAAATGAATTGTTGATAACCTTAATCCATGATCCTGCAAATGACCTATCTAGTTCATGTATTTAGGAATTACTCTTCTGTAACAAAATGAAGTTCATATCTGCCAGAATTTGGTTCTTAGTTTCCAGGTTCATCTAGTCTCCTTTTTCTTGATGTAGGCAGCTGGTAAGCATATAAGCAAGCCATAGGTCATGTATCTTTGTTTTTGTTTTCCTTATTGTATATAGAATTGTTTCCCTTTTACACGGGTTTCTCTTTCTTTTATATCAATAAACCTCTCTTCCTTTTAGATAAAGTTCTCTTCATTTCACATGGAGTCCTCTTCCTTTCCTTCCATTCCTCAGTTATCCTCATCCTTTGACCCCTAAGACAGAGACTTTAAGTCACTCTGTTCAGTGTGTCTGTGGGACTTTATATTTCTATTAATAGAAATATTTTCATTCAAGAATAAAAAGTTTGCGTTGCCATTGTCTCACATAAATTTTATTACATAATTAATATCCAGTATTTACCCTTTTTACTAGAATGAACACTGTTTTTAACAACTGACATTTTTGGGAGAGGTAAAATTGGGAAATAAGAGGAGCTAGGTAAAATGGTGTGTTCTTTTAAGAATTCTTGCTGTTGATCTGCGGCTGTCCTTACCTACCCATGAGTTCTCTACTTTCTTCTTGACTGCTCTCTGCCCTACCAGATAGATGTGCATGTTGTCTCCTGTTCTCCCTTGTTTTTCATTGGGGGATCAAACCCAGGATCCGAGGTGTGCCCAGGGAGTGCAGTAGCACTGAGCTCATCTCTGGCCGCCACACCCTCATTCACACCCTCATCCGTCCATTGCCCTCCATCTTAATATGACATCCAGCTATCTTAGAAAATTGTCAGACAGTTGTGAAGAAGCCAGGGAAATTACAAAATCAACTCTTCATCTTCTTAGCCATTGATTATTTCTGTTTGAAAGATTGCTTACCATGAATAAATCTTGTGGCTTTTGACTTCATGATATGTGTATGTCTTACAGAAGCAAATCTGAATTTTTGTAACTGAAGTTTTAAGAGAAGAAAATGATTGTTTATATAATAAAATATATTTGACTTGTATTGGTTGGATGTTGTGTGTTTGGTTTTCTTCCTACACATATAGTTGCTCAGATTTTCTCTACAACAGCTAATCATGGATACTTTCAGCTGTGTTTGTTATTTCCATGCAAGCTAAAACAAGATTCATTTTCATATCTATCACTGTTATTCACAGGCTTTATTACTCTTACTATGTGACTCCAGAGCAAACACTAATGTTGATTGTATTTTGCCTTTGGTGGACAAGACGTAGTTATTCAAACTTTACATGGCTTCCTTTAAAATGTTCAAATTCTATAGGAACTACTGTGTAAAAGTCAGAGTAGGTATGGATCCAAGTTCAAAATCCACACCAAAGATGACAAAAATTGAGGGAGCAGAATCGTTAGGTCTGTGTGGCTTGCCACAGCAATGAAACCAGAAAGCTAGGGAGATGGCTCATTGTGTCCATAAAGCGTGAGGAATAGAATGTGCATTCCCAGACCCTGTATCAGTGCCAGGTGGGTGTGGCATCCTGCTTGTGAATATAGTGCTAGGAAGTAGAGGCAGGGAATTCCAGGAGCAAACTAGCTATCTAGACTAGCCATGTGAGAGAGCTCTGACCTCAGTTGAGACTCTGCCTCAGTGAATAAGGGCTCTCACTTACTGTTGTTCATCCTCTGTTATCTGCCTTTACCTCCCACAGGTCTATAGAGTTGTTACAGTTCCAGTGACAGCTTGTGGTCCACTCCTTGGGGACACTTTTAATCGTTTATATCGCTTCACTCTGAAAACACTCTCAAACCTTGTCTCTCCCCATCGCTTGTTATACCCAGGACCACTTAGAAAATCCAATCCTTATTCAACCCACCTGAACCTGAACAGGTACAGGTCAGTGACCTTTAGGATCTTGTTTTAAAATGAAAACATAAATTACCACATGGTTTTAATTGTAATAATATCTGCATCATTGTTGATTGCTAGCTTATCAGTGACTGTTATTTTTAAAAAGTAAAATGTTTCCAATGAATAAACTGGAGAATAACCCAGGAAGACTCTCTAACCTCAGACTTACATACACATACAATCTGCTTCTCAGCACCTTATATGTATGTGTGCTTTTTACAGATGTCAGCATGCATACATATGCACACCCACACCATGAACACATTTTTATTTTTGACACTTTATAAATAATACAGAACCAGGATATCACCCAAAGGTTAGGTTGGGAAGGGAGAGAAACAGGGAGCATGGGAAGATAGAGAAGAAGGGAGAGAGAAGAGAAGAGAGGAGGGAAGTTTAAAGTGTGTGTGTGTGTGTGTGTGTGTGTGTCATCTGTCTGTCTGTCTGTCTGTCTGTCTGTCTGTCTGTCTTTGAAATACTCATTTCAATGCCTTGTCCTACTGGGGTACAAAATAACCCTGAGAAACCACTGTTCATTATTAGCATTATTTAAATTCACTTCAGAACTTAAAATGAAGTAGTCAGGGTAACATAATTGCTATAAGACAAAACTCTCTTTAGTTTCCTAGGATAGGAGGGGATGTAGTCTGACTTTAGGTAGCCTAGAAATGATTCAGGAAATTCAATAATGAAGGCCACCACCCCTTTTTACTCAAAACAACTTCATAGTCTCTGGTTTCTGCAATTCTCTGTCTTCTCACCAAACTAGCTTCTGTGGCATAGTCATCAAAATGGGGCCCATCACAGCCCCGACTATGTTTTCTTCTAATGGGAATGTCTTTCATCATTTGCCTAGAGGCATAACATAGAGTCTGAATGGCTCAGATGCTTTTGTTCTTTTTGGCTTAGTTTTTTGTTTCCACTAAAATCAATTTAATTCTGGATAGGAGTAGGATAACTAAGGACGAGGGCTGATTTTTTTTTTCTTTTTTTCGGGAACTGGTGACCGAACCCAGGGCCTTGTGCTTGCTAGGCAAGCACTCTACCACTGAGCTGAATCCCCAACCCCAAAGCTGATATTTTTAAAGAGCTCACATAAATGGAAACATTTGGAAGGAAATACAGTAATGTAGAAAGTCTAATTTGAATGACATCAATAATTGTTTATTAAAATTCATTGTGTAAATCCTTAGAGTTCCCAGGAGTGCCATTCTTAGAAACATGATGATATGCCATGAAGTGTCCACCTCCTTCAGAGGAGGTGTTGGTGGACTGTTAGAGGAATAGGCCCTGTCTCGAAGGTATGTGGGATCTGTGGCCACAGGATGAAAACACTGTATCTAGTTGTATTTTTATTTTATAGAAAAATTCTGTGCTAAAATGTGATTTCTTCCTTTTCCCCTTGGGTGTGATATGCATGTGTGTGCACATTTAGCCTTTGCTTGTGTGAGGACATGCACATGGAGGACTAGAGAACATCACCCTACCACCTCATTCACTGAGGCAGGGCTTTTGGTTTGATTCAGAGTCACCATCTGTCTACTCTCTAGCCAGTTTGCTCTGAGCAACCTCCTGTCTCTGTCTCTTCAGCACCGAGATCTGGCTGACATGCCCACCCAGCATTCTGTGGATTCTAGGGATCAGAACTCTGGTCCCTGTGTTTTCAGGGCAAGTATTTTAACCATTGAGCCATCTCCTAATGCTAATTTTTTTGTTTTGATTCGCGTTTTAAATTGCCATACTGGAAATAACTAATTCAACTACATTGCAGTTGGGAAGATATTATGTTATTAACATCAGTAATAAAAAAGACGTGTAGGAGATAAATGTTCCTATTGGCCCCATATTGGGTTCTGTGATTCACCCAGTTAGCTGCAGAACATGATGTTTATTCGTATCTGGAGCAGACCATAGGAAGCAAATGAGCCTTTAAGAAATTGAGTCTGTAGATCCTTAGTGGAAAACTCTGAAGGTGAACTTGAAAATGTGAGTTAAAAGAAGAGATCACTGCACTATAAGAGCTGATTGCAGGGCTGCTGTGGTTATGTCAGCATGGCTAAGAGGTATTCAGACCCTCGTAAGAAATGAACCACAGCCCTCTGGCAGAATGGGGTCCACACTGCGGAGCAACACCAGTGCATAGAATCAGCATTGAGCAATAGAAGGGCAAAAGGAATAGAGAAAAATCCAAATAAAAACCAGCCAGTTACGAAATTATCACATTTGTAAAAGCAAAGAACAGGTTTTATTTTATTTTTGTTTTGTTTTAATTTTTATTGTTTTGTTTCATTGATCATGGTTTTAAATATTTTATTCTATAGTCATTTGGCCCAATTCCATTTGGGAATTAGATGCTGAGAAGATTCATACCTCATGGGAAGAAGAGGAAGCTAAGCTGAAGTTAGTGGTAGCATAACCTACTAAAGACTGTCCCCCGGTGTCCTAACGTCATTTCACTAGATACCAAATGCTGAAGACTGCATCACTTCCTATGTGCCAAAGAATAGTGACAGCGTTTGGAAGAAACAGAAGAACCACACTCTAGTAAGAAGAAAGCACCATGGCAACACCTTAAAAACTGAAGAGAGAGGTCAAACGTTATGTAAAAAAATCACCTGAAATTTAAGAAAGCACATATTACATAAAGATAAAGGATATTAATTTTATGTATTATAGTAAAAATAGTGAGACTGAGAAAAAAAATCACCATATCAGAATCATGTTTAAATGAGCTAAAAGGATTCATAAGAGGTTGAAGGAGATGAAAGAGCTATTTAAATCAGAATTAAGCAATTTTAAATTTAGAGAAAGAAATTAGAAAGTAATTGTAAATAAAGAGAAAAATAATTGTTGACATGGACTTAGAAGAAATGAACATAAATAAGGCAAATCAAGGAAGGAACAATACACAGACCAAAGTGTCAGAAAGACAAGAAGGGAAGAGAACGAACAGGACATGTTTAGAATATCTAAATCATTAAAAATATATACTTTCCAATAAGGAAAACAAAATTAGGAGTAGTAATTCAGATTGTAGTGGAATCTTTTAATGAAGAGATTGGAAAATATATCCTCAAAGAAAATATTGCATCTCTGTGTAAATTAACCCAAAGTAAACTGTATTTATATCTATTTTTAGATTTTTTTATGAAGTTAAAAGAGAAATACTATGAATATTCATAAAATATATAGTAATTGACAAGTAAGGGAGAATCCAATTATCATGATTTTTTTAACATTTTTTTCCCTCCAGGAAAAAAGAATAAGAGATAAACTGGTTTTGTCTTCAACAACTACAAATAGTTAACATGCAAGAAATGAGGAAATAGTCTTTCCATCTCTCTCCCTGATGAATTTACAATAGTATTCAGAAAACACTGATTTGGGAAATGTTAATCCAGAGGCTCAAATATAGGTGTGTAGAGAAGACTTTAATCTTCAGAAACTGGTAAAGAGAAACATCAAGTTCTTACTTTCTCTGTCTCCATCCTTTGTAACCAGAGATTGCGGCAGGTAGGGTTATCTTTATCCTTATGAAATATATCATCTCATAAATGATGCAGTGTTAGGACATTGGGATAGTATTTGACATTCTTAAAAAATTACTAAATGTAAACAAGGCTTTCAACTTCACAAATAAGGGGAAACAAGGTGACAGTGAGAATGGGCAAAATATCTCGAACCAGAATTGAGTGAATGAATAATATGAATGCATACATAAACAAATGTCAGATTACACCATGGGAGTTCAGTCATCAGAATTTCTGTGGTCCAAATGCCTCAGTTTTCTCAAAATAAAGCATATGTCAGGGGAAAATGGATGTGTAGTTTAAGATTTAAAATAGATTAATAAATTAGTAGAACTAAGTTATTTATACATGAAACTATATAATTTAGGTTGTGAAGTTAAAAAGAGAAGGAAGGTGATTATCATAAAAGGATAATAGTTTAGTATAAAGGTGGAGAAGGTTTTAAGACCAACAACACACATGGAGATCTTTAGGGTAGTTGGAAAAAGTCAGTTTCTTTAGCTTTGTTGTGATTATGAGATCATTTGCTTCTATGTGCAATTTAACCTATTTTTGATAAAGATGTATTAAATTTTACAATTAGGAAATACCTCTCTGGTGCTAGGAATTGTTTGAGCCATAGAAATGCCATATGCCCGTTCTACCATTGATCTGTACTCTCATGTCACAGAGAAGCTAAGTAATCTTTCTGGAAAGGAAACTTACCATGAAGTTATTTCAGTGAGTGTTAAACTATCCATTTTAGGAAGTTTTCATTTAAACATCTAAAATTATTGTTGTAGAATTTAACAAGCCCTATTTTAAATTTTGCACTTGAACAAGAAATTAAAAATAACCAATTATAAAACTGAAACTCATGTTGGATTTAAAACACAGATTTCTGCATGACAGTAGATTATAGTAGCCAATATTATATAGTAGACAATATTATAGTAGCACCCCACCAGCATGTGATCACAGTATGTGACAGTGACAGATAATGCAGTAGAAGCCTCTGAGGAAGCAGAAGGGTAATTAGATCCTTCCCTCATTGAATACATAAAGACACTAGCAGGACATCTGAGAAACACAGCCTTAGATGCTTTAGATGATGGAACTGTGAGAAATAGTTCCTAAATTAGACATGAAAGATCAAGAGAGAGGGTTATATTCTGCATGCAAAAATTGATCACTTTAGTCCTATGTACCTTTCTCAATTGACACAGAAAAGTCTTGATCATTTGATACTTTCATTATAAAAAAAAGTACTCAGAAGAAAGGTAGATAAAAAAGGAACCTATCTTAACATAATTGAGGCCTCACAAAATGCCCAGCATCGCATTCCTAAGCAATGGCACAGTGCTGAAAGCTTTTTCTGTTTTTTTTCTAGTGCATTAGAGTGATCTAACTTCCGTTTGGAATAGTACCAAGAATTCATCTAGGTGTCTGTGCAAGATAAAGATTTACACATACAGAAAAAATTTAAAAAACTGCCTACGTTCTCTAGGATCCCTGAGTAGACTACAACTTAGCAATAATGAATGGATTTGATCAACGTGCAGGACACAAAACTAACACCCTCCACATAGCATCAGTCTTTTAATGCAGCGACACTGAGTAGACTGCCAAGGAAACTAAAAACAGTTGCAGTTAGAGTAGCATTAGGAGAGTGGATTGCTACGCCTAAATAAGTTCTGGACTATGCAGATTTCAAAACACTGCTGAAATTAAAGACATTCTAAATGTTCATGTATTTGTAGAGTTCAAATTGGGATGTTAGTACCATAATTCTTGCTAAAATAATTACAATGACAGCTTTTATAAAAATGAAAACATAGTCTATTATAAAATTTATATGCAACCTCAGAATAGTAAAAAGTAAAAAGCTGGGAAAGTTGATTGAAGCAGCTTACTGTTTTAAAAAGTACAGTGCTGTAGTAATCAAATAAATGTGACTGGAATAGGCAATCAGACAGTAACATTATGAGCTTTTATGTTTCTTTGGTGTTTTAGATTCTGAAGAACTTTCAGGCTCAGACACTCAACTGCTGGGATGGCAGGGGTGAACCATTATTGCTTGTAAGAAAAACACTAAATGATTTGCACTGGGCTTCCTTTTTCTCATGAACAGAATAACAGGGTATGAACTTGCCTTCCTCTTAGTACCACTAGAATACTTAACACAATCTATGACTCTACAAGTTTTATGCATTGAACAGCAGCCCTTAAATACCTGTAAGCCCTGGGGGTACATAGGAATAATTGAATGTACTCTGGTTTCTGCCATGTTTTTTCTGGAGGCATATTCTGCATTGGGGCACAGAAAATATGTTCTCAGGTGATTCATAGTAACCTTGCTGAGCTGAGAGAGTGATTAGAATTGAGGAAGCTGTGGCACATTTTATAGACAAGGGAGCTACCCTTTCAACTGACTCGAAGTTATGTATGGCATCATGAACCATTGAAGCAATTAATACAATATCTACAAAGCTGCATAAAATTCAGTTTAATTCCTTCTATACCAAAGCTTACTCTATATCCATCCTAAGATACATTTACTCCAAAGCCAACAAAACCAACTTTTATTAATGGAAACCACAGGATTAAATTGTATCATGTACAAGTTAATTGTGAAAACACAACAGCCCAGCACATATTGGAGAATATAGCAGAATGCAAGCACTCCCGGGTGGGGTTCCACAGTGCCTTTATCCAGATGGGAGTTTTAGATGAGATGAAGCAGCAGTGAAACAGCACGCTCTATTCAGGGTTTTGTTAGAAAATACAGAAAGGGCTTTTTAATAGAAAAGGGAGAAAAACCATGAGACAGTAGAAAGAGACAGTAAAAATCTGAGAATTTGGAAAGAACATCTGAAATGTGAATTAATACGATGTGTTCCAGCCTTTTACTCTAAATAAGAACATATGAGTGTTCGTAAAGATAACAAATAGACTTTCCCAGATGAAGCAGAAGAAAAAGAAGTTAAGAGAGCAGAACATAGGAACGGGTGAGCTGAATCAGTCTAGTGTGCATGAGCCTGCAATGCAGGAGAAAGAACACCAGGCTTGGGATGGTGGAAGAACAGAAATCAGGAAATGAATATCATCATCAGCTACACAGTAAGTTCCAAGCTTGCCTGACTGCCTGTCCCAAAAAAGAAAGAATATTCTGTATTTTATACTGTGCTTGTCTGGTCCAGGGATGGGAGGTAAAGGGAAGAGATAGAATAATAGTCCAATGCCATTAAAGCTATAAATCCTAAGATTTATGAATATAACCAACCACCAGCTAGACCGAGACTAAGTAACACACCACAGAACATCTTAAAGAGGAAAATTCTTTTTTTTTTCTTAACTTGAGTATTTCTTATTTACATTTCGAGTGTTATTCCCTTTCCCGGTTTACGGGCCAACATCCCCCTAACCCCTCCCACTCTCCTTCTTGATGGGTGTTGCCCTCCCCATCCTCCCCACATTGCCGCCCTCCCCCCAACAGTCTAGTTCACTGGGGGTTCAGTCTTAGCAGGACCAAGGGCTTCCCCTTCCACTGGTGATCTTACTAGGATATTCAATGCTACCTATGAGGTCAGAGTCCAGGGTCAGTCCATGTATAGTCTTTAGGTAGTGGCTTAGTCCCTGGAAGCTCTGGTTGCTTGGCATTGTTGTTCATATGGGGTCTCGAGCCCCTTCAAGCTCTTCGAGTTCTTTCTCTGATTCCTTCAACGGGGGTCCTATTCTCAGTTCAGTGGTTTACTGCTGGCATTCGCCTCTGTATTTGCTGTATTCTGGCTGTGTCTCTCAGGAGAGATCTACATCCGGCTCCTGTCAGCCTGCACTTCTTTGCTTCATCCATCTTGTCTAATTGGGTGGCTGTATATGTATGGGCCACATGTGGAGCAGGCTCTGAATGGGTGTTCCTTCAGTCTCTGTTTTAATCTTTGCCTCTCTCTTCCCTGCCAAGGGTATTCTTGTTCCCCTTTTAAAGAAGGAGTGAAGCATTCACATTTTGATCATCCGTCTTCAGTTTCATTTGTTCTAGGCATCTAGGGTAATTCAAGCATTTGGGCTAATAGCCACTTATCAATGAGTGCATACCATGTGTGTTTCTCTGTGATTGGGTTACCTCACTCAGGATGATATTTTCCAGGAAATTTCAAAATAACTGGCTGATGAAAGGCAGGCACCAATTCATTTAATACTGACTTGGATACAATGCTTAGCTGATGATGTCCAAGGCCCAAAGGCACCGGAAAAGGTCAGCAACATTAGAATGTAGGTGCATGTAACAGTCAGCCACCATTACAAACACATGGAAGTTGTTAAGACATGGACCACAGCCTGAAAATGTAAGATGCCATCAACAGAGCCACCCAAGGCTCTCACTATGGTTTTGAGGATGCAAAATAATCCCAAAGGAAAATAATTAAGGTGATTTTCTGAGTTAAAAACTTGCTGTATAATCCGGTAATTTCATTCTTATGTATTTTCCCAAGGAAATAGTATAAAGTCATGCAAGTGCATGTTCATGGCAGTTGTAATTGTGATAATAGCTAGAAAAAATAAGAATGTCCTTTAACCCTCTTTAGATGAATTTGAAGAGACCTAATCACAAAGAGAATTCTATTTATTTACATATTTTATATTCTTACAAACCCAAAATAATAAAGTAACAACAGCAACAAAAACCTCTATGATAGAAAGCAGGTAAGTGTTTTCCAAGGGCTATCACTCTGTGAAAACTCTTGGGTGGGAAAAATTATTCTCTGCCCTGATAATGATGACATCATTATCATTATGTTTAATGTAAGTTAGTATACATGCTAAGTTTTTCACAGTATAAAATATGAGACTTGTATAATGAAGACCAAGAGTCATTCCTGGAAGAAATTAAAGGCTAAGACTTAAACTTTGCTGCTCTTATATCATCAATAATACCCAAAGTAACCCACAATTTATTGCTATCCTCCAGAAAAATCTCAGTGTTTTATGTAAAATTAGAAAAAAATCAGTTGTAATATTCTATTGAACTCTCCACCAGTCCTGGTGGCACCTTGACCCCAGCACTCAGGAGACTGAGGGAGGGGAACTCGGAGTTGGAGACCAGCCTGGTCTCCAGAGCGAGTTCCTGGACAGCTCTGGCTATACAATGAAACCTGACTCAAAAAAATGAATTGATTTCTCAAGAGTAGACAAAATAGGATCCCTACAATATGCAAAATGGTGTGCTATAGGACGGTAATAGAAGAGAACTGTGACACAGCACTTTACCTACACTGTATATTCAGATACAGAATGCATTTTCAGATAGACATTTGTGTATATGCTCCTTAGTGCATGAAATGGGCATTACACACACACACACACACACACACACACACACACACACACACACACGCACGCACGCACGCATGTACACATATGATAGGAGGCAGAGGGGAAAGCAAAAGCATATTCATGTAGTGGGTGCGGAATATAAATAGGTCTCCACAGCCCAGGGAAAATAGTCCATGCTAGATCACATTAAGCCAGAAAACAAGTAACAAATATGAAAAGGCTCAGAATATGTTCACTCGGGCCTGCAGTGTACAAAAACAAACTAAAAGGAATTTTAAAAATGTTGAAGCTCATCTATAACTTTAATTTTTTCAAACCTTATTTTTAATGATGGTTCTTAAGTGCCTTAACTTCCCTTTTAGCCAACAACCCACCAGAAGTAATGTAAAAGAAAGGATGTGGGGAAATGGACCTATTGGAAAGGGTTCTTTGGAGTAAATCCTATCTGTGTTGTCAGAAAATCAGTAATTTAGTTTATAGCAGTCAGCAGCAGCAGCTTGATCCATTCTCAAACATTTTATGGATAAACCAATAGTCCAGTTCGGCGAAGTTAGGTTAACAGCAGCAGTGGTGACATGACCTAGCAGAAATAGCCAGGCCTCAGCCTCTGCACAAATCACCAGGAGGGATCAGGGCCAACAGGAACACCAGGAAAAGTTCTTGGCTATGCTTCTCTTAGTGAAATGGAGATCAGTGAAGATGTGAGATCAACAAAAGCATTGCCCAGCTAGCTCTCTAAGCAAGCCACATTCACCCTCTATCACTGTATTTTGAGTCCTTTTTATACTACCTCCAAACATCATGTGTTCTCAATGGATTTGCCTCAGTATGAGTATTTCTCAGCTGACATCACTGCCAATCAGCCTAACTCCACAGAAGCTTCAAGAAACTGCAGCATACCACCAGAAGTTTTTTGGTGTGTTTCTTTCTATGGAGTCCTAACAAATGGAACTTAACTACACAATGTAAGGTGGATCAGTACATGGGTGTTGTTACTGAAGACTCTTCACGTTAGTCACAGCTTAGACTTTCACTTGTGTCCACTTCACGAAAACACTCCTTCATGTGTTTGCCCTAGCAAAGCAGCAGCCAACATAACTGACTCTACAAAGAATACTTAAGTTGCCTCTTCACTCATCAACATGCTTCTGACAACCAGGGCATCAGTTAAAGACATCACAGAGGATGTTTTCAATTTGCTTGAGAGGAAAAGAAATAGAGATTGTGGGCACTGCAAAGAGCAGGTTTAAAAGGGATTTGTGAAACTAAGTAACTACATTCAAAAGGTAAAGGAGCTTAGGCAACCTGCATTATGTAACAAAGTTTTAAAAAGCTCAAGTTCATAAAATAAAACAGCAATATTATTAAAAGTAAATGGAGTTCCTGGTTGCTGCCGCCGCAGAGAGCTCGAGGGCAGCACCCCGCAAGCAAACTTGAGCCTCGGGACCACAGGTAAGACCAACTTTTCTGCTGCAAGTGACCTGCCTGGTGAACTCAAGACACAGGCCCACAGGAACAGCTGAAGGCCTATAGAGAGGAAAAACTACACGCCCGAAAGCAGAACACTCTGTCCCCATAACTGGCTGAAAGAAAACAGGAAAACAGGTCTACAGCACTCCTGACACACAGGCTTATAGGACAGTCTAGCCACTGTCAGAAATAGCAGAACAAATTAACACTAGAGATAATCTGATGGCGAGAGGCAAGCGCAGGAACCCAAGCAACAGAAACCAAGACTACATGGCACCATCGGAGCCCAATCCTCCCATCAAAACAAACATGGACTATCCAAACACACCAGAAAAGCAAGATCTAGTTTCAAAATCATATTTGATCATGATGCTGGAGGACTTCAAGAAAGACGTGAAGAACTCCCTTAGAGAACAAGTAGAAGCCTACAGAGAGGAATCGCAAAAATCCCTGAAAGAATTCCAGGAAAACATAAATAAACAAGTAGAAGCCCATAGAGAGGAGTCACAAAAATCCCTGAAAGAATTCCAGGAAATCATAAATAAACAAGTAGAAGCCCATAGAGAGGAGTCACAAAAGTCCCTGAAAGAATTCCAGGAAATCATAAATAAACAAGTAGAAGCCCATAGAGAGGAGTCACAAAAGTCCCTGAAAGAATTCCAGGAAAACACAATCAAACAGTTGAAGTAATTAAAAATGGAAATAGAAGCAATCAAGAAAGAACACATGGAAACAACCCTGGATATAGAAAACCAAAAGAAGAGACAAGGAGCTGTAGAACAAGCTTCACCAACAGAATACAAGAGATGGAAGAGAGAATCTCAGGAGCAGAAGATTCCGTAGAAATCATTGACTCAACTGTCAAAGATAATGTAAAGCGGAAAAAGCTACTGGTCCAAAACATACAGGTAATCCAGGACTCAATGAGAAGATCAAACCTAAGGATAATAGGTATAGAAGAGAGTGAAGACTCCCAGCTCAAAGGACCAGTAAATATCTTCAACAAAATCATAGAAGAAAACTTCCCTAACCTAAAAAAAGAGATACCCATAGGCATACAAGAAGCCTATAGAACTCCAAATAGATTGGACCAGAAAAGAAACACCTCCAGTCACATAACAGTCAAAACACCAAACGCACAAAATAAAGAAAGAATATTAAAAGCAGTAAGGGAAAAAGGTCAAGTAACATATAAAGGCAGACCTATCAGAATCACACCAGACTTTTTGCCAGAAACTATGAAGGCCAGAAGATCCTGGACTGATGTCATACAGACCCTAAGAGAACACAAATGCCAGCCCAGGTTACTGTATCCTGCAAAACTCTCAATTAACATAGATGGAGAAACCAAGATATTCCATGACAAAACCAAATTTACACAATCTTTCTACAAATCCAGCACTACAAAGGATAATAAATGGTAAAGCCCAACATAAGGAGGCAAGCTATACCCTAGAAGAAGCAAGAAACTAATCGTCTTGGCAACAAAACAAAGAGAAGAAAAGCACACAAACATAACCTCACATCCAAATATGAATATAACAGGAAGCAATAATCACTATTCCTTAATATCTCTCAACATCAATGGCCTCAACTCCCCAATAAAAAGACATAGATTAACAAACTGGATACGCAACGAGGACCCTGCATTCTTCTGCCTACAGGAAACACACCTCAGAGACAAAGACAGACACTACCTCAGAGTGAAAGGCTGGAAAACAACTTTCCAAGCAAATGGTCGGAAGAAGCAAGCTGGAGTAGCCATTCTAATATCAAATAAAATCAATTTTCAACTAAAAGTCATCAAAAAAGATAATGAAGGACACTTCATATTCATCAAAGGAAAAATCCACCAAGATGAACTCTCAATCCTACATATCTATGCCCCAAATAATGGGCACCTACATACGTAAAAGAAACCTTACTAAAGCTCAAAACACACATTGCACCTCACACAATAATAGTAGGAGATTTCAACACCCCACTCTCATCAATGGACAGATCATGGAAACAGAAATTAAACAGAGACGTAGACAGACTAAGAGAAGTCATGAGCCAAATGGACTTAACAGATATTTATAGAACATTCTATCTTAAAGCAAAAGGATATACCTTCTTCTCAGCTCCTCATGGTACTTTCTCCAAAACTGACAATATAATTGGTCAAAAAACGGGCCTCAACAGGTACAGAAGGATAGAAATATTCCCATGCGTGCTATCAGACCACCACGGCCTAAAACTGGTCTTCAATAACAATAAGGGAAGAATGCCCACATATACGTGGAAAATGAACAGTGCTCTACTCAATGATAACCTGGTCAAGGAAGAAATAAAGAAAGAAATTAAAGATTTTTTAGAATTTAATGAAAATGAAGGTACAACATACCCAAACTTATTGGACACAATGAAAAGCTGTGCTAAAAGTAAAACTCATAGTGCTGAGTGCCTGCAGAAAGAAACAGGAAAGAGCATATGTCAGCAGCTTGACAGCACACCTAAAAGCTCTAGAACAAAAAGAAGCAAATACACCCAGGAGGAGTAGAAGGCAGGAAATAATCAAGCTCAGAGCTGAAATCTACCAAGTAGAAACAAAAAAGACCATAGAAAGAATCAACAGAACCAAAAGTTGGTTCTTTGAGAAAATCAACAAGATAGATTAACCCTTAGCCAGAGTAACGAGAGGACACAGAGAGTGCGTCCAAATTAACAAAATCAGAAATGAAAAGGGAGACATAACTACAGATTCAGAGAAAATTCAAAAAATCATCAGATCTTACTATAAAAGCCTATATTCAACAAAACTTGAAAATCTTCAGGAAATGGACAATTTCCTAGACAGATACCAGGTACCGAAGTTAAATCAGGAACAGATTAACCAGTGAAACAACCCCATAACTCCTAAGGAAATAGAAGCAGTCATTAAAGGTCTCCCAACCAAAAAGAGCCCAGGTCCAGACAGGTTTAGTGCAGAATTCTATCAAACCTTCATAGAAGACCTCATACCAATATTATCCAAATTATTCCACAAAATTGAAACAGATGGAGCACTACCGAATTCCTTCTATGAAGCCACAATTACTCTTATACCTAAACCACACAAAGACCCAACAAACAAAGAGAACTTCAGACCAATTTCCCTTATGAATATCGACGCAAAAATACTCAATAAAATTCTGGCAAACCGAATCCAAGAGCACATCAAAAGAATCATCCACCATGATCAAGTAGGCTTCATCCCAGGCATGCAGGGATGGTTTAATATACGGAAAACCATCAACGTGATCCATTATATAAACAAACTGAAAGAACAAAACCACATGATCATTTCATTATATGCTGAGAAAGCATTTGACAAAATTCAAAACCCCTTCATGATAAAAGTCCTGGAAAGAATAGGAATTCAAGGCCCATACCTAAACATAGTAAAAGCCATATACAGCTAACCAGTTGCTAACATTAAACTAAATGGAGAGAAACTTGAAGCAATCCCACTAAAATCAGGGACTAGACAAGGCTGCCCACTCTCTCCCTACTTATTCAATATAGTTCTTGAAGTTCTAGCCAGAGCAATCAGACAACAAAAGGAGATCAAGGGGATACAGATCGGAAAAGAAGAGGTCAAAATATCACTATTTGCAGATGATATGATAGTATATTTAAGTGATCCCAAAAGTTCCACCAGAGAACTACTAAAGCTGATAAACAACTTCAGCAAAGTGGCTGGGTATAAAATTAACTCAAATAAATCAGTAGCCTTCCTCTACACAAAAGAGAAACAAGCCGAGAAAGAAATTAGGGAAACGACACCCTTCATAATAGACCCAAATAATATAAAGTACCTCGGTATGACTTTAACCAAGGAAGTAAAAGATCTGTACAATAAGAACTTCAAGACTCTGAAGAAGAAACTGAAGAAGACCTCAGAAGATGGAAAGATCTCCCATGCTCATGGATTGGCAGGATTAATATAGTAAAAATGGCCATTCTACCAAAAGCGATCTACAGATTCAATGCAATCCCCATCAAAATACCAATCCAATTCTTCAAAGAGTTAGACAGAACAATTTGCAAATTCATCTGGAATAACAAAAAACCCAGGATAGCTAAAACTATCCTCAACAAAAAAGGACTTAAGGGGGAATCACTATCCCTGAACTCAAGCAGTATTTCAGAGCAATAGTGATAAAAACTGCATGGTATTGGTACAGAGACAGACAGATAGACCAATGGAATAGAATTGAAGACCCAGAAATGAACCCACACACCTATGGTCACTTGATTTTTGACAAAGGAGCCAAAACCATCCAATGGAAAAAAAGATAGCATTTTCAGCAAATGGTGCTGGTTCAACTGGAGGTCAACATGTAGAAGAATGCAGATCGATCCATGCTTATCACCCTGTACAAAGCTTAAGTCCAAGTGGATCAAGGACCTCCACATCAAACCAGACACACTCAAACTAATAGAAGAAAAACTAGGGAAGCATGTGGAACATATGGGCACTGGAAAAAATTTCCTGAACAAAACACCAATGGCTTATGCTCTAAGATCAAGAATCTTAAGGGAAAGGACACTGTGGTTAGGCCAAAACGGCAACCAACAGATTGGGAAAAGATCTTTACCTATCCTACAACAGATAGAGGCCAAAATATACAAAGAACTCAAGAAGTTAGACCGCAGGGAGACAAATAACCCTATTAAAAAATGGGGTTCAGAGCTAAACAAAAAATTCACAGCTGAGGAATGCCGAATGGCTGAGAAACACCTAAAGAAATGTTCAACATCTTTAGTCATAAGGGAAATGCAAATCAAAACAACCCTGAGATTTCACCTCACACCAGTGAGAATGGCTAAGATCAAAAACTCAGATGACAGCAAATGCTGGCGAGGATGCGGAGAAAGAGGAACACTCCTCCATTGTTGGTGGGGTTGCAGACTGGTACAACCATTCTGGAAATCATCTGGAGGTTCCTCAGAATATTGAACATTGAACTGCCTGAGGATCCAGCTATACCTCTCTTGGGCATATACCCAAAAGATGCCCCAACATATAAAAAAGACACGTGCTCCACTATGTTCATTGCAGCCTTATTTATCATAGCCAGAAGCTGTAAAGAACCCAGATGCCCTTCAACAGAGGAATGGATACAGAAAATGTGGTACATCTACACAATGGAATATTACTCAGCTATCAAAAACAGTCACTGTATGAAATTCGTGGGCAAATGGTTGGAACTGGAAAATATCATCCTGAGTGAGCTAACCCAATCACAGAAAGACATACATGGTATGCCCTCATTGATAAGTGGCTATTAGCCCAAATGCTTGAATTACCCTAGATGCCTAGAGCAAATGAAACTCAAGACGGATGATCAAAATGTGAATGCTTCACTCCTTCTTTAAAAGGGGAACAAGAATACCCTTGGCAGGGAAGAGAGAGGCAAAGATTAAAACAGAGACTGAAGGAACACCCATTCAGAGTCTGCCCCACATGTGGCCCATACATATATAGCCACCCAATTAGACAAGATGGATGAAGCAAAGAAGTGCAGACCGACAGGAGCCGGATGTAGATCGCTCCTAAGAGACACAGCCAGAATACAGCAAATACAGAGGCGAATGCCAGCAGCAAACCACTGAACTGAGAATAGGACCCCCGTTGAAGGAATCAGAGAAAGAACTGGAAGAGCTTGAAGGGGCTCAAGACCCCATATGTACAACAATGCCAAGCAACCAGAGCTTCCAGGGACTAAGCCACTACCCAAAGACTATACATGGACTCACCCTGGGCTCCAATGCATAGGTAGCAATGAATAGCTTAGAAGAGCACCATTGGAAGGGGAAGCCCTTGGTCCTGCCAAGATTGAACCCCCAGTGAACGTGATTGTTGGGGAGAGGATGGTAATGGGGTGAGGATGGGGAAGGGAACACTCATAGAGAAGGGGTGGGGGAGGGGTTAGGGGGATGTTGGCCTGGAAACCGGGAAAGGGAATAACACTCGAAATGTATATAAGAAATACTCAAGTTAATAAAAAAAAATAAATTGCAAAAACAAAGAAAAGTAAATGGAATATAGATTTAAAAAACAGTAGAAAATATGGACAGAAGTATTAATCTTTTAAGAGGCAGAATTTTCATGAGATTGAAAAGTATAAGCATGTAAAATTCATTTGTGAAGTAATGGGAATTTTATTTTATATAGCTATAAAAAAATCTCTTAACATGGAGGCCCCACAGGAAGATCAAAGTCTCAACTAACCTGGACCCTCAAGATCTTAGAGACCGAGCAACCAACCAGACAGCATATGTCTTCTGATAGGAGGCCTCCAACACATATACACAAGAGGACTGCCTGGTCAGGGCCCAAAGAATAGATGCAACTAACATTAGGGATTCTCGAGGCCCCAGGGACTGGGGAGGTCTGGTGGGTTGGGAGTTCCGGGGGGAACAGCTCCTTGGAGAGGGCAAGGTGGGAGATGCTATGGGATTAGGAACAGTCAGAAGGTAGAATGTCAGTGGGATAATGACTGGACTGTAAATGTAAGATTAAAGTATAATAAAAGGAGAAATGGAAAAAAAATCTCTCATTAAAGTGAGATCATTGGCTGAAGACTCAGAGGCATGGAGACCTGAGGGACCAGAGACAAGTGGTACATACATGGATGTGGATCTGAGATTGAGGTAGCTGTCTTATAGCTGAGTACCTACAAGTAGGACTTAACTGTGTCAAGCCGGCCCAGTCGGAAAAGTAGCAGACTCAGCCTTGGACAGCAATGAGACTCCATTTCAGAATGACTCTAGGAGAGCTTGCTGATGAGTTTGCATATAGCAAACTCAGCAGAGACCTGGAGACTGCACCTGGATCCAGCTTCAGCAGACTTCTGCCAGACTCAAGGAAAGGTTTTCTGATTCTGTATCCATGGATCCAGCTGAGAATCTGCACGGGAACCTGAACTCTCATTGCAAGCAGCGAATCAACAAAAGAAGGGTACACAGCAGAGAGGCCATCAATAGCAGTCCAAAGCCTGAAGGACTTTCTAGAGGCATGGCTAGCATCTGACACTCCACCTGTGAAGCAAGCCTCTTGACCAGACCACATCTGTAACCAGATTTCCAAAAGTAAGGCCCAGAGTCAGGGCATACATCTGAAAACCATATGACAAGCAGGTTATAATTTTTCTGTACCCTATACTTCCTCTGTTTTTTCTTTGTCTCTTCTTCTTTGTCTCATTCTCCCATTCTTTCTGTTTTAATTTTCCTCTCCCAACGAACAAGGTAGACTGCTTAGATTTCTGATTACAGATGTCTGTACCTCAGTCTCCCATAAGCTGGGAATGGCATGTGAGTCACGTATGTGTGTGGTTTATATCTTTTTCCCTTTTCAGTCACTCTTCTCTGAAGACTTCATTACCCTAATGTACTTTGTTCCAACGACTCCCACTTCTCTGTTTCTATCTCCCCAGTTTTCCAAATTGTCAATACAGTACTAATCACTAGTCTTACCATAAGTGTTCTTCTCCTTTTCATTCCGAGTCAAAATAATTAATATATTAGTATACACAGTACTGTCAGTTAGCTTTCCTTGATAAAATTGTTAGCATGTATAACATTCAATGTTAAATGATTAACTTCTCTTACTGAGCCACTACCCTTTGATAGTGATTGCTGTTGCAAATAATATCATGATCACTGAGGAGAGCTGGTGATCAAGCCTCATCGCATAACCATCAGTGAGCGCATCAGAGAAAAACAACACCAGAACCCTATAAGAACCAGCCCTCTTGAAGAGGGCAAACATGCCTTCCAGAAGAGGAATAATTTAATATGCCTAAAATAAATATAAATGCAATCAGGCTTCTCACTCCAGAAAAGCAAGCCATAGCACAAAACACAATAAAGAATGAAGGCAAACAATTCCTTAAAAGCAATAATGTTGATTCCACAGTAAAAAGCCCCCAGTGAGATTGAATTACATGACATCCCAGAAAAAGAATTCAAAAAGAATAACAGAAACTGTATTCAAATGACTTAAGACAATGAAGTAATCTAAAAACACACAAAATGCTGAATAAAATAAGAGTGTAATATATGAAGTCACTTTCTAGTGACTTCTTCAGTAAAGACAGTTCTGTGGATAGCTATACCAACAGACTGGATCAAGAGCAGGATACATTATCTGGCTTTGAAGACAAAGTGCAGGAATTGAAACATTTAAACAAAGACAATGATTAGTTAATAGAGCAATTTTAACAATACCCTCAAGCTATACAAGATGCAATGTAAAGAAAAGCCAAATTTAAGAATTATGGGAGAATTTCTTAAGGCATAGAATATATTTCCTCCAAAATCATAATAGGAAAATTTCCACAATTAGGGAAAGATATACAAATCCAGATGTGACACTTAGAACATTAGACAATAGGAACACGTCATCATATCATAATAAAAATCCAAATAAATAGAACAAAGAAACACCAAGTCACAAATAATAGCAGATTTCTCAAGAAACTTAAAAGCCATGAAGGCTTGGGATAATGTATTTCGAGTTCCAAAAGACAGAATCTGGCAGCTCAGGCTCTTGTACTGGCAAAGCTACCCATCACAACCGAAAGAAAATGAAAAACTCTGTACTTTAAAAACAAGCTAAAGAAAGTCATTGCTTCTAAATCACCTCTGTAAAATAAAATGATAGAAAGCCTTCAGACTGATAAGAAAGACAAATATATCCGTGAGACTATAGGGAGCATGAACGGCATCAGGACATCTAAGAGAAGAGAGTGTCCTATATATATAAGGGCAGCTGAACCCATGAAAACTCCAGAAATTCCATCACCCAAACAGGACCTTGCATAATAAGAACATCAGTGTGCTGACATGCCAGTGCAGATATGGGAAATCTCACAGGATTTCACTCTTAGTGAAGACTGACAGACAACTAACTGCTGCTGAAAAAAAAAATGGAAGCTAGATCTTCTCCAGGAATTAGCATCCTGATAGGCTATCCAATCTCAATGGTCAACTCTAAACACATATACATATGAGCAACACTAAAGGGACTGACTCCATAGGTGGTATTGGAGGGAGGAAGGAGGGAGAGAGAGAGAGAGAGAGAGAGAGAGAGAGAGAGAGAGAGAATAGTAATTGAAAGATAGGCCAATAACTTAAAAGAAATTGAAGGTGACAGAGATTTGGAAGTAGAAGAGGGCATGCATAGTGGAAATAATATAATAGCAATATATAAGTTTCTCAAAAATTAATTAATAAAAAGATAAGACTCTAAGTCTTCTCAAAACAAAGTTCTTTGAAGGGAAAAAAAAGCTACAATATCAGCAAATCTTTATGTAAAACAACCAAAATAAACAAAGAGCAGTCTCTAATTAAATCAGAGTGAACAGGAATCCATCATGATAGATACTAATGAAATTCAGACAATTATTAATAAGAACTTCCTTGAAATTTTATATTCTATTAAATTGCAGAGTATAAGGTAAATGAATTTTAGATGCATATCAACTTAACAAAATTAAATTAATACGATCATTAAACAGATCCATCCAGCTGATGCAGTTGTAGAAAATATTTCTCCAGTGGAAGAACATTACCATGGGTCCAGATTTCAAAGCAGAAGTAACACAAATTTTAATTAACCCAAACAGCTTAGTAGTGACACAAAACATACATGTAAATCAGTGGAATGGAATAGAAGATCCAAAAAGAAATCTATAGTTACAGCCATATAACTTTTGAGAAACACACCAAAGCACACCATATATACATAGAAAGACACCTCTTTTACAAATAATGCTAGGAAAACTTGTTATCTGTGTGTATAAGTATGAAACTAGATCCCTTTTCCATGCACAAAAGTTTCAAAATCAATACCTTAATGTAGGAGCCGAAACTTAAAGGATAAAAGTAGGTATAGGAAAGGATTTTGTCAATGTTGTCCCTGTTTCAGCCAACAATGAATGGATGTGACCTAGTGAAACAGTTAGTCAAATGAAGGAAAACCTCTCCAGACACTTAACCAAGAAGTCAAGAAATTAAACAGCAAGAAAGCAAAGAACCCAATCAGTTAATAGCATAATTGCCAATAAACATGAACTTTTTGGAATTAATTAAAAACTAGATACAAATATAAAATTTTGACAAGGTCCATAAAATTGCCCAGTTCTGAGAGCTCAGGGAAAGTAATTGTAAAAGATCTCAAAGAGAATTTAAGAACTGTCTACTATTTACCAGTAGCATTCTGAATGTCAATGATATCTACTCAAATTGAATTTTAAATACCAGTACAGTTTTTACAGGCATCTATGTGTAGACATTTTCCTGGACATATCTCCCTTTTTTCTCTAGTTTCAGGCTTTGAGGTGAGGCCCAGGGCAAGTCAGCTCTGACCATTCGTCTCCCATCAGTCCTACTCGGGTGTCAAGATACAATTCTCCACATATAGATACTTCTTAATTAAGTGGGATTGCCACAGCTTACGGAAATTCTGGATAACAAGAAAAAAGTCATTAAGGACTAATTCTCACTAAAGCCTGAGAAAAAAATTAGACAGGAAATAAACATTTGCTAGGACTTCTATCCCTGACCATTTAATTTTATATTGTTCATAATGTCCATGGACAGTTGACAGTCTTAATATATAAAAGCATTTTCCAAATGTGTTACAACACATCTTTGATGGAATATAGTTTTTATATATTTATATTAATATATAAGTCCTACATATAATTATATTTTTGTTTTTTATATTTTGTATGATAAATTATATAACCAGTATGTAAATGTGTGTGTGTGTGTGTGTGTGTGTGTGTGTGTGTGTGTGTGTGTGTGTGTGAGTGATTTGTTTATCAGAAAAGATTGACTAGTTAACCTTGACAGAATCGGGTGCAACTAAATTCAAATGACCATAGATCATAGGCGCTTATATTTCAGTAGTTTTTGTAATAGCTTTCAAAAGTTCTACATTATGAACTAAGTTGAGAACTCTAGATGTAATAAGATTTTGAAACACCATATAAATACAGTATGTGCTACAATTTTTATTTGAATTTTTCCCATAATTCACCAGATATTTTGCATTTATATATACATATCTGGTGTTCAAAACTCAGTGCGTTGGGGTTTTTTTTTTCCACATATCATCCTCTGCATTAATACCTTTCCTTCGTTCCTCTGTCTCCAAATTCCTAATGGGGAATTTGTTATTAGACTAATCCTAGATTGAAAGAAGAATCCTCGTGTAGATAAAGCACATTGGTCAGAATGGCAGGAACTATGGTTCCCAAGAATGAGGTTAAATTCTAAAACAGTATGGTCAGTAGTTCCAATGTGCCAGGGCACAAATGAGACAGGTAAGTCCTACTTCCTAGTAAAGGCTCAATTCTAGCGGAAAACCCCAGGGAAACACTGACCAGTTTTCAGTGAGGGTAGCAAGTCCTGTCTCAGCAGGATTTGAGGACAGTGCTAGACAATGTTTTAATTAATTTTTTAACAGAAATAGAAAGCAGCAGCACTAACAGGAATCAACAGGAAATACTAAACTTGCATGGGCGGTCTCCTTTGTATGGACAGTGACGTGGGGATTAGTCTAAGGTCAGCTATCAAAAATGTTTGTTTCTGCTAAATAGTGTGTTCCAGTAATAAGCATCTTCTTCAGAGAGTGCACCTAGTCTTAATCACTCTTTGCATAGCAAAACGTATGCAAATGGACAAAACATCATTGTTAGAAATAACTTTCCAATTAGACGCTTTGCTGTTATGCTATTTAAATACCTCTGAAAGCTTTTTAAATAGTTTTAAAGTTAAAATAATCACATGAATAGTGAGAAAAATACCTTGAATTAGACACAGTAGAACTATAACAACCACATGAAATAGAGAAAATAATTTATTAGGGCTGAAGATGACAGCACACGAGAGCACTACGAAGCACAGGTCCTATTTCCACATGGAGAAGGGCAAGAAAAACCGAAACGCTAAAGCCCACAGCATATATCGTCTGTAGTTTTTAAGAGTCTGCTCTCTAAACCTCCTGAGCAATTCATTTCATATATAATAGTGAATTCCGTTAGCTGCATGAGCAAGCAAAGCTAGATTAAGAGAAACAACTATAGAGGAAGAGATGATGTGCACCCAACAAACACAGGAAAAAGGAGGAGAACCTAGAGGAGTATTGGGAGCGTCCGCAGTGGCCAGAGCTTCACATAGCAACTAACCTGAAATAGCAGTAGAACACAACAGAAAAATGCTTGTTAATCAAGTCCTTATTGTGCACACAAAACAAAACAAACCCAGCGAGTCATAGTTTACGTTATCTTATTAGTAAATGAACAGAAAGACAAAGATGCAATCATGACCTTATCATTGCCAGTACAAATAGGAAGCTTATAAAGAACAGCAATGTTCGAGGCACAAGTGAAACAGTTCACCTAGGGGAAGGATCAGAAAAGCATCTGGTACCAAAGACTCTCTCTATAAAGTGGACGTTTCTAGACTGTGAATTTCTGCAGAGGAGGAAGCACAAAGCTAGAGTGGGAATGGGGAAAATAATGTTTCAAAGGACAAACATCTCTTCTCCTAAGATGAATTTGAAAGTACTATTTACTTTTAGTTAATAAGTTGATATTTTATGCTATATCTTTGTGTCTACATAGACACTTGCATACAAACTTCTATGCATCATTATTGGAGCACTGGTATATAATATAATTTGTCTCTAAAATTTACTCTGAATTATAACTAGACTTAAATTAGATTTGGGATATTGGGTTACACGATAATTTTTCCATTTTTACTATGGTTGTGTGTGCTGGTGCGTGGGTGGGTATGTGCATTGTGTGCTGGTGCGTGGGTGGGTATGTGCATTGTGTGCTGGTGCGTGGGTGGGGATGTGCCTTGTGTGATGGTGCGTGGGTGGGTATGTGCCTTGCGTTGATTATTTCCTTACACATTTATTTGGGTTCCAAGGATGAAGCTGTAGTCATCAAGTTTGTGCTTTTCCCTGCTCACTTGTTTCACAAACCCTCAATTACACAAAATAATTTTAGTTCATAATTAATAACAGAAAAATCTATATTTTCTTTACACAGTTTGTGAAATATCATAGCAGTAAATTGTTCCTTTGAGTAGAATATGAGCTTATAAATTCTGCAATTTTAAGCATATTTATTATGTTATATGACTTAATCTGCAAGGCCACATTTTGTTGCTAATATTAAATAAAAACAGACAACTCATTGTCACCTTTAGTGCTTTGCTTTCAGTGTTTCAGTTATGACGGAAGCTCAGTCTGGGTGGAGTCTTAGAACTTAGGATTTTGAGCACACAGCTGTTGAAGGTCTTATTTTCTCAGATTGCTTGCACAGCTCAAGTCTGTGATTGTGGTTAAGGCGGAGACTCTGGAGAATACCCCTGACCAGCCTCCCTTGAGCTGCCTCCACCTGAAAGCATTTCCCTTTGTGCTTTCAGCACAATAATTATCAAGTAGTTTCCTTTTAGTGACTGTCAGCCTTTCATCTGTAAGTTTATGAAAGCTTTCTGATGAAAAGAAAGTGATACGTGGCATTTGCATTTATCATGGTTTATTAATGTTAAATATTTGGAAGAAAAAGAACTTTCATTTGTAATACAACTAAGGGTTCATATGACTGTTAGAGTAACTTTAAACTTACTTAAATTTCAGAATTCACATATATTTATTTGATTTTTAAAATTAATTAGAGCTAGAATATAAGTAGTTTAGAAATGTAACTATAAGTTGTTCATTTTTATATGTTACTGCTAAGTAGTTCCATCATTTAAAAATATATAATGTCATTTTAAAGTAAAGACATTTCTGTATCCTTTCATTTAAACTCTGTTTAGGTTGCTATTTATGTCATGTCAAATGATTTTGGTCTACTTCTCCTCTTTGATTACTGCTATTTCGCTTAATGGCTTGCATAGATAAACTATATGGATGATTATTTGGCCCAGTTGTTTTTGTACAGTACTGAACTTGAAGTAAATATATCTATCAGTGTTTGCATGGAAGTGAAGATTTTAGAAGTTTCATGGAAGTGAAACTTATTCTGAAGTTTCTCAGGGAGAAGAGGAGCAGGTTTGGCCGAGGATGGCATAGAGCTAACAATCGGTTGTAATCAAGTTTAACTCAGAGAGCACTAGAAAGGCCAGATGATTTGTGAACATGTCTCTTATTTCCCTTATTTCATCCTCCTTCTTTGCAGTTTAACGAGATCAAGAGGTCAAGAAAAGGGCAAGAAGTTCTGGTCATTCACCATTGTTGTAAAAAAACCTTAATGACTCTAATCTTATAGATAATATCTCAGAGAAACATCAAAAACATATATAATTTTTTGCTTTTTTAAAAAAGAAAATAGCATTTAGCTGTAATTGTATTTTAGTGCAGTGTAGACTCTCACTTCTTTAAGGCATCTACAGTTGATGTCATCAAGCTGAGAAAAAAGATATAAGAAGAACTTGAAATGTTTATTGAAGTGTTATACTTTTCTACACATGCTCATTATTCTAGCATTATTCACGGTTATAATGCAACTCTAATCCAACATTGTTATTTCCAGTAGTTCTGTAATACTGTTCTTGGAGTCTGTTTTCATAGTTTTATATTTGGGAATCCACATCAGTTACTTACTCTGGTGATTTTTGAAACTATCTGGTAATTTTCTAAAGTAACTTTTATGGGGAGAACCTCGCCAGTGTTAGAAGAAGCAATAAAAGACATCTTTCCAATACAAAAGTAAAAATGTGTAGAAGAATGCAGGCAATGGTTATTGTGCCAGAGAGATGTAGAGACTGTGGCATCCTGAAGACAGTCTGTAATGCTGCTCCTGTCTTTCAGCATGAGAAACTAAGGCACAAGAAGCACCATGGGCACTTTCTTTTATCCTTCATATTCTACAACAGCAGTTCTCTATGGATCACAACCCCATGGGGCTGCACACCAGATATCCTGCATAGCAGATGTCTCCATTACCACTCATAATGATAGCAAAATCACAGCTATGAGGTAGCAACGAATGAATTTTATGGTTTGTGGTCACCACAACAGGAGAAACTATATTAAAGGATCACTTCATTAGGAAGGTTGAGAACCACTGCTCAGTATTACATCCCAGTTTTGTTGTTCTGGTTTGGTTGTCATTGGTGGGGGGTTTATGTGATTGTTTGTTTTTGTCTGTCTCTGTTTGTTTGTTCATCATATCTCAGACATTTGTTTTCCTCCTCTTTGGGTAACATAGTGTCAGCACCAACCGGACAGCCACCCTTGCACACATTCCCACACAAGGCTGCTAACCTTGCTGTCCTGTAAACCCTCCACAGTCCTCTGCATCACATTTCAGTTACCTGCTGACAGCCCCTCCACTGCACTCCTTGCTTTTATTAATCCTCCAGGACGTTGCACTCAATGCTCGGTATATGTTTTCTACATGAGTTAGTCTCTTAATCCTTCACTCCTCTTACCCCTCCCCATCTTACTAAGTTGTGTTTTGTTTGTTTGTTTCCTGTCAACTAATGATAGTTTCTAAATACTTGTTGAGATTCTTTGTCATAGACATCTGTCAAAGTTTCAGCATAAGCCTTTCATGAAAGAGAATGTAGTGTTGCTTCCAAGATGAGTCCCTTTGCTTGTCGTATATTGATATTACCCATCACTTCCTACGAAGAGGAACAGCCTTAGAGACTGGACTGTTATGCTGTATTTGAAAGCTAATGGGTTCTTTCAGCTTGATCTTCAAGTTCCTACTACTTCCATCTAGCTCTTTGCTTTATGCTAAAGAACAAGTGGCTTGCCGTATTGGGTTAGTATTTATGTGCAGGATATGTATTCTGGTGAATAAATACCATCTGGTAAGAACATTCTTTTGAGTGGCCTATACTTCGGTCCCTACTTTCTAAAAAGACTCACTATGTGGCATCGTCTGGCCTACAACCTCTGCATTACATTTACAGCAAAAGTGAAGGCTCCTTTTTGGTTGATAAAGTATGGATTGTCATCCTACAGTCGGAATGCCATTATCAGCCCTTAGAACCATTACCCCTACTTCATAACATGCTCATAACTGTTCATCTTAACTTCCCAAACTATTTATACTTTTCCTTCTCCAGCCTTTCTCTGAACTTTAATTTAAGACTCCCAATTCCGCTTTCCTGCACCCCGCATACTCCAGTTATCCATCGCAAGTTACAAAGGTTTATCGAGACATTTCTCTTTGTTTCTTGATCATGTTATCCTTGTTGCATAATATATTGCTTCTCCATGCCACATCTGATCCACATCTGACCAAAGCATGGTGACCCAGTCACCCTAGTCACACTGAGCCATCACAGCCTTCCTTGGGGTTGCTATCAGATGCATTGATTAAGTTACAGGTGAATTCAATGTGCTAAGACCTGTGTGAGTACATGCCATTGTCTGAACAGTTTAGAGTAGTCCATAGCATTGCCAGATAAATTGTACTTTCTCAAGCCTCTGATTAAAGTTCCACAGTATGAATTATAATGCTTCTTAAATTTGCAGAGATGGTGATTTTATTAGGGTAAAGTATTACCTGTGTGTGTGTTCATTATCACATGCACCACTGCATTGGACCTATTATCTTGTTGGTAATCCTTCTAGCCCTGAGGAATAAAGTACAACAAACCATAATTCTGGGAACTTTCCAGAATTTCCATAGCTTATATTCTCATCATCAGTGTTGGGTCCTTTTACTTCCTGGCTTGTCCTTTGAGAACAGGTGCCTCTGACGAGAACTAATTAGAGAAAAATCTCTGGTAAAGAATGAGGCCCTGCAGACCTGTGTTGGTCTTCTTGTACACACATGAGAAGGCATTGTTTACAAAACACCATCTTGCTATCCTGTCAGCTTATGCACAATGCTTTGAAAAAACTACATTGCTGGTGTACATTTTTATAATTTTCTTATAATGCAGTCATAATATTGCTAGGAGTTATAAAGTACTACATCAGAGTTTGTTTTAAAATAGTAAATAGTTTATTTTTCTAAGATTTTACTATAAAGTATTATGTATTCAAAATCAACACAGAATAAAGACAGACAATTCTTACTGCAGAGTACTATTGTCTTTGATAATATACACACATCTTAATTATGATCCTGGGGACTTTTCCTTAAGGTTCTTTGTTAGAATCCAAGTACTTGATCAGCCAACAAGCGATAAATGGTCCATCAATCTTTCTCACTCTGTGCTCCTGAGTGTGAGGGTTTCTGACCAGTTATACCACACATGTTTTAAACCAGCTTTTCACATCAGTCTCTTATTTCATTAGCTGTCTGCCTAGGATCTGATAAGATGGAGTACCGGTGGCTTTTTAAAACTTGTTCTGTCTGTCTCTATGACATGGATAGACTCTTTATCAAAAAGGGCACGAAAGGGTGTTTATCCATCCCTGTGATGATCACACATGTTTTTCCCTACAATGTACCTGAGACTGCTAGTTGAAATCAGCTTAAGAAAACAAGAAAATCAAACTCTTGTTTTGGTGTTGCATTTGCTAACATTTTAATGTAAGGCCAAAGAATCTCTTTGTATAAGGTAATTACTGGGCCAGCAGGTGGGCTCAGCAGTATCACCTTTGCCCCACAGGCCCAGAGACCTGAGTTCCATCACCAGAACCCACACCGCTGTCCTTATGACCATAGTCATTGCACATGTGCCCCCCAACACACTTCATGGACATACTCAGATGAAACTCATTTAAAAGATACTTTTTGATTGTGTTTGTACTTAGGAGTAAAAATAACTTTTAAACTAAAGTAATAGCCATGATAACCTATGTGCTCATCAGGGACTATATTTTAAGATAGCTACTACTATAATTAATGTTCTCATACTAAGATTATTATTTATTAAATCTAATTTACATCTCCTTATTTTGGTACTTTTAGAATTCGCTATTAAGATATGTTTTTATATATAATACTTTGCAAAGTATCCTTTATTTTGAAGAATTGAATAATTAATGTCCAAGTGTTTATAGATTTTTTTTCTTTTTCCTTTTTTGGTTTTTCTATGTAGCCCTGGCCAGCCTGGTACTAGCATTATAGACAAGTCTGGCCTTAAACTCAGATATTCGCCTGCCTCTGCCTCCCAAGTACAGGGATTGGAGGCATGTACCACCACTGCCCACTTCCAGAATGTTTTTCCTGTAGAGTAGGCATGGCATTAAAACTGATGAGACCTGCATGACATAATGATGTAGGGACCCTAATGCAGTCCCTACAAATGCCGCATCAGTGATCCGTGTGACCACATGCCTATTGTGTGCATTGTTTTCAGTCCTGCTGTACCTGCTCTGTGAGTTTGGACCATTTTATAAGCTGAGGGAAATGAGTTAGGGGTACATTGTTTAATTTCAATCCTCCAAGTGGAAAGTGCCAGCAGGTCTTTCTTCCTTGTTCTTTACTCCAGGAAACAATCAAGGAGCAATACCTTTAAGATTAGTGAAACTCTGACTAGCCCACTTTCAGTAAAATTACATACATAATTGCATACATAAAAATTTTTAAATTTTCATTTTAAAACCTAATAACTGAAACAGAAAATTGGTATTTTAGAAATTTTCATATAATTTGAAACACCCAAAATTTTTAAATAATGTAGAAGAGTATATGGGTGAATTTAATTTCTGAAGTCTCACCTCAAAGAAGTCTTTTAGAATTTAAAATCCAGTAATTCTGTGCCTGTCCTGTGGTAACTCTTTGCTTTGGCCTTTCCCTGCACAGGCCTTGTTTGTATGAAGTCCAGCACATCCGTGGTAGAGCTCGTCATGCTGCTCTGCTCTCAGGTAAGAGCTTCATTGTCTTGGTCAAATTCAACTTCCTGAGATTTCTCACATGCACATGTTAGTAATTATAATTAGATGTTGTCTCTCGCTTTGGAGGGGAGAAGCTGGTTTGATGCATTTACCGTGCGTGGTGCCTACATGCTCATCCCTTGTACACACTGCTTTATTGTGCTCTCGTCTCTGCCTTCTCTGGACTCTCCTCCATGACCTCCCATCGCTTTGTTCTGTCGGTGCCTGGCTTTGTTCTGTGTTCTTAAGGTCTTTTGATATTGTTTGTACCATCTTTTAAAATTCTGTAGCACACATTGCAAATTTTAGAACATAAGAAGTAGTTATTGTTGTTTTCTCCTCTTCTGATTAGAAGTGGTAGAAGGTCAAGCCCGCTTTTGTTAGTACTAAACACATGCAATCCAGCCCTTGGTGCATCATCTTTGACAGGCTGCTTTCCCATTTTTATTTAGAATTGTCATATATTTATAAATCTAAAAGTCTATGGGTAGTAATTATTTTTATTAACAAGAATTAAAGATAAATTGTTGTATATTCTTTCTTTTTTAAAAGTAAATAAAAAAATTTGATCTATCCAAAGCTTGAAGGAGAAGAACCATGTATTAGTCTTTTAGATAACTAAAATAGAAATTTAATGGTCTTTCCTTTCTCCAGGAACTCATGTCTCCCTCTTATCATATGAATATGAAATATTCCATAATATCAAAATGAAAAGGGGAGTAAATACGTTTATAACAAGTAGCCATTATATTCATCGCTGGTCTTCTCATTGGAAGGGGGAACACACCCATTGTCCATAACTTTACTTACGTCCACCTAAGACCACAGCCAGCCCACATAAGACAGTGGATTCTAAACATCCCAGAGCAAGCAGCCAAAGCTTACCCATTAGCTTATCCCTAGTCTCCTCAGTAGAAGGGCGATAATAACTAAGTCATACCGTCCTGAGGTTCGCCTAAACCGCCACAGCCAACCCAGATAAGCCAAGAGTGACTTCAGGGGTCTTTAAATATCCCAGAGCAAACAGCAAAAGCTTACCTTCAGATTTCCAGTTTACTTCCTTCAGAAGTATGTTCATGGGCAACCAGGGATACAATTAAGAGGAAAGCACAGAGAGCACCAGCCCTGGGTGAAGCTCATCTGCAGAGCTTGAAGAAATCGTACCCAGTGCTGAGGTCCTGAGTTCAAGGGAAATGGAAGCTCTGTGGATATTTTAGAAGGAGAATCTGGATATTTAGCGGCTTCTGTGGCAAGGCATAGTTTCAGATGCCTTTTTCCTTAGTTCCTGCTATCACTGCAGTTCAGAGAAATAAAGAGCAATGTTGCATTAGGATCTGGTGTCTTTGATGGCCTCTTTTTCTAATTGTAGGTTTAACATTACCCATTTGCTGGCTCCAGAAATTCCTGCCATTAGGGGCCCTAGAGATGAAACTTTGCCTCAGATATTGATTGGAAGGAAGAGTGGGAAATGTAAGCTGTCTCTGTAGTACACTTTCCTGTGTGTCAGCAGGACAGCTGGGTAAACAGGCCTCTTAGATTGATTTTCAAATTGAATTTTAAAAAATAATTCAGTGCTTGAACACTGAAAGTTTTAAATGTTTCAAGTGGTTTATTGGTTGAAGAACCTCATATAAGTAACTTGAAAGGTTTACACATTAAAAATAACTGTTTGTCTTATTATTTTCTGTTAATCTGTGACGTTACTTTCTACAAAACCCTTTTAAGAAAGTCAGTGGTGCTTTTCGTTTTGTCAAATGCAGTTGGGTAAGTTAATGATTTAAGTGTAGACTTAAGCTTATCATTGCAGATCATTGTTGATCCACAGATGTTTGCAAACTTTGGTTTTCAGGGCACTAAGAAAGATGGACACACTTCAAAAGGTTCCTAAAATAATGTGACACTTTCACTACTGTTAAAATTGATGATTTTCATCATGTAGCAGGGTGACCACAGACGTGGCAGACCTCTGGGGATGAAAGTTAGCGGTGCTTAGAGCTAGCTGGGCCGAGCTCTCTATAAAGCATGTTCTTTTCTGCAGGCCTAATGCATTTCTTCCATTGGAGTTGATCCCCATAGAATTAGCACCAGTCTGCGGGCGGGAGGGCTGTCTTCCTGCCAAGGCAGGCAATCATGATGAATCTTTAAAACCATGGCCCTCAGAGCTCAGTTTGCTTTGTTTTACTGTCATCCACCACAGATGATGAGCAGCAGTGAGACTAACAGAAGTAGTTCAAAGTATGCATTCTTACTGCCTATATATATATATATACATATATATATATCATATGCCCTTGTACCCCACAGTGAGATATATCATTAAAATATTATCTATGCTGGGATTTAATTCCTGCCAAAATAAGTTTTCAATGCAAGTGTCATTTTGTACTTTGTTTGCATAAAATTTATTTATCTTTAAACTTAGACAAGATGTTGAACACTCAGATTGGAATAAGCAACATGGATTGAAAGAAAAAGGAAGTGAACTTTATTTAGGGTGCCTTATATTCCTCTTTGCTACCGCTCATTAAATTCTTTTACTTTTACACTTTTCATTTTCTTGTTGGGAGTGCCATGTTAACTTTTACATATTATTAAGAATATTTGATTTTCTTCCCTCCTTATCTGAGCTCCTGGAGAAAAAAACCTCTCACCAATAGTTTGTGCCCAAAATGTGTTCTAAATTCACATGAGATCACATTACAAATGTCTGAAGGTACTTGTCAAGGGTAATTCAGTTCATATGGCACCCGCTAAACTCTAAGGGGCATGGCGGCCAGTCTACCCCAGTGGAATTTCGCATTTTTTTCAAAAACATATTTTCAGTTTCAAGAAGATGTTACCATTTTTCACTGTAACATGTTTATTGTTCCAAACACAAAACATTTTTTATTGTATTTGGATACTTTTTTCCCATGTACACCTTAAACTTTAAGGATTAGTTCTTTACTCCTCACTTCTGGTTTGTATTAATTTAGTTACTAGCATCTTTTTTACAAAGTGTATTCTTGTCATTCTGCAGTATAAGGAGCTGTATAAGGTGGTTAGCCTTTGAGCCCACGGTTACTGTCCTGCACAGGTCCTCGGTTACAGGAAGCATGGCATCAGCATGCTTTTGCTGTGCTATGGCCGAGGTGTTGCCTGCCCTCTCACCGCACTTACATCCTCTTACGTTATCCTTGGTCTACTGCATTCTGTGATGAATAGCAGATTGAGTTTTTCCAAGCAAACTTTTTTTAGGTACTATAATAGTTTCTAATTATTTCCAGATTTCTTATTAGGAAGTCTCCATGAGAAGAACTCTAAGAAAAAAGTGAATGGTATTACCCACAGGATTTCTTTACGTTTCTATCAGTAAAGCTTAGCAGATACACGTACACTTCTCTTTGCTTTGTGTGTCAAGAGATAAATTGAGGGACCTCATGAAAAAATCGTATTATCAGTATTTAAGTGCTTTCTGAGTTAAAGCACTGATTAAGTAAATGCCAGCTTAATAAATCATTCCTGATCTCATTAAAAGTTGAAAATACATAAATTAAAATAATGACTCCTTGGGTCTATGTATGATGTGCTCAGCATGAATTATTTTGTGGTTTGTATGACTTTGTTCTTTTCTAAATACTTCATATATTTAACTTAAAGGAATTGGTGACTGGTGTGGTCAGGGTGTGACTCAGGGCTTTAAAAAACAGCACTCACAGAGGACCCACAACTGAGGAAAGCCCTTTTCCTTTCAAGTGATTTAGCCTTTGAACATTTAATTTTTAGAAAACTTTTTCTCCAGTTCACTGTAATTTAGTCAGATAGTACAAAAAGAAAAGATTTTTCTAGATGTAATAAAGCCAAGATGAGGTTCTGAGGCAAGGCCGAGGTCGCATGCAGGAGCCTAGCAGATGTCTCCGTTTCTATGTATGCAGTGTCGTAAGGACCTTAGACTGTGTAATACGATGGCAGATAGGAGGATCGGGCATGGGTCGGTGGGTCTCTCTGAAATCCCGATTGTCACTCCCTTCTGTCACACGTGATCCAGCGCTCAGGCACGTTGCAACTATCTTTTGTTAGTATTTCGGGGTTAGTAAAACCTTAGTGCCATGGCTCTAGTCCCCAGGATATTAGTTACCTACAGCATTGCAGATGTCACTTCTGAGTTTGAAGGATGAGGCAGAATAGAAAGACACATGGCCTGAGATGTCTAATTGATATAATCAAGCACATGTGTGTGTGGCTCTGAAGACTGAATGGCTGTGGAATGCTCTCTGGAAATGGACCCTGAAGCTGGTAAGCTTCTGCTGCAGTATTTGCAGGGAAGGAGACAGTCCTTGGAGGCAGTCCAAACAGGTCTGCAGGTCTATTTGTCTGTCCTCTCCTCTCTCTCCTCAGACTGGGGGCCAGCCTTTTTTACAGTACATCAAAAGTTAAATAACTAGGGTTAGTTAGGTGGTTCCCTGGGTAGCAGTGTTTGACCACAAGCATGATAGACAGCGCTTATTCCCATAAGCCATGGTGAAATGAGAGAACCAACGCTGTAAATCTGCTATCTCACTTCTGAATGAAAGAAAAAGAAAAGAAAAGAAAAAAGGAGGGACATAAATGTGGCTAAGTATGGTGGAAGAGAAGGTTTATTGTAGATAAAAGAGAGATCACTATAAGATATGAGGTCGAGCATAGCCAGAGACATTCGGAAGGATCCAGAGTGAACTTGTCCAAGCTGAGCCATGTGAGCGGATGGGGAGTAGGGATCTCCAGAAGCATCAGCCAAGAGGGCAAGAGTCCCACAAGGCCAAGATAGAGGCGTAGCTTAAATGGCTGGATTTCATAAGGAAGAACATATTGGGGAATGGCAATCCAGCCTCTGGGCTAGTGAGTTCAGGTAAGAGTGCAACGTATACCAATGAGGAGGACCCTGGAACTG
This sequence comes from Rattus norvegicus, assembly GCF_021556685.1. NCBI lineage: Eukaryota > Metazoa > Chordata > Mammalia > Rodentia > Muridae > Rattus > Rattus norvegicus. The sequence continues at coordinate 141,313,262 of NC_141535.1, read as the reverse complement.
GTAGGATTGAGGGACACTGGGAGAAACTGGTGGCCAGAATCTGCTTTGATAAGTCAATAAGCACCTCAGTCCTTTGTTCCAATCTGACACCTAACAACTTCCACAAGTACCCCATGGCACAAGCATACCAATGAGCACCCCCATATTACACATACATTGATGATGATGATGATGATGATGATGATGATGATGATGATGATGATGATGATGATGATTTGTTTTAAAAAAATCAGACAGTATACTTTTGGGTTATGTAGAGTATTCACATCTTCCTAGATGTTTTTCAAGTGAAGTGTACACAATCTTTTAATTTTTAACAATACATCCTTTTGCTTGGTACTTTCTGTAAGAACCTCTCTTCACATTCAGGTGCATTGGTTTATCTAAAACTACGTGGATGCTCACCCTAAAATGAGAAAGCTCCAGTGGGACAGTCAATGAAAGGAAAAGAGGCCATTCTGCACGAATAGGTCAATTCAGCAAGGAGTTCTGTCCCTTTTCTCATGTTATTTCTTATGTTAAGAAAAGGGTCTTTAATGAAACTCAAGAAGGATGACCAAAATGCGAATGCTTCACTCCTTCTTTAAAAGGGGAACAAGAATACCCTTGGCAGGGAATAGGGAGGCAAAGATTAAAACAGAGACAGAAGGAACACGCACTCAGAGCCTGCCCCACATGTGGCCCATACATATACAGCCATCCAATTAGACAAGATGGATGAAGCAAAGAAGTGCAGGCCGACAGGAGCTGGATGTAGATCTCTCCTGAGAGACACAGCCAGAATACAGCAAATACAGAGGCGAATGCCAGCAGCAAACCACTGAACTGAGAATAGGACCCCCGTTGAAGGAATCAGAGAAAGAACTGGAAGAGCTTGAAGGGGCTCGAGACCCCATATGAACAACAATGCCAAGCAACCAGAGCTTCCAGGGACTAAGCCACTACCTAAAGACTATACATGGACTGACCCCGGACTCTGACCCCATAGGTAGCAATGAATATCCTAGTAAAAGCACCAGTGGAAGGGGAAGCCCTTAATCCTGCTAAGACTGAACCCCCCATTGAAAGTGATTGTTGGGGGGAGGGCGGTAATGGGTGGAGGATGGGGAGGGGAACACACATATAGAAGGGGAGGGGTAGGGGCTCGGGGGATGTTGGCCCTGAAACAGGGAAGGGGAATAACAATCGAAATGTAAATAAGAAATACTCAAGTTAATAAAGATTAAAAAAAAAAGAAAAGGGACTTTAGGGCTGGAGAGATGGCTCAGCCGTTAAAGGCTAGACTCACAACCAAAAATATAAGAAAGGGATCTTCAAAGTACCATGCTAAATCAAATTTGGAAGATTTGTAAAGTTATACTTTACATGTTTATCATTTGAATTTTAGAATTTCTTGTTGTATCAAATGTTAATTTTAAGACTTGAAGGAATTCAAAACTAAAAATAAGTCTTAAGTTGTATATTTAAATGTGACAAATATTTTTTAAATATTACATGTTTTTCTCTTAGAATTGCTTTGTGTTCCATATATTTTGATGTGTTCTGTTTTTAAAAGGCTTTAAGTTCCTTTTTTATTTCTGCCTTGACCCAATTTTCATGCAGTAGTGCATTGTTCAGAGTCAGTTTTGTGTGCTTTCTGCTGTTTGTTCTGTTTCTGCTCTTGTGCACATCAAGCTTTAATCCATGGTAGTCAAATAGGATATAGGATGTTAGTTCAATTTTCCTGTTTTTGTTGAAACTTGCTTTGTATCCTACTATGGGGTCAATTTTGGAGAAAGTTCCATAGTCTTCTGAGAAAAAGAAACAAACAAAAATGATAACAAAAAACCATTCTTCAGTGTTTGGTAAATGTTATATAAATATCTTTCAGATCCATCTGATTTATCTTATTTAACTCCAGAGTTTATTTCATTTTTGCCTGGATGCCCTGTCAATTGGGAGAGTTGAGTATTGAAGTTCCCTGTCATCACTCTGTTAGGATCAAGGATATTAGATGTCTTTTTGGTTTGTGGGTAAATGTGTAGAATTGTAATATCCTCTCGATGTATTTCCCTTTAATAAGCATGTTCCCGTATGTTAAACATGTTCACATTCTGTGTTGTCATTCTGTAAGAAATAGAGTATGACAATGTCTAGCACTTATCACCATATACTAAATACTGTAAATCTACTGGTATTTACCATGGACCATGGATGTCTGCATGTTATATGCAGACACAACATTTTATACGAGGGACTTGAGCACCCCTGAATATTAGTATTCCTGTGGGATTCTAGGACATTCTGCCATAGATGCAAAGTGATGACAGCATGTATACTATATATATTATAGTTGGGAAGATCGTTGCTTTAAAACATTATTTAAGAATCTAGTCTTTTTATTGTAAGTAGAAACACAATTACCTATATATCAGTGAAAATTTTTATAACTATATGCTTTAACAGTGAATATCTAAAATTCTAGGCAACTTCCTGTTTATCTTCAGATGATTTTTATGTTGCCTACTTGTTTTCCATAGTTATACCTTATATTAGTGATCTTTCTAAGTTAATTATTGATTTAAGGAGGGATTCTTACATTATTTTTCCTATAAGCTTTTAGTACAATGTTCATGAAAGTAAGTCATGAAAAACCAAAAATGAAAAAATGCTCAAGATACTGTGTACATATATGCAGATATCCATTAGTTTGCACTAAAAGCAGCTTGATTGGAAAAGGATTAATTTCCTCTCACATCTCTGGATCACAGTTTGTTATTAGGGAAGCCAGGACAGAACTCAAAGGAGGAAGGTGGATGCAGGAACCATGGGAGAAAACTATTTACTGGCTTGCTCCCTCTGACTTGTGATTAGCCTTGTGAGAGCCGGGCTCTCCTGTATCTACCAGCATTGAAGACAGTGCACACAGGCATGCCCAAAGCACAGTCTGCATCAGTGAATATCTCAGTGGAGGCACTCTCTTTCCAGGTCACTTCCATTTGTATCAAGATGTCACAGCAAAAGATCACCAGCATACACAGAAAATGGGTGGGGCTCTGCTTTTTAAAATTTTACATAGTATACTTTGCTTCAGTTCTTGTTATTAGCATTAGTAACTTATTACTCAGATTTTCAGCGTGTCATCATCTTATCAGTTACAGTAAACTTTTATCTTAAAGATTTTAAGGACTACCACCACTTTTGGTGATAGTTAATGTTAAATAACCCTTAAGGATACATGCAGAAAATATATAATTCACTTTTCAGAAGACTTTAAAGCTTCTCTTACTCTTCTAGTTTTCCTTCTACTATTTATGGTGATTTTTAAAAGTTTAAGATAGTTTAAATATCTAAGGATTAAGCTGTCATGTTTAATTTTACACAAAGCAGTAGGACTGAGTGTGTGTGTTGAGCTGACGTAGATGAGAAACTGATAGAAAGAATGATGTTCTCTGCCTGAGTTGTCTAGCAGTCATCTCATGGCCAGCAGAGAACATAGGGATCTCATCGCCATCTTTCTGCAACTTATTTGTGTTCAAAGTGTTCCATCTCAAACGGTCTTCACCTAAGACCCAGTACCCTGAGAGAGTCGCTCATCTTAAGGAAAGCTCATGCATTCACAAGGAAGAGTTTAAAATGGTGATGAAGTTATTTTAAAGACTTGCTGTTCCTCTGCAAGCATTTCAACTTGAAATTAAATGTTTCCCACAAAGATAGATATGTGATGTGGGGTTTATGCACCTAGCAGGATGCATTCATACTGCTCCTCTCAACTCATGAGTTGATGTTGTACAGGAGTCCCTCGAGGCAAAATATAACCTGAGAAAGCATCCATTTCACATAATACACAGTAGTGCAGAGCAGGCCACATCCCGATCTTAACTTTCTGTTAGAGAGTGTGTAGGTGTGTGTGTGTGTGTGTGTGTGTGTGTGTGTGTGTGTGTGTGTGTGTGTAAAACACTTGTAAAGTCTTATGCTTCTAGTAGTCCATTAGCTTGCTTATATTTAAACAGCATCATACATTAGCTCTGATTTTTTAATACTATGTATTAAAAAATTATAATCCGGCCTAAAGGAAGATTACAGACACTGTTAATTTGATCTATATAGTTTTCTAAAGATTTACTCTGCTCATCTTGTGGACAAAACACTTTTTTTTATATCTGTGAACCTGAATTCATGGTCAGGGTAACTGAATACCTCTGGGTAGCCAGAAAAGCATGGGTTTCTAGATGATGAGCTAAATGAAGTTTTCTTTTAGTTCTGTAGTTAATTAATAATAATGACATTATTAGTAATAACTATCATAATCATTCAGAAAAGACATGCATTGAGTTTACTTATAAGGTTAATATCAGCTTGATTCAAAACCTAAATGTACATCTTTATACCACCATACCATTTTTGCTGTTAAAAATATTATGTAAAATAAATAATATTCCATGTGCAAAAAAAGAAATACAAGTCATGTGATAGGATTTGTAGACAAGTGACATGAGTAATTAATAGAGATTATATATGTGTATATATTAATGGGACTAGTGGAAATATTTGCAAAACTACTGAAAGAAATATAATTTCAATTATCCTGAGTGAGGTAACCCAATCACAAAAGAACACACATGATATGCACTCACCGATAGGTGAATATTAGCACAAAAGCTCAGAATACCCAAGATAAAATTTACAGATTACATGATGCTCAAGAAGAAAGACCAAAGTGTGGATGCTTCAGTACTTCTTAGAAGGGGGAACAAATTACTCACAGGATGAAATACAGAGACAAAGTGTGGAGCAAAGACTGAAGGAAAGGCCATCCAGAGACTGTCACACCTGGGGATCCATCGCACATGCAGTGGCCAAACCTAGTCACTATTGGGGACGCCAACAGGAACATGCTGACAGGAGCCTGATATAGCTGTCTCCTGAGAGGCTCTGCCAGAGCCTGACAAATACAGAGGTGGATGCTCACAGACAACCATTGGACTGAGAACAGGGTCCCCAATGGAGGAGTTAGACAAAGGACTGAGGTAACTAAGGGGGATTGTAACCTCATAGGAAGAACAACAGTATCAACCAACTAGACACTCCAGAGTTCCCAGGGACTAAACCACCAACCAAAGAGGACACATGGAGTGATCCTTGTCTCCAGCTGCATATGTAGCAGAGGATGGCCTTATCTGGCATCAGTGGGAGTAGAGGCCCTTGGTCCTATGAAGGCTGGACCCCCCCCCTCAGTGTAGGGGAATGTCAGGGCGAAGAGGAGGGAGGAAGTGGATGGATGGGTGGGAAAGCACCCTCATGGAGGCAGGGATGGGGGGATGGGATGGGGGGCTTCTAGAGGGGCAACCAGGAAAGGGGATAACATCTGAAATGTAAATTTTTTTAAAAATCCAATAAAATAACAAAAAGAAAGAAAGAAAGAAAGAAAGAAAGAAAGAAAGAAAGAAAGAAAGAAAGAAAGAAAGAAAGGAAAGAAAGGAAAGAAAGGTAGGTCAGGATTTCCAAAATATTTTTAAGAAAGTGACTTGAATAAACCCAAAGTCAAAACTGGCTTTTTTAAATTATATTCCAAATTTTTCATGGGAAGAATACAAAACAAGCAGCTTCTTTCCTAATCTAAAATACTATGTGAGAGTCGTTGATGCTCATAGTTGTGCCCTTTTCTCTGTGGAGCTGCCAGATTCAGGTATTTAGCAAATTTAGCTAATCTCCAATTAGCAAAGAGAATTCATGAGAGTAATACTTTTACTATTAGGTTTATGTTACACATTGGAAAAGAATGTATTTGTAGCTTCGTGCTGTTTCAGTCTTTTAGAATATGAATCTGACTAGAGCAATCTATTCCCAAGGCAGTGTAAAGATAGAGATTGTGTAAAGGCATAGATGCATAAATGTATGACATAAATGTATCAATTGCTTAAAGGCACAGTTATGTAAAGTATATGTGTGTAAGTAAATAGATACATAAAGGTATAGATATAAAAACACATAGGTGCACAAAAGCACAGATGCATTTAGGTATCTCTGATTTTGCTTCCAGTTCTAATGAAAATTGTATCGTTGATTAAAGACTTAAGTAGTTTAAAACTCCTCCTCCTTGTGCATAGCTTCAGGCCTCCATTGGTCATTTGTTCTTTCCTAGAAGGAAGCTGGGTGCTGAGTGAACACTTTACTCACTATCTTACTTTCCAGCAAACTTGAGCTTTCTGGCAACCAAAACCCACCTCCTAAACTGTGACTCAGGGTCATCTAATTTAACACCTTCTTGGAAAGAAGGTAGTGACAGTGTCTTCGTGGTCTAAGGTCTAGTTGCTATTTCATCTGCGTGTTCACTTTTCTTACCTTGCTTTGGTTTATTCCTTTAGGAGTGGCAGAATTCTATCCAGAAGAATGCAGGCCTTGCATTTATTGAACTCATCAATGAAGGAAGGTAATTAATTTTACACTTTCTGGGCAACTAGACAGTCTGCATTTAATTCCACCAAGCAATTGTGCTCTCCTACCATCTGTTCTAAACTGTGCAAGGAAAAGGCTTTGAATTCAATAATTTTAAAATGTAGGCACTTGGATTTTAAATTAACCAATTTTAGATATGAAGTATTTGGTTTTGGAGACAAAGCATATATGAAATAATGATACAGATTTACTTTTGTGAGATTTGAGCCACCTCTTGCTGAATAGTGAGGTTGTGTTAGACAGACCAAGTGAACCCTGTCTGCAGTCCCAGCTGCTGCCCCATCTGTTTTCAGGCTAAGCTCGGTGTTTATACTTGACCCCTCATCAGTTCACATGAAGCGACTTCATCTGATCCTATCATGTAACTGGTCCTGGATGGAAGTAGAAGGGATGTTCAATACAGAATGTGTAACAGCCTTAGCTGGGGTGGTTGTTACCATGGTTAATGATGTTATGAGAGATGTCATTTGAAACCATTGTTGTACTTATCATTTGTGAGTAGTTGTTTACTGTGATTTTTGCAGTGCCCTCTGGGTGGTGTGCACTAAGTTGCTAGATATGTCATCCTTTGACATGTAGTTTCTATCAACCTGAGACACGCAACCTTGATAAGCTGAATTTTCTGTATTATGTAGTACATTCTATGGAAAATAATTATTACATACTTGTTATGATGCTTGATTTTATGGAACAAACTTTATATAAATTAATGGAGCAGTAATGGTTATAGTATTTGAACTTCTTTTTTCATTAGGAAACAATAATCCTTCAAAAATGGTTTATATGTAGCATCAAAACTTATTTTTTAGCATCGCTGTGGCTTCTTCCATCATTGCTCTGTATCCTGAGAAACTACCTTTGTCTATGTAGTATCTCCTTGTACATTCCTTCCCTTGATCTCTGTGAACAGTGTTTTCATCATAACACAGTTCCGAAATTTAAAATAAGTGTTATATTTACTGAAGGGGAAAGATTGAAGGAAGTTATGAGAATTGGTAATAGGGAAAGAGAGTTGATTCAGGGGTTAAGAGCACTGGTGCATCTTCCAGAGGACCCAGATTAAACTCTCAGCACTCAGATGATGGCTCACAAACATCTGTAACTGCAGTTACTGGAGATGATGACCTCTTCTGGACTCTGCCGGGCATCAGAAATGAAAAGATGACTTTCTGTCAGTAACATTTGTAAGAGCTAAGGGAAATAAAATTCTTGTGTTTTTATTTAGATTATATTTATTGACAGAAAAAGAATGATACTAGAAATTTTGCTAATATCAAATATGGAAAGTTTCGAGAAGTTTCATTTTCCAGAAGTATAGGGATTGCTTTGTGCTGAGAAGAATCGAAAATAAAGACTATGATGATGATTTAAATGAGAACCAGAAACTCCCATCAAGAACTCACTGCTCCATACAAGCTTTGCAGGGTAGAGAAGGAGTATTATGACTGTAGTTGACGGGGATCTCACTGTTGACAACTATAAAGATACTTTGCAGAATGAGAACTGAACATTTAGAAGCACATACAGAACATGAATGAGAAAAGGATCTGCTTTCGTAAGTTAAGCTACAGTGCTTTATGATGTCCTTGATTCTAAAATGGCTTTTTAAAATGACAGTATGTTTAAGGTTGAAGGAACCATGCCAGTGGGAAGGGACACTTCCCATCTTAAATTTGATCTGGGACACAGCTAAACGACATCCACACTTGGGGACAATAAAGCTAGGGATCAGGACTGGAGCTGGAGATCAGTAGCCCCTTCTTGCCTAGCATTTGAGAAATCTAGTGTTTAAACTCTAGCAGCACATAAATTGGGTGTGGTGGAACATGCTTCTAATACCACATCTTGAGAGGTGGAGACAGGAGGATTAGAAGTTCAAGGTTATGCTCAGCCATAAAGTAAGCCTAGTCAGACTTTGTCTTAAAAAAATCAAACAAGAACTTGTAGACAATGGTTATGATATAGAGCAAAAACCCAGAGACAAGGTATGCTGCTAAGGAGGTCTTTCCAGTCATCCCACAGCTTTGGATCTAGTGCAACAGATTCTAGCAGCACGGGGTCCTCTCATGAGAGAACTTGTACCAGGTTCCTGGAAGTCATCACTGAGGCTTACGCTGGTATGCAATGTGATGCACAGTTGCAAGGACTCATGGAACCAGACTGCTCTTGAGGAGGCCTCAGTCATCTTTGTGAGGCTGATGTCGCTATGAAATACCATTTGGAAATCAAAGCAGAAGGCTGGGATGAAAGAGACAACAAAAACAAGTGCAGCCTATTTTTTGTCTTTGATAAATGGGTGCCATGTATTAGAGGTGCAGCTCACCCAGAGAGAGCAGTGAAGGAGGAACATGGGTTTGATGAGAGGTGTTTTCTCCTTTGGGTTACAGTAGAGCTGTGTAATCCCCAATTACAAATTCAGAAGGTATCAAAGTACTTGGTCTTGGGGGTTTTAGGTGAGTGGAAACTCAAAAGCAAGCTTGCAGTGCGTGAGGCTCTCTCTTCGCCCACATGTCCACAGGTTTGCCTCTCTATTTCTTCTGAAGTTGATTTAGATCCGACCCTATCCCAAACATTTCTATGAACAACCCCACTGCATGACGATATCTCTAGTCATCTTTGTCAATTCTTTCCTTAAAACTTAGATTTTATTTACTGTCTTATAGACCACCACATCTCCAGAACCTGGAATAGTGCCCTAGTGTGTATTAAAAATCAGACGGATTTAAGGAGAGGAATGAGTAGATTCTTAAAATGGCCAGTGCTGAAAAGACAGTAGAGAAATGACTAAAGAAACCACAGAGCTTGTAGGACGGTTTGGGTGAGTGAGCCTGTATACTTAGTGGCTGTATAGTTAGTGTTTTACCCTACAGTTCAAGGTGGGTGGGAAGAAGGCTTGAGTACACTCACTTGTCCTTTCACTAAGCCTGTAAAATAGACACTTTCTCTGCTACCCAGCCTCTTACTCACCATGGCGTCCTGCAAGGACTTGCTCACTGGCTGTGTGGTTTGTTTGTTTTGTTTATTTATGAGTGTTTTCACAGTGCCTAGTCAGATGTGGCACACATGTGTTTATGCCAAGTTCAAATATCAGCTCTTCCACTGGAAAATGCTTAAACTCTAAGCATATAGCATAACCATATATACCCAGACATTCTTTTAGAGAATGGTCCAAAATTTGATGGCACATATTTCTCTAAAGGTTGAGAATAAATGAGAATAATGCATGTGTCACTTCTAAGAGCTGCTGATATACCACACTTAAGATGAGAGGCTCCATTTGTGTTGCTACATATTACACATACTCAGAATTCTCTGGTTCCTATCTGTAGTGTGGGTCATTCTTCAATTTAGACTTTTTTTTGCAAATTCAAAATGTTAATACTGGTTTTCGGAGGCCAGTATGTAGATCATCATTCACTTCTTAGAGTAAAAGCACATCCTTCTATTTTATGTTCTACTGTGAGCACCTACTATGTGCTACATACAAACTTAGTATGTGTTTTCCCATTTGTATGGGCAGAGAACATTGTTCCTAGATCTCACTTAGGTTGGCTCTTGGCTGTTTGGTTTTTTTTCCTTGTAGGAATGAAAATGAAAACCTCCAAGTAGCAATTGTTATAAATGTTTATCCTCCTTAACAGCCACGCCCATGAATACAGTCTATCAGTCAGAGCCAGAGAAAAGATGTATGAGTCATCTACAATTAACAGGAAAAATGCACTGATGAATGTACAACTGAACTAAAGCACGCCCAGGACAGCCCAGAATTACACACTAGATCATTTCAAGGAATCTAACAAAGAACCATTATTACTATAACAAAGCAGGGTTAATGCGGTGTGAAATTGCCTGTAATATCTTGGCAATAATAACTGGAATGTAAGATAGTAGAATCTGAATTGAAGAGGAGGCATATAAGACAGACATTCTTAAAATGTGGGATGTGTGTAATCCTTTTAAATGAATTAATCTTCTTCCTAAGTAAACTATCTCTGTTTTGAAAGAAATACCAAATATAATTAATGAATTCACTGTAAAAATGCAGGATGTTTATTGTTAGTGCTAATATAACCTGTGCTCACAAGGATGTTTCATTCCATTTCATTATAAAGAATAAAAGATAAACTTTTAATTCTTTAGGATTTTCAGAAGAGGAACTTGACCCAAGTATAATTCATTAATAATTGTGTGGGCACTTTTGAATGCCAGTTAACATTTAAACTGTTAATGGTTTGTTTGCAGACACATGCAAGCAGACACACACACACACACACACACACACACACACACACACACACACACATACGCCCCAACAGTTTCCAAAGCTGGGAGCACTGAAACCATTTCCAGGGAGCATATGTTTTGGTTTAGTTTTTAACCGTAAATCTCTGAAAACTTGAAAATAGAAATATTTTTCCCCTTATTGTTTCATCTGTAGCCCCAATAAAACCTTTTTCATACAATTCTTCGTTTATTTTGTGAAATAAATTGTTAAGTGATGATTTTTACAAATAAATGAGTAAAAATTATCTTGACCTTTCTAAAATTACTGTGTACTTAACAATATTTTTGACTTGTAACACATTAGACACTGGTGACAAAGTGTGTTTAATAATGATTAAGTTTCACATGCTAGGGAAATACATTTCCATTTATTTGTTTTAATTGACTTTATGTTGTTAGAACAGAGCACTGGGAGCTACCTATATATAATCAACAATTTTTTGTTCCATGCTTCTCAGTGATGGCAAGCCCAACCTCCAGGTGCCAGCATCTGGCAAGGGTCTTTTACCACATGTTTCCAAGGGTAAACATAATGACAGGGTGAGTGAGCAAGATGAGTGTGGACTTGCTTTTGTTTAAAACCTTTTTTACTTTTTTATTTTTTTTTCTATTTTTATTGGATTTTTTAAATTTACATTTCAAATGTTGTCCCCTTTCCCTGTTTCCCATCCATAAACTCCCTATCCCATCCCCCCTTCTTCTATGATGGTGTTCCCCCACCCAACCACCCATCCCTCCTTACCTCCCTGCCCTGACATTCCTCTATACTGGGGAATACTTGGGCAGGACCAAGGGCTTCTCCTCCCATTGGTGCCCAACAAGGCCATCCTCTGCTACATATGCAGCTGGAGCCATGGGTCGCTCCATGTGTACTTTTTAGATGGTAGTTAGTTCCTTGGTGCTCTGATTGATTGGTATTTTTATTCTTATCAGATTATAAACCCTTTCAGCTCCTTCGATCCTTTCTCTAACTCCTCCAATTGGGACCCCATTTCCTATTCAATGGTTGGCTGTGAGCATTCACCTCTGTATTTGGCAGTCTTTGACAGAGCCTCTCAGAAGACAGCTATATCAGGCTCCTGTCAGCATGCACTTCTTGGCATCAGTAATATTGTCTGGCTTTGGTGTCTGTCTGTATATAGGCTGGATCCCCAGATGGGGCAGGTGCAGAATGGCCTTTCCTTCAGTCTCTGCTCCAAACTTTGTCTCCATATCTCCTCCTATGAATATTTCTGTGCCCCCTTTTAAGAAGGACTGAAGCATCTGCACTTTGGTCGTCCTTCTTGAGCTTCATGTCGTCTGTGGATTGTGTCTTGGGTAATTTGAGCTTTTGGGCTAATATCCACTTATCAGTGAGTGCATACCATGTGTGTTTTTATGATTGGGTTACCACACTCAGGATGCTATTTTCTAGTTTCATCCATTTGCCTATGAATTTCTTGAAGTCATTGTTTTTGAGAGCTGAGTAGTACTCCATTGTGTAGATGTACCACATATTTTGTATGCATTCCTCTGTTGAAGGACGTATGGGTTCTTTTCAGCTTCTGTCTATTATAAATAAGGCTGGTATGAACATAGTAAAGCATGTGTCTTTGTTATATGTTGGAGCATCATTTGGGTTTATGTCCAGGAGTGGTATAGCTGCGTCCTCAGATAGTACTATGTCTAGTTTTCTGAGGAAACTCCAGACTAATTTCCAGAGTGGTTGTCCCAGCTTGTAGTCCCACCAACAATGGAGACATGTTCCTCTTTCTCCACATCCTCACCAGCATCTTCTGAAATCAACCCATTCTTACTGTCCTGTACAAAGCTTATCAAGGACCTCCACATAAAACCAGATACACTAAAACTAATGTTGAACCAGCATCATTTGCTGAAAGTGCTATCTTTTTTCCGTTGGGTGGTTTTAGCTGCTTTGTCAAAGATCAAGTGGCCATAAGTGTGTGGGTTCATTTCTGTGTCTATTCTATTCCATTGGTCTACCTGCCTGTCTCTGTATCGATACCATACAATTTTTATCTGTAATAGTGCTTGAGGTCAGGGATGGTGATTTCCCCGTTCTTTTATTGTTAAGGATAGTTTTCGCTATCCTGGGTTTTTTGTTATTCCAATTTGCAAATTGCTATTTCTAACTCTATGAAGAATTGAGTTGGAATTTTGAATCTGTAGATTGCTTTTGGCAAAATCGCCATTTTTACTATATTAGTCCTGCCAATCCATGAGCATGGGAGATCTTTCCATCTTCTGAGATCTTCTTCAATTTCTTTCTTCAGAGACTTGAAGTTCTTATCATACAGATCTTTCACGTGCTTAGTTAGTTTCTTGCGGTATCATTAATCCACTCAGGAGGCCACAGCCCTGATGACCTGTGTTAACTCGTAAAGGTCCTACTTTTAACACGACTGATTTGGGTTAAGATTCAAGCTCATAAATTTAAATGTTCATACCACACTGATCTTTAATCTTGTTTGAATTATATTTTAACTATATTTAATATATTTCTCCAGATGCACGTGTACTTCCTTTTAATTTTTGAGAGAAACGTTTACAATGTAAGTCTTTTTTTTTATAGTAAATCTTCAACAAACATTAGATTTTATTAGGTTTATCTTATAGGAAACAGCCAGAGTCTTCAACTACCATGAAGAGTTTCACAGTGGGCACCTGGGAAATATTAAATTTTCTCTAGCATTACCATGATGTTAAGTACCAGTAATTAATTTTTATTATTCAATCTTCCTGGACCAATTGGCATCTTCTATATTTTGTTTTGAATTATTTTGGTTGGGCTTAATTTGTATTTTGTTATTGCCATATAGTATCCACACAGCAGAAATCTATTTGTGTGTTGGGGAGGGGGTAACAACTTTTTTTTTATTATTAACTTGAGTATTTCTTATTTACATTTCGAGTGTTATTCCCTTTCCCGGTTTCTGGGCAAACATCCCCCTAATCCCTCCCTCTCCCCTTCTTTATGGGTGTTCCCCTCCCCATCCTCCCCTCATTGCCGCCCTCCCCGCAACAATCACGTTCACTGGGGGTTCAGTCTTAGCAGGACCCAGGGCTTCCCCTTCCACTGGTGATCTTACCTGAATATTCATTGCTACCTATGAGGTCAGAGTCCAGGGTCAGTCCATGTATAGTCTTTAGGTAGTGGCTTAGTCCCTGGAAGCTCTGGTTGCTTGGCATTGTTGTTCATATGGGGTCTCGAGCTCCTTCAAGCTCTTCCAGTTCTTTCTCTGATTCCTTCAACGGGGGTCCCGTTCTCAGTTCAGTGGTTTGCTGCTGGCATTCGCCTCTGTGTTTGCTATATTCTGGCTGTGTCTCTCAGGAGCGATCTACATCCGGCTCCTGTCGGGCTGCACTTCTTTGCTTCATCCATCTTGTCTAATTGGGTGGATGTATATGCATGGGCCACATGTGGAGCAGGCTCTGAATGGGTGTTCCTTCTGTGTCTGTTTTAATCTTTGCCTCTCTCTTCCCTGCCAAGGGTATTCTTGTTTCCCTTTTAAAGAAGGAGTGAAGCATTCACATTTTGATCATCCGTCTTGAGTTTCATTTGTTCTAGGCATTTAGGGTAATTCAAGCATTTGGGCTAATAGCCACTTATCAATGAGTGCATACCATGTGTGTTTTTCTGTGATTGGGTTACCTCACTCAGGATGATATTTTCCAGTTCCAACCATTTGCCTACGAATTTCATAAAGTCATTGTTTTTGATAGCTGAGTAATATTCCATTGTGTAGATGTACCACATTTTCTGTATCCATTCCTCTGTTGAAGGGCATCTGGGTTCTTTCCAGCTTCTGGCTATTATAAATAAGGCTGCTATGAACATAGTGGTGCACGTGTCTTTTTTATATGTTGGGGCATCTTTTGGGTTTATGCCCAAGAGAGGTATAGCTGGATCCTCAAGCAGTTCAATGTCCAATTTTCTGAGGAACCTCCAGACTGATTTCCAGAATGCTTGTACCAGTCTGCAACCCCACCAACAATGGAGGAGTGTTCCTCTTTCTCCGCATCCTCGCCAGCATTTGCTGTCATCTGAGTTTTTGATCTTAGCCATTCTCACTGGTATGAGGTGAAATCTCAGGGTTGTTTTGATTTGCATTTCCCTTATGACTAAAGATGTTGAACATTTCTTTAGGTGTTTCTCAGCCATTCGGCATTCCTCAGCTGTTTAGCTTTGTTTAGCTCTGAACCCGATTTTTAATAGGGTTATTTGTCTCCCTGCGGTCTAACTTCTTGAGTTCTTTGTATATTTTGGATATAAGGCCTCTATCTGTTGTAGGATAGGTAAAGATCTTTTCCCAATCTGTTGGTTGCCGATTTGTCCTAACCACAGTGTCCTTTGCCTTACAGAAGCTTTGCAGTTTTATGAGATCCCATTTGTCGATTCTTGATCTTAGAACATAAGCCATACAATGTAAGTCTTAACCAGCCTTAGTCTAGGGCTAGGTTCTGGGCTTTCCTCCAGAGACCAGGGAAGTGAATAAACACATTCTAAGTGGAGAAGTTCATACGTTGGTATGTAGAGAGGACAAACATGTTTTCCTCGGGTGTATACACTATTTTAAAAGCCAACATTACTACTTTGTGACACGTCCCAACCTCATCTAGGAAAAGACTAAGAAAAGGGTTTTATTGATTTTTAACCATTAATACAACATAACACACATACAGGTAACCCTGAAGGTCTCAAGAGCACCTGTTAGCTACACAACATTGAAAGAATACAGCCTCAAGGAAGACTTACAACACACACCTCACTTCTTTAGTTAAAGCATGGAGAGAAATGCTTGTTCACATAGTTTTTTTTTCTGTTCAATAATTGAGGGATTTGGATTTAACTTGAAGAAAAATTAACACACTCAAAGATAGCCTATGCAGTATATTGCTAAGTACAAGATAATCTCATAAAAACTCCACCTCTACTGGTGTCCAGAGTTGTGACTACAGACCACGTCTTTCTTGAGAGGGACTCTGACCCATGTGGGCACAAGTTAAGACTGTGGTAAGTTGAGCGGCACTGGTGCTTACTGTGAGGACAGCTAGCACCCCACCTTCCGCACCATAAGCAGCAAATGTAGGAAGGATGAAGGTTGTATCATGAACTCTTGAGTACTTGATATTAGTTACCATGCATATTTTCGTGATTTGAGTTCTGACCATTAATTTATTTACTGCTTGGTGCTGATGTTGGTTTATAACATTCATGTGTATATCTTTCGGCATGTGCGACTTTTACAATTTTTCCATCCTTAAGCACATTATTTATGAAAAAGACAGCAAAACAATAAATTTTACCTTCATCTAGACATCTTGTATTTGTAGCATAATGTAGGAAAAGCAATGAAACTCACTGAAAAAGAAAAAAGTGAATGATAACAAATGATTAAATAATTAAGGAATAAAAATACCAATTTTATACTCCAAACCTTCCAGAAATATATGCTTCTCAGTTCATTTTATATGAGATTCCTACGTTTTACATTAGTGCCAAAAACATCTCAAGGAAAGACGCTCCCTATTAGTAGCCAACATAAACCTGTACATAATTTAGACACAGACTCATGTTTCATATGCAACAAGCTATGGAAGAAATTCTACAAGAAAGTTTTATTCAAAAGTGTAGACCTTGAGTGGCAGGCGTAAGTGTTGCTTCTGTGAAGCTCCACGTGCACAGACTAAAAGCCAACAGCTTCGTGTAGGCACTTGAAGGATGCAGGGCGGAGTGCAGCCATGATCTTACTTGTTGAGCTAGATTCAAAGTGAACAAACTGAATGTACTGATGGCTGCAGAAGCACAACCAGCACCTCACTTAGTAGGGACAAACTAAATCCTGCTGCTGAGATCCACAGCAAGGCAAGATGCTCATAGCACTTGGCGCATATATTGGGCATTTGATGAGAGGTCTCAGCTAGTTCATTTAGAGAGGCAATCCCAAGGAGGCAAAACAAGGTATTAGAACTACTAAATGAATCAAGAAAAAAGATAGGATACAAGATCAGTGTTCAATTACAGTTATGACAACATGCTTATCAAAGAGTGAAATCAAAACTAAAGCCAAAATACTAAGGAGTACACTCCAAATATATGCAAAGGAGTTATAAAATAAAAACTGCAATGCATTTTATAAAAACATAAAAATCAATAAATACACAACTTTATTCTGCCCATGGATCTTTCTAAACTGATAACATATCCCTAAAGTCCTTGGAGGATTTTATAGTCTGTAATGATGATGTTGCTTTATATTTGATTTTGTAGAGGTTAACAAGCAGACTTAAGATAATATGAAATTATAAGGTGACTATGATAGAATATAACTAGGTTGGATGACTTGTTTACCCTACTTGATTTTAAGACTTCTTGCAGGCCAAGCCTGACAAGATTGTAGCTCAAGACATAACCATAAATGTGTTTCAAATATTCTAAGTTGTTGTTCCCTAACTGAATCAAGGATTCCTCAAGTGGGAAGTTTGTAGATGGCAGTGGTAAAGGCTAAATGCCAAGTTGGTGCAGTATTAATGTAAATGTAGGAAGAATAGTGAGAAAAAGGGGAGAATCTGTATCTTACAAGTCAGTAGGGAATTCAGACCCTGAGTCTTCAGGGTACACCCCCACCTTCCTGTGCAGGCCCCTTGCCACTTCGTTCCTTGGATTTGGCAAGTTGATGGGAGATTGTTCACTGATGCATGACTGAATCATAAAAAGCCTGACCTGAGTATTCCTTTCGCTTGTAAAATTTATATCTAATGCCTTTGGAAGTCCGTGGCTTCAGTTCTCTGTGCCAGTTACACAAATACAACCTATAAGAACTGCAGTGTTGCCTTGGGCAGCACCCCGCGAGCAAACTTGAGCCTCGGGACCACAGGTAAGACCAACTTGTCTGCTGCAAGAGAGCTGCCTGGTGAGATCGGGACACACAGAGGCAGAGTTCATCTAGGACCGGGCACGTCCTGTGTTTGCCAGAGGTCCCACGCCCGCGGATCCCGGGCCCGCAGCAGCTCTCTGCTCCCAGACCCTGTGGGAAAGAGACCCAACCACCTGGTCAGGTGGGCACTCCTGAGGCTGCAGAGCGGAAGAGACCACCAACACTGCCCACCCCTGCCCACATCCCTGGCCCAAGAGGAAACTGTATAAGGCCTCTGGGATCCTGTGGGGGAGGGCCCAGGAGCGGCAGGACCCCTGCCTGAGACACCTCCGGAACCTGAGGGAAACAGACCGGATAAACAGTTCTCTGCACCCAAATCCCGTGGGGGGGAGAGCTGAACCTTCAGAGAGGCAGACAAGCCTGGGAAACCAGAAGAGACTGCTCTCTGTACATACATCTCGGACGCCAGAGGAAAACACCAAAGGCCATCTGGAACCCTGGTGCACTGAAGCTCCCGGAAGGGGCGGCACAGGTCTTCCTGGTTGCTGCCGCCGCAGAGAGCCCTTCGGCAGCACCCCGCGAGCAAACTTGAGCCTCGGGACCACAGGTAAGACCAACTTGTCTGCTGCAAGAAAGCTGCCTGGTGAACTCAAGACACAGGCCCACAGGAACAGCTGAAGACCTGTAGAGAGGAAAAACTACACGCCCGAAAGCAGAACACTCTGTCCCCATAACTGACTGAAAGAGAGGAAAACAGGTCTACAGCACTCCTGACACACAGGCTTATAGGACAGTCTAGCCACTGTCAGAAATAGCAGAACAAAGTAACACTAGAGATAATCTGATGGCGAGAGGCAAGCGCAGGAACCCAAGCAACAGAAACCAAGACTACATGCCATCATCGGAGCCCAATTCTCCCACCAAAACAAACATGGAATATCCAAACACACCAGAAAAGCAAGATCTAGTTTCAAAATCATATTTGATCATGATGCTGGAGGACTTCAAGAAAGACATGAACACACTTAGGGAAACACAGGAAAACATTAATAAACAAGTAGAAGCCTACAGAGAGGAATCGCAAAAATCCCTGAAAGAATTCCAGGAAAACACAATCAAACAGTTGAAGGAATTAAAAATGGAAATAGAAGCAATCACGAAAGAACACATGGAAACAACCCTGGATATAGAAAACCAAAAGAAGAGACAAGGAGCTGTAGATACAAGCTTCACCAACAGAATACAAGAGATGGAAGAGAGAATCTCAGGAGCAGAAGATTCCATAGAAATCATTGACTCAACTGTCAAAGATAATGTAAAGCGGAAAAAGCTACTGGTCCAAAACATACAGGAAATCCAGGACTCAATGGGAAGATCAAACCTAAGGATAATAGGTATAGAAGAGAGTGAAGACTCCCAGCTCAAAGGACCAGTAAATATCTTCAACAAAATCATAGAAGAAAACTTCCCTAACCTAAAAAAAGAGATACCCATAGGCATACAAGAAGCCTACAGAACTCCAAATAGATTGGACCAGAAAAGAAACACCTCCCGTCACATAATAGTCAAAACACCAAACGCACAAAATAAAGAAAGAATATTAAAAGCAGTAAGGGAAAAAGGTCAAGTAACATATAAAGGCAGACCTATCAGAATCACACCAGACTTTTTGCCAGAAACTATGAAGGCCAGAAGATCCTGGACTGATGTCATACAGACCCTAAGAGAACACAAATGCCAGCCCAGGTTACTGTATCCTGCAAAACTCTCAATTAACATTGATGGAGAAACCAAGATATTCCATGACAAAACCAAATTAACACAATATCTTTCTACAAATCCAGCACTACAAAGGATAATAAATGGTAAAGCCCAACACAAGGAGGCAAGCTATACCCTAGAAGAAGCAAGAAACTAATCGTCTTGGCAACAAAACAAAGAGAATGAAAGCACACAAACATAACCTCACATCCAAATATGAATATAACGGGAAGCAATAACCACTATTCCTTAATATCTCTCAACATCAATGGCCTCAACTCCCCAATAAAAAGAAATAGATTAACAAACTGGATACGCAACGAGGACCCTGCATTCTGCTGCCTACAGGAAACACACCTCAGAGACAAAGACAGACACTACCTCAGAGTGAAAGGCTGGAAAACAACTTTCCAAGCAAATGGTTAGAAGAAGCAAGCTGGAGTAGCCATTCTAATATCAAATAAAATCAATTTCCAACTAAAAGTCATCAAAAAAGATAAGGAAGGACACTTCATATTCATCAAAGGAAAAATCCACCAAGATGAACTCTCAATCCTAAATATCTATGCCCCAAATACAAGGGCAACTACATACGTAAAAGAAACCTTACTAAAGCTCAAAACACACATTGGACCTCACACAATAATAGTGGGAGATTTCAACACCTCACTCTCATCAATGGACAGATCATGGAAACAGAAATTAAACAGAGATGTAGACAGACTAAGAGAAGTCATGAGCCAAATGGACCTAACGGATATTTATAGAACATTCTATCCTAAAGCAAAAGGATATACCTTCTTCTCAGCTCCTCATGGTACTTTCTCCAAAACTGACCATATAATTGGTCAAAAAACGGGCCTCAACAGGTACAGAAAGATAGAAATAATCCCATGCGTGCTATCGGACCCCCACGGCCTAAAACTGGTCTTCAATAACAATCAAGGAAGAATGTCCACATATACTTGGAAATTGAACAATGCTCTACTCAATGATACCCTGGTCAAGGAAGAAATAAAGAAAGAAATTAAAAACTTTTTAGAATTTAATGAAAATGAAGGTACAGCATACCCAAACTTATGGGACACAATGAAAGCTGTGCTAAGAGGAAAACTCATAGCGCTGAGTGCCTGCAGAAAGAAACAGGAAAGAGCATATGTCAGCAGCTTGACAGCACACCTAAAAGATCTAGAACAAAAAGAAGCAAATACACCCAGGAGGAGTAGAAGGCAGGAAATAATCAAACTCAGAGCTGAAATCAACCAAGTAGAAACAAAAAGGACCATAGAAAGAATCAACAGAACCAAAAGTTGGTTCTTTGAGAAAATCAACAAGATAGATAAACCCTTAGCCAGACTAACGAGAGGACACAGAGAGTGCGTCCAAATTAACAAAATCAGAAATGAAAAGGGAGACATAACAACAGATTCAGAGGAAATTCAAAAAATCATCAGATCTTACTACAAAAACCTATATTCAACAAAACTTGAAAATCTTCAGGAAATGGACAATTTCCTAGACAGATACCAGGTACCGAAGTTAAATCAGGAACAGATAAGCCAGTTAAACAACCCCATAACTCCTAAGGAAATAGAAGCAGTCATTAAAGGTCTCCCAACCAAAAAGAGCCCAGGTCCAGACAGGTTTAGTGCAGAATTCTATCAAACCTTCATAGAAGACCTCATACCAATATAATCCAAACTATTCCACAAAATTAAAACAGATGGATCACTACCAAATACCTTCTACGAAGCCACAATTACTCTTATACCTAAACCACACAAAGACACAACAAAGAAAGAGAACTTCAGACCAATTTCCCTTATGAATATCGACGCAAAAATACTCAACAAAATTCTGGCAAACCGAATCCAAGAGCACATCAAAACAATCATCCACCATGATCAAGTAGGCTTCATCCCAGGCATGCAGGGATGGTTTAATATACGGAAAACCATCAACGTGATCCATTATATAAACAAACTGAAAGAACAAAACCACATGATCATTTCATTATATGCTGAGAAAGCATTTGACAAAATTCAACACCCCTTCATGATAAAAGACCTGGAAAGAATAGGAATTCAAGGCCCATACCTGAACATGGTAAAAGCCATATACAGCAAACCAGTTGCTAACATTAAACTAAATGGAGAGAAACTTGAAGCAATCCCACTAAAATCAGGGACTAGACAAGGCTGCCCACTCTCTCCCTACTTATTCAATATAGTTCTTGAAGTTCTAGCCAGAGCAATCAGACAACAAAAGGATGTCAAGGGGATAAAGATCGGAAAAGAAGAAGTCAAAATATCACTATTTGCAGATGATATGATAGTATATTTAAGTGATCCCAAAAGTTCCACCAGAGAACTACTAAAGCTGATAAACAACTTCAGCAAAGTTGCTGGGTATAAAATTAACTCAAATAAATCAGTTGCCTTCCTCTATACAAAAGAGAAAGAAGCCGAGAAAGAAATTAGGGAAACGACACCCTTCATAATAGACCCAAATAATATAAAGTACCTCGGAGTGACTTTAACAAAGCAAGTAAAAGATCTGTACAATAAGAACTTCAAGACACTGAAGAAGGAAATTGAAGAAGACCTCAGAAGATGGAAAGATCTCCCATGCTCATGGATTGGCAGGATTAATATAGTAAAAATGGCCATTTTACCAAAAGCAATCTACAGATTCAATGCAATCCCCATCAAAATACCAATCCAATTCTTCAAAGAGTTAGACAGAACAATTTGCAAATTCATCTGGAATAACAAAAAACCCAGGATAGCTAAAACTATCCTCAACAATGAAAGGACTTCAGGGGGAATCACTATCCCTGAACTCAAGCAGTATTACAGAGCAATAGTGATAAAAACTGCATGGTATTGGTACAGAGACAGACAGATAGACCAATGGAATAGAATTGAAGACCCAGAAATGAACCCACACACATATGGTCACTTGATTTTTGACAAAGGAGCCAAAACCATCCAATGGAAAAAAGATAGCATTTTCAGCAAATGGTGCTGGTTCAACTGGAGGTCAACATGTAGAAGAATGCAGATCGATCCATGCTTATCACCCTGTACAAAGCTTAAGTCCAAGTGGATCAAGGACCTCCACATCAAACCAGACACACTCAAACTAATAGAAGAAAAACTAGGGAAGCATCTGGAACACATGGGCACTGGAAAAAATTTCCTGAACAAAACACCAATGGCTTACGCTCTAAGATCAAGAATTGACAAATGGGATCTCATAAAACTGCAAAGCTTCTGTAAGGCAAAGGACACTGTGGTTAGGACAAAACGGCAACCAACAGATTGGGAAAAGATCTTTACCAATCCTACAACAGATAGAGGCCTTATATCCAAAATATACAAAGAACTCAAGAAGTTAGACCACAGTGAAACAAATAACCCTATTAAAAAATGGGGCTCAGAGCTAAACAAAGAATTCACAGCTGAGGAATGCCGAATGGTGGAGAAACACCTAAAGAAATGTTCAACATCTTTAGTCATAAGGGAAATGCAAATCAAAACAACCCTGAGATTTCACCTCACACCAGTGAGAATGGCTAAGATCAAAAACTCAGGGGACAACAGATGCTGGCGAGGATGTGGAGAAAGAGGAACACTCCTCCATTGTTGGTGGGATTGCAAACTGGTACAACCATTCTGGAAATCAGTCTGGAGGTTCCTCAGAAAATTGGACATTGAACTGCCTGAGGATCCAGCTATACCTCTCTTGGGCATATACCCAAAAGATGCCCCAACATATAAAAAAGACACGTGCTCCACTATGTTCATTGCAGCCTTATTTATAATAGCCAGAAGCTGGAAAGAACCCAGATGCCCTTCAACAGAGGAATGGACACAGAAAATGTGGTACATCTACACAATGGAATATTACTCAGCTATCAAAAACAACGACTTTATGAAATTCGTAGGCAAATGGCTGTAACTGGAAAATATCATCCTGAGTGAGCTAACCCAAACACAGAAAGACATACATGGTATGCACTCACTGATAAGTGGCTATTAGCCCAAATGCTTGAATTACCCTAAATGCCTAGAACAAATGAAACTCAAGACGGATGATCAAAATGTGAATGGTTCACTCCTTCTTTAAAAGGGAAAGAAGAATACCCTTGGCAGGGAAGAGAGAGGCAAAGATTAAAACAGAGACTGAAGGAACACCCATTCAGAGCCTGCCCCACATGTGGCCCATGCATATACAGCCATCCAATTAGACAAGATGGATGAAGCAAAGAAGTGCAGACCGACAGGAGCCGGATGTAGATCGCTCCTGAGAGACACAGCCAGAATACAGCAAATACAGAGGCGAATACCAGCAGCAAACCACTGAACTGAGAATAGGACCCCCGTTGAAGGAATCAGAGAAAGAACTGGAAGAGCTTGAAGGGGCTCGAGACCCCATATGTACAACAATGCCAAGCAACCAGAGCTTCCAGGGACTAAGCCACTACCTAAAGACTATACATGGACTGACCCTGGACTCTGACCTCATAGGTAGCAATGAATATCCTAGTAAGAGCACCAGTGGAAGGGGAAGCCCTGGGTCCTGCTAAGACTGAACCCCCAGTGAACTAGACTGTTGGGGGGAGGGGGACAATGGGGGGAAAGTGGGGAGGGGAACACCGATAAGAAAGGGGAGGGGGGAGGGGGATGTTTGCCCGGAAACTGGGAAAGGGAATAACACTTGAAATGTGTATAAGAAATACTCAAGTTAATAAAAAAAAATTTAAAAAAATTTAATATTATGTCCTTGAAATATATTTAAAAAAAAAAAAAAGAACTGCAGTGTTCCCTCAGTTAGCCAATCTCAGATGGGCCAAGTCAGAGGGAAATATTCCAACCATTAGACCTGCTGGTTTGTGCTTCTCTGACTTTTTGCAATATGTAACCTTCAGTGTGCTGAGGTATTTCCGTGATGAGGATTACAGCATCTTATCAGCAAAAGTGGCAGTGGCAGGTAGAAATAAGGCGTGCAGAGGTTGTGTAGAGGTGCCACGTATTACACTCTGCCCAGACCTGTGCAGAGCCGCTCACATTCTTTTTTTCTCGTTAATTATCACACGTGGAATTTTCCACATTTTACTGATGGCTACATAAACTAAAAGAGCAACTAATTTGATGATGAGTGCCTTTTATTTAAAAACTGTTAGGGCGCACCAGAAAAAGCAAAACTTTGGACAATGAGATATGTGCATGCATGGGTATATCTATGTATACATGTACATACATGAATATATATACATATATTTACATTCATACATGCATGCATGCATACATATATATATATATATATGTGCGATAAATAGTACTGAACAGAAAGGAAATGACCATAAGGTAGCACATTTTATAAAATTTGGATATATACAAATTAATGAATATTAGATAGTTGATAATTCATTAAAGACGATTTTAAGTTATGTAGAAAAAAATAACACTATGTGCACATCCTTTAGTTGAGTCTTTTGTTCATCCTAGCATCATAATAATATCAAAAGAAGGAAAGAGCGAGAATTTCAGACTTAGGGACGAAAGTAGAACTCCTTGAGTTGCAGGATATTGAACTTCGTGTACTATAAGCTGTACAGCCACATGTAGCATACGATGCCTTGTAGCATACCAGGGGAAGAGAAGCCCTTGGTCCTGCCAAGGCTGGACCTCCCAATGTGGGGGGAAAGTCAGGGTGGGGAAGGGGAAAGGAGTGGGTGGATGGTGAGTGGGTGGGGGAACACCTTCATAGAAGAAGGGAGAGGGCAGATGGGATAGGGGGTTTATGGACAGGAAAGGGGATAACATTTGAAATGTAAATAAATTTAAAAAACCAATAAAAAAAGGGAAAAAAACTATGCAGGCCAACCCTTGAGCTGAAACTAGAGTGATTATTAAAAAATAATAAAACGGCATTTGGATTGGACAAAAAGTTCAGACATCACTGAAATCAGTGTAAAAAAGGTCAACTACTATGTGACAAGATGTACAAAATCCTTTTTATTTGAGAAATTTAGTTTTGAAAAATAATGAAACTGTTGTGTGTATACCTGCCAGTGTGGTAGCATTAAAACTCCAGATGTCATGCATGCGGAATGTCCATCGTCCTGGAAAACTGTCATTCAGCATCTCAGTAGAGCAAACATATTCTTCCTTTATGACCCCATTATTCCACGCCTGAGTTAGGTCCAAAAACTGAAAAAATCCATGTTAAAATGTGTGGGTGAGTGTTCACAGCCATTTTACTCATTGTACTCAACATTGCAAATAACCAGCTATTGATGGAAAGGTGAGTAGAGAACCAAATAGTAATATAGCGTCATAGTGCAGTACACCACCAGCCTGACAGAGAAAGTATTTCCCAATTATGCCACCATCAACAAAAGGCAAAATTATAGAAATAGAAAATGGCTCACTGTGCTACATGTGACACATATGAAAAAGTTTATTATCAAACAGTGTGTTTAAAGTAAGTTATTTTCAGTATATATAAGCTATATCTCAATGAAGAAGGTTTGTGGGAGACGGCTTAGGAGGTAAAAGCACTGACTGTGCAAGTCTAACAACTTGAGCTCAGTGCCCAGGAGACACTGGAAGGAGACAGGCAGCTCCCCAGAGTTATCCTGTGACCTACAAATGCATGCATCTACAGCCCCAGCATGTGCGCACGTGCGCACGCGCGCACACACACACACAAAGCACATAAAACAATAGGCAAAATTTAGCCTACACTTTATTTCTTATAATGTAATATGCAAACTGTGCCACGAAAGCCTGTCATTATTAGTCTTCCTTACTTCCTGACACTGAACCAGGCACATATGAAATGCCAGTGTCCTGTTCATATTCTATTTACCACTACAGAACACACTCATAGTCACTTAGTGTTGAAGAAGGGAAGGCCTGTCTATGTATCTTTACCTTTCTTCGCTCTAGAAGATGTTGAAAATTCACACTGATGATCTCTTGGAAAGTTGAACACAACACTTGTTTCTTAGGTAAATGGAGCTGTTGTGCTCCTGCATTAAGGTAACAAATGAGGCATGGATCAAATAAGAATTTATGGACGGCATTCAGTCTGGTGTGTAGTCAGTTCTCCAGTTCTGACAAGTAGTAAAAACTCAGGAAATTCTACTAGGCTTTATCATTAGTATTTATATATGTGATATTCGATGTGATTTGAAAGACTGGAAGAACTGGAGAAAAATGATACCATGCAAAGCTCACCCAGGGCACATATCTTCTGTGATATAAATCTCTGTGGCATATTTTATGCCAAACACCTACACATGTGTACACATGTGCATTGTAGACTCTTGTGCTACTTAGTTGTCAGTCAAGGGGCAAAACAACGGTACTGTCTCCCGTCTTTGCAAAGGAAAAGTATTTTAGGTAGAGTTAAATCATCACATAAAGAGGATTTCTCTAGCGCTTAGAACTTGTACTGATAGATTGAGCAATAAGAAATTAGATCCACTGAGATCCATTCACGCTGTCTACAACGCACAGTGGCAACTATCTTCCTTCTGGAACAAGCCACATGGTCACAGGAACATAGAACAGCCTGGAAATTTCACCAAGAAACAAATACATGCTTTTCTGGTATCCTTGTATTATGTTGTGGCCAGTTGTACTGCTACAACTATTGGCTTTTGTGTTTTCTTCAACTTTGCTTTTTTACAGCATTCATTGTTTCTCCATCCTTACTAATATTAAAAGTTACGTGGATAGAATGATAGCCAAGCTTCCTCCTTAGCCCTGCCCTGTCTCTCATCTGCAGCTTATTGTTACAATCCACAACCACTGTTCCATTTCATCTCAGACTTCCTGATGCCTAACATTGGCTCCTTCTCCTAGATGTTTGCCTTCTGACCCATTGGCTCAGAATCATAGAAATTAGGCCAATGTTTTTGGCTGAGAATTAAAGCAGAACCAGGGACATTATAATGAATTTTTTTAAATTGATAGAACATAGAATCTTGAACACATTCCAATTTTTTAAAAATTAAGGTTTACAGAATGCAAAAGGTTACATGACCTGCTTTTAGCAGAACATTGTTTGCTAAAGCATTGGTGTGTGAAGAGAATTTGGATGGATGGTATGATTTTAATGTACCTAAAGTATATTTGGTAGCATGTGCCTTGAGAACAACTGTCCTAAACCAATATCCCAAGGTGATAGCTAACATGTCCTAAAAGAACACTGAATTATTCTGCTGTTCTTAGAACAGTTTTATAAATCAGTATTAAGAATAACTCAAAACACACTAACACACTAATACACACATATAAAAACTTAAAGAAATGGGGCCAGAGAGGTGGCTCTATGGTTACACCTCTCCCTCTCCCTCTCCCTCTCCCCCTCTCCCCCTCTCCCTCTCCTACTCTTCCCTCTCCTATTCCCTCTTCTCCACTCCCTCTCCCTCTCCCTCTCCCTCTCCCTCTCCCTCTCCCCCTCTCCCCCTCTCCCTCTCCTACTCTTCCCTCTCCTATTCCCTCTTCTCCACTCCCTCTCCCTCTCCCTCTCCCTCTCCCTCTCCCTCTCCCCCTCTCCCTCTCTTCCTCTCCTACTCTTCCCTCTCCTATTCCCTCTTCTCCACTCTCTCTCCCACTCCCTCTCCTTTCCTTTTCCCCCTCTCTCTCCCTTTTTCTACCTGTCTATCTGCAAACTGTGAGCCAATACTTTCATCAAGTCAGTGTTTGAAGTTTATAGCTCTTCCCCATTCCCCTGCATATGTGTGTTTATGTCTTTGTGTGCACATGGAGAGAGAGCATGTGTGTGCTCAAAGGATAGAGGTCGTCTTCTCTCATGACCATCTTATTCTTTGAGATAGAGTCCATCACTAATCCTGGAGCTCATCTATTGGCTAGACTGTCTTGCCAGTAAACCTAGGGGTTTCCTTTTCTGCCTCCCCATGCTGAGATTATAAATACTTTGCCACCTCACCCAGATTTTCTGAGTCCTGTAGAGCCAAACTCAGGTCCTCCTGATTACACAGCAGTGACTTTCCCCAGGGGTCCTCTTCTGATGGTTTGTGCTGTGCCAGGACAGCATCACAATGTGTCCCTCTGCAGCGACGGGAAGGTCACTGCTCCATGTTACAGGGATTCTTATTACATTCCTGTAAGTCCTCCATGATCACTGCCTGGTTATCCAGGCTAGATGAGAAATTGTGATTATTTCAAATCACAGACGAACACAGGTGTAGCAAAATTTTCCTAACATGGTTGAACTTGAATTCAGAGCAACTGAGAATTCATATCACAACTCTGAAATAAAGGATCCGTTCAGTTAGCTTCCTTTGTGGAAGATGCTGTGTAGATACTACAAGTGATTTGTTGGGAAAATATTGAAACATGCCAATGCAGTTCAGCTTTGACAGAATAGAAAAATATTGACTATTCAGGCTTCTTATACACACATGGCTTTAAAATTACATTTCATCAACATTTTACAAATGTCAGAATATGTAATAGCTTCTTCTTTGGCCCTTCTGTGGTTGTCAGTGAAGAGATGTCTGTTATTAGTACATCAAGTGTAGTGGTGAAGACAGGATGGTCCTATGAATTGGTATTTCATAAATATAGTCTAGTTTTTCCCTTTTCTTATGTGTTGTGTGGCACACCTGTGTGTAGTCATGATACGTGCTTGTAGAAGAGGGAGAAGTAGAAGTGCAGGGCTCTCTCTACTGCTCTCTCTCAGGTCACGTTCTCAGCTAGACCAGCTGGCCAGTGGACGTTGAGGGCTACCTGTGCCCGCTCTCAGCGCTGCTTCCCAGGAACACACAGGCAGTCCTGGTCGTCAAGACTTTTCATAACAGATGACCTCAAAGAGAATCCCAAGGATGTCCAAAGCTGCTGTCCATCCTATACCATTAACACAGGAGTCGCGTTCATCACTTCTTTATTCTACTCAGCACTGGAAGCCAGAGAGCTGGCCACTAAGAAAGGGAAAGTGGGAGTGGTCAAAGCAATGCTGCAAAGGAGTGCTGGCATTCCTGGGAAGAACCTCCTCAGAGAAAGAACAAGGTAGCTAGAGGCTGAGGGAGGGCCTGCCTGTCAGCATCACAAGATCTCTAAACAGGTCACTGTGAGGAAGGAAGTTAGAAAGCTGGCTGCTGAGTGCACTGGCTCCACTTGGAGGCTGATAAGCTGTGAGTAGGTAGTCCATGGTCCAAGGCACAAACTGGAAACAAATAACAGTAGCTGCCAGTTAGGATCAGAAGCTGGGAAACAGGAGTGCAGGAAGTAGCATTTGACTGTCCATTAGGTTTGAGAAGCTTGAATTTTTAATAAGTTGCTTAATAATGCACCCCTACTGTTTCGTTTGTTTAAAGCTTTGTTTTATTTTAGTTATAAGAATTTAGAATCTCATCACTTGGGAACTTTAGAACTCAGGCCTGTCTATCATCTGCCTTGCTAAATGTGCTACAGTTAAAATTAAGATATATGCTCTACTTTATCATCTAGCTTTACATACTCTGTATGTATAAATTTTGAAATTGTAAAATTATATTATTGTAAAGTAATTGGTCACCTCCCCCTGTCGGGAACAGTAACCCCACGGTGTTTGTGTTTGCAGGCTGCTGTGCCATGCTATGAAGGACCACATCGTTCGTGTTGCAAACGAAGCTGAGTTCATTTTGAACAGACAGAGAGCGGAGGATGTACATAAACATGCAGAGTTTGAGGTAAGCTTGTACAATCAGGCATCATTATTTGTTGCCTGACCTAAAACATGCGCAAGAAGAAAATGCCATTACAGGTATCTCAGGCCTTGCTTTAAAGGATTTTCCCAGTATCAGACTGAGTCATGCATGCCTGGTCACTCTGTCATGCTCTTCGCCATGCAGAGAGGGTAGGCTGACATTGTTTTCAGTTAATGTAAAGACAGAACCAGAGATGCTATTGTTTTTAAGCTGTTAGTGTTTTACATAAGAACTAGGTGAGTGTAGATGCTGTGTGTGGTGTTATGACCTCATGGAGTGTTTTATGGGTCTCCTAATTTTACTATTTAAATACAACAGTTGTTCAGTATTTCAGGTCACTCAATTTATAAATAGTGTATTTCAGAAATACATAGATACTCCCATATTTGACTTGCACAAACTCCTAGTGGGCTGAAAGGTATTAACCACAACATTTCATTTTCCTGGTGCATCATGCCAGTCAGTGCAGCTAGAGAAGAGAGTCTGCCATTGGAGCTTCAGTGGGGAATTTATCTCAGCAAAGTAGCTCTCTGAGTCATGCATATTGATGGACTAAGTGTGATGATCTCTGAGCTCAACAGCTGAGCAGCATGGGATAGAAAAATAACAACTGTCACTTGCATTCACACAGCTACCACTTGATTGGTCAAGCGGATAGCAGATACTTGATGGTAGATACTATGTTTTTTAAAACTGCTTAAAATATCAATAAAAGTTGTTGATAAAGTTAGATGGATGGATAGATAGATAAATGTATGGGTGGGTATGGGTGGATAGATGGCTAGGTAGGTAGGTAGACACACAGACAGACAAGTAGATTTACCATAGCTAGATTTCAAATCACATCAATAATAATAATATTGGATATTTATCAAGGTATTATACAGTACTTTTGATGGCTAGAAAAACTGAATTATCTCTGTTTGAAGAATATATTTATATATAAGATATCAGAACTCAAAATCTTTATTCACATATTAACTATGGTAGTAAACAAGATATTAGAATTTTAACTGAATTCTCTGTAGGATCAATTTTGAGGCAATCTTATTACTACTAAAAAAAGAAGAAGAAGAAGATGTTTTGAGGGAATGTAAGCTGACCAGTATTTGCCTTATGAAACATCTCAAATATATTTTCAGGCATGCAGATGTTAACTATAACCTTTAGCACATGTTTAAATAGAGAGGCATTAATTACGATAGGGCAGTGTTTCTTTCTCACCTGTTCATTACTGCCCACATAGGCTGTCTTATAATTGCTCTCCTGGCCATTCTGTCTGCATCCCGTGTGCATCTCTGACTTCCCTAGTAGAAAAGAAAGTTTTTCTCAGACTTATCTCAAGCCTTGCTTTTTCCTGAGGTAGCAATGAGTTTAGACCCATGTGGGTGTGCAGCAAGGGTGCCGAAAACTTCTGCAGGTATTGAACATGAAGCCTGGATGTGTTTAAGACTTGGTGTCCACTGTATACTGCCAGCAGGAGTAGTTTTGAGATAATAACCACTTTTACTTAATAGATACCCCACTGGTTTTTAAACTGAAATGCTTATATTTTATGGTAGAATAATGTTAATAAACTCATTGGTATGTGTATATCTATGTATATATGTACATGGGTGTGTATCTGTTCGTATGTGTCTATACATACATATAAATATATATGTATGTATGTATATATGTACATATATATATATATATATTGTGTGTGTGTGTTTGTACTAAATATACCAGTTTTAAACTAAAAAAATATTTGCAGGAGGTTTGGTGTTTGACTAGACTAGACAATTCTCTGTAACCCTCATAGAAGCCTGCAATTAGGGGAAACATATTTAATTTGAGTGTGTACTTCCACAGTAAAGACTTTTTTTCTTAGTTAATACTGTAATTGTTAAGGAAGAAAAATGAAAATTTAATTTTACCCTTCAATAAGCTAATGAAATATTAACCTCATTGTTACAGCAGATCTTTGTACTAATTGGTGATTCCCTGTGCAAAAAGATAATTGGAAGATGAATTAATCCTTCTTAGATTATTATGGGTTCTTTCTCCAGAAGGGATGGAAGGCTTGCATAAAGTGCTAGCAGACAGGGCTGTGTCCCGGTTTCTTCTGTGTAGCATGGTTTGCCCAGTGATGGCAATGGAGCTGGTTACAAGTGTTTTCTTAGATGTGTGATGTGTAACATGAAAATCACAGACTGAGTCAGTCTACACAGTACCTGACCTCATGTCTCCTTTCAGCCCTGAATCAGAGATATTTATAACAGGGTCTATTGGTCATCTGTGATGCTGATGTCAGGAAGCAAGATATGACAGCTGATGGCTGTGGGATCAGGAAGATGAGAATGAGACAATGATTCTTGTGAGACCTTTTGAAGCATTAAATATTAGTTAGAGAGGAGCAGTGGGAAAGCCTTGTCTTAGCTTCTCATTGTACAGATAGGAAGGTGAGTGGGAAAAGAAAACAGTCTACTTGCAATGTAAATAAAATAGCAGTGTGCTATATTTCTAAGTGATTTTTCTTTTATACTGTATTGTCTTTCAGGAAGCAAAAATTATATGACAATAACAAAATTTTTGTTTTCAAATAATTTTTTAAATTATGTATCTTTCTTTCGAGCTAGGCATGCTAAATTGTTTTTGTAAGTAGACTTACATTTTTAGTTAACTATTTCTACTTAATGATTAATTTTGATAATGAAATTAGATTTGAAGAAGTTAACCAAAGTATAAAAGCCATTGAAACATTAAAACTTTTCAAAAATTTTAATGCAGTTTTCAAAAGAGCACATTTTCGTATGTGTGTGATTTGAAAGGCGAGTCTGCCTTCCTCACAGCAGCTCTAGGTGTGTCAAATGAGGGTTCTCGTTTGCTTGTTCTAGCCCTTTATCTTATGGGTGGGGATCATTTTCTCATTCTACTGTGCTCTTACTGGCTGCTTCCTTCATAGTCGCAGTGTGCACAGTACGCTGCTGACAGGAGAGAGGAGGAGAAAATGTGCGACCACCTCATCAGTGCTGCCAAGCACCGGGACCATGTGACCGCCAACCAGCTAAAGCAGAAGATTCTCAACATCCTCACCAACAAGCATGGCGCCTGGGGGGCTGTTTCACACAGGTGGGTGAAGACTGTGTGGAGGAAGAGGGTACCACGTGGATGCAAGTGAAAATCACCTATCTCACAGTGACCACAGAGTTATTATGTAGACACCACTCAGAATATGAGAATGTGCCTTAACTTACTAGTTTATTCTTCACTTTATTAATTTTGATAAAAGCTTTTCTTTAACGCTGCCAATTTCTACTTTATGCAGGAAGAGTTAGGTGTAAGGTGTGCCTCTCTTTTTAAAGGACTGCCTTAAGTTTATGCCAATTCTACTTTTATTTTATATGGTAATGAATACAAGCACTTAACCTAGAGTGTAATACACTACTTTAGAGTTTAGTAGAGAAGTGATTTGCTACTTTAGAATTGTTTCTTTCACTCTCCATTCAAATTTAGGGATTTTTACATCTCAAATTATATGTTGCCTTAGCACAATCTAGCCAAAGTTACTCATTTGTGAAATATAAATTCTCTATTTTCTGAAGTATATGGACATATAAGGTGTTTTGGGTTGGTTTGGTTTTGTCTGTACACAATGATCTCAAAAGAACTAATGAAAAAGTTACTGTGTTTAGATTGATGGTGTCATTTTTATATAACTCTATTTTCTTGAGCCCATCACATGTTCTCATTAGCTTTCCTACAGTATGGTGATTTGTGGGATGTAGATGGGACACCACTATGAAACACTCTGGGAGAAGTGATTCTATTGGAGGAGGCTTGATAGTGCATCCTGGCATACAATTACAAGAAAGAGATGAGAAAACAGTAGTAGTTTTGTATTTAAGTTAATACTGTAGGGTAACATCTTTAAAATGAACACCAAGTACCTGACATTTATAATAACCACATAGCAGCCACACTATGGCCCTGCCATACTAAAGACTCTGCATTTGCAAGGCCGTCTCCATTAATCAATGAGATCTACCACACTGGTGTTACCCCTAAGGATGCTCCATTCTTAGTTGGCTCATACTTGGCTCCATATCTTACCACCTTTCAAGAGAAGAATATGCAACTGCTACTATGTCAGCAAGCTGCACAAAATCATGCCACATAGGACATGAAGCCGTTTTAGAGTTGCCCAATGTTCAGATCAGTCTCAGTTACATGCCAAGCAATCACTTCTCTCTAGAACTCATCTTTGGTCCTGTCTATCCCTATGCATGTGCCATTTCTGTGCCTTCTTCTATAGTACCGTGAACATATGCCTATTCACTGCAGATAGGGCAGCAACAGCAGACCAGAGAAACAGTTGTACCCAAATCTAGCTTAATGACTGACTGTGAGTTAACTGGGGGTGTTAACAGAAGCATAGGTGAGGCCCATGCAGTGGCAATGACTCATGCAAGCTCTGTTCTTACAGCTCCCTGTGCAACTGGAGACAGTGCAGACCTGAGGCTCTCTCTTGCCAGTGACTGTCACTGTATATAGAACTGTTGAGGGGCTTGTGAGTCCTTTATAAAGGTTCAGGAGCTTCCTGACCATGGCATGTCTTGTCTACTTCCTGAGTTCCATAGGAACTCCTACCAGAAGGGAAAGTACTAATTCAGAGGAAACTCCATCCAACAAACACCAAAAATCCTTGTTCCTGCATGAAACTACAGTCATCAATGTTTTCATTAAACAGTTTTGTGCAAGCCCAGTGGCTCTTAACCTATATTCCATTGGGAATTGCAAATTCATCATTATGTAAAGTATTGTAAAGTAAAATTTGCTTTTGAATGCTATCCTGTGTTTTACAGATGTAGCTTTTTTTGAGATGGCTTGGTGGGAAAAGCTCCCACTTGAACTTGACCTCTGGAACCCATGTGGTGCAAAGAAACAACTGACACACAACTTGTCCTCTAACCTCCATGCTTGCTGCAGCATGTGAATATGCATACACATCTACACACACACACACACACCTATACACACAAATAAATGAGCAAAGAAATTAATGTTTTATAAAGATCTGACTTCTCATATAAATGTCAGCTTTCACATTTTGTACATTGGATATGAACATTACACCTATTATAATTTAGAGATACTTTATAAATAAAAGAAAAATGGTTCTCACATTTCTCATTTTAATTCATGAAGAAATACAATTAGTTGCCATTGTAATCTGTGTGTCATCATTGGACACACTGAAAAGCATGTTTCCATGGAGTGGCTATTTTATTAGGTCATTTTTGCGGACTGCTTAGACAACTCTGCGCTTCTGTCATCACTCTGGTTCCCTGCTGTCACAATGTCTAACTTCTAATTCACAACTCAGTCCTAGTGCAGCCACGCTGCCTGCACTGTGAGCAGGCTCACCTTGTTTTGTATGTTATCTCCTCTTCTAGTCTCTTCAGACTCAAGTGTCTCCCTAGGCCACCATTCTCTGATCATTTTTATCAAATTTACACTCTTTTGTCCTTTCATCAATCTCTGAATTGGTCACCTTTGATCTTCGTGACCCTTACGTCATTCACCTTCTTTGACCTGCACTATGGACTTTACTTGCAACTCTGTGCCCAGTGCGTAGTACTCTACATAGAACAGATGGTCAGTGTATGTTCTTACATTTACTTATTTAGACTTTAATAAAAATAGAATTACAGCCTTGTCCCTCCTTCTGTTCCTCCCTCTAGCCCTTCCGTTCCCCTACTCTCCTCCCTCCAGCTCCCTCCGTGTCTCCCTCAAATTGATAGTCTCTTATTTTTTGATTACACAAATGTGCATGAGTATAAAAATGCAACCTACTGAGTCCATTTTGTTGTTAGTGTATGTATATATGGCTTCAGGAATGGCCACACTGCATTGGATAACAGTTAAAGGACTCAAACCTAGGAGAGGCAAATATCCCCCACCTCAGCAGTCATTAGTAAGATCCCCCCCCATTAGCATGTACTGACACTTCGTCTTTCCTCTCTTGTTTGTACAGCCATTTCTAGCCTACTTCCTGGTATTCCAGCTCATAGAGTTTTTCTGTCCCCTCTTACATGATGTCCTCTACACCATAGACTCAGGAGCTGCAGCATATCCATTTCATCTGGAATCCTCACAGCCCACTGATGTGCATTGTGTCCAGATGTGGTTTTCTGTGGCAGGTCTCCCTTTTACGTAAGAGAAGCTTTTTGAAGGAGGAGTAGTAGCTACTTACCTGTAGGTATAAAGATAACTCTCAGACTACAGCTAGGGATTATCCTGGTCTAGCAGAGTGGCAGCAGTGGGTTCTGTTCTAAGATCTTCGACCTGATTGATTAGCCCCAGGACACTGACCAGGTTTCTAACACCAGTCATGATTTCTTCCTGTTGATTGGGCATTGTGTCTAATAGACAGCAGTTGGTTACCTCAGACATATGAGTGGCACTCATTGCACCATATCTTGCCATGCTGGTCACTATTGTGGTTAGAGTCATTAATTGCTTCCCTCAGCTTACATAGTATTTCCTGGTACTATGGAAGCTAGGCCACAGACAGGAGCTTTTTACATGAGACCTAGCTTTAATAAATAGAGTTCTGTGCTCTAAGTGTATGGGCGTATAATAGCCATAGTGTACAGCATTTAGGACAACCTATGGGTCATGGTTTTCAACCTGTGGGTCGTGACCCCTTAGGGGGTCATATATCTGATATCTTGCATGTCAGATATTTACATTACTATCCATAACAGTAGCAAAATTACAGTTATGACATAGCAATGAAATAATATTATGGTCAGCGCTCACCACAGCATAAGAAAGTGTATTAAAGGTTGAGAAGGTTGAGAACTCCTAGTTTAGGAAATCATGTGTACTACCCTGATGAACCATTTAAAAGGAAATCTTTAGTGCCTAATACTGGCACTTTTATTAGTCTGTGGTTCTTGTCAGGAGTCTTATCAGCCCAAGTACCATAACTTTGTGTGTGTGTGTGTGTGTGTGTGCCTACATTCAAACATCAAGACATATTCTAGAGCTATAGTAACAAAAACAATATGATATTGGCACAAAAAATAATGATGTAGACCAATGAAATAAAACAAAAGAGCTAAATATGTATACATCTAACTACAGCCATGGAAATTTGGCAAAGAGCCAAAAAAAAAAGGGGGGGGGGAAGAAAGCATGTTTGACAAAGGTCCTGAAGAAACTGGATGTCTACATGTAGAATAATGAAATTATACCTGTATCTATCACTCTGTACCAAAATTATCTCCAAGTGGGTCAAAGACATCAATTTGAAACCTGAAATGCTAAAGCTGCCAGAGTGGACGTTAGGCAGTGCCCTATCTGCTCCATAGTTGTAAGCAAACTTGTCATCTAGGCTGGTTTATTAGCTACGACATAAAACTTATTAAATAAATGGTAGCAGACATATAAGTGTGGGAAGTGCCAGGAGAGGAAAGTACAAAGCCCTACAGGACTAATTCTGGTTTGGGGAGGAGTTCTTTGAAGAAGCTTTATTCAAGCCAAGATCTCGTGACTAGATGAGTGTCGACAAATAGTAGGATTTCAATCATTCCAGAGAGAAACATCACCAAATTTCTGTCACGGAAATTAACAAAATGAGCAGACAAAAAGAACAAGTGGTTAATGAACAGTGGGGATGGTAGCCTGAAGAGGAAATCATATTGGGAATGTTTGCATCTGTCCTGAAAGGCATAAAAGCAGTAAGGACTTTGAGCTTCAGGGCACCGAGATCTGACTTGTGTTGATAAAGGTAAGCCCAACAGTGCGATGATGCTGTTTACAGAACAGAGGGAAAAGTGAGCTCACCCTGCTCAGACCTGCACTCTGTCAACCCAGTGTCGCCTCTGCACAGAGGACTCGATGGCTGGCTCTGACCTCTCCAGCCCCGCCTTCTCACGCTTGCTCTCTTCACTCTGCAGGACCTCTGGCTCTGGCTCTGTTTGAAAGGCTTGCACTGTGCTTTCCTTTCCTAGTAACTCGCTTCCTCCCTTGGTGTGGGAATCAAACACTGATCACGTACAAAATTTGCTTATCAACCAAGCATTGAGTATGAAGGACTATCATCCCCATACTCCCCTTTTATGTAAAATGTTTACTTTTAACACATATGTGCCAGTTCTGTTTTTTGTCTACGCCATGCTACTGGACCTACCATACTTTTACCATTTCAACTTATTTTGTTGCTCTTTCAGCTTTAACTAAAGTCTAAAATTTTTAAAAATCCTTTAAAAGTCTCTATCTCAAGAATCACTACTTTATTAATGTAGGTGTGTATATATTTAAGTCTGTGTTAGCTTTGAGGATATATTTCCTATTCTTACATGCCATACCGCCTTATAACAATCCAAAGATTCTAGTAGACTCCAATAGTTTAATAGGCCTGTGTCTTCATTTGGGTGGGTGGGTTTTTCATCAAAATACTAATACTGAGAATCAGTTTTTCTGATAAGATGTTGTTGGTCAATATCTTACAGTATGCAGCTGTTTGTGAGCACCAAGTATACTGGCACATCATATTTAGTGCCTTATTTTGTCCTAAGGTAGACAATGCTTCTCCATTTTACACATAAGAACTATGAGGCTGAGGAAAAAGAATACCCTTGGCTGGGAAGGGAGAGGCAAAGATTAAAACAGAGACTGAAGGAACACCCATTCAGAGCCTGCCCCACAGGTGGCCCATACATATACAGCCACCCAATTGGACAAGATGGATGAAGCAAAGAAGTGCAGACCGACAGGAGCCG
This sequence comes from Rattus norvegicus, assembly GCF_021556685.1. Lineage (NCBI taxonomy): Eukaryota > Metazoa > Chordata > Mammalia > Rodentia > Muridae > Rattus > Rattus norvegicus. Next base: position 141,274,395 of record NC_141535.1, on the reverse strand, counting down.
GATGTAGATCGCTCCTGAGAGACACAGCCAGAATACAGCAAATACAGAGGCGAATGCCAGCAGCAAACCACTGAGCTGAGAATAGGTCCCCCGTTGAAGGAATCAGAGAAAGAACTGGAAGAGCTTGAAGGGGCTCGAGACCCCAAAAGTACAACAATGTCAAGCAACCAGAGTTTCCAGGGACTAAGCCACTACCTAAAGACTATATATGGACTGACCCTGGACTCTGACCCCATAGGTAGCAATGAATATCCTAGTAAGAGCACCAATGGAAGGGGAAGCCCTGGGTCCTGCTAAGACTGAACCCCCAGTGAACTAGACTATGGGGGGAGGGCGGCAATGGGGGGAGGGTTGGGAGGGGAACACCCATAAGGAAGGGGAGGTGGGAGGGGGATTTGCCCGGAAACCGGGAAAGGGAATAACACTTGAAATGTATATAAGAAATACTCAAGTTAATAAAAAAAAAAAAAACAAAACAAAACAAAAAAAAAAAAAAAGAACTATGAGGCTGATAGAAGGTTAAGGTCCCTACCCACTGTCACATAATTAAATAGTAGTAGAGACAAATTGTGTTCTAGATCTGTCTTACCCTAAAGTCTAAAGTCATTCAGTATTGAAATTAATTACTAATTTTTCATATTAAGTATTTAAATTATTGATTGTAATGATGAAATAGTGCTAACTAAATGAAAAGAGGGCTTGGGAAGTTTGAGTTTTTGAAGTTATTTTTACCATCCTGTGTATGCAAAGCCTGAGCTACACTGATAGCAACAGTGCTACCTAATTAATCAAGGCAAGGCAGACAGGTATAACTGAAAAAGCTAAAGTGAAGAGAAACTCTTCAAAAGAAGTTAATGGTACCCAGTATCCAATGGCATCTTCCCATGCCTTCCAAAATTGTTTAGTGAAGCCCAAAAGCTCAGATTGTCCAAGATACAATCCACAGACCATATGAATCTCAAGAACTACCAAAGTGCAGATGCTTCAGTCCTTCTTAGAAGGGAGAACAAAAATATTCATAGGAGGAGATACGGAGACAAAGTTTGGAGCAGAAACTGAAATAAAGGTCATCCAGAGCCTGCCCCACCTGGGGACCCAGACCATATACATAAGGCCACCAAACCCAGACAATATTGCTGATACCAAGAAGTACATGTTGACAGGAGGCTGATATAGCTGTCTCCTGAGAGGCTCAGCCAAAGAATGACAAATACAGAAGCAAATGCTCACAGCCAATCACTGAACTGAGAATGGGGTCCCCATTGGAGGAGTTAGAGAAAAAAACTGAAGGAGCTGAAGAGGATTGCAACCCCATAAGAACAATACCAACCAACCAGAGCTCCCAGGGACTAAACCACCATCCAAAGTACACATGGAAGACTCATGGCTCCAGCTGCATATGTAGCAGAAGATGGCCTTGTTGGGCACCAATGGGAGGAGAAGACCTTGGTCCTACCAAGGCTGGAACCCCCCTCTCCCATTGTAGGGAAATTCCAGGGTGGGGAGGCAGGAAGGGGTGAGTGGATGGGTTGGGGAACATAGAAGAAGGAGGAGGGGGAATGGGATAGGGGGTTTCTGGACAGGAAACTGGGAAAGCGGAAAACATTTGAAATATAAATTTTTAAAAATCCATTAAAAATGGTCATTATCAAAACTAAACATCTATTTTCAGTGGAGAAAAAAAACTCTTAAAGGAATCTAAAACTATGAAGGAACGCATACTAGACTGGAAAAGGATATTTACAAACTCATAGGTTACAGAAGTTTGTTATTTTGTCTGTTTGTTTGTTTGTTTGTTTGTGTTTTCCAGACAGGGTTCCTTTTTGTAGCCCTTACTGTTCTGGAACTCAGTCTGTAGACCTGGCTGGCTTGGAGCTCAGAGATCACCTTGCCTCTGCTCCAAGGGCTATGATTAAAAGCATGCAGCACCACAGCCCATCTTACAGGAGATTTATACCTAGAATATAGAATGTATTTTCAGTTTATAATGATATGAAATAGGTGTTACAGATAAAGCAATCATAAGACAGTGGAGGAATCAGATCATGTGAACAAGATGACAGCTAAACAAGAAGCATATAAAGATACTCAATATCAGCTCCTACATAAAGTCAAAACAAGATTCAATTATGAATGTGTTGGAATTTCCAAATTAAAGCAACAGAGAGGCTGGCAAGGTGGTTCAGCAAGTTACAGCACTCGGCACCATGCTAGAACTGGAAGATTATGAAGCACGTATAACCCACACACCCTTACAGAAATGCAAAAATACAGCTTCTTGGGGAATACTTTAAATAAATTAATTTTCACTAGATATATATTATAAAATATGTATCTCATAATACTATATGTGTAAAATAGTAAATTATTCAGGGGTAAAAAAGACATACTTTACCAGAATTCTTCAGGAAGTTTAAAATGCGAGGCTTTCATCTGGAATGGACAGTATATACTGTTTCGTTGTAGGCTGTGTTGCTGAAATATTGATAGCTCACGGGTTAGTTAACACAGTACACACATCACCACATCCTTGACAGTGTGAGGGGTGAGACTGCTCAACAAGTGAGGGTCACCCAGCAGAATGCAGCTCCTCGGAGAAGGCAATGGAAGTGAGAAGAGAATTGACAGCCAGGGAGATACTGAGGGCAGAAGCCCTGGCAAGCTGTAGATGGTGAAGATAAGAAACAGCAATCCAGGACTGACACCCCCAGAATTCAGTGATGAGGAAGGTCAGATGTGTGTGAAGGTGTCCAAGACTCACTGATTCAAAAGTGAAAAGAGGAGATGCTCTATTTTGTATTGACTTTGACTTGTTCAGGGTAATCCCAGTATTTGGAGTGGAAAGGAAGACATTAGCATATTCTCAATCTTCCATTCTTGAGAGGAATGACCTGGAGAAAGTAAGGACTACTAATGAAAGGAAAAATTAAAAGGTTATTGCTCTATTTAGCCAAAATTTAAGAGTCTCTAAGTTCATCTGCCTTAAAACAAAACATAATACACATGCAAATGAAAAGAAACAAAAAGTACACTGCAACATAACAGGACTTAAAAGGGTGTCACAATGCACCCTCGACAGAACTCTAATATGGGGCAGGAGGGCTTAGAAATGGAGATGTAGCACAAATCACAAATGACTGCTTGGGTGTGAGGAACAGGGCCGGAGACTGCCTGAGCCATTTGAGTGACCTAAAATATATAGAAAGGTTTGAAAATTAGAATAATTATTTTGATCCATTTTTCAGAAGATTCTTTTAAAATGTTGAAAGTCTATTTTATTAGATATGAGAATGACTATTCCAGCTTGCTTCTTGGGTCCATTTGCTTGGAAAACCTTGTTGCAGCCCTTTACTGTGCCATAGTCTATCTTTGTTACTGAGATGTGTTTCTTGTATACAGCAGAATGATGGATTCTGTTTATGTGTCTTTTCTGTTAGCCTGTATCTTTTTATTGGGGAATTGTGTCCATTGATGTTGAGAGATATTAATGGCCACTGACTACTTCCTGTTATTTTGATGGTGGTGGTGGTGGTAGTAGTAGTAATATCTTTCACTTGTTTGATTCAATTTTCCTGTATTCATTTTTATTTGCCTCTTCTTTTAATCCCTCTGCATGTTTGCATGTATTTTCGTGTATTTCTTAATTCATTTCCTCTTTAAAAGCCTCTATCATCTTTATAAGATTGGATTTAAGATCATCTTCTTGTATTTTATTTTCATTACAATATCCAGGATTTGCTATAGCAAGATAGCTGGGCTCCACTGGTGCCACATCACCCTGGGACTTGTTTGTTTTCTTGTGCTGTCCTTTAGACTTCTGATTTTCCCTGGTGTTGGCTGGATTATCCTGTGGCAGCAGGACTTTTCAGGAAGGTAGGGGGAGCCATGGGCCAGACAATGGAGCTCAGGGTATAGGAGTCTGCTTGACTTGCCTCAGGCAGGCCCCACTGGCAAAGGATTGGTGGGATAGTGTTTCAAGCTGATAGTTCTTGGGGACTCTGCAGGTCTTCAGAGGGAATCAGAACACTCTTGAGATGTTGCAAGGCTCCTCAGGACTAAAGAGTGAGCCCAGGATACAGCATGCAAGTCACCTCTTTGGTTGGGTGACCCGAAGGAAAGTTTTTAACCATGATATATGAGTAAATGTTTACAGTTTATATTATATCCTATTGTATTACCTTTATTAATTTATTTGTAGTCACTCTTTAATACATGTGATGATGTAATTTTTTAGATGTTAGTTTTTTAATTCAGTAAGTCCCCTGTCCCTTCGTTCAGAGAAAAAATTGGAGAGACAGAATCATTGGAGAAAGTAATGAAAAGACCAGAAGAACTTTACTGTCGCGCGCCCAATGTCCCGCCAGCAAGAACGACGCGTGGCAACAGGATTCTTCTGCGAGCAAGCCTTTACTGTGTTACAGCTCTTCTTAGTGTTACAGCTCTTCTTAGTGTTACAGCTCTCTTGAACAGGGACTCCGAGCAGCAAAATCGCTCGGCTTATATAGACAACAGTATGCTAATTATCTCTCAGGGATTGGTGGGGCTTGGATCACCCCACTACTTGTCCTCCAGGGATTGGTGGAGAATGAATCACCTCATTATCATATTAACGGTCAACTAACACCTGGTGCATAAACCGCACATGTGCAGTACCGCTGTTCACCACTAGAGGGAGCCCTAGCAAGGGGACAAGCCTGCACATGCGCAGTAAGTCGTTTATATCCAGACAAGGCTGGATGTCGGCGCCATCTTTGTTTCGCCGCGCCGCTCTCTACATCTCCCCCTTTTTTGTTTAATAAAATGACTGGTCTAGATCTGGGTGTCACGTCAATCTTGTCATTGCTCCTGTCTTAGGTCGTTCTCATCCAAACTCGGCCTTACCCGTCATAGAGTTACCCTATCGCCACCGGGCCCCGTGTCTTAGGTTGGTCCGAGTTCGAGGAAAGTTGCCCGTCCCTGGATACAATGACTCCACATGACTGTGACAAAAATGATCTAGGGCGAACTCTTGATCTTTCAAAGAGGCCAGCCATATGTTGGGAGAAGTACCCTTTTTAATGGTGGTCATAGCCTGGTAAACAACCACTTTGTGTCTGGCATGTTCTCTTTTTAAACAGCCAATAAGCCAGAGACCTACTCCGCAACCCAGGAGGACAATAACTCCCCAGGACAAACATGCCCGCCCACTCCTTAACAAGGGAGAAAGCATTGGTAACCCATGAGGTAAAGTCTTCAACTGTGATGGGGTCCAGCCTAGTGCTGTTGAGGACAGCAATCTGCATCAGCAATTGTCTTGATAGTTGCTCTGCTTTCATGGACCAGTTTCCTTTCAGATAATTCGAGATTTCTTTGCTCTGTTGAAAATGCTGAGAAAAGTTAGCTCACAAAGGAATAATGCATAAACCTCTAAGGGAGGAAACACAAGACAGCTGTGTCATATGATACAGTGCTTCAATTTGTTCTTGAACTAAATCTATCCTTTGACTGGCTAATAGAAGGCCAGATGCCAAATGGGTATTAAATTCTTTCTTGTATCTCTAGTGCCTCTGCAGTTCTTTCTACAATCTGATTGACAGTCTCAGCCGTCTGTATTTGATTGGTCATAGTAATTGTAGCTGTGGTAGCTGCAGCATCAGTCAGCACAATGGCTGAAATTATGGCTGCCGTAATTCCAAAATCTCTTCAGCAAATTAAGAATAGGAAAGCTATCTGGGTTTGCCTCCACTGGGATTGGCACAAAGGAGGGAATCTTAACCATCACTGTGGTGTCATTGGTGCCATCCCAGCATTCAGCTAAATAGCAGACTACATCAGAGCTATTACAATTTAAAGCACCACTGCTTACATTAGTGCTTATCAGAAAAAAGGTGATCTAGCACATACTGAAGTACTAGTGGCAGTATTATTTACCAAGAGGTTATTATATTGAATATTGATCAACCTGGTATCATTTTTTCTGGTAGCTGAAACATTATACAGCACGAAGTTCTCTCCCATTAACCTAGCAAAGGGGGTCAGGGATGTATATGCCCCTTGCTCATTGGACAGCACCCATTGAAACCAAGACCAGAGATTATGCTTGTCAGTCTTATTCTCAAAACAGTAGAATTGCTATGAACTGGCATGGGTACTGGCCAGGATCTGGCAATAGCCCACAGAGTGAGCGAATTAACCTGTATTACCATTCCCAGTAGTAATAGTAGGGTTCGTAGTCTCATCTTCAGGAAGAGCAGAAGACAATCTTTGAGTCAAACGCTCAGGTACCCAAATTGGATTTTCTTGATTCTGCGGAAAAACACAAATCGCTCCCCTAGATCTCGAAATCATGGGATCTGGGCCACGCCATTCATCAGTTAAGACATCCTTCCACTTTACTTCTGCATTAGTTATAGGTGTAGTAGCAGCATGGCGATCCGTGGCAGAACGGCCATGCGCATCCAGAATTAAGAAATTTAGAGTAAAAAGAGCTAAAGAAAGTTGTTCTTTTGGTGTTCGGCTGCTGGCAATTCCCCCTTTTTGTTTTTGTATAAGCTCTTTTAAGGTACGATGTACTCTTTCCACAATTCCTTGACCTTGGGGATTGTATGGCAATCTTGTAGTATGTTTGACCTGCAGTGTCTGGCAAAATGCCTGAAAGGACTTTGCAGTGTAGGCAGGCCCGTTGTCTGTCTTGAGACTATCAGGCTTTCCCCAGGCTGCCCATGCCTCTAAGCAATGACTAATGGCATTACGAGCTTTTTCACCAGTCATCAGAGTAGCGTGTATAATACCAGAACAGGTATCAACAGAAACATGAGCATATTTTAAATTTCCAAATTGAGATATGTGTGTGACATCCATCTGCCAAAGTTTTAGCTGGATCAGGCCACGAGGGTTAATCCCAACATGAGGAGGGTGGTGAAATTGAACACAATTTTGGCAACGTAACACCACATCACAAGCTGCAGCTCTAGAGATTTTTAAATTTTTGTTGAAGAGTAAAAGCAGGTACATGAAACTTTTGATGAAATCCTCTAGCGAGATCAACCGGAGTGGCATGAAAAATAAACTCTCTACGAGTACTAGCATCCACCAGGGTGTTATTACTGGTCATGGGACCAGGCAAATTAGTATGGGCTCGAATATGTTGTATAAAAATTTTATTTTTTCTGGCCCAAATCAAATTTTGTAATTCTAAAAGAATTTGATATATAGTACTAGTTGACCGAATTGGCCCTGCAATTTCAAGTGAGCGCACCGCATTAACTACATAAGCAGAGTCAAAAATTAAAAAAAAAAATCATGAAATCTTTTGAAAACTTTCAATACAATTTTACGTTCTGTAATTTGGGGGGTGCCTGGTCTATATTGAATTAATACTGGTTCTTGAGAATCAACCATATAGGCACCTACACCTGTTTTGGAGCCATCTGTATAAATATTTAACACTCCAGACAAAGGCTCTGAGGCAGTGACCTTTGGAAAAATCACTGGATGTTCAGTAAAAAATTGTAGCAAAGGCATCCCAATTTAGACCTGTTTTCCTAGATTGGCTCATGCCACATGTTATCTAGAATGACTCCATCCAAATTTTCCAGTTTTATGTCAACTTTCTGTTACCAATGTTACATTTTTTTAACCATATCCAATAACTTAAAAGCCAATAGTCCATAACTAAGGCATGTAGAGAATATTTATACATTTAAAACCAGTCAGAAAACAAAATTGAAGTGGCTACACATATCTTAGCTACAGGTGCAAGGCTCCAAGGGCTGATTGAAACTGCTTTTTTAAGAGAAGCACCTTGTCACTTGCTAAATCTCCTTGAGACCAGGAATCCAAGTAGGCACACTCAAATTTATCTTTTTGTTTGATTCTCCTGAATAAATTTTCAGGCGGTCTACCTCTATCAAATCTGATCAGTATGACTCTGTGAGGTTTCCAGAGCCTAATCACATACCTAGCAATAGCCTCAACTTGAGCCACAACAAAAGCTGCACTGACCCCATTTTTTATCTTTGCCTTCTCTCTGTTCCTTTTATCTCCTTTTCTTTTCTTTTTTTCTTTCGAGACCTTTTCTCCCTCTGACATACTTTCTTGTTGCTCTGCAAGGACCCTCTGACCTGTCCTAACAGCTTCCTCACATCGTTTATCCTCTAAGCAGGCAGGGACCATTCGCCAAAGAGGTTTTGGTCCGGGCTTAAGCTTGCTGTCTGTGGCTTCTCTATCCCACACAAAGAAAAAAAGAAACAAAATTACCAGCCTTGCCCACAAAGGATCCATAACTTTAGGTTTCTTCACAGTGGCTCTCCACCTAGGCCCATATCTTTCTTCCTCATATATGGCTGCCTCTTCCTCTAATTCCTCCTCCTCCGACTCTGACAACTCTTGCTCAGAGTCACTGCCAGCCAGTTCTAAGGCTTCTAATTCTTTTAATGGATACAAAGTATCCTCTCCGGATGACTTGTACTTCGTCCTCCGGGGTACGCCTATTTTTTCCTCCAGCAGCGTTTCTTCTGCCTTTTGTATCTCTTTCACTTTTGTTTTAGTAACCTTTTTCTTTTTGTGCGCTCCTAATTTCTCACTCTGCTCCGTTTCTGACATGCTCTCTTAAATCCAAAAAGGGGCATGCCTCTCGAAGCCTAATTTCTCACTCTGCTCCGTTTCTGACATGCTCTCTTCCAAAAAGGGGCATGCCTCTCGAAGCTTACCTTTTAATTTACCTTCTCGCAGTTCTGAATCCTCTTCAGCACACTGAAGGGTCCCCTGGCACCGGCGATGTTTGTTCCCGGGTCTCGGCACCACTTGTCGCGCGCCCAATGTCCCGCCAGCAAGAACGACGCGTGGCAACAGGATTCTTCTGCGAGCAAGCCTTTACTGTGTTACAGCTCTTCTTAGTGTTATAGCTCTCTTAGTGTTACAGCTCTCTTGAACAGGGACTCCGAGCAGCAAAATCGCTCGGCTTATATAGACAACAGTATGCTAATTATCTCTCAGGGATTGGTGGGGCTTGGATCACCCCACTACTTGTCCTCCAGGGATTGGTGGAGAATGAATCACCTCATTATCATATTAACGGTCAACTAACACCTGGTGCATAAACCGCACATGTGCAGTACCGCTGTTCACCACTAGAGGGAGCCCTAGCAAGGGGACAAGCCTGCACATGCGCAGTAAGTCGTTTATATCCAGACAAGGCTGGATGTCGGCGCCATCTTTGTTTCGCCGCGCCGCTCTCTACATCTCCCCCTTTTTTGTTTAATAAAATGACTGGTCTAGATCTGGGTGTCACGTCAATCTTGTCATTGCTCCTGTCTTAGGTCGTTCTCATCCAAACTCGGCCTTACCCGTCATAGAGTTACCCTATCGCCACCGGGCCCCGTGTCTTAGGTTGGTCCGAGTTCGAGGAAAGTTGCCCGTCCCTGGATACAATGACTCCACATGACTGTGACAAAAATGATCTAGGGCGAACTCTTGATCTTTCAAAGAGGCCAGCCATATGTTGGGAGAAGTACCCTTTTTAATGGTGGTCATAGCCTGGTAAACAACCACTTTGTGTCTGGCATGTTCTCTTTTTAAACAGCCAATAAGCCAGAGACCTACTCCGCAACCCAGGAGGACAATAACTCCCCAGGACAAACATGCCCGCCCACTCCTTAACAAGGGAGAAAGCATTGGTAACCCATGAGGTAAAGTCTTCAACTGTGATGGGGTCCAGCCTAGTGCTGTTGAGGACAGCAATCTGCATCAGCAATTGTCTTGATAGTTGCTCTGCTTTCATGGACCAGTTTCCTTTCAGATAATTCGAGATTTCTTTGCTCTGTTGAAAATGCTGAGAAAAGTTAGCTCACAAAGGAATAATGCATAAACCTCTAAGGGAGGAAACACAAGACAGCTGTGTCATATGATACAGTGCTTCAATTTGTTCTTGAACTAAATCTATCCTTTGACTGGCTAATAGAAGGCCAGATGCCAAATGGGTATTAAATTCTTTCTTGTATCTCTAGTGCCTCTGCAGTTCTTTCTACAATCTGATTGACAGTCTCAGCCGTCTGTATTTGATTGGTCATAGTAATTGTAGCTGTGGTAGCTGCAGCATCAGTCAGCACAATGGCTGAAATTATGGCTGCCGTAATTCCAAAATCTCTTCAGCAAATTAAGAATAGGAAAGCTATCTGGGTTTGCCTCCACTGGGATTGGCACAAAGGAGGGAATCTTAACCATCACTGTGGTGTCATTGGTGCCATCCCAGCATTCAGCTAAATAGCAGACTACATCAGAGCTATTACAATTTAAAGCACCACTGCTTACATTAGTGCTTATCAGAAAAAAGGTGATCTAGCACATACTGAAGTACTAGTGGCAGTATTATTTACCAAGAGGTTATTATATTGAATATTGATCAACCTGGTATCATTTTTTCTGGTAGCTGAAACATTATACAGCACGAAGTTCTCTCCCATTAACCTAGCAAAGGGGGTCAGGGATGTATATGCCCCTTGCTCATTGGACAGCACCCATTGAAACCAAGACCAGAGATTATGCTTGTCAGTCTTATTCTCAAAACAGTAGAATTGCTATGAACTGGCATGGGTACTGGCCAGGATCTGGCAATAGCCCACAGAGTGAGCGAATTAACCTGTATTACCATTCCCAGTAGTAATAGTAGGGTTCGTAGTCTCATCTTCAGGAAGAGCAGAAGACAATCTTTGAGTCAAACGCTCAGGTACCCAAATTGGATTTTCTTGATTCTGCGGAAAAACACAAATCGCTCCCCTAGATCTCGAAATCATGGGATCTGGGCCACGCCATTCATCAGTTAAGACATCCTTCCACTTTACTTCTGCATTAGTTATAGGTGTAGTAGCAGCATGGCGATCCGTGGCAGAACGGCCATGCGCATCCAGAATTAAGAAATTTAGAGTAAAAAGAGCTAAAGAAAGTTGTTCTTTTGGTGTTCGGCTGCTGGCAATTCCCCCTTTTTGTTTTTGTATAAGCTCTTTTAAGGTACGATGTACTCTTTCCACAATTCCTTGACCTTGGGGATTGTATGGCAATCTTGTAGTATGTTTGACCTGCAGTGTCTGGCAAAATGCCTGAAAGGACTTTGCAGTGTAGGCAGGCCCGTTGTCTGTCTTGAGACTATCAGGCTTTCCCCAGGCTGCCCATGCCTCTAAGCAATGACTAATGGCATTACGAGCTTTTTCACCAGTCATCAGAGTAGCGTGTATAATACCAGAACAGGTATCAACAGAAACATGAGCATATTTTAAATTTCCAAATTGAGATATGTGTGTGACATCCATCTGCCAAAGTTTTAGCTGGATCAGGCCACGAGGGTTAATCCCAACATGAGGAGGGTGGTGAAATTGAACACAATTTTGGCAACGTAACACCACATCACAAGCTGCAGCTCTAGAGATTTTTAAATTTTTGTTGAAGAGTAAAAGCAGGTACATGAAACTTTTGATGAAATCCTCTAGCGAGATCAACCGGAGTGGCATGAAAAATAAACTCTCTACGAGTACTAGCATCCACCAGGGTGTTATTACTGGTCATGGGACCAGGCAAATTAGTATGGGCTCGAATATGTTGTATAAAAATTTTATTTTTTCTGGCCCAAATCAAATTTTGTAATTCTAAAAGAATTTGATATATAGTACTAGTTGACCGAATTGGCCCTGCAATTTCAAGTGAGCGCACCGCATTAACTACATAAGCAGAGTCAAAAATTAAAAAAAAAAATCATGAAATCTTTTGAAAACTTTCAATACAATTTTACGTTCTGTAATTTGGGGGGTGCCTGGTCTATATTGAATTAATACTGGTTCTTGAGAATCAACCATATAGGCACCTACACCTGTTTTGGAGCCATCTGTATAAATATTTAACACTCCAGACAAAGGCTCTGAGGCAGTGACCTTTGGAAAAATCACTGGATGTTCAGTAAAAAATTGTAGCAAAGGCATCCCAATTTAGACCTGTTTTCCTAGATTGGCTCATGCCACATGTTATCTAGAATGACTCCATCCAAATTTTCCAGTTTTATGTCAACTTTCTGTTACCAATGTTACATTTTTTTAACCATATCCAATAACTTAAAAGCCAATAGTCCATAACTAAGGCATGTAGAGAATATTTATACATTTAAAACCAGTCAGAAAACAAAATTGAAGTGGCTACACATATCTTAGCTACAGGTGCAAGGCTCCAAGGGCTGATTGAAACTGCTTTTTTAAGAGAAGCACCTTGTCACTTGCTAAATCTCCTTGAGACCAGGAATCCAAGTAGGCACACTCAAATTTATCTTTTTGTTTGATTCTCCTGAATAAATTTTCAGGCGGTCTACCTCTATCAAATCTGATCAGTATGACTCTGTGAGGTTTCCAGAGCCTAATCACATACCTAGCAATAGCCTCAACTTGAGCCACAACAAAAGCTGCACTGACCCCATTTTTTATCTTTGCCTTCTCTCTGTTCCTTTTATCTCCTTTTCTTTTCTTTTTTTCTTTCGAGACCTTTTCTCCCTCTGACATACTTTCTTGTTGCTCTGCAAGGACCCTCTGACCTGTCCTAACAGCTTCCTCACATCGTTTATCCTCTAAGCAGGCAGGGACCATTCGCCAAAGAGGTTTTGGTCCGGGCTTAAGCTTGCTGTCTGTGGCTTCTCTATCCCACACAAAGAAAAAAAGAAACAAAATTACCAGCCTTGCCCACAAAGGATCCATAACTTTAGGTTTCTTCACAGTGGCTCTCCACCTAGGCCCATATCTTTCTTCCTCATATATGGCTGCCTCTTCCTCTAATTCCTCCTCCTCCGACTCTGACAACTCTTGCTCAGAGTCACTGCCAGCCAGTTCTAAGGCTTCTAATTCTTTTAATGGATACAAAGTATCCTCTCCGGATGACTTGTACTTCGTCCTCCGGGGTGCGCCTATTTTTTCCTCCAGCAGCGTTTCTTCTGCCTTTTGTATCTCTTTCACTTTTGTTTTAGTAACCTTTTTCTTTTTGTGCGCTCCTAATTTCTCACTCTGCTCCGTTTCTGACATGCTCTCTTAAATCCAAAAAGGGGCATGCCTCTCGAAGCCTAATTTCTCACTCTGCTCCGTTTCTGACATGCTCTCTTCCAAAAAGGGGCATGCCTCTCGAAGCTTACCTTTTAATTTACCTTCTCGCAGTTCTGAATCCTCTTCAGCACACTGAAGGGTCCCCTGGCACCGGCGATGTTTGTTCCCGGGTCTCGGCACCACTTGTCGCGCGCCCAATGTCCCGCCAGCAAGAACGACGCGTGGCAACAGGATTCTTCTGCGAGCAAGCCTTTACTGTGTTACAGCTCTTCTTAGTGTTATAGCTCTCTTAGTGTTACAGCTCTCTTGAACAGGGACTCCGAGCAGCAAAATCGCTCGGCTTATATAGACAACAGTATGCTAATTATCTCTCAGGGATTGGTGGGGCTTGGATCACCCCACTACTTGTCCTCCAGGGATTGGTGGAGAATGAATCACCTCATTATCATATTAACGGTCAACTAACACCTGGTGCATAAACCGCACATGTGCAGTACCGCTGTTCACCACTAGAGGGAGCCCTAGCAAGGGGACAAGCCTGCACATGCGCAGTAAGTCGTTTATATCCAGACAAGGCTGGATGTCGGCGCCATCTTTGTTTCGCCGCGCCGCTCTCTACACTTTACATTTAATTGCCATTGTCTTGTACTTCAGAGCTATGCTTACAAACCACTGAAGTATAGATTTGCCACAATACCATCTGATAAGCAAAAGCTATGAGGATGTTCTCTGCTTTGATAGATCTGCAAGATCAGTGATCATAGCACAGTATGTTTGCCTCCCCCAGTTCTCCTATGTTAACAATAATGTGTGGTTTGGGTAGTATAATTTGATGTGACAAATCTCTCTTTTGTCAGTGCAATCTTGTATTTAGCATTATAGTTATAACTCCAAGTGTACTATGAAAGATTACATCTGTGAAAACCACAGAATGCCTTATAGAAAGATCATCATGGAATATACATGACATAAATACAAAGACCTTTGTGATCATTGTTAGTAACTACCCATTTGGAATGGAAATCAAAGAGAAGTGAAAGCTGTCAGTATGTAAGCCTTCAAAAGCCCCTGGTGGATGAGTTCTCTTTTCTCGTTTAATTGTAGCCCACTGGCTTTCACAAATTCTCTATGAACAACGCACTAGCAGTGTGTCACTAAGTAGATAGTAGCTTTTTAACTTTAGGGTTAGACAGTTGTGCCCCATGAATATCATCCCCTTATAACAACGTTAAAGCTGATGATATAAGCCCCAGAATTCTAATTTACATTATTTATCTGGGAACTATAACTTGTAGAATCTACTTGGGGACAGTGTAAGAAATGTGAGGAACTAGTTTTCTCCAACTAGTGCTATCTCATAATAAATATCATTATTCAATGAATAGTTAACAATCTGTAGTCAAATACTATGGACAAAGCCACTGTTCAGAATTAGAGCAAGGCTTTACAGAAAGCATTCTATGTCTTTGGTCTCTTAGCATAAATTTTGAAGCTTAAATGTATCATGCTTCCAGAGAGGCAATAAAATATGTCAAATGTAAACGACCTCATAGGCCACTTTCAGGCTTGTAAAAAGGATTTAAGCAGTAAATACACATAGGAAGTAAGCAATGAGCAAAATAATCTTAACTTCTCTAGCATTAGCCATTAGCTCTCTGTGTAAGTGATGGAACTTTTCACTCGTCAGGGTGAGATTGCTGGCTCATTAGTTAAGAGCACTCGATGCTCTTGCAGAGAACCTGCATTCCATTCACAACTATCTATGACTCAAATTCCAGGGCATATGACCCCATTTTCTAACCTCATGAGGAGCACATATGGGGCAAATACATAATCACAAGCGAGACACTAATACTCATAAATAAAATAAATCATTCATTTAAATTTTCATCTTTTAGTAAGTAAATTCTGTGGTGGTGCTGTGTCAAAGTTACATGAATACTTGTTCCTATGTCCAAATCAAGGGTCAGTGAGTGATAGGACCTCACCAGTGTTCCTGTGATGGGGATCACACCTCTTGACAATTATATTCAAAAACACTCTTAACATTATTCTATATCCTATATAGATCCTTGTATATATCAAAAGTAATAGTGTTTACCATGAACTTAAAATTTTTCAGCTCTTCATAAAATAAATGGCCTTTATAAAATGATAATAAATTTTAAAGGAAATTCACATGTCAGCATTTTTACTATTTTAATTTTTCAATGTAAATATGTTTTTTTATCATCAAAAAATAATTCTCCACCAACAAGAATGGTGACACCTTTAATTTCAGCACACTGAATATAGAAGCAGGCGTAAGGCTATGCCAGTCTATAAAACAAGTCCTAAGCCAACCAGGGCTACCGTGAATGAGACCCTATCACCAAAACAAAACAATAACAACACGCGCACACACACACACACACACACACACACACACACACACACACACACACAATTCTTCACCATGTATCTAGCCCCATAATTTTACACAAGCTGTAATGATATTTGTACTGTTCTCTGAGTTCTAATTACTTGCTTTATGGTGTACATACTTATTACTGTCATCAAAATAATTACATATATTAACTTGGTTTTTTATAAGTATTTATGGATGCATGGTTAGAGTATCTAGTAGCAATAACTTTCCTGAGTTTTTTTCCATTTAGAAGTTTTCCAGGGGCTAATGAGATGGCTTACTGGTTAAGAGCACTAGCTGCTCTTCCAGGAGACCCAGGTTCATTCCCAGCACACACATGGCTGCTCACAACTGTCTGTAACTCCAGTTCTAGAATAGCTAACATCTTCACACATATAGTCATGTAAGCAAAACATTCATGCACATAAAATAGAAATAAATAAATCTTTTAAGTTTTCCAAGTACTGTTATCAGCGTTGGGGCCAGAAAAGAATAAATTCAACTTCAGCTTTTAAAACTTTGCTGAAAGATCTCTTGTTATCAATACTACTGCAGTTATTAAAAGTAAAATAACTTTAGGGTTTTTATTTCAGTATTTAGGTGTTCATATGTCAGTATTCATCATAGGAGCATATTTTTGTTTGTTTGTTTTAAGAAATTGGTACAAAAATTTTAAATCTACTGAATAGTGTGCCCACTGACCTAATTAATATCTGCTTTAACAATCATAGTGGTTGTCCACGTCTTCTGAGGTCTGAGTCAGAGCCTACAGAACACTCAGAGCATGTGTCCAGTTCTTCTGAGGTCTGAGTCAGAGCCTACAGAACACTCAGAGCATGTGTCCAGTTCTTCTGAGGTCTGAGTCAGAGCCTACAGAACACTCAGAGCATGTGTCCAGTTCTTCTGAGGTCTGAGTCAGGGCCTACAGAGGCAGCTTAGACTCACGAACCTTTGGGAATTCCATCACATTTCATCTTAGCTCTAGGTTTTTCAGCTGCAAACCCCCACTCTGTCTTCTCTGACTGCGGCGTCTCAACTGCAGACATCTCGTGTACAACACTCAGATCTTGTTAACTTGCTCAGCTCGTTTTTGAGAAATCTGTCCAAGTTTTGAAGGCTTCTATTTCCGTGCAGTTGTTTTATAAATGCCAGTCTTGAAAAATCTGTGAGAATCAGCTGTCATGCTTATTCTTTTGACTTTGACTTTATTTTTCTCCCTGGACTTGAGCTGCTCAAGGTTAAACGTACATTTACATGTTTGACTCCTTACTCTCCGCTAGTACACGTGTAGCTATCTTTGTAGCAATAAGGTCCATACATCATCGTCTCACCATCTGCAGATGTGACCAAAGTAGCAGACAAACGTCTGCGTTCAGGTGCTGCATCCATAAAACCTGTTTGTAAGCTTAGAACTTTTCAGCAGGCACAGAAGTGATGTGTAAAACAAGTTGTCTTGAATGTGTTGTTAGAGAAATTAGCAAATCTTCCATCCATTTCAGTTCCTCACTTACCTTTCTTGATTTATAGTTACCCAAATTAATCTGATTCTGTCATTTACACTTGTTCAATAGAAGTTGTTCCTTGAGAGGTTGAAATATTAGATTTCTTTTTCTTCTTGGGTACATTTATAAGACACAGGATTTGGTTTGTCTGAGATTTATTGGATATTATAAATCACAAACTTTTATATTTTATCTCATCCATTATTACATTAGCCTTTGGTTAAATGTGCCACAGGGAAAGAAGAGTTCTCTATTAGTCTGCTATCTGATGATTCTTAGCAGCAGCTGAGCAGTCACTTTTTACTTAATGCTACATTATCCTTCCATTGTGGACTCTGGTAAAGCACAGAGTCCTTAAGCATCATCAAGTTACTGTCTGATGTTTGCCTGTTGGTGTAACAGCCCCTGAATATCTCAGTCTTTCTGGAATGAAAGCCTTTTAGAGAAAGTTCCTTCTTTAGAGAAAGTGCAGACTTTTTGGAATTTAACTGCACTGTCAGGAATTATAGGTCTGTAAACATTTTTGTGAGCCTAATTCTTGCTTATTTAGAGCTTTTGACACTTCAAGTAAAAAGTAATTATGGTGCAACTGTTATGCACAAAATCCAAATAACGTGATTTGGTCAGGACATTTCTTAGGGCTGTGAGTATGTTTTAATTAGTTTTTCTTCTTTTAATTCTTTTATAAATTACCCTCATTGTTTGAAATTGCTTAAGAATTGAGGAATATTCTCCAGGAATCTAGTATCTTACCCTTAGGATCCTTTTGAACAGAACAAAGGTTTCTATCTTCTGGATTGGTAGTGTATTGAGAGAGAGATTCTGAGTTCTGTAGAGTAGTAGGAAAAGAGACTGAGGTTGTGAAAAGGAATCTGCTGCAGAAAAACTGTCCCCAGGCTGCAAGGTTAACTGTGTGCTACTACCCTCTCAAGCCCAGTGTTCCCAACATGTTTGCAGGAGACCTTAAGAAAATATCGCTTGGATTGTGACAAAGAGATGCCCTTTGTTTTCAAAGGCAGAAAGAAAAGAATTGCCAAGCCTCTACTAGGATAACAAATTGTGGCTTCTTTGCATTCTGACCGAGGAGAATTGAAGAAACAGAATTGAGAGGCAGCTCACTGACGATCCACAGCATGAGTCTAGTGAGCAGCAAGGCCCAGCAGCCATGGGGAATGAAAACTAGCAGAGAAAGAAGCCAGGAAGGATGACAGGGTCCACTTAAACTGCTAATGCTGGAAGTGGGAAGAACTTAGCCTTGAAACTTGGGGCCCAACAGCAATTCCTGTTCTTATATATCAGTAATCTCTAAATACTACAGCAGTAAATTTTATTTTTGTTAATTAACTTTTTTTTACAAATGCAAAACCCCATTTTTTTTCTTTTATTGGCTATTTTCTTTATTTACATTTCAAATGTTATCTCCTTTTCTGGTTTCCACTCCTGCAACCACCTATCCCATCGCCCCTCCCGCTTCTTCTATGAGGGTACTCCCTCCCTCCTCCCCACCCTGGCATTCCACTGATGCCCAACAAGGCCATCCTCTGCTACATTTTCAGCTGGACCCATGGGTCTGTCCATGTGTATTTTGGATAGTGGTTTACTCCCTGGGAGCTCTGGTTGGTTGTTATCTTATGGTGTTGCAAACCCCTTCAGCTACTTCAGTCCTTTCACTAACTCCTCCATTGGGGACCCTGTTCTCAGTTCAGTGGTTGGCTGTGAGCACCTCTATATTTGTCAGGCTCTGGCAGAGCCTCTCAGGAGACAGCAATATCAAGCTTCTGTCAGCATGCACTTCTTGGCATCCACAATAGTGTCGGTTTGGTGATTGTATATGGGATGGAGCAGTCTCTATTTCCTTCAGCCTCTGCTCCACTCTTTGTCCCTGTATTTCCTCCTATGAGTATTTTGTTACTTCTTCTAAGAAGGACTGAAGCATATACACTTTGGTCTTCCTTCTTCTTAAGCTTCATGTGCTCTGTAAACTGTGCTCTATATAGTACTGAGGACCCAGCTATACCACTCCTGGGCATATACCCAAAGATTCTCCAACATAAAATAAGGACACGTGCTCCACTATGTTCATAGCAGCCTTATTTATAATAGCCAGAAGCTGGAGAGAACCCAGATGCTCTTCAACAGAGGAATGGATACAGAAAATGTGGTACATCTACACAATGGCTTCATGAAATTCTTAGGCAAATGGATGGAACTAGGAAATATCATCCTAAGTGAGGTAACCCAGTCTCACTCACACACACACACACACACACACACACACACACACACACACACACACACACACAAAGGTATGAACTCACTGATAAGTGGATATTAGCCCAAAGGCTTGGAGTACAGCTCAGAAATTTTACCTCTAAAACATCTCAAACTCTTCAGTCCTTGTGACCTGAATTACTGGAAAGTAGTAAAGCATGTTGTCTTAGTCCTCTAATATGCTGTACCCAGATTCTAGTGTCCCATGCCTGTTCATTCTAGCTATTCAGGCCTTCAGTTGCATCAGGGTAATTTTACATTTTTCTTGACGCAGTACTTTTCTTTGCCCTGCTATGTTGGAGTAAATGTTTATTCCTGCCTGCACAGAAATGTCCCCTTAAGTTCTGATGCTTTCCACTAGTCCAGTTCTCTCCAGGACTTCTGATGCTCATCTTTGACCTCTCTTCACAAGGGGAGGCACTCTGGGTATGAAAACTCACCATCTTTTAACACAACCACTAACTTGGAACTCCATCAGCTTATATGTCCCATCTGCTATTCCAAACCACTTTATAAATGACTAACCATGTGGAGAGAAGCAACCCCAAAAGACAGTCCTGTCACAGCATCTTTCAAAGAAACTAAGTCATTTCCATTACAGGATAGCTTTAGAATGGGGAGAAACATGGCTGTCAGATGTTTTTCTTTGGGGAGACAGGGAATTTTTATACACATTATTGGAATGAGCATGAAGACACACGTGCCGCTGTATCTGGGAAAGGCCTGTGTGAACTCAGTATGCTTTCCCTTCATCCTACAGCTGACCGTGCTGCTCAGGGAGTCCCTGCTTTCACACACATAAGACTTCTGCTAGGGAAATAAGAAGATAAAAATTCTTGATGCATAAGACATGGTCTTGGCTGAGGAGATGGCTCAGGGTTAAAGACTAGGCTCACAATGTGGTCCAGTTTGTTTTTGATTTTTTTGTTGTTTTGTTTTGTTTTTGTTTTGTTGTTTTTTCTGAGACGTAGTTTACAGATTTGTTACATAAGTTTTGGTATTTTATGGCCTCAGCCTTCAACTTTTTTATAGTTCATGTACTGATAAAGAATACAAGCCAGAGAGCTGGTGACAAGGTTCCATGGGTAAAGTGCCTTCTGTGCAAACATCAGGGCCTGAGTTCAGATCCTCAGCAGCAATGTTAAATGTCACATGTGGTGTCAAGTAACCCTGGGGTCTTTCTGGCCAGCTAGCTTAGCCACAGAGAATGCCAGATTTAGTGAGAAACTTTCTTAAAGGAAAGTGGAGCAGCCATCAAGGAAGACATCCTAACATCTGGCTTATATACTCCCAGCACAAAGGAATCCACCATTAGCACACATGTGTATATGTAAAAAAAAGTGCATACTCTTAGACATATATGCACACACAGAATAGGCGTAAAATTAAGAGTTCGGGTGGCTTATGTTAAATTTTAACTCATATAAGATGTGTGATTTTAAATTTAAAATATGCAGTAAAATGAACTTCTGATTACCATAGTGAAAGAAGGCTTCACATGGACTTTACCCTGTATATGGAAGTGTGGTCTAGAGCAGAAGAAATACACATTATAAATATAGCACTTCAGTGAGATTGAAAAATGGACATCCCCTGTGTGAAGACACAGGGTGAACAAAACTCTAGGCTCATGCCCCCATCATCCTCTTGTCCCATTAAAAAGAGGCAAATGCAAGCATTTATTTGTACTTGAGGGAACCTAAGCACTGAAATCGATTTCCTAAATTTAAAGAGTACATACTTATTACCTACATTTGTATTCATGTGTAAAATCTTCTAACATGAACTGGTTTCTCTGGTTTTCTTTGTCCAATGTTTGTGACATTAGCCCACATAGCACAAGGGTTTTTTTTAGAATATTTAATATTTATTGATATTTAGAAATCCATTAAGTGACTGTATCTGAATTTACGTCTGGCCCAGATGTTTTACTATTATGAGTAAGGTTTCGCCATGTGTAGCTTTTCTACTTAAGTATATCCCTGCACTTCTTTCTCCACATTACCATTTAGCAGTCAGTACAATACATGGCATTATACTATCAATTACAACTTGCTTATAACTTAAACACCTCAAGTGCTGCTTATAATGACCAGTGGTGTCATTTGTCTCATGTTTAATTATACCTTTTGTTCAACATTTGTAAAAAGATTGTTTTGTTATTTTTTAATTGTGTGTATGACCATGGTGCTGTATGTGTATATGAGTGTAAGTCCCATGTAGAGACTTAGTAGATTGGATAACCCCTGGAGCAGAAATTAAAGATGATGGGGAGCCATCTGATATGGGTTTTGGGAGTTTGGGTCCTCTGCAAACAATATACATTCCTAACCACTGAGCTGCCTTCTCTAGCCCTTATCCGTGGAAGCTTGCATTCATAAGTCACCTCCCCATCACTCACCTTCACTTTTGTTTTGAGCCAGTTTTCCAGTCCAGATCACCTTTTCTTTTACCATAGTGATTTGTTTCTGGAAATGTCTTCTTCTTGTGAACTATGAAGATGTTCTAAGTGTTCTCAAACCTTTTGCACTTGAGACCTACGATGAACTGTGCGCAGGAGGCAAAGTCAGCGTTGATATTTCTGCCAGCTATTAAGACCCAACCTTATATATTAAAAAGGCCACCTTTGTTATATTGTATAATAGCCTGTATTTTGATCAGTCTTTACTTTCTAGACCTACTTTTTGGTACCCTGAGCCAGTTGTCTACTTTATGTCTTTGTGGGAACATGATTACGTGTGGGTGTCCACAGAGGCCAGAAGAGAGCGAGGGCATCAGATGCCCTGTAGATGAAATTATGGGTGTTATGAAACACCATGTGTGGATACTGGGAACCCTACTCCACTCAGCAAGTGCAACAAGTGTTTGCAACTGCTGAGTCATCACTCCAGCCCCCATTGTCTGTTTTTGAACCTAGCACTCTTGATTGCTATAACTTGTTTTTTACTGAAAGTGAGAGGGACTCTCTCCCTCCTTTTCTTATATTTTAAATATTTGTTGTATCTATATGAGTACACTTTCATTCTCTTCAGAGATACCAGAAGAGGGCATGAGATCCCATTACAGATGATTGTTAGCCACCATGTGGTTGCTGGGAATTGAACTCAGGACCTTTGGAAGAGCAGTCAGTGCTCTTAACCACTGTGTCATCTCTCCTATAGCCATCTCTGCTATAACTTTTTTAATATGCCTGGCAACTGGCTTATTTTCAGGGATATAGCTCTCATGTGCTTACATTACTGGTCTTGACCTTTGCCCTTCTGGGGAACAGTATTGACATTTCACTGACTCTATAGAATATATTGAAGAGCGGTGGCAGCTTCATCACATGCAAATGTATGTGTATGAAATGCCTCTCTTTATGTAAGCTGTCTCTCAGTAGTCTTGGGATGGTAGGTAGATTTACATGAAGACACGGTACCTCTTTTCATAAGATTTGCTTGTAGGAATTTGATGTATTTTTGAAGCTGTAGTAATTGTGTATGTATTTTTAATTTAAGAGTGAGTTTGAGACTGATAAATAGAATATAGTTGTTTTCACATGTAGATCTTTATCCAGTAATCCTGCCGAACACTCATCAGAAATAGTACAGTGCATTCTCTTGGCTGCTCAGGTGAGTCCAGTGTCACCTGAGACACTGGCAGCATTGCTCCTTCTAGCTCGCTGGCACTCTGAATTCTGCTGTGCTGAGAAAGATCTCGGTGTATTCTTTCATGGAATGTGACAGTGAGGTTTTTTTTTTCTGTGTCCTGATAGCAAAGAAAGTTTCAATATTTTACCATAGTTTACCTATTTTTAATAAGGTTTTTGTTACATTTGGTTTTTAATATATTTTCTTTTTCAGACTGAGGATGGGTCCTACCTTGTTTTATGTAGTTTGTAAAATGTTTTTACACTGAGTAGGCATAGAATTTTGTCGTGTCTTATTAAAAGCAGCACACGGTTTTTCTTTACCCTTTTTCTGGTGGTGCAGTAATCGACTGGAGAGGAGTTATAACATTAATTCTCAAAGACTAATGATTGAAGTACATTGCTTTTCAGACTAACCACATTTCTCAAAGGCTTGCTTGCTGACCCTCTCTGAGTCCTGCTAGCTAACTGTAGTTTAGTCAACACTCACTGACCCCAATAGGATGCAGCAGGCCACTGCTTTATGGAAGGTAACTTCTAGCTCAAGGGGAGCTTTCTGTCCTCTAATCTGTGAAAGTATGCCAGTCCTTAGTTACGGAGCATTACTATAAAGCAGTTCTTATTACTGGAGTGGGCTATTAACTAGCCTGCAGTGTTAGTAAGAAACAGTTAAGTTTCTAGTTCCAAGGAATGGCATAGGATTAAAACATCAGGGATATTTGAGATATGTTAAATTACCGAGGATAGAGAATGAGAATGGTTATAATAAAAGATAAGACTGAAAGTAGAGTTCACAGTCAATCAAGGAGGATCTTGATTGCCCAGCCAACCATTAGGCCTGGCTCTGTACTGTAGCAACTCAATTTAACAGATAAGGAAATGCATCTTGAGAGGTCATGACCTGCCTCTGGTACTACCAAACCAGAATTGCAAGTTCATAATAAAAAGAATTTAAACGTACTAGTCCTTTATAAATTGCCTGCCCTGTACTAACTAGTTTGTATGTTAATTATTTTAGTTGTATTACCTTATATTTATAAAAATGGTTTTTTGGCTTGTCTTTGTATTACTATTCTTAAGTTATAAAATTAAATATTTCTACAGCCATGATATTCTTCTCCTATGATACTGGATGTTTAAGCAAGGTCGTCATGGGGTGCTAGAGAAAGAGAAACAAGCCACATAGTACCTATGGGTGATTAATGTGAGGGGCTGTCTTAGTTAGCTAATATTCATATTGGTTTTGAAATCCATGGCACATTGCCTGTGTCCAGTGGATTCTTTTCCTCAGGATTTCCTATTTGCTTTGTGGTTCCTTAAGCTAGAGGCTAATAGCACTATGCCTCATTGGAAGTGATGAAGTGTCTTTGCCTTTTCCTTGTCACTGTGCTGTACTCATTACTGTAATATTCAGAACACATTTGTATGTGCGTGTGGGGGTGGGGGTGTCAAGATCCAGTATGTAATTTAAACAATCTTTAAAGTCAGGGATCCTTTATATTTGTGTATGAGGAAGCTAAAAGGATGAACACATGCTAAGTGAATCAAAGACTGATAAATAGTGCTCTTACTATTTTATGTAGCATAATACCTCTGGGATAGGAAATAATGTCTTTCAGATAGCATTGATCACACATAGAAATGTGAATAAATGATTGTAAAATGAATGAATTCTTGACATTTATTTTTCTTGTCATTTCTACAACATCCTAGAAGTAGATAATGAGAAGCGGAGTTTGTTCTAACTGACTGATTTAAAGAGATAGGTTATAGCAAGTTAATTTTAATAATATTTCTGTTATCTGTTTAATAATAATGTCTATGTTTATAACAGGAAAAACGTATAAGGTTCTACCTGCACTAAAAATGAAAATGGTCAATTTAAGTAGCAAAGGAGTTTAGTTTCTTTTGTAAACAGTACTTCAAACTTTAAATTTTACCCACAAAAATGCACATTTAACTCTGCTGTGATCAATATCCAGAGCACAGACTTCCTTATGCCTTTAGCTTTTCATTGCCTTTTAGGCCAGTGGGTTCTGGTTCATAGCACAATGCTTTCTGCTTACCTATTAAATTGATTAATATTTATAGGACATATGTCTTAGTCTATACTAACATGAATATTGGTGACTTAATCATTTAGAGGAACTCAGAAATGGGCTTTGTAAAAAAAAAAAAGTAATCAAAATTGCCCAATTAGGAAGACTCCTCCATCAGTTAGCAAGGAGGTCGTAAAGCAAGGCATTATGTGACCTGACAGATGTTTCAAAACAATTGAGAATGGAAAGAAGTGTAATGCCTCAGATCCGAAAGTGAAATGATGAGTGAAGTGAGAGTTGCCAAAGAGCAAGTTACTCAGGTCAGTGCGTGGATGGAAAGTGGCACTGAGGGGAGGAGCAGATGGTCTAGCTGTCATCTAGCCGCCATTGCTCCGTGTCCTTCTCCATCTGCTCCAATGACCACTGTCCAGCAATGCTCCCAAAAAATGTCTACAAACATTTACAATGACGACAGTAAAGGTCAGAAGCACCCCCCCAGGTGTGGGGGAAGGGCTAAGCTCAAAGACAGTGGTCAGCAAATGGTTAAGAGTTTCCAAATCTATGGCACAGAAGGATAAAATAAATACATAAAAGCTGACAAATAAAAATGACTGAAGTGATTCATAAAAATGTATTTGAATGATAAAACTAATGTTGAATTTTGTCCATATTTTAAGGCAGATGAGGTTAGCAACGTGCTGTAGAAGGCTCATTTGTATACATGTTTTAACATATTCTTAAATATTTGAAGTACATGTATAATTTATGTTCTTTGGAATAGTAATGAAAAACCCAGACAGATAGGCATTGCCTCATGTTGGCTGGCCATGAGAATACAGTATAGAAGGTAAATCTAATGAGTCTTAGTTGAGGTCTAGAACTAACCGAGGAATGCTGGAAAGAATTTTCAAATTAGAAAATAGGTCCACCTCACACTCTAAGAGTCCACTGGCTAAGAAATCAAAGAGAACGCCGGAATTTAGAAAGAAAAGTAAGCAAGATTACAGTGTACTGACAGAAACGAGTGCCTCACTAATGAACTCTTGGCGGGGCTGCACACTTGCAGTAAGCGACACATTGCTCCCACAGCAGTGTGGAGGACAGCGCCATTCAGAGGGGCCTCAGACATAGCTGACCGGGCTAGTTCACATCCCAGACACTCTAAGCCCGTGAACAGGGTCTTACCCACTATCCTCGTCAATACCATTGCTTCTCAGAAGTGTCCCATGACACTGTTGGCACCCGACCCCGTCTGGAACCCTAAACTGTGTCACTTTCTCCTAGTGATGTTACTTTTGTTCTTTGGATAGGTAGACCTTTTTCAGTCTTTGCTATAGTAAGACCTTCAGTAAGTTTTCCGGTCAGTCAGGGCTATAAATTTAGACTTTGGAAATTAGAGTCACTTTGAGTTCACATATCTGTTATCCTTTTTTTAAAGATGTATTTATTTATATGAGTACAATATACCTGTCAGGCACACCAGAGGAGGACATCGGATCCCAGATGGTTGTGAGCCACTGTGTGGTTGCTGGGAATTGAACTCAGGACCTCTGGAAGAGCAGTCAGTGCTCTTAACCGCTGAGCCATCTCTCCAGCCCACGTATCTCCTATCGTAAAGATATTTTTTCATTATTCTGAAAGATAAATATTAAAATTTTTGTTGTAAATTTATGATTAGTTTTTAGCATTGTGTTTGTTTCTCTTATGTAAGCATTTAACTTCTACCTGGATAAAAATTATAAATGATAAATTTCTGGGTTAAACATTAAAAATTAGTGTTTCTTTAAAAATAAGTTTAGGTGCAAGAATTTTCAGTGCTACACAGAATGGACAGATGGCATCGTTTCGAGTTTATCATATATGTCTTAAAGTTCCAGGAGCTTGTCCACATAAGGAAATGAAAGTGCTCTAGGAGAGGGCAGTGCTCATTCTGATTGATCACCGCCATTATCCACATGCATCAAGGTGTGCCCCAAGGAACAGGTACCACCTATCCATTGAAAGGTTCGAAGGATAGTTATATTTTCTCTACCTAACACGTGTAAAAGAAAGGTTTGATGTTGATTGTGCCCACTGACCTGTCTTTGCACAGGGCTCACTAGTGCCATGTACATGTGGCAAGGGAGACTACAAGAGTAACCTCATTCTTTCTCACTCATAGCCCCCCCCCCAACTTTCCAGTCTCGTTTTCTATTGTTTGATCTGACATTTTGTACAAATCCCCAGTAAATGTAATAGCATCATACAATATTGACCTGCTGGATTTTAATGAGAATGCTTTAGGTAATATAAAATAAACTTATAGACACTGCTGGCTATAAAATTGAATGCTATAAATTGGGACAGTTTTCAAGGCAAGCTTATTCCATATTAGAACTGTCTTCATTTCCTTTGGCTCCTTCATACCATTTCGAGTACAGGGTTTGTCATGCACTGATACTTTCGGGATAAAGCATTCTGATTTTTACCTTTATTTTAGAGAACATTGTGAATAACTTGAGAAAAACACTTTTTATATTAACAATTTAATCCTTATATTATGAATTTAATATGTATATTTAAAAAAATCTTCCTTCAGAAAAAAAAGGCAGAAAGGTTGTCAGTGGTGATACAGTCTTTCAGTTGCAGCACTCGGGAGATAGAGGCAGAGACGGAGGCAGAAGTAAGCTGATCTCTGTGAGTCCAAGGCCAGCCTGGGCTACAAAGAGGGTTCCAGGAAAGCCAGAACTATAAAACCCTGTCTGGACCCCCCCAAAAAGACTTCTTTGACCCTCAGATATCTTCACTGCATGGTCTGAGATTTTTTTCAATGCTCTGCTTTTACTTTTAACAACTGAAGACATTTTCAGTATTGAAAAATGAACAAACTGAAAATTTCCTGGCACATGAAAATACTAACTCAGTTTCTTAGATAACTAGATTAAACTGTTATTTTGTAGCAGTGATGAACCATCAGGACAAATAAACCTGAATTTCATTTTATCATTTTATTTCTGTGCCATTATTTAAAAATATATTGAGTATTTTATGATTGTTGATAGATGTGGCTGAACTAAGCCTACAGCAGAAGATCAATGTCTTAAAAATTGAAACAGTATAGGTTTGTATTGATTAATGTGCCTAAATCAAAATGGGAGGCTTTGTAACAGCTTCCTTAGACGGCTGCTCCCCAGTAATGGCACCCCATCCATTTTAGCTTTCCACTGATAAATCAGCTTGAAAATTGGATGTCAAAATTTTTTTCACTGAAGTAGTGATTTTTTTCTTGCCCTTTAACCTTTTCTGATATATTAGATTGGTTTATAAGACTAAACTCTATCTCAGAGAAAGCAGTTGTCAAATTGACAATTTGATGGATTTTTAGATGATTTTTAATGTCTGTTTTCACCCATATGTGTGTATGTGTATGTGCATGTATATACATAATGCCTTCATATGATTATACATTTTAATGCCCTGACTAAGGATAGATTTTTATATTGAAAAATTAAAATGTATATTTGAAAACATTCAGCATGCTAGTTGTAGATCTTAGATGTTAGAGAAGGATGACTGGACGATTGCTTCTGCTCCTGCAGTGCTCTCACTTGTGTTCTGTGTGGAGAGAGAGAGAGAGAGAGAGAGAGAGAGAGAGAGAGAGAGAGAGAGAGAGAGAGAGAGAGACCCTGGCATTCTTTATTACCATAAAAACAATAAACATAAGCCAATGTTACTTACCAGGAACCAATATTGAGGATTTAAAATAACACTGGAAAAATGTGCCTAACATCACAGAAAAACAAGCTTAATTTGTATTTAACAGATGGACTTGGGTGATGGCTGACATACCCTCATGTCTCTATAGTAGAATCTACGTTAGCCTGGAAAGGTATTGATTGGGAAGTTTCTGTTGTATAATTACTTTTTTTTGTCAAGAAAAAAAATTCATGGTGTATTGATGTAGACGGGAGGCCCTGAGCAGCAGCTCCCTTGGCTAACAGTGAGTGTCATCTTTCAGCCATGATAAATGGTAGCACACTGGCCCCACATAATTACCTTGTGGTGAAATGAACCTCCTATCCTCTTCCCCTTTCCAGCACAGAGATGGAACAGTCGTCTTCATCTGAAAGCTGTAATTTACTGGACTAATCATCCTCTTAATAGGGGAAAATCCATGTCCCCTAGAGCATGACCTGTGTTGGCTAACTGAAACAGAAACATCTTTTAAAATAGTGGATGAATTAAAAGACTCCACAGTATGCTGCATTTTTACCACTTCTCAGTTATTCTGATCCATGCTTTTCCTGGCTGTTCACTCCTGGTCACTCGGAGAATTTGTACGAGATATAAATTAAAAGAGGAAATGTAGATATGGTCAAATGCATGGTTTGCAGTGGGGGAGAAGTGATTTATGAAAATTAACCTATTAAGTTTGCAAAGTGACTACATTTTGTAAATACAAAACATTTTAGTTCAGTAACATTTGTTTTGGGAAAATGGCTGCTTATAACTCTTGCATATAGAATTTAAGACAAACATCATTTCTATTGTGTGAATTCTTTCTCTTTGACACTTACTTCCATCAGGCAGCAAATACGCCCCTGTGGGTGTAAAAATCACACTGTCCCTAGCTATTCCAAAAGACCAAGATGGTTTGTATGGCTTGTCACTCTAGGACAAAGATGCTGAGTGTGTTACCAACTCTCCTTAAGTCTGCGTTCTGGTTTGATGAGCAAAGATCTGCCCTTCATGCTCCTGCTTTAATACTGCCCCCTGGGTAATGACTTTTATTTAAGTAATGCTATTTAAAGGGTGTCTGGCCGTCATTTTAGATCATTGTAAGACCATGATGAAGGGTTGGATAGAGGTCATTTTCAGAGGTTGTACTTAGTTAAATAAATGTACAAGTTTTCACAAAGGCTCCTGCTTTTCAGCGTGCTGTTGCAAGCTCCCGCCAAGCCTCTGGGAACACCACATAAAGCATAGCTGCCTCTGCCAGGAAGGCATTGTATTTTATATTTCCCTTCTCATTGTTACTTTTCTCTTCATAATTCTGTTTATTCCCACAACTGAACACAACAGTTTTATTTAATTTTAAGTCAGATCCATCACTTTTGACAATTGGTAGACACCCTGTATAGAGATATAAATGAATATTTAGGGTCATTTTTCCTAAGTCTTATTAAAAAAATCTCTACGTTAAAAAAGAAGACTAAAACAGTTCTCCCTTTAATGTAGCCCAGGTTGACAGTTTCTTCCTACCATCATCACAGCTGGCCTCTTGCTGTTCGCAGCTAACAAGTGAGATCCATGCAGATGAAAGCCACCCTGATCCTGTGTAGCCATTTCCTGTCACGTTACCACCTTAAATTACTTCCATGACCTAGCACTGCTTATCTAGAAAGCCCAGACCCAACTTCTGCGTTGAGCTGTGCTGTGCTCGAGGAAATGATACTTCCTTAAAGCCACTTCTCTGTGTGTAGCTCATCACCACACTGTCATTTTCAAAAGTAACTATTATGTTTGCTCCCTGAGGAAATGCTGTCTCTGATCAAGTCATTTATCACTTAAATAGAAATGTGTGCACTAAAGCAAACATGTCTCTTTATTTTGATTGTTAACATATTTTTAAATGAAACAAAAAGTTATGCTTCAAGTCAAAGTCTCACTGAACTGGGGTTTTCTTAAGTATTTATTTGAGCAAAATGGAAAGCTGCACAGTAGCTGAATGCTTCCGAGCTCATAGAACTCTCATGAGGTTGACAGAAAACAGCTTTTCTCCTTCCTTTTCTAAATGGTTCCTACTTTGATTACAAGCATTTATTATAATTATCAAGAGATTAAGCTGATGTTATAGAATCCTAGTAATGGAACCATGCAGACAGACTGTAATGGCAGTTTATTGGATTCTGCAAAGGGAAGAAGCAAAAAGACAGCGTGGTCTGTTCTGTGCGTGGCCCCACTCCTTGCTGAGGATACTCACTCACTTGATTACTCCATCTCTGTTCCAACTCTGTGGGAGAGTTGATGGCTTAGGGGTGTCATGTTCTCTATGTCACCTGACCTTTGGCTTTTCTATGCTTTTTTACCGCTTGTAAGCCACACATATATGTGTGTGTTGACTTTTCACTGTTAATATCTTTGCTATAAAAATCGGTGCAGTTGATGATCAGTTAGTCCCACATAAATGAAAACTATGAACCTAGCAAGGTTGTTTTTTTTAATATTTCAATTCATTTAGAGACACGCACATGGAAGGTTTAGATGGGGGACTGAATTCGGTGGATTAGAGTTCCCTGAACTTGTACCTAGCAGAACTGCAGTATGTGCAGAAATACAAGAGAACAATTAGAGAATTGATGTGTGTACGGAGAAGGGACCTTGCTGTCTATCAGAAATGCCTGTGGTAGGAAGAGCAGAAGTTCAGAAAAGTCCTCTTGTTAGTATCTCTTGCCGTGAGGTATTAGGGAGGCTATGCTTGTGATTTTGGATGTCCTGAAAATAAACACTCACTGGCAAGCTTCCTTGCCTAATAACAGCCTGTGAATACTAAGCCTTCAGAAGGTTTTGGTTGGTTAGTCAGTTTTGTTTTTGCTGTTATTGTTTTTATTGTTTGTTTGTTTGTTTGTTTGCTTGTTTGAAAATTACTTTGTTTTTATCAAAGTGATAAAGAAGATATTACTTTTATTTAAATGTTTATATTTTCTGCTGGGTATTTTGTGGGGTAGCATGTCTCTCCCTCTTACCCTCTCTCCCTCCCTCCTCCCCTCCCTCTCTACACTGTTATACTCTGTAGTACAAGCTTTGAACTTTAAATCTTCCTGCCTGAACCTCCTGAATACCTGGATTCATAGGCCTGCCCCACTAGACCTAGCCGAAATAGTATTTCTTTGAAGCATTTCAGAATTGCTGCTATTGCTGAACAAGTGTGTGAGGTTAGCAGGGGTAGTGATTCCTCAGACTTTGCTGAAAGTTCTTAAACCACTAGATACGTACTAGAGGCTTTAGCTGCCATTCCAGCTTCCTAGAGTCTCCGCAAAAGCCTCCTGGTCTTCCTTGTTGTTCACTTCCTTCTCGTACACTGGAAAGACCGGAGATGTAGTTATGGGCCCAGCTTCATTAACACAGGACAGGGAAGGAGTGATTCAGAATGGTAACGACTCAAAGGTGGAGAGAACTCTCCATGTGCTAGTCACTGCCTTCTGACACAATGATGACCCTTGTCTTTAATATAGTGTGTGAGGTTTGTATTTTCTACTGCATATATAATGTGTATAGACTATATATGTGTATTTATACCCTGTTATACTATATCATACAGAGTATATTTAATACAGACTTTATGAAGTATATGTAAATTAAAAAATAACAAAGCTCCATGCTGTGGTGGTGTATGCTTTTAATCCCAGCACTTGTAAGGCAGAGGCAGGCAAATCTAGGTGAGTTTCAGGCTAGCCTGGTCTACAGAGTGAGTTCTAAAACAAAGAAGCCCTGTCTCAAAAAACAAACAAATAAATAAATAAATAATAAATATACAAAACATCTCAGTCCCAGCACAGCTATAATCCCAACACTTGGGAAGCTAAGAAAGAAAGATCACCAGGATATCAGGACTAGCCTCAGCCACATAGTGATTCACAGGCTAGTCTGGACTACAAAATGAGTCCTGTCTCAGATGGGTGGAGTCATGGAATACTGAAATATTTTAAGATGGTAACTTCCAGCTTCCCCATTATTATAATACTCAAGAACCATGGAAAAGTGAAATTAGTCTGTTTATATTAGGTGAAGAATTCATCTTTGTCATCGAATGCCAGAGGTCATTAAGAATCTGTTGTTTTTTACTTCACACTCTTTATATATATTTATGTATATGAACTTGTCAAAGTGCTTATCCATATAACTTAATTGCATTTTCGTGTATAATTGTGTGTGATGCTATCATTAGTGGGAATTGGGTGTGAGTGGACCAGAGTGTGTACAAGAAGGTCAAGAGGACACTAGCAAGGTTTGTTAGTAACAGTCACAAGCAGCCCTTTGCTTTGGTTTTTGATTTGCAAGTCGACAGTTATAAACTTACCTAAAATTGATAGTATTTGTTCTCTGTATGATATCACTGACTTACTCTAGACATTGAGGTTTTACATAGGGATCTTAAGGCTGGGGCCTTAAAAGGCTTAAGGTTACTTGGTAGGCATACACCAATGTGCTAAATCTGAGTTGGAAAAGAACCAACTCAGGCAAATTAGGAGAAGGAAGATGAGGAAGAGAAAAGTTTCACCTCTAGGAATTGTCTTAGAGGCCCAATCCTTTTCTAAGTTCTAAAAACAGTATTCTTTCATTTTCTTATAGGGGAAGTATATGACTTATAGACAAAATTAGATGTATGTTAGCTAGTGTCTTACACTTCTTTGTTGCCTGTGTGATGCATGGCATCTTGATGTGCACATTGCTTGGTAGAAATGCCAGTTTATGTGATTACTGAGCACTAACTGAAATGGGCCTGATGCAAACGTGAATCCAGAGGATTGCAAACACAAACTCAACTGTGCA
The DNA here is from genome assembly GCF_021556685.1 of Rattus norvegicus. Lineage (NCBI taxonomy): Eukaryota > Metazoa > Chordata > Mammalia > Rodentia > Muridae > Rattus > Rattus norvegicus. The sequence goes on along the minus strand of NC_141535.1, from coordinate 141,240,967 downwards.
AATAGCAGCCCAGAGCTGGTGTAAAATACAGAAAGATAGGCGATATGAAAGGGTGTCATGTAGATGAATGGGACTTTCAGCCCCCCTGTCGTGTGACTGGCATCTCGAGGGACTCCTTCCTTAGACCACCTTATAATAGGCCAACCTAGTCTACAAATTGAGTTCCAGGACATCCAGATATACACAGAGAAACCCTGTCTCAAAAAAGCACAAAAAAGAACAAAAACCAAAAAACACAAAGAATAGCACCTGACTTCTCTGAGAAAAACAAAGGGAATTAAAAGCAAATTAAAAAATTGAACATATCAACACCCAGACTCTACAAAAGGCCTTTTGGAGGAGCACAGTTCCAAAATAGGAGGCCTTTGAAATAATTATTTTAAGGGAACTATAAAGATTTTATTCTTAAGTGATTTTTCCTCCTTATATCAAATAAACATACCTCCCCTTCACATTAATAGTAGAAATAAGATCTGTCTAATGGAATGAGTATGAATAACATATGCTAATAAGAGTTTTAAAAGAAAAATTGATATATTTCTCCTAAAAATTGTTAGATGACATTAACATGAATTTTCAAAGTTCACTGTGTTTCTCCCATAATAAACATTGTCCATCTACAGTGGCTGTCTATGCTTGGAAGGAGGCAGGAAACAGCTGCCTTCAGTGTCATATCCTCAGGAGAATTCATTTTCTCAGTTGCCTTTGCAGCGAGTGTAGCTAGGAAATCCGACTACCAGAGCACACACACTTGCTCTGCCATTAAGTGGTTGCTTGATCTGGAGAACATCAACCCCTTCTGGTCTCTATTTTCTTCCTTATAGGGGTGGGCAATGGTGGTGCTTTTCTCATTTAGAATTGATGAGGACTAAATAAGCGAGCATATGTAGCGATTAGAGTCCCACTCATTGGCCTGATGCAATTATTATTCTAACAACTATTGAATTATACTGAAGTGACAAACAACCTAAGCACCTCAGGGACTCGTACCCATGTCCAGCAAAGACCTTCAGGAAGGCTCTGCTCACAGAAGCCATTCTAACATCTTAAATACACAATGGCATGTGAAGGGAAAGGGTCATGGCACTCTGTCCATTGTCTCTGTGACTCTTGTCTGCAAGTTACTTGCTGTTGCTCATAAGTAACTAGCCAAGAAGTTGTCACATCAGCATGCTTTTCTATGTGCATATAGAGTTAGGCATGTTGACCAACTCTGTCTCCCAGCATTGGACACGCTGAGGTGGGGGATTGCTACAAGGTCTAGCAAACTTGAGCTACACAGCATGAGTATGTCAGAGAGAGAGAGAGAGAGAGAGAGAGAGAGAGAGAGAGAGAGAGAGAGAGAGAGAGCGCGGCTGGAGAAGTACAAGCTATAGTGTACCCAAAAGGGGGAAACTGTGACATGCTTATTCATTCGAATATAGTTTATTTACCCTTACAAGCGACTCATTTAATATATATAGTTCAGGTACTCAAGTTATCAGCATACAATATTGAAGTGTGTAGTTTAGGACTTGGGATAAAGCTCAATAATAGAACATTTGCCTAATGTATACTAAGCCCTGGCTTTAATCCTTAGGTACTACCAAAAAAGAAAAAAAGGAGGGAGGGAGGGAGGGAGGGAGAGAGAGAGAGAGAGAGAGAGAGAGAGAGAGAGAGAGAGAGAGAGAGAGAGAGAACAAAAGAAAAGTGGAATACACCAGTTTTTTTGGTGGTGGTGGTGGTTGTTGTTATTGTTATTTGGGTTTTTTTTGTTTCTGTCTCAATTGAGCTGGTCACTTATTTTTTATTTATTCACTTTACATTCTGCTCACTGCCCTGCTTCCAGTCACTCCCCCTCCCCTTATACTCGCCCCTTCTCCTCTGAGAAGAGGTCTGCCTGGGAAATGCCCAACCTTGGCACATAATTCTCTGTGGGGCTGGGCACATCCTCTCCAGCTGAGGCCAAACAGGGCAACTCAGCTAGAAGAACATATCCCACATACAGACCACAGTTTTTGGGATAGCCCCTACTTCAGTTGTTTGGTAGCTACATGAAGACCACATCTGCTACATATGTACAGGGAGGCCTAGGTCCAGCCTGTGAATGTTCTTTGGTTGGTGGTTCAGTCTCTAAGAGCCCCGAAGGGACCAGGTTAGTTGACACTTTTGATCTTCCTGTGGAATTTTTATCCCCTTCAGCACCCTCAATTCTTCCCCCTGTTTTTCTATAAGAATCCCCAAGCTCCAAGCCACTGTTTGGCGGTGGGTGTCTGTATCTGTGTTAGTCAGCAGCTGGATGGAGCCTCTCATAGGACAGCCATGCTAGACTCCCATCTGTAAGCATAACAGAGTATCATTAACAGTGTCAGGGATTGGTGCTTGCTCATGGGATGGGTCTCAAGTTGGGACAGTTTTTGGTTGACCATTCCCTCAGTCTCTGCTCCAACCCCTATTCCTGCATTCCTTATAGACTGGTTAAGTTTTGGGTTGAAAGTTTTGTAGATAGATTGATGTCCCTATCAGTTGATTCACAGGGGGTCCTGTCTGGCTACAGGAAGTGGCCTCTTCCCCATTTCTGCAAGTTGAAACTAACAATACCCCATTGATCTTGGGTGACACCCTTATCCCAGGTTCTCATGTCCTGAAGATTCCCCCACCTTCCCACCCCCCCCCATCGGCTATAGATTTCCACACATTATCATGTCCCTCTGGCCATCTCTCCTGTTGCTCCCCATACCTAACCCTGAACTCCTCCACTCCCCATCGTCTCTCCCATCCATTTCCCTGCTTCCATCTGCCACTTGGAAGTATTTTATTCCCCCTTCTAAGTGAAAATCAAGCATTCTTGCCTGTGCTGTCATTCTTGTTTGGCTTCTTTAGCTCTGTAGAGTATAGCATGGTACTTTTATTTTATGGCTAATATCCACTTATAAGTGAGTACACACCATGCATGTCCTTTGGGGACTGTTACCTCACTCAGGATATTATTCTCAAGTTCCATCCATTCACCATGCACATTCCATTTTAATATGCGATCTTTTATTGGCATATATTTACCATATGAAGACAAGGATTTCATAAAAGTACATTATATAATTTGTGCCTCTTCAAGTGAAAATAATTTTAATTAGCAACCTGTCAGATTCATGTTTTTGTTTGATCTGGGCAGGATCAGATGGCTTACACAGAATTCTTGATAATCATGATTACCATGATACTTAATAATCCTGATTACCATATTTTTCACACAAGTGGAAGGCCGAGTGCTCCAGTATCTCTTTGTTTTGACTAACTTTGCTAAATATCCAACAGTTTACTTTATCTTGTAAATTCAGTCTTTTGTCCAAAACTAAACAAAATTGAAACTGTAAGCAATTAAATTTTCTCTTTTATAAGACTTGTCTTGATCATGGTGTCTCTTCACAGCAGTAGAAGAGTGACTAAGACAGAAGTTGGTACCAAGAGTGGACTATCTCTGTAGCAGCCATGACAATGCTATTATATGGAAGGGTATGGAAGACTTTGGGACTTTGGACTAGAAAAGCAATTGTTACACATTAGGCAGAGCTTACTTAATAGGCCATCCTAGTACGACATGGAAAATAGTGCTAAAGGCCCCACTCAGGGAGTTTCAGAGAGGAATAGTATTAATTAGTAAGTGACCTAGAAACCATTCTTGAGATATTGGCAATGTATGTGACTGCTTTTTGTCCTTCCCCTAAAAATATTCCTGAGGTTAAATTGAAGAGTTTGGGATTAATGGTGTTGGCAGAAGAGGTTTCAAGACAGCCTAATATTGTCTATATTACATCATTATAAGGAGCAAGGTGAGCAAGGAAAAATACACAGTGAAGTTTGAACACTAGGAAATAATACAGTGGAGCTAATTCCAATGCTCTAGGAGTTTTAAAAAAGTATAAAGAAAAACCTGTTGTTATGGAATAAAGGGAGTGGTGACCTCAGGGCAAGACTTCATTCAGCTAAGCATCCAATTTATGGAAAGGAATTAAAGAAAAGTTTAAGCCATGAAGGAAACCACCACCAACAGAAAGCTGATGCAGATGTACTTGAACAAGAGACCAAATTCCAGCCCCATCAAGCAGCAGAACTTGGGGGCTTCTGCCACATGGTTTCAACTTAAGGGTCAAGGATATAAGAAAACAGTTATGGAATCTCCTTCTGTGACTAAGGAAAGCTGCTAAGGCTAGGCCTGTGATATCCTTGCATGGAGGCTCTGAGAGACCATTGTGTAATGCCGTGAAAGTAAAGCCTGGATTGCCTTGGAGACCCCCAAGATGTTGGAGATGTTTAAGTCACAGGATACCTGTTAAAGAAAGTTTGCTAACAGGGAATGAGCCAGCCCAAAAGAAAGAAGTGTATTTCAGTCAACAAAACTGGAAGGAGTTGGAGGTCTGAAGATTCGGTGTTTGACATCAGACATGGAAATACAGACTATGACCAGCTAGTTTTTGGTCTTGCTTTGGTCCAGTATTTCCTTACTATGTTTCCTTTCCTCCCTTTTGGAATGATAAAATATTTTCTCTGCCATTGTACCTTGGAGCATGTGATCTGCCTTTTGATTTTGATATTACGGGAGCTTATAGTTACTAGAAAATGGCATGAGTCTCAGAAGAAGCTTTGGACTTTTAAACACTATTGAAATCATGAAAGGCAATGGGTACTTTTTAAATTGGAAGTGTGTGGTGGGATTTAAGGTTTCAAAAAAAAATGTTCAACATCCTAAGTCATCAAGGAAATGTAAGTCAAAACAACCCTGAGAGTCCACCTCACACCAATCAGAGTGGCTCAGATCAAAAATTCAGGTGACAACAGATGCTGGGGAGGATGTGGAGAAAGAGGAACACTCCTCCATTGTTGGTGGGATTGCAGACTGGTACAACCATCCTGGAAATCAGTTTGGAGGTTCCTCAGAAAATTGGACATTGAACTACCTGAGGACCCAGCCATACTCCTGGGCATATACCCAAATGATGTTCCAACACACAACAAAGACACATGCTCCATTTTGTTCATAGCAGCCTTATTTATAATAGCCAGAAGCTGGGAAGAACCCAGAAACTCTTCAACAGAGGAACGGATATAAAAATGTGTCACATCTACATAATTGAGTACTACTCAGCTATCAAAAACAATGACTTCATGAAATTCATAGGTAAATGAATTGAACTAGAAAGTGTCATCCTAAGTGAGGTGACTCAATCACAGAAAAACACGCTTGGTATGTACTCAATAATAAGTGGATATTAACCCAAAAGCTCGAATTACCCAAGATATAATCCATAAGAAGAGGGATGACCAAAGTGTGGATGCTTTACTCTTTAAAAGGGGGAACAAAAATATTCATAGGAGGGGAAATGGAGGCAACGTTTGGAGCAGAGACTGAAGAAACAGCCATTCAGAGCCTGCACCACATGTCACTCATATATATACAGCCACCAAAACTAGATAAGATTGATGAAGCTAAGAAGTGCAAAGAGTGGTTGCTTCATTCCCTCTTAGAAGGGGGAACAAAAATATTTGTAGGAGAAAATATGGTCACAAGAGCAGTGACTGAAGGAAAGGACATTCAGAGACTGCCCCACCTGGGGATCCAGCCCACATACATTCAGCCACCAAACCCAGTCACTACTGGGGATGCCAAGAAGTACATGCTGACAGGATCCTGATATAGCTGTCTCCTAAGAGTCTGTGCCAGAGCCTGACAAATACAGAGGCAGATGCTTGCAGCCAACCATTGTGTTGAGAATTGGGTCCCCAATGAAGGATTTAGAGAAAGGACTGAAGGAGCTGAGGGGGTTTGCAGGAAGAACAGCAATATCAACCAACCAACCCGCCCCTGAGCTCCCAGGGACTAAACCACCAACCAAAGAGTACACATGCAGCAAACGATGGTTCCACCTGCATATGTAGCACAGGATGGCCTTGTAGGTCATCAGTGGGAGGAGAGGCCCTTGGTCCTGTGAAGGCTCTATGCCCCCAGAGTAGGGGAATGCCAGGGCAGGAGTCGGGAGGGAGTGGGTCAGGGAGCACCCTCATAGAAGCAGGGGTAAAGAGTACAGGGTAGGGAGTTTCTAGAGGGGAAACCGGGAAGGGGGATAACATTTGAAATGTAATAAAATATCCAATAAAAGAAAGAAAAAAATTAAAATTTAAAGAAGCTAATAAACTATGCCCCCAAAACTGTATGCAAGCTCCCAATTAACTGCTTTCTTTTTTAAGAGTTGTTTTAATCATGGTGTCTCTTCATGTTGATAGGACAGTGACTAATCTAATTTCTGGAACTTTAGACATCAAGTACTCTAAACTCCTAAGCTATCTCTCTATTCCCAAGATATAGACTTTCTGAAGTTAAGAAATTAATCCATTGACTCCTTGTTGAAAGTATACTTATGGCAAACCTAGTGTTAGAGATACAAGTAATAAGCAAAACAAAAAGTAGCCCCTGCTGTGTTCTCCTGCAGTGAGCCATGAGAGGTGTATAATCTGCTATGAAAGCTTTCTGCATACTTAGGAATAGTGCTGCTCACAAAAGTTACAGTATCCTTCTTTTTACTATATCAGGCTGAACTGTGTAGACAGAAAACCTAACTTTTTAAGCTGAGATAGTATTCCCAGTGTTTGTTTGGTTAAACTGAAAGCCAAGTTCCATCACAGAATGCTGCATTGGACATGTAGCAAGCATGTTTCTGTGGTTTCTGAAATGCACTGTGGGTTTTAATAATGGTTCAGCATGTAGAAGACAATGTTATCCGGTGATAACCATAGTTGTTAATGGTTTATATTAGATGAAAGCTGTAAAATCATTTGAGGACTGTTAACATTAGAATAATAATTTACAAAGACAATTACCACATACTGGAAATTTTTGCAACTAATTTGGTATTATTAATAATGGATAAAATTGCACTTTTCTCAGGTTGCTGTGGGCAGCAGGGAGTTACTTCAATGAATATTTCAGCACATTATTTTAATCATTTCTCCACCAAATCCACATGGGCAATATTTTATTCTTCTTAATTCAGTCTACTAAGCCATAGTCATTAAATTGCAGACTATTTATAGTAAGGTCTGCTCTGTGATTTACAACCTTGTAATAGACTGTATAAGAAAGAAAACTGCCATTAACGCTTGCAATTTGATATTTTGTTTGTTACTAAACTCCCCGTGATCAATCTTTTATTAGAGAAAAAGAACACTGAAGAAAAGAAAAGAGCCAAGCATTTACAATTTAAGAGAATGATGCAGCTATTGTAATTTCTGTCTGGTTTTAATAGAAATACTCATACAAACATAGTGCTCCTAATTTTCCAGAGATACTAGTGAAATAACATTTTACATTTTGGGAACAAATAAATTTCTAGTTTTCACTTTATGTTTCTAACATTAATATTATTTATTTCCCATATCTAGTCAATTGCATGATTTCTGGCGCCTAGATTACTGGGAGGATGATCTTCGTCGAAGGAGGAGATTTGTTCGAAATGCCTTTGGCTCTACACATGCTGAAGCACTGCTCAAATCTGCTGTAGAGTATGGTGAGTACCACCGCCTTAGTAGCAGAATCTATCCTGGGTGAGGGTCCTTTGTGAGAAGAATTTGTTTTTGCAGTGATCTATAATGTTCACTGTGTTAAGAGTCAGAATTACTATATTCTGCCTCGCCCTTCACTACTATCTGAATATTGACCTCTTTCTTCTTTTCTTCCTTCCTTTCGTCCTTTCTTCTATCTATCTATCTATCTATCTATCTATCTATCTATCTATCTATCATCTATCTACCTATCTATTTACCTATCTATCTATATATCATCTATCCATCTATCTACCTATCTATCTATCTATCATCTATCCATCTATCTACCTATCTATCTATCTATCTACCTATTTATCTATCTATCATCTATCTATCTATCTATCTTTACACTCCAGATTTCATCCCCCTCCTGGTCTACGAGAGTTCCACATCCCTTACCTCCTCTCTGCACCCCTACACCCCACCCTGTCTCCACAAGGATGTCCCCAACCCATCTGCCCACCAGACCTCTAAACGTCTGGGGCCCCCAGTCTCTTGAGGGTTAGGGGCATCTTCTCTGACTCAACCCAGACCCAGGAGTCCTCTGCTGTATGATTTAAGAGGTTGTAGCTTACTGTAAGAGATTTAAATCCCTACACCTTATAGAAACCTAACACTCTTAGAATAACCTAAAACTGTATTAAAATGAATTTCTTTTTACTGTCTTTCGATTTTTAATGATCACAAGCCATGGGGGGTGTGCATGTGTGTGCATTTTGTGGGGGATTTTGTGTATTTTATGTATTTTTCTACTGGGAACACTACACAGGCTCTGCTGCAAGATATGTATAGTTATGCATAACTGCATGTCTATGTGTATATGCCTGTATATACATACATAGACATAGATGATGTATCTATTTACATATATGTGAATGATGAATATATAACTTGAATTATCTGTTAGCAACCTACCCTATTTTTTATGCTTCCTAAATTATCAGGCTGTGGAGATAGCTTAGTCAGTGAAAGTCTTGCTGAGTTCAGATTTCCAGCACCCATTTAAAAGTTAAGCCTGTAACCCCAGCATTGCATAAGCAGAGACAGGCAGAGTCCTGAAGCTCCCTGGCCAGCCTTATTTTACAAAATAAGGTGGAAAATAATCAAGGAAGGCATCCATGGCATCCCCAAGTACATGCACACATGCACACACAATCAAAAGTGGTCAAAGAGACATCCATGGCATCCACATGTGTGTACACACATGACCACATATGCACATGCATGTTTGCAAACAAATGCATATCTATACCACACACATGACACATAGATAGACAAACAGACAAAGCAAGCAGACAGTCTTGTTTGGTTCAGTCAATTTAGGTCCCAGGTTTCTGGTGGATGCCAGTGAAGTTTGGGCATAACAGTCATACATCCACAGTGTCATCAACCACCACACAGCAAGAGAGCTGTACCCAAATTCTCCCTTTAAAAATGTTTAATAAAAATATTATCATAGTTTAATAAAGTGCTTAATTATTGTCTGAGAAGTTTCCTTAATCACATTTTCATTTATACATTAAAATTTTTATTACATTTATTTAGTGTGTGTGTGTGTGTGTGTGTGTGTATGTATGTGTGTGTGTGTGTGTGTGCTCCTGTATACATAAGTAGAGGCACATGTTTACATGCTATATAGCTCATATGTAGAGGTCAAAGAGAGTCAGTTCTCTCCTTTCACTGTGTGAATCCAGGGATTAATTTCAGGCTCATGGGGTTAATAGCAAGCACCTTTACCCACTGACCATCTCACTGGCCCTATTTCCCCATTTTTAAATGCTCTGCGGGTTTATGTCTGGCTGGGTATGTCTGAATTTCTTGTGCCATATATCCCACAGTACATAATGCTCACTGCCCGTGTAGTTTGCATTGTCCACTTTTAATCCTAGAGTTATTTCTGTGTTCATTTTCACTAATCTGAGAGGACTTAAGTGAGGTATCTATTTTAAAGTTGATCGCATTTGGTAAATAGTTTTGCAGCGTTGTATAGTTTATGTTATGTCATGCCATTCTTGTTCTCGAGGAGGTGAGTGTAAAGTAGTACAAGTCATTAGCAAACCAACACTGTATCTCAGGGTTCAGTGCAGCACTTACCCTAAGAAAAATTACATATTAATTGTACGGTGGAAGTAAATATAACAAAAGAAAGTTTCAGTAAATCACAGGAGTGTTTACTGTACGGAATTCTTGAATGAACTCTAAAGAGCACATAAGGATTTTAGCACCCTAAGGATTTAACGCCAACTTAAAGTGAGTTGTTACAGTCATGATTCGTAGAAACCCTGTGCACTGCCTGCTTAGGCAGGGTATTTATTCTTTCTAGTACCTTGAACTGGACTGCAGCTCACTCTGTGGATGACCCTGACCTGTAACCCACAGGAGTTCCACCTGCCTCTGTTTCTGCAGTGTTGGGATTAACAGCATGTTCTCTATTTTCTCTCAGTTTATCTCATTTGAAGGTAGAATTGTCTACAGACACGTTTTAAGAGAGATTAGGCTAGGTGACAGTACTTGTGATAAAAGCTTTAATTCTGAAGAGGCTGCCTTCTGTACTCTACAGGTTACTTCAAAAGAACTTGGTATGAAAATATTCTTCCTGTTTAAAAAATGGTTCTCTTTGTATTTGATTTGTATCTTTTTGCCTTAAAAATCCCTTTGAGATGGAAGTTCAAATTTTAGTCCCAGAAATTATTGTTAACAAGCCTGAACTAAAATAAATGGTACTCTTGTATTGCTTGAAATGGGTGAGCTGTGTTAGCAAACCTTTTGTGTACTACATGGGAATTTAAAATATGCTCTTTTCATTCATTGTGATTGCTACATGATAAACAGTTTTCAGGACCTGTTGTCCCTCTTGTGTTAGGGTCCTTAATGAAAAGAAAGAAGGGTGTTTTTCATTGACAAGTATTAGGAACAGACATCATATCTAGGCCACAAATATTCAAAACATCTGTACAATTTTTATGGTAGAGTCACATGATGGTTCCTCTCCAGGGTTCAGGTCTTGGTGTGAAAGACCAAAGATAATGTCTATAGCTCTCCCTCCCTGAACACTCCCAGGGTACACAGTTTCAAGCCTTCATCAGGCCTTGCTATCTGTGGACCTCAGGAGCTCAGTAGAGGGGTGGCAGTCAGAAAAGGAGCCCAGGGCAGGAAAATTGGAAATACTCCAGGGAGGGATGTCTACAGACAAGTAAAAGGAAGGTTGCAAACAGCCAGGATCCTCACTTCCTCCGGCCCTGCTTGCCCTCTAATTGCACACGAAGCCCTTGTTCAGAATAAGGAAGTGACTGCCAGCAATGATTACAGAGCACTTCCTTCAATAAACGCTGGGAAGCCTGACTGAAAAGTCTTATATTCAGAAGATCAAGATAAAACCAAAATGAAAACCAAAAATATATAAAACTCAACCTATTGTCTAAATACCCTTCATTTAAACCCTGAAATACATTTCTGTACGCTGAAGTCTAGCAGGGTGCAGACCAACAGCCACTTTGCAGACCTGTGATATTGGGTCAGCAGGCTAGGCTCCCCTCATAGAATAAAGTTGCAAATTCCCAGAGACCACTAGGACAAATTGAATTGAATGCACTCCTTCTTCCTTTGTCCAATAATGGCGACATTTCTACCCCCCCCCCATGATGACGTGATTTAAATCCTGTCCTGCCATTAGGCAGTGAGTGAACAACCTCTGCTGTGGATTTTGGTGGAAACTACTTTTCATTTATCCATGTTGTAGAAACAGATGTTTCTGGAACCAAATAAACTGAGAAATCTTCTTTCAGTTTCTTAAATAGGCAGTGTTTTCTCAGTGGTAAGACATACCTGGACTCTGAAGGCCAGTTTGAGCCATGTGTTAGTGTAGGCGATGACTTTGGAGACTAGTAACCTCCTGGGAGAACAGAAGTGAAGGAGGGCAATGCACTTCGTGTCTAGTGGGCATGTCTAGTGTTGCTTGATCGTTCCTTATATCCTAAATCCAGACACGCGGTTTCAATTATAATGGAGCTGCAATTCCATGATGGGAAGGAACATTTGACTGTAGTTCAGATTTCTTGGTATTATTTTCAGTTTATTTGGAACCTCAAACAAAAATTTGAATTCTTTAAATAAGTAAACAATCAGCTGGATATAATTTTAAGGAAACAAAAGACAATAATTTTATTTAATAATGATTTTGAAAGTTTGCTCTCTGATTTTATTATTAAAACTTCTAGTTGACCTTTTCAGTTGGAAAATAGACTTTGCAGCGATGGAATTTTTCCTGCTTTTTAGTATCACTAATGAATTGAATAATTTATGAGGTTGTCGTGTGTAAAAGATTCAGTATGATTTGACACAGTCTCAGTCTCTGGTGTTGGAATGTGATTAATAAAAACCTAGAGGCATTTCTTTCTCTTTTTTGGTGTTTAATGTGCTAATTTTGCATGAACTGAATGTGTGATTTGGGTGGTTTTTAATGGCAAAATCTCTTTCAAGTGAAAATTTGATTATCATGAATTTTACAAATTATAGCAGTGGAAATACATAAGAAAAATCTTTTAAAACTCATCTTCCCATCTGCATTGTTTATTCTTTGGGCAAAATTAGCTAATAGGTAAAAAATTGAAATAGTAGGTTTTAAATGTGACATACCAAAATGAAACCTAGACTCATCAAGTCCTGGTATATTCTAGTGTGTGAAGATAGTGTCTGGCAAAGAATAGGGCAAACTGAGTACATTTGGTCCTCTTTGTTGACTGTCAGTCATCATTGGGCTTCTGTTTTCCTTCCATACAATTACAGCGGAGCTACATTTCATCAAAGCCTAAAATCGCAAGTGCTTCATGTCTTGTGATCAAAGACATCATCTTAAATAGGTCTGATCTGGCACTGCAGATGAGGGCAGGCTGCCTCAGCCTGAGGGAGGGAGAAAAAAAAACACAGAGCAAAGATGACAAAGTTAATCAGTCATTTCTTTGGCAATAAATAAGATATGCTGAGAATTGCAAATGAGAACATTCTTAGGTTCCTCAGAGATGTGTCTGCTTAACACCTGATTTATCTAAGCTTGTGAAGCCATCAAGTTATGACCTTGATACACTAAAAGCAGCTCTGTAATGAGCTGGAATTAAATTAGCCTGCTGCTGCATGCATGGCCACGGTAATGTGTCACATGCAGTATCAGGAAAGATGAAGGCACTGAGAGAGGAAACAACATTGTGTGGCAATGTAACCAAAAACTATGAAATCACCTGTCTTATTCTTCCAAGAGTGTGCAGTCCTTAGAGCATTTTAGAGCCCACTTCTTTACCATGTAGAAACATGAACGACCTTCTGCTTTGATCGGTGTGTTATCAATTGGAGCTCCATGTTTAGACTAAAACTTAGGTTCCAGCAACTTCACCCGATGGTTTTATGGGCTAATGAAATGACTTAATAAATTTCCTAAAGTGGGTTCATAAAAGCTACAAATAGTACCCATTCAGACATACATGTTATTTCTCATATCAAAACCTGTTCCAACAAGCTACCTGTTCTTGTGTTGAAGATTCAAACACACTGTACACTATTGAAGTTTCTGTGTGCCACAAATGCTCTAGACACTGGATTTTGGAGCTGAGCATTTTTACACTGCAGGAGCACAGGAGACTGGATGTCCAAGGGTACCATATAGTAGCTATGACTTATGAACTGCCTCAAGAGAAGATTCTGAATTTACCAGGAGACCAGGGAAGTAAGGGTGGAAAGATTAGAAATCACCAAGATGGAGAGGGATTAGAGCTGCCAACGTGGGGGGAGGGGAGGGGAGGAGAGGGAGTGGTAGAGTAGAGTAGAGTAGAGTAGAGTAGAGTAGAGTAGAGTAGAGTAGAATAGAATAGAATAGAATAGAATAGAATAGAATAGAATAGAATAGAATAGAATAGAATAGAATAGAATAGAATAGAATAGAATTCACCAAGATGGGAAGGCTTAAGGACCTAATGTGATGGACTCAGTGATTATGTTAATGACAGAAATTCAGAAAGTATTTGTATGTAAGACTGGAGATGACTCAGTAGGGAAAAAAACTGTCCTGAGCAAGTCTTTGGGGTTAGTCTCTAGCTCTGGATACAAAATTGTTTTTATTTTAGATATTTAATGTTCTCGGATAAAATAAAAGCCACTTACAAACCAAACTCAGATTTTTTTTCTATACATCCCATTGGAGTCCTCAGTCTTTTGTAGAACTAGATGCTTAATGAAAACCAGTCAGTGTTTATAAATATATACATATACATACATACTTGATGAAGTCTTTGCACAACGTTTAACCACATCATTGATCAGTTTTTGAAACCCAATTGAAAAATGATTTTTCTAAAGACATACTACAAATGTGACATTCTCAGATCTGAAATGAGTTGGTTGTGTCTATACTTTGTTCTACTCAGAGCGCCTTGAAATGCTAGACAGAAAGTGAGTATAAAATGTGGCTAGTGGACTTGCTGCCAGTTGGAAGGGGAAACACGTCTCTTCATAAGTTAGCTTATTTTATTCCAATTTCTGGTTACATCCTCATATGTAAATTATATGCACAGTACAGTAGGTATTTGTCTTGCAGTGTATTAATAGTTCTGTGAGCTCCATGAAGGTAATGTGTCTGAGTGGCAATTGAAAACATGAACTGAGTTCCTCTAAGTCAGTGGACAGATAGAATGGGCATGTGAGAAGGCCAGAAGTACACAGAGTAATGACCCCTAAGTGGAGACCCCATGAAGGAACAGAGGTTCGTGCTATGAGGTGACGCCAGGGAAATGAGGCTGTGAACAGACAGAGCTGTGGAAAGATGTGTGTTTGGGAAAGATCGAACCAAGGAAACAAAGTGACCGATATGGTGGGTGAAGCAAAAGCTCACCCTAAGCACCACCACAGCACGCTCTGTGTGCACTGGGCGCTGTACAGTGTTTCCTTGATAGCGTCTGCCTAGTAGTAATCTGGTAACGCTCACTGCATGTCACCTGTGAAGATGCTCTGGTACAGGGCACCTTAGTGTCGTTTGTGGGTGGTCACTTAGGAAAACATAACGTTTTGTGAATGTTTTTTAAATTCGTTTAACTTGTTATACTAACTTTGACTTTATTTTTGTATTCATGTATTTACTTTTTTTTTTTTTTTTTGAGGTACTTGGGTTGGTCCCTGGGCCCACGCATGCTAGGAAGCATTCTGCTCCTGAGGCTCCCCTCCAGAGCTTCTTACATTTTATAAAGTACTGTTAAAATAGCCTGCATATCAGCAGCACCCTAGCCGGACTTAGTTTTATTAGTAAAGAGAAGGGAGAAGCTGGTTACCATGTCTTCCCTCTTTCTGAACCAGTTGCCTACCCACTCAAAGCATCACCCATCCTTCACCCGCATCATCTTTACTTCTGTTCTTTGGTCTGAGATCCTCAGAGCACATTTCCAGTGCTGTTCTAGGATTGCCTCACCCTTTCAGAGTGCCTTCTTGTCATCTACTACTTGTTCATTCCTTTACAAGATTCGCTAGGATTCCAGGCGTACATTCTGCTCCTGTCTACCTCCCTGCGCACAGGAATTAGCAGGCTTTCTTTCCTTTACAAACTCCTTCCCCAACTCATCCCTCTCCTTTATTCTAGGGGGAAAAGTGCCTAAAGGAAGAGGAAATGGCTGCTGTTCTTCCGTCTCAGTACACTCATTTCCCATCACTGTTCTTCTCTGCACTGTGTCATAGTGGCCAGACTCCCACAGTGAATTCAGACACATAGTTAAGGACACACTGCCCTGACCTGTATGATACTGAGTTCCAGACTCCCCCCAAGAGCATTGTTCTTACTCAAGTAAAATGTACCATGTGTCTTTCAATACAATAAAATCCTGTTTTAAATAATTATATATCACCCTAGCTTCAAGGCTAGTCACAATTCTAATGAAAGCTATCTATCCTAAAATGCATAGAGAGCTGATATATATTATCAATTTTTCTTTTAAAAGCACAGTCTACAGTTTTCTGCATGAAATCTTAGATTATTACATTAACACTTCCTTGTTGTATTGTGCTTAAATTCACTTAAATACATAACATTTTTCTTCAACCTTTTTAATTGCATTTTTCTGCTTAAAATTTCATTTATGAGTATCCCCTTTGTTGGTCTTCTCTAAGAAATATTGCTTACATATGAATATTTTGAATTAGGAATAAATGAAATTCTGTTTTTGCTGTCAGAACCAAATTGTGAAAATGTATTACATGTCTTTGAAAATCAGTATACTCTATTAGCAGGCCTGTCAATATAAAAAGTGCCTCCCATTTCCACCTCCTGCTCTAATAACCTGTGTTACTCTCAGGCAGTTCACATAATCAGAGTATATTGTCAGCTTACTGGAGTTGGGGAAGCATGAAATGAAAATCGCGTTAATATTGATCCAATTCTTTTACTTGCAAGTGTCCTTGGTGTCCTTTTCCACTGAGCAATAACCGTGGGCATTAGGTAGCCATTTTCTTCTCTCTTCCTTAAATTCCAGTCAGTCATTACAAACATAACTAGTCTGAATAAGGATTTAACACTCAGAATAATCTGTGAGCACTGAATCTTAATTAACACCCAGATTGCTGATATCGAATGTGTAGGACACATCAGCAACATTTTCAAATCTCAGACTGTGGAATGAAGGACTAAGAGATGTCTAACATTCTTCCTGGGTAGAAACACAAAGGATGCACTGCCCCGATTGTATGCAAGGTAAAGATGTGCCTTCAAGTCCAAGTGCCATTTCCAAGTCTTATAGTATCTACTTGTGACCACTCACTAAACTCCATGTCAGTGGTCAGGAATTGTAGATGAAGTGGTGTTAGATACTCTTCATCTGGTCCGAAACACCATAACTAAAAGCCTGATTGGTTTTTACATCTGACTTATTAAACTTGCCCAGTGACCAGCTTGCCTTTGCATGAAGGCATGTCTTTAGCACACAGGAATTGTCTGTTTGGGTATGAGCAGCTTGTTTCACGTGTGACGATGTTTTCTTTTTCAGTGATGTTTATGCAGGTGGGGTGAAGCTTCTTGGGGGATCGATCACATATAAAAGGAGAGGTTTCAGGTTTCCATTCTCTTTAATGTGGTGTTGGGAGTTCACCATTGGGATCTCCCTGGGGTCTTCTTGTTCTGTTCTTCTTTTTTCTTCCTTATTTCCTTTCTTCCTTCCTTCGTTCTCATCCCCCCCCCCAACCCCATCTCTGTATTCTATTCAGACAATGGTTCAGGTAAAAAAGACTCTTTCCTTTTATATCCCCATCTTAAGAAAGAGAAAATATGTGTTCTGTGTTTAAAATAAAACTCTTAAGATTAATTCTAAATTTGTAATTACTTAGAAGGGAAATATTTGCTAATGACTGTCAGGGCAAGTTTCCACATACATGCCTTTCATCTCACATGGGCAAAGTTGGGAGCACTAAATTTTTCTATGATAGAAACATTCCTTCATGCTTCACTGTCTAGTGTTCAGAACTGTATGATGCTCAGTAATGGTCTGACACATGTGTGTCACTGCGTGAGATCATGTGGCTGCAGCTAGTGTGATAGGTGAAAGGTATATGAGGTACATTTATCTTGAACTCTTTCTTTTTGTGGCATTTAAATAATAATGTGTAGAGCTAAGACAAAACAAAAAACAAACATTCTGTAAAGCACCATTCTATAAAGGTATTCGTTTCTCTGACTTGAATTTTATTGAGAAAAGAAAAATTCTCTTAACATTTCCCAAAGTATCCCTATCATTGGTGCTTTTCTTTTAAAAAGGTATTTAAGTTTGAAGATTAATTGCAGAATTTTATACATATTGACACATTGAACAAGAAATAATGCATATTTCAAAGACCTCTCTTGAAAAGAATGTCCTCTTGTGAAGCTAATTTTCAGATGTCTACAAACATTCAAATTTTACAAACATACATTTAGGGCAAATTATAATAAGGTAAAATTTTCACTCTGCCAACCTCCCTACAAAGACCTTCTTCCAAAGATGGGGAAATGCTATGTTAAACTTGTTTTTACTGAGAAATCATAAGGTATTCTCCTTCAGCTAACCAAGATTTCAAACATTCATATTGTTAACATAGCCAAATAAAAAATTTCAAAAGCCATCAGAAATGTTGATGATGTACGACCTGGCCTGGTGGCACACACAGGTCTGTGATTCCAGCAAGGCCAGAGGCAGTGCTTGGAGTATCACTACAATTTCAAGGCTGGCTAGGCCTTCCCTGTAACCTCAAGGCTAGCGTGGGCAACTTTCTGAGATCCTGTACCAAAATTTTTCAAAAAGCAAGGAAAGGGACTAGAAACACAGTTCAATTTTATAGTGTTTCCATAGAATACATGAGGTCCTAGGTAAAAGCCGTAGACCTCAAAGATGAAACTATGAAGACAATGACAATAAATTTAAAAAGAAAGTGGATTCTCGTTTAATACTAACTCAGTGAATGAAATGAATGAAACAGTCTCAGGGAAGGTGTTTAAATGCCAGCTGTCTGCACTATGTCTGTTTCACAAGAGCTAACAGCACATGAGCTGCCTGTTCTTCTTTGCTCAGAAAACATCTATTTTAGTCAAGCTGGGGTGCATTGTGCTTTGTAATGATTATGAGCATGGTGAACGGAAATCTCCACAAAGCGCAGAGCACTGTCAGTGGCTGTGACCAGGCAGCACACTTAGGACTTGAGGATGAGGCTGGTTTTATTTTAGGCTTATGAACCTCAGTTTTGCTCACTTCTTTTCTTTGTATAAATCTTGTCCAGCAATATCATGAGTGATAAAGCCTTAATTTAAGTTTAATGAAGTTCAAAATTAATAGGCGTCCACAATTTGAATTTTATAGTAATCCCTTGAGACTTAGGTTGAGAAAATGCTTGTTCTTTCTCTTTTACAGATTGGAAACTAAACTTAAGAAATCGGTAGGGATTTGTTTTAATGTTTATAATGGGAATAAATTGAAAGAATAAAACATGATAAGTCAAAGTAAAAATTTTCATATTATGGGAAGACTGAAGGACATGCAAGGAAGGTAACTTATTCAACAGTGTATACATAATTAGCTGGTGAGATAAAACAGTATTATGTGTGTTCCCAAATTCCTCTAAGCAAGTGACAATATAGATCAGCTGTAGAGCATTCACTGGCCTTGAACATTCACGGACCTGGGTTCCATCCCAAGGACTGCACCAGAACCAAGCAAAAAAGAGACAAAGGCCACAAAGAAAATCTCCAAGTAAAACATTTCAAAATAATGATGTCTTCAGCCCAGTGATTCCTACCCCTTTTTTAGTATCCACAGTTAACTGTAGAATAATCCCTTAAATCAAAATAAATCATGTTATATTTTCCTTTATGGTATTTGTTAATATAGATAGATAGATAGATAGATAGATAGATAGATAGATAGATAGATAGATAGATAGATAGATAGATAGATAACAAACTAATTGCTAGATCCTGAAATTGTTTTAAAGAAATTTTTAGTATAAGCAGAAACTGGCGTGTATTTTAACATTTGTGAGTTTAAGACAATGAAAACTAAAGCAGCCATAACAAAGCTCTGTGGTGCTGGCATACAGTAGCAATGTGGAAGACATCCTAGCTCTCCTTTCTCTTCACTTCTGAAACACACCTTGTCAGAGCAGAGGTGTCAGGTCAGGGGATGGAGGACGTGCTGCCATGCATGGCCCTGCATGCATGGCCAATCCCCAGCATGGCAACAGAGTAAATTAGATAATTAATTACCTTAATTAGAATATACTTGGATTCACTAGTTTCCTGGTTATTAAGAGAAACTTATGAAGGAAAAATGTCTTCAGGGCTACACTGTGTCTCTGTAACTCTATGAATAAATCTACAGAAAATGCATTCCTAAATTTAAAACATGAGAGGAAATGAAACCATAATTTTACATTGCACTTTGATCATCCACAAATCCATGGTACTTATTCTTCAAAAACTTTGCATTTCCTTGCCATTTTCATATTTTTTAGGAAATAAGCATCCCTGTCTCCTTTGTCTAGTTTTACTTGTTTTTCATGATTCCCATTTCAAATCTAAGGTACTCTTGGCGGTTTGCGGCGTTCGCTTGTTAATTTCTTGATGAATGGCTAAAGAGGCCAAGAAGTGCATTTGGTTCAGCATGTCTTCTAAGACAGATGATCTCGAATAAATTCTCCTCTCAATCAGATTTTGATTTGTTAGGTGATAAACCAATTCTTTCTAAGGACAGTGTTTACAAGCCTTGTAATGAGACAGCCCTCTGAGACCTTACCTCCTTTGGCTGTAATGTTGATGGATGAAACTCTAATTCATAAAGGATATTGTGATTGAAAAGCACCTTTAAATCTCATATACTCTAATCTAGACAAATGTTTGTTTCAATTCCACAAAGCTGGTAAGTTCAGTGTGTTGCGAGCTGGTAGCACTCAGCAAGGATGACGCACTCTGTGTAGGCACCAGTATCTATAGCAAATCTCTAAAAGATTCAAAGACTCAAATGTTGGCTGCTTCAGAGCTAGAAGAGAACAAGAGAACAGCTTGATGCATTTCCAAGCTCTCCTTCCTTCTATCGCATGTTCTTTATGGGTAGATTTTTATTGTGATAACATAAAGTCACATAAATCTTTTTTTTTACATGGTAGTAATATAAAGAAAAACTTGCTTATTAGGCTGACTGAAACTTAAAGTACGTTGTTACTTTAATGCAAAGAACTGAGCTCCATTTTGCACAAATTAACACAAATCAATGAGATTATGGAACATTTGGGGAAATTTTGATTTCAAGCCATCCAGAGATGAGTCCCGTGACTCAGTTCACTCATTCAGGGTTTATCAGTGTTTGCTTCTTACCAGGCACTGTGTTACAGAGATGACATTCCAGTCATGAAAAGTGCCTCTGGGCACCTGCGGAGATAAACATGCAAGCAGCTGCAGTACCTGAGTGCCTTCCTGAGGTGTGGGGAGAGCATATGGGAAAGAATTGACAAGTCAGAGAGTCAAGAGAAGGGACTTACTTGACACCTACACTTCAGCCAGTCCTGTGCCCCTACCAAGTGCTAGACCCTTATGCTGCAGAGATGTCACAGAAGCACAGTGTAGAGGACAGGCACGTGAGATCCCACCTCCAATGTGTAGCCAAAGCTATCAGCTGTGACATCACACAGTTACTTAGAACAGATGTCTGGGGGAAGAGAATTGTGAATGGCAATTAGAACAAAGCAGAGGAATGGGAAGAGGTCATATAAGGCTAGCAGTGAGAGGCTAAGAGGACTTGGTCAGCTTGCCAGGGAGTCTTTTACTCTACAGTGTAATTCTTTTTTTTTTTTTTTTTGGTTCTTTTTTTCGGAGCTGGGGACCGAACCCAGGGCCTTGCGCTTCCTAGGTAAGCGCTCTACCACTGAGCTAAATCCCCAGCCCCCTACAGTGTAATTCTTACTGTGAGTGTTCATTACAGGGGGTTAACAAATAAAACGAAACAGGAATACAAAACATGCTTGTATTGTATGATAGCCATTCTGAAAAAATGTTGAGGGTCATGTGAGCCATGAAGCTGTGAAATACCTTACCAGGTAATGACTGACAGTAGTGCAGTGGTCAGCCTCTGACCTGAACTGTATTGGAGGAGGAAGAAGCTGCTTAGCTCAGCTGGGGAAAGCATGGATAGTATTATGCTGGTTGCATTCGAACCTTTTTGTTAAAGCAGGCAAGCTCAAAGTTCCTCCGATTTACTACCCAACAAGAAAAGGGGTTGTGACTATAACAACCCCCCTAGACATTCCTAGTGTGCAGGGTCTGTAATTGGGGTGAATGAAACATTCCAGGCTCTGTCCTTCATCTGGTATTGCAGAAATAAGAATCACCCATGAGCAGTGAGAGAAGAACCTCATGTAACCCGTGTAGACTCCACTGAGGCATTGGTTTGCAATAGCAGTATTTGTCTCAAGTTTTGAAAAACAATCAAATAAAGAAGTATTTTAAAGTGCTCTGTAAGTGTAAAGAAATGCAAACGACATATAATGAAGAAAATGTTGTCTGCAACACCCACTGAGTGCAGTACATCCACAGTAACCCACACTGCTTCTGCTTGAACACAGGCACTGAAGAAGACGTGGTAAAGTCCAAGAAAGCGTTCAGAAGCCAAGCAATTGTGAACCAGAACTCAGAGACTGAGCTTATGTTGGAAGGAGATGATGATGCGGTCAGCCTGCTCCAGGAGAAAGAAATTGACAACCTTGCAGGTACTTGTTAATATGTTTCTGCTTGTTGTGAGGAACACATAAAGCCACAGGACTCACTCCGTCATCTGGTGAAGAAATGTGTGTCAATGTTTGTTGTCACACTCAGTCATGTGAGTGCTGATACTTTGGTGTGCTTCAGTCTCCGGCACTGAGCTAGGACCTGAAGCAAACGTGCTTCCCTACAGTAAGCAGTAGCAGCACACTGTGTACTGAGAAACAGTGCTTTGGACAGGAAAGTAATTCTGAGTACAGTTCCTCACATAAAAGTGCCGCTGCCCTTGGGAGGTGGGTAGATTGATGAATCCCTTGACTTCTGGGTCTCTAACCTGCCATCAGCCTTGGAAAATGGCCACTTCCGCAAGGTGAGCATGGGATTTGTCAGCCCCTCCAGGCTGAATTTTTGGAATGTCTTATTCCTGTTTTGCTCTGCCCTCACAGTTCTAAACCCGTTACAAACAGCTAACCTCCCCTGCTCCGCCCTCAGCTTCTTGTTGTCCTGGTGCTGGTCTGAGGCCACTGAAAACAGGATCTGCCATGGCATGATTGGCTGTGGATACTTTAGAAGGTCAGCCAGTAACCTTTGAGGTCTGATAAAAGCAGGCCAGAAAGAAAACTATAGAAATGGGATACAGGCTTGGAGCATGCCCGGAGCCCAACAACCAGATTGGGAGGTTATATCCTACCTAGAGCCAGGTTAAAGCTCCTATATTAGCTGGATATGGTGATATACTGCCATCTCAGCACTGGGCAAGAGGACCTTGAGTTAAAGAGCAGCTTGACCTATGTACTGAAATTGGATTTCAAACAAAGGACAACAGAACCACCCTACTTCATAGTCTCAGACTCCATTTGAGCTGTAACCTCAAGTCGTTTTCAGCCCATATAACATTGGAGGAGACCATGTGCTTCTGTTTATCTTTCTATCTATAATATGACACTCTGTTTCCGGGAGATTACTTACTGAAAATAATCTCCTGTAGCTATATAATATCCTGCAGTGATCCATTCCTACAGTGAAGATCTCAGTATTCGTAGCACACAGGAGATGAACTCTTGTTCTCCCACTTCTGAATGAAGAATATACTAAGCAAGACCATCCTAGTGCCAGGTCCTAGAAATGCCTGTCACTACATCTCTGTATCATGGAAACTATTTCCTATTTCTAAAATCTTTCCTGTTTCCTGAATCTAGTGCCAAATGTTTGTCTCAAGTTCTGAAGTAAACACTCACATCTTGCTTTTGGAATTGAAAGCAGATGAAGGCTGTCGTTTCATTTGTCAGCACGTGTGAGTCTTCCTGAGCTGACTCCTGCTTTTGAGGTGATCGGAAGCTCGGAGCTGTGGCGTCTGGCTCACCTTCCTTTATTTACCTGTACTCACATCCATGCTTCACCACTGTGTGGTTTAGTTTACCTGGCGCTTTGAGCCTCTGAAAATAACTAATTCAAGTTTCCTTGGTCTCTTGAAGCTTATATCAAATCTGCTCGGTACTGATATTAATTCACCAGTCTTACCACCTACCAAATAATAGTAACTCTTCTGTGTTTCTGCCCTTAAATGGTAGCTAACTTTTCATTTCTGTTCATAAGCTAAACAGTGAAAACATGAAGATCAGACACCTTAGAAAAATAAAAGTACCCTTGCAATAAATTATTATTATATATTATAAATAATGGTGACATTTCATAAGAGTCACTTAAAATTAGATTGATAATTGCAGGCCATCTGTCACTTGAGCCTTTGGCTCCATCCCTTCAGCAGATTTTCTTTGAGTGAGTCTGTACTTGTCCATATCCGCTGGGTCCTAATTCAGCTTCTTCCAGTAGGATCCTTATCTATCTGCAAAACTTAGATCGTTTTCCTAAAATATTGATGGTCCCTTGCATAGCCCACATCTTTACAACAGAAGCACAGTGTGTCGCTTGGAGCCTTGAGTAAAGGAGAGAGTGAGAGGTGAGTGTGCCAGAAAAGGCAAAGAAATAGAATTTACCAGAGTAAGTGTGTGTGTGTGTGTGTGTGTGTGTGTGAGAGAGAGAGAGAGAGAGAGAGAGAGAGAGAGAGAGGATGTTGTAAATGGTAAGTCCATTATTGAACTCCCCTGTCATGACACACATAGTGCCACACAAAATTCACTTCCAAAAGTTAACTTCAGACCCGCATCCCAAAGTTCAATAAAAGCAACTATTAATAATGATATAAATGGGTAACATTTTTCTAAGAAATAATTGTCATTATCATGGTTATTGCTGTCTCAGACAGTAAAATTTTAAAATAATAATGTATTCCTTATTCATAACTTATCCTAAATTTTCCTGATAGTGCTGTATACTGCCTAAAAAGAACTTCACCATTACAGGATATAGCTCTAAATTAAATTGTAGAAGATCCGAAAATCTGTGTGTTGTATTGATATAATGTCATGTTCATTTGGTGTCTCAGAAAGCATTCTGTGAAGTCACCATCATCTACTAACATCTCAGAAGTCAAAACTACAGATTTATTTCTTAATGTAAGAGTCATGTCCACAGCACTAGGGCTGGAGTGATAACTCAGCAGTAAACCAGAGGACCCAGGTTCAATACGTTGCACTCTCCTGACAGCCCACAAATGTCTCTAACCAGTTCCTGGAAGAATCTAACACCTCACATAGACATAAATGCAGACAAAATATCAGTATACATGAAATTAAAATCAATAAATGATTTTAAAAAGTAGAAGAAATAAAGCATCATAAATACATACATACATACATACACACACACACACACACACACAAGTAACTAGTTAACCTTAGTCTGCTTCTGGGCACAGTCCATTGTCCTTTCCTCATAAATCCTGCTTTGCTGACGGAGACGCTCCACTGATGCTCATGGACTGCACAGACTCAGTGTTCTCTGCTGTCACCCCACTCACATTAGCACTGAGAGGCCGGGGCCGACGCACAGCAACTGAGAGCAGTCAGGTTAGCTTCAGAAATAGTCTGCATGTTGCCCAAGTCCATTTGGTTACAGGTTTCTAATCTTTTTTCTTTTTAAGAATGCTTTTAAACAGCAAAACTTTATTTGGATGTTGGCTGATGGTCATACATTCTTTATTGTTTGGTACTTTCAGCTTTTAATAGAAATAAAATGTTCATAAAGTTCTGTAGTTTCAATGTCACATAATTTTTTTTTCATTTTTAGTTTCCTTTCTTCCCAAGATATTCCTCTGGAGAGGCAAGTTAAATGTGTACGGCTACTGATCACGCAGCTCACTGTGTTTGCAGCGAGCAGCTAGCAGAATTTTAGTATACAAGCATGCCAATCAACTAAGTAATCATTATATTATTAACACCTTACCTAATTTGCTTTAATTGCTATTTTAGTTCATAGTGATCCACCAAAGTGAATTAGCCCTAAGACTCCATATATGCCTAAATATTTCATCTTACTCATTATATTTGTACTTGAAATACATAAATAGTATATTAGTATAAATTAGTATAATAAATAAAATATTATAAATATTAAGTAAATTAGTATAAGCTAACTGAATTTAATCTACAGTGCCAGTTATTTTATTTGAGACTTATCAAGTTGTTTCTTCAATATTTTCAATTAATGAAATTGAAGAATAACTCGAATTTATGTGAGTAAATGGGGATGATGCACTCACCTGATAAAAGGCCAACCGACTGGTACAATGCACTTCTTTTTAAATTATCACTGGGGCTGGGGATACGTGTGAAAGCACTTTCTGCTTTTAGGACCTAGGTTTGATTTTCAGCACCCACACTGGGTGGCTCACAGCCATCTCTAACTCCTGTTTCATGAAATCTAAAACTGTCTTCTGGTTCGGTTACCTGCATAACATGAGGTTTATAAACTTACCTGTAGGCACACATTGTCTTACACATTGTCTTAGTTAATGTCCTGTTGCGAAGATACACCATGACCACAGCAACTTTTTAAAAGAAAAACATTTAATTGGGCCAGCTTCTAGTTCAGAGGTGTCCAAGTCCATTATCACTGTGGCAGGAAACATGCAAGCATGAGTGCAGACATGGTGCTGGAGAAAGAGTTCTACATCCATATCAGCAGGCAGCAGGAAGAGAGAGAGCACTGGGCCTGACTGGAGCATCTGAAACCTCAGAGCCCACCCCCAGCAACACAGTGCCCCTAACACATCTCCTAATAGTGCCATTCCCTCTGAGTCTGTGGGTCCCATTTCACTCAAAGCACCACATAAAATAAACATGAAATAAAATAATGAGCCTTTTAGAAAGGAGGGGTGCGGGGAGGACGCTGGAGATGCGTTCAGCAGCTAAGAGCACTGGCTGCTTTGGAACAGAGCCTGAATTCAGCATGGCACCCACATAGCAGCTCACAACCATCTGTAACTCCAGTTCCAGTGGCTCTCTTATGGCATCCAAAGGCACTATATGCATAATGTTCATACTATATGTAGGCACTTACATATACACATAAGATAAAATAAATCTCAGAGACGAACATACTGACAGTGAAACTATTTTACTTAGCCAAATTCCATTATTGTTATTTTCAGAATTTAGTATTACAAATTTAGGGAATATTACTGAGTTAATGACAGGAATGATGTTTTATAATCAGTTCTATAAGTTCCAATAGTTTTACTTATTGCTTTTTGCATAATAAACTTTTTTACCATCCATTTAATATCCAATATCTAAAAATATTTTTCCATAAGTCTAATGTTCAAACATTTTTCACCAGAAATAGTCCTTTTTTCTCCAGTCTATATCCTCTCTACGAGAAACCAAGGTTCTCACTTCACAGTAAGAGAACTAAAAATTCACAGTAGCAAGAGTGAGGCAGTTTATTTTCTGAACTTGCAAAGTTAGGCCTCAGTCTACCATGGCAGGCATACTGACTGACTGCGGAGAACAGTTTATAAACTGAGCCTAGCGCAGGCCCCTTCCCACCTCATTTGTAGAGTCAGGAAGGATATTCTTGTCATCTAGGTCTTTATCCTTCCCTTCATTACTTACACTTTTTCTTTTATTCAGCAAAAATCACATCTGGGTTCATCTCTGCATTTCACATTCTGTTTATTACAAAGCTTATCAGATATGTGATCTTGCAAGCAAGCTAGACTGTTAGAATTTTCTACTCTAAACTTTGAGTTCAGGTAAGGGGATAGATATGTTGGCAGAGTTGGGAGCATAGCAAATAGCTGGACTAGTGTGCATTCACAAGTCAAGTGTTCTCTGTGCATTTATTTATAAAGGCTGGCTTGATCCACCTTTGAAAATGAACCATCAAAGTCTATTTCATAAACTTCTATTTCCTCTTAGATAAAACCTATCTCAATTTTAGGTTCATTTAAAGTACTATTCACTGGCTAAGCATGTAAGTCCTTGGAAAATTTTGGGCAGTGTTTGGGAAATGTTATTTAAATACATCACATACCAGTAAAAAATTGATACAGATGAAATAGAAAAATCGTGATTTTTAGTATATTCTCAATTACACAACCATACCCACAAGCAGAATATTCCATTTCTTCTACATAAAGTTTGTGCCCCTTGGCCATCCTCTCTGGTTGTCTGTTCTCCCCTGCCTTTCTAGGCAAACACCTGACTCTTCTGCCTCCATGTGTTGTGTGTCTGTGCATTCTACCTTGGGGCTTTTTGTGTCTGTCTTCTTTTACTTTCAACTCGAAGTTGTTGGGGATGGCTCAGGGTGGAGTGTGTCTGTTTTGTCTTGTACATAGACTGCATTATTTTGTCTGTTCACTGGTTAGTGGACACTTGTGTCCTTTCTCCTTTGGGCTATTTGTAATGATAATGTTCTGAATCGTTGTGCATATGATTTCATGTACATGACATCTATTTCTGGGGATTTCTGCCCAAGACAGTAACTTAATGATCAGCCTGCCAGATGCTCACTAAAGAGGCTGTGCATTGATTGCTTTTGAGGGTTTCAGTTGGGCCTTTTCACAATTTGTTATCTGGAGGCTGCATAAGACCCCAAAATGAACTTTTCTTTCCTCTCACACCACAGTCCTTAAAGACTATGCAGTGTCTTTCATTGAACCATGAGGAAAATGGGTAACTCTTACAACTCTTACTTACTGAGCCTTTGGTAAAGTTTAGTAACAAGACTTTACACAAATTAATTGGATTTGGAGGAGAGGTGAAGGTTTTAGTTACCTTACCTGTTTCCATGGCCTGCTCAGCTAATGTGTTCTCAGGGAATGCCTGCTGGTGTTCAAGGCAGGAATAATGAGATGAGTTGGAGGAAGGAAGCTTGGAGGAGATCTTTGTGATCAGTTGGGGATGGGGTCAGGAACAAAGGGTATTCTGCTACAGAGCTGAGGATGAGACTGAATGAATTGGATCTGGAGGAGCAGAAGAGGTGAAGATCTGCAGTCAGCCTACCTGGTTCCCTGGCAAGAACCTGTGATCGAGAAACTTAAAGCTGATCTCATTCTCCATCTGACTTCTGCTAATTATGCCCTTATTAACTGAATGACTCTGAAGGTTTTCATGATTATAAGGCCAAGACAGCAGTGCTGCTCTCAATTAAGAAAGGTCGCTTTATCGCATAGAAAGCTTGTTCTATGACCAACAGATCAGAATGGTACCTTGAATACTTTTTAAAAAGAGTAGTAAAGATTTTTAAATAGCAGTGCTGGGAAAAGGATTTTACAATGTAAACCAGGCTTTTTACATAGGTTTTGTTTTTCAAAGTAAGAGACTTATAATTCTTTATACAAGTACTTTTACACACACTCTCTTATGATAACTCAAATTCAGAGTGAAGTACAATAAGAATGCATCTAGTAAGACACATGCTGGACCCCAGGACCTTTCTCCTGCTCCCTAGAAACAAGCTCTGTGGTTCTTACTCAGTGTTCCTGATTACCACGGAACCAGAGAGATGGATTTGGGGTGGGTATACAATGCACAGAGAAAGTGCAAACTAAAACTCTAGAAAAATAAAACAAAAGGAGACAGCATACTGCTACAAGCTGAGCGTTCATAAACTGTTGCCTGGAACAGGGAGAAGACGCCTCTGTTCCACACTTGGACCACGCGCTCTGCCCACGTCCACCCTCCCCGTGCTGCGCAGCTCCAGCATAAGGAGCAGAAGGCATTTGCCTGTCTTAACAGCACGCGTGTATTTATTTAAGATTCTTCCACTTGTATTTTAATGTAACTTAGTTATAGATTTTTAACTAGAATTAATCTACTGATATTTGTATTCAGAGAAAGACATCTCTTAAACATTCTGAATTCTCTAAAATGCATTTGACTAAGGATTCCACCAAACACACACACCCCTTTTTAAACGCATGTGTGTTTCAGGGGAAATTTAATCCATATGTTCCTGACTCACTCACACTTAACTCATCAAAACGTTGTTTAGTAAAAGCTATTTGATGTTGGGAAAGCCTTAAGAGACTTTGTAAGTCTTTTTTTCTTTCTCTTTGAATTTAGAAGCTGCTTTGCCAGTCATAAATGGCATACCCAAAGAAAGGGTTCACATTTAGCCTCAAACAGAATTCACCAGTTGCTTTGAAATGACATTCACATGCCCATTTCTTAGAAAAGCTAAATTACTTAACTTTATAACTGTGTAAAATAAAGGCCCCATAGTTAATACCTAGTGTTCTTTGATTATCATTATTCTCACAGCCACCAAGCCAGTATATACCTATGAGCATTTTATTGTGCTATAGTCCTGTTTCCAAAAATATATGTCCTCTTCAACCATGAGTTCTGTAGCCTATAAAATATATTGAAGTACTCTTTATAGCAATAACAGTCCTGCTAACTGGACTGTAAATTTTAAACTATAATAACAACACAATTCAACTGTGTCCATTAGACATTAGCCATGCCTCAAATCATATATAACATTTCCACATCTTTTTTATTTTAAGAATAAGCCATCCTTTGTTATGGTCGAGTGGTTTATAAACCCCAATATTAAGATCTTTTCTAATACATTGTTTTGGTTGAACATAATTTTGTCTTCACATCTTTCTCTGGATACAAAATTTTAAGAATTTATTGTTATACCTCTAATCTGAAAAATCGGACAGTAATCACCTAATTTATTGGTAGACTGTGGCTCTCTGTATATGGGGCACCAAGCTTTCACACGTTACTGGTTTGGGACAGAACATGAATGGAGATATTCATTGCCTAATAGAGGTACATGAATTGTGTTTCTTGATACACTAGAATGAAAATATGAGATAAAAGAACTGCTTTGCAGTGAACACAATGCTCACACTAGCATTTTGGAGCAAAGGAAGAGGATTGGTCTGCATTGCCACACCCACAAGTGCCCTGGTCCTTTCTTTGAGAGACATTAGCAATGTTGCCAAGCTTAGGTGAAAGACGGCTTCCCCCTGCACTGTACAAAGGATGAGCAAGTCTTTGTGCATGCTGATGGTGTTTTGAACCATTTTATTCCTGTAACTTAATACTTCCTACAGAAACCAGAGCCTTGAGTACAAGAATGTGTATGGCAAACAGATTACAAACATTTATTGCAGCAGAATATCCTCTGTTGGTTCAGATAGACAAGACATGGGGACTAGGAGCATGCTCAAAGGTTAAGAGTCTTGTGCCCCTCCAGAGAGCCTGAGTTTGATTCCCAGCAGCCATATTAGGTAGCTCACCATTACCGGTTAACTTCAGCCCAAGGAGACCCAATACTTCCTTTTGCCCTTCCTAGACACCCACAAGAATATTGCATATACTCACAGAAACACACATGTATGCATATTTTTTTTAGATTTATTTATTTGATTTATGTATATGTGCTCTATCTGTATGCACACCTGCCTGCCAGAAGAGGGCACCAGATCTTGTTATAGATGGTTGTGAGCCATCATGTGGTTGCTGGGAATTGAACTCAGGAATTTGAAAAAGCAGCCAGTACTCTTAACCACTGAACCATCTCTCTAACCCCATATGCATAATTTTTAAATGAATAAAGATTTAATTGATTTATAAATAAAGATAAAACACATATACCTTTTAATCTTTAAAAGAGAATGAATTTACTGCCTAAATATTGGTATTTTTTATCAGACAAAATATTCAGGCAGTTTTATAGTGACTAGAGTATCCTTTGTTCTCTTTTATTCAAAAGTTAAGTTTTTCTCTCAGTTTACACAACTAGCTCATCTGCCAGCTAAGAACAGCCAAAGTGCTTCTCTCATTCAGCTTGTTTGCGAGTCAGGAATTCAAAGAGAAACTAAAAAGCAAAACATAAATTCTATACCTAAATATTGGCTTTAGGAAGGTCTTCACTTACCAAAAAAATAGTTTCTGAGGAGCAAGAGTGGCTTAGACAGTGGGAAGTGCAGGTGGGAGACAGGATTAACACTGACTGAGAGGAGACTGCAGTAGAGGCTGAGAAGGGACAGTCTGTGGCTTAGAATGGAGACCGAACTTGAGAAGTTATGTTGCAGCAGTGGAAACACTGACCCTCTAGCTCAGTCTAGAGACTTGGAGCCAAAACTTAACCTACTTTTCTTCTCTTTCAGACACTGTTATCCATTTCCTCATATCACTGGGAGTGCTGGTGGTGGTTTTTTAAACTTTGAATTGGTTAACAAATTAGTTAAGTGGATTGTTGCCATCTATATTGTTAAATAGATTTAATGAACAATGGAATAAGGGACCAGCAAGATGACTTAGTGAATTAAGACACTTGCCACCAATTCTGACAGCCTGAGTTCAGTCTCTAAACCTGGCATCAAGAAAGACAAGAACTAATTCTGATAAGCTGTCCTCTGACCTCCACAAATGTACCACGGAGTGAGTGTGTGTGTGAGTGTGTGAGTGTGTGTGTGTGTGTGTGTGTGTGTGTGTGTGTCAGAGAGACAGACAGAGAGAACACACACACTCACACACGATTATGTAATTACTTTTTAAAAATTAGTTTATAATAAGAGTTGCCAGGAAAAAAACAGAAAGGCAAGAGCTGAAAGGACATGTAGGCCGCTAGCCACCATTTTCCAAGTCCTGATTCATACTTCATTCCAGTTGGATGTGGTTATCCAACCAAATCAAATATAATAAATACTGAAGATGTATTATTTGTAAGCCATGGCGATACATGGAATAAAAAGATACATGCTAGCACCCCTGCTCTAGAGGACCTGTCTGTTGAACCACGGGTAAAGGCCACATTTTTTGGATTTAAAACATGTTCAAAGGGATATATTAATTTCCTAAAGTTAGAGAGCAGAGTGAGGTTTGGAGTTTAAACCACTGAGGTCACCAAGGAAATGGGTAATACAGAGAGCAGAGAGCCTCAGACCAGCTGCAGAGCTCCAAGAAACAGCAGGCTTCCGGCCAGTGAAGAGAGCTGTCAGCAACACTGCAGAGGCCAGGGCAGAAGACAGCA
This sequence comes from Rattus norvegicus, assembly GCF_021556685.1. Lineage (NCBI taxonomy): Eukaryota > Metazoa > Chordata > Mammalia > Rodentia > Muridae > Rattus > Rattus norvegicus. Next base: position 141,208,752 of record NC_141535.1, on the reverse strand, counting down.
GGACAGTCCTGTGTCGTGGATGCGAAAGCACTGGTTCAGCAACTTGAACCTGGTATTCCTTGGAACGCGGGTATTTTTAAAGCCACCGCACAAGCAATCCTCTAGGAAAGTGTGTCTGAAAGATTCTGGTAGAAAAAAGATTACAGGTTTTTGTTTTGTGACTTGCTCTTATTAATCATGTACATTTCCCAAACACCCTGGCAGCAGGCCAGACGGGAGAGTAGCCAAAGAACTGAACAGGAGAGAAAAAACTGATGTTTAACCTTGGCAGGCCTGGCGAGGGCACAGATGAGAGAGAAGCTGCGGTGGCAGGGAAAGTGACACCAAGCGCTCAGGCAGAGAGCAGCTGGCTCACACAGGAAGGAAGAAATCAGTTCCAGAAAGTGGACAAAAGGAGATGAGGTTAAGTCTGGTGCAGAAAACCTTCAGATAGGGGAAGACATCAGGACAAGGGTAACATTTAATTTTTCTTCAAAATATGAATATTCTAAACCAGGAGAGATACTTGCAGAGCAGTGTTTCTCAACCAGTGGATCACAACCCCTTTGTGGGCACGTCAGACATTAACATTACGGTTCATAACGATAACAAAATTACAGTTATGAAGTAGCAATGAAATAATTTTACAGTCAGAATCACCACAGAATGAGAAACTGTATTACAAGGCTGAAGCACTAGGAAGGCTGAGAACCACTGGTATAGAGAATGACCTTTCCAAAGAGGCCATGTGTTTACCAGTTTTCTCAATAGGGTTTGTGCATCCTCCCCACAAAAAAAGATCCACACCAATGTTGTATAGTGCACTGTCTGATCTCTACTGCCATCCTCTAAACAGATCTGATAACTGAAGGTGAGTATGCTTTCTCAGTGCCATTTCCCCTGCTCTCCGCTCTTCGTCCTGCTCCCCAGGCAAATGTGTTTCAGGCTCATACCATTTGCAGCTGTGAGTTCAAGCCCTCCATTCTCCCCCACATTGGCTGCCTGTTATACCCATTCATCACAGCTCAGGGCATTGCTCTTCTACAATCCCATGCCAGCTACCTCAACCCTGAGTGAAAACTGTTACACTTCAAAGTGTCTGCAGGGTTCTTTACCTCTTCTTTGATAAGAGGTAGTACACATAAGGGTATATAATTTAAATTTGGACTGCTATGTACTAGTTGAAGGACTTTTCTAAACTACCTTGTTTGTTATTTTCTCATCTGTAAAATGGGGACAACAGCAGTAACTGACAGACTGCGTTGTTGAAAGGAATAAGCAAGATTAATTCATACACTGTGCTTTATTTGGTGCTCAGATGAGCTCTTCTCTCTATGGCATAATTATTCATATACAACTCAATTCTTTTTTTTACCCCATACTGTAAGATCCTTCTTTATGAAATTCATGCCTTATACATTACTCTATTCCCTCTAGCTCCCACAAGAGTACAACACACAGCCATTACTTTTTGTTGATTGCACTAGTGAAGGGATGCTAGTTAAATGCCTCTATACCTAATTTCTAAAGAAAGAACAAATTGCATGCTGAGAAGACTGTGGCAGTTATAAAAATTATGCCATTTGATGAATAACATATATTGGGCATAATAGAATAATCAAGTATAATTCCCAAGTTGATTTTAGTATAGTATTAAATTTTTATTTTCTCCAGGAGTCAGTCTCTCTTGTGCTTTTAAAGGACAATTTAAAATAAAACATAGAAAATCGTATCTGATATTTTAAGTAACTTTTACTGTGGCTTACAAAGGAAACAGTGGTATAGATCATTTTCTGTGTAAGTGCACAGTGCCTTCTAGGAGAGTTCTGAGTTCAGTGGAGAAAGTGTGCCCACCTTCAGGTTGCTTACGTGAACAGGAAGGACAGAGCAATAATCTGTGCGTGACCTACAAGCGCTGCAGTGGAACTATGCCAGAACCCCTGGGAGCAGGAAGGCTAGCACCAGCCCAAGTCTCCCAGAGACCCTTAAGCCTCCGGCTCCTACAGATCCCAATCACATCCTCCGGTTTATCCTCGGATCTAGTCTAGTGGAATTACTCTTCCCGGATACAACATGGCATCCTGGGGCCATAAACGAGTCCTAATTTCATAAGATGAAAGATGTCTCCCTTATGTTGAACTAATTGTAACATAACTGGGAACACAAATCTCTTCCGGATCACCTGGGAAAGCAGATCAGCACACAAGCCCAGCGCAGTCACTGCTTCCCAGTAAAGTTGTGTTCTGGACACTGCAGGACTGCGCTACCTAGACTGTGTGCTTCAAAGGTTTCCTGCAAAATCTGTGGTACTCGCTGCAGAATATACTCTTCTTTTGAGCACGAGTATTAAGCTGATGGATCGGGGGATATAATTGAAAGAATAAGGGTAGAATCTACCAGGCTGCCTCTTAGTACCTGAGACTATCAGCATAGGTGCGTTAAGCAAGTTGGAGCTTTAGTCAGTTCTCTGCGAGGCTGGAAAACCTTCTGCCAAAGTGCAGCCTTGAATTGCTTATTATGAGAGGGGCCTCTCGTTTTCCCATACCTGTTTCAGACTGTGCGGGAAGTTATCTCTTTCTAGAGACAGATTTACTCAGGATTCCAGGGATGACTCTGTACTCCTAAGCATCAAATAGTCATCTCAGGAAACTAGGGGATGGGGATGATATGTTATTGATAATCCCAATCTTTACGACAGCACTCAAGAAGTCACCAAGGAGCATCAGAGCTCACTGTCTGGGTGCAGGCTGGTGTAGCCATCATGGGACAGTTTGAGGGCACTGTGTAATAAGCGTGCTGGAGGAAATATTACTAAGACTAAAGTTCACAACCACTAAAAAGTACTCTGTGGGTTGTTGAAGTCAGCATTTTCTAATTCAAGCAGAAATGTCCTGTGGAGTTTTGAAAATGTTCAAAATGGCCATTCATTTTGGACAGGTATCATTGTACACTATAAAAACCTTCAGCATCTCCCCTTGAGACACTGAAAATACCTGGAGCACAAGGAGCTGTCCTAGATAATAGAAAGCTAAGATTCTCTCAGTATTGTTCTGAGCCCTCTCCCCTCTCCCAGTCACATAGCAAACATTTCTACTTTACCCTTTATTTTGTAAATTATGTGTCTGTGCTTGGTATGTGCACCTGAGTTCAAGTGCACTTGGAAGCCAGAAGACAAGGTTGGACCTCCTGGTGCTGGGCTACAGGTAACTGATCACCTGATGGGAACACTGGAAACCAAAGCCAGGGCGCACTCTTAGCTAGGAGCCACCTCTCCAGATCACTCCTACTCATGGCTGTTGGTGGCCATGGTGGACTTTTGAGACAGGGTTTCTCTGTGTAGCCATGGCTGTCCTAGAACTCACTCTGTAGAGCAGGCTAGCCTCAAACTCAGACACTGGAGTGCCTCCGCTTGAAGTTCTAGGCTCACCTCTGCTTTTTAATACTTAAAAATGTCCTAGCACTTCAAAATAAATGTGCTTCTGAAATTTAATTTATTTTGAAATTAAAACATTTTGATCTTTTTTCTTAGATTTTCCCCTAGTTTTCCTAGCAACATACTTATAAAAATAAAAATTTCATAAAGTAGTCATTGTGGTCAGTGGATTGGCAACATTCTGTTGCCCACACTTTCATTTCCTCAGAAATTTTGTTACATTACAGGATCAACTGTGAAGATTTATTCTGTGTTAATATTTGAGTCTTGACTTTTTTTTAATCATCCTAAATTCAAGACTTTTAGATTAGTCAATGTAAGACATATCAGGTGGCAATGGCGGTACATGCCTTTAATCTCAGCACTCAGGACATAGCACCAGGCAGATCTTTGAGGCCAGCCTTGTCTACAAGAGCAAGTTCCAGGACAACCAGGGATACACAGAGCAGAAACCCTGTTTCAGAAAAGGAGGAGGAAGAGGAGAAATATCAGTTGATTCCAACATACATTGCAACTGCACATACCCTAAGTAAGGTATTCGCTAGCCATATATCTTATCAAGTAATTCTAATTGAACTCCAGTGGCTTCTGGCTAAGAGTGCGCCCTGGTACCAATTTTAATTGAACTTCAACATGTTTGACTCTGTATTGTTTGTGCTGTTAGAAATGGTAAATGAAGTTTAGTACTATCTGCAAATGTAGTTGTCACAATTGCCTTTTGATAAGGACTCTATTGACCCTGACAAAACATGATTAAGTTCTGCATCAGAGCAAAGAAGAACCAGTTTTGACTTGATTCTAGGAACTGGTCTGGAGCTCGAAAGGAAGCCAGAGTGCTCTTAAGCTGAACATAAACATCACAGAAGGCCATCATCCATGATGTCACAATAGACAACTTAACAATTGGATCTAAGCTCAGACAAAAGCAAGGTCATGAAACACTAAAACACCCCCTCTCCTGGCTGAAGTGGAGAAAAGCTGCTTTCCAAATACAGCCTTAGCATGCTTCTAAAACAGTTATTAAAATAACCACTCTCCAAATATTCCCCATTTCCAACAGATTCCACTGCATAGCAGCCTGCCTTCTTGAGTCAGGAGAGCTTTTAAATTCCTTTATCAGGGCCCTGATCCTACAATTTGTTCTTTGCCACCCAGGCCCCCAGAGTTGGCCCTCTTCTCCCCTTACAGTGAGCAGTCAGCCAAGGGTTCTGTTGCAGGTGCACACCATTATGACATCTAAAACCCAGTTTCTTCTAATAGTTGGGCTGTAGCTAAATGGAGGTAGAAAAAGACCTTTGTAAAGTGTAAGGTTGTATTAAGATGCTAATGTGGTTTTATTAAGATGTCTAGGCTTGGAGTTTTGATTTTTCTTTTCAGTAACACAATCCAAACCCATGGGTATTTAGCATTCTTTTAAAATATATTCCAGGGCTGGGCATGATGTTGCACCTTTATTCCAAGCACATAGGAAACAGAAGCAGGAAGCCAGGACAGCCAGGGCTGTTATACAGAGAAACTCTGTCTTAAAATAACATGAAATATATTGCATGGGTATATCTGTACTTCCCATACATCTACATCAGTACACAGGTTTACCGTCTCCTGTGAAGAACCATGCCTCCAAAGAGAAACTCCTTCCTGGCTCCTTCCTGATTCCCAGTGGCATTGGTTCTAGAATAATGGCAAGTAACACCCCTAACCTTTCTTTAAAAGTGATCATGAGTCCATAGCCAATGTAAGAAGTAACATTTGTTTCTTTTCCTTTTGTCACTATTTATGGTAGAGTTTTAAATAAGTATAGCGCCAATACACAGGAATAGGCCTTTTACTCTGGCCTCTGGGTGTGCTGAGGACATTATTGTAGTTTATTTTTATTATTAGGGTAGCTATTGGAATGGATATATCTACAGTCAGATCCCAGTTCATTGTACCAAGCAAAGTTCAGGAGGTTAAATTCCTCGTGCTGGGATGGGGCTGGATGCGGAGGGGGAAAGCTAGAAATGAACCCACTGGATGAGCATCTCCTGACTCCAGGGAAGCTGCCCTTCAAAACACTTTGTTTGGAAAAGGATCCCAGGTTTCTAAATCACTCCTTTCCATATGGAAAACATGCTAGCTTGTGATTGTGCTTTATGTAAACATTTTAATAAAGGATCCCTAAAATCCAGAGGGTCCCCTAAGGGGATTAAAGCTAATCCCCTTTCTCTATTGCTGCAGTGGATTAACAGTGCGCCCTCAGTGGCTGCTCTGCTCCTCGGAGGCTACACCACCACCACCACCAAAAACAAAAAAAGAAAAACAACAACAACAACAACAAAAAAAAAAAAGCCCACCTCTGCTCCTTCAACAATCTACATAATTGGGTGTTGTAATTGGAGATTTGTGAGGGGTGAGGGTGGGAGGAACATACTAATAATGTTGAATATTTTGTGATGCGTCTTTCTTAAAGAAATTCTTTTATAAAGTCCCAGAAAATCTCAAATTAATCGAAAAAATTGGAATTGAGTCAAAGAGAAGTGCTGTCTTCTTTTAGAAATGTGTCCCCAGCTAAAAGCTCCCGGGCTGTGTATATGTAATTCATGCTGTATTTGACTAAATCAGAGAGCATAGTTTGGATAACTAGACTCGAAATCTCTTGTTTTTGTTTTGGTTTTTTTTTTTAACTTCCCCAATTTAATGTTTGAATATGTTAAATTACTTTTTAAGAGAAGAAAGCGGCTGGCCTTTTTTTTTTAATGTTTTTGACCATTGTTCTCCAGATGTCAGAGTCTAAGAACCTAAAGCGTGGTCGTTGGTGTTTAGAATGTACTTTCCTAGAGATTTTTTCCAAGCCCAAATTGTTCAAGACAGTTTCAGATGCGAATACAATGACCTTTTCGGAAGGGGAACCTGGAAACGGTAGCCCTCACAACAGCGCCTCGGTGGCGCAAGGGTTAAGGGAGCGGTTCGAACCCGCTGGCGGGCGGGCAGGCGGGCGGGCGCGGGAGATCCAAGGAGGGCCCGGGAGGCTGGAGGCGCCGGCTAGCGCGGACCCTCCAATAAACACAAAGGAGGGCCTGGGGAATAGAAACCCAAATCCACTTGTAATCGTACAAGAGATTCAGGCATAATTACTTGAGCAACCTAGATTAAGATTGATGAGCCTTTAAAGTGGCGCTCCAGACCGACCGCCTCGTCCCTTGGAAGGGAAAAAAAAGAAAAGAAAAGAAAAAGAAAAAGAAACCCTCCCGAAAGCTGTGCAGGAGCCAACTCCTCTGTCCGCAGCCGGGGCCCGGGCCGAGGCCGGGGCCGGGGCCGGGGCCGGGGCCGGGGCCGGGGCCGGGGCCGGGGCCGGGGCCGGGGCCGGGGCCGGGGCCGCGTCTCTCCTCTGCAGGGCGGTCGGAGCCCTGAAGGTGACCCAAGTAACAGAGTCTGCCCGACTCCGTTAGCTCTGCCGAAGCCGGCCTAGGCCTTACCGGTCTCCCCTTAAAAACCGCGGGCTCCTCTGGCTTTCCCGGCTCAGGTCGGGCCTGCACAGGCAAGACTCCCCCGGTCGCCTGCCTCCTGCTGTGTGCAGCGGAGGATGGTTTTAATGGCTGGGGTTGTTTTGCTCGCTAAAACCTAAAAAACATCAACAAAGTCGGTGTTATTTCTGAATTCCTTGTTTGTGTGTTTAAACCAATATCGGGAAGAGGAATTTCAAGTAATGGCCCCACGAATCAGTATTGTAATTGAGGAAATTCGAAGTATGAACATTTTCTAAAAATCTATTGAGTCCTAATTTATCTGGGTCAAAAAGCTGTAAAATTGCACCTTCCGCCCCCATTTCCAAAAATAGTTTTGTTTCAATGTTTTAATTACATTTTCATCTTTAGTGTACAGTAGTGGAAATGACGCACAGGACTTTCATTATTTTCTTCACAAGAACCACAGAGACTGTACTGTGGCCAGTGAGTGTCTCCCACCTGAGAACGCCAAGATCAAAACAGCCCGTACATAACAGTACATAACACGGGGTTTGTATACTTAGCTGCTTTCCCCTTTTGCCTGGGAAGAGCAGCTGCCAGAAGGAATGACTTAGGGATGGTTGGTTTGGGGATCCACTTCCAAGGGTCTCTTGGGAGTGGGTGATGTTCAATGGAATAGCGAGGCACCTAGGCATCCATTCTGATCTGTGTTGCTTAAAGCTGATAATGGCAGTGCCTCACCACCCGGGTAGATTTCTAGGCAGAGGTAGCAAATTGGATGTTATGTCTCTTATGCCAAACCCTGACCTCTTGAGTTTTTATAAAATCACTCTAGTCTCCTTTTAAGGTACAGTATAAATGCTAAACAGACTTTACCTAACATGAAAAGAACTTGCATAACTCCATAACGTAGGCACCATTTTTCCTAGCTCCTAGCATGGTTTTTCAAAATAAAATCAGGCCATACCCTCTGGGAGGGAGTTTGGAAGTGTCAGAAAGGCCCAGCCTGACCCACTGCCTCTCTCTTGCAGGCCCTGTGGTTCTCAGCACCCCTGCCCAGCTCATTGCTCCTGTGGTGGTGGCCAAAGGAACCCTCTCCATCACTACTACAGAAATCTACTTCGAGGTAGATGAGGATGACGCTGCCTTCAAGAAGATCGACACAAAAGTGAGTTAGAGTGAATCTGCACAGCACTGGTAGCTTTGATGGCAGGATGTGGTTTTCAGTTTTGCTTGGTTTTAAATGACTGGAGAGGTACACACATCTTTCTTGCAGAAAATAAAATGAATGAAGTAGCACATGATTTCTTTCAGAATTGAAGGCTATGTTAATGAGCGTAAATCCTGTATTAACAGAGCATGTGCAATTGAGTAGTCTTATGTGCCTTTGTGTACACTTGGGCAGATTTGGTGGTTAAGCCAGTTGTTTCCAGATCCCTGGGGCACAGTGCCTCAGTACCTGGGAAGACTAGGACTTGTGAAATTTTGTGTTAACATCACTTTTAATTTCCAAAAGTATATACTGCAATATGGATTGTTATTTATTGAAAGATTGTAAGGAAACTGGGCTGGGAGCCATTTACATATAATTTCATTTCCATTATTACATCCATTTTTCATCTCCTGAATTAAATTGATTTTACGTATGGATTTAAGAGGAAGAGAAGCATTTCTTTATAAGCTCTGACTTAAATGTACAGGGACAGCACACACTAGGATTCATATGCTCTTCTAGAAGGTGCACATTTGGAGCGTTGCAATGGCATACATGTTGACTAAATCTTCTCTTGTGGACTTTAACCCTGACATCAGAGAAGCCCCACAGCCTAGCACCCACCCATGGGAGATGTACTCCATTGTTCTCTTATTTATGTCACTGTAGTATCAATCGCTTTCAAAGATCTTCCTTTAAATCATTTCAAAAGCAATTCTAAAATAGTCAGACTTGAACTTTATTATTTATATTTAAGCTATGTGCAGAAATGACACATTAGATAGAACATTATTTGTAAAGGGGCCCAGGAAATTCGAAACTGTATTGCTATCTGAACTAACTAATGTAAAGCCTTAGCCTGGGCCCTCTCAGCACTTGTTGATCAGTAGGTACTACCAAAGCTTCTGTGATGAGAGAATGAATGTGCTGTGTTTAAATAAATAAGAGCGCGTCTGTAGGTTTTGCCATTAGCTTTCCTTGTGTAGTAAGAATGTAGTATGGTTTTCTGGTTAAATTATTCTAATAACACTTACTGTGTTAAAATATATTTGATAAAATATATTTCTTAAACTATATCTCCATTTTATTGCTTATATTTCATATGCAAACCTCAAAGTTTTGTATATGATTTAAGTTAATTTTCTCAGGTTTTGCTGCTTTTACACTCAGTCATCTCTTGCTGTTGTAATTTTTTTCCCTCATATTGTCAAAAGACTACAGAAATACTATCCAGAATCAAGATCCAGAAACAGGCTATAAATATATTCGTTGAAGAAAAGAAGCATTGAATAACTTAGAAACTGGGGAAATGAATATTTTCTATAGCTGTTTTTAAAAGAGCCCTTTTAATATTTATTTTTAGTGATTTTATTAACCTGTTTGTCAAAATGTTTAAAATTCTCAGGTTGATTTTTAAAAGGAATCATTACCTCATTTAACCAAAAAAAAAAATTTAAAGTGAAACACAGCAATTTGGTATTTTACTCCATTTATTATCTTCTACTTAAATAAAAAATCAGCAACAGAAATTAAATTCTAAATCACAAAAGTAATTATCCAGTGTATTTTCAAGTGCATTTTCAAATATATATATATAATTCAGATATTCAAGCGTTATTATATAAGCTGAATTCAAATTTTGAATATATTTAAATAACATTTCAAGTATACTTACGGAATGTTAGAACAAGCAATATATTTGAAACAAAATGTAAACTTTGTTTTTTAAGTTCAGACACTTCACAGACAGGTAAAGTACCAGGAGAAAAATCTATCTTTAAATGCATCTCTGTTCTGTGGAAAATGTCTGGAAGTCCCCAAAATGGCAATTTCAGTTCTGTTCACCAAATCACAAAACACCAATATCCACACTTTCAAAGACAACATGAGATCACAACTTTTGTTACAGATCAAAATATACATTATACTTTCCTTCCGATGGTACATCCGGGTCCTGTTTACTGGAAGGCAGCCGCACCTAAGTCTCAAGATTACTATAATCCTTTGCTGGAATTGGCCATAGTCTTGCATGCAGCCCGCCGCTGTTGTGCACTTTTCAGGGGAGCTGGAGGTGCCTCCGTAAAGATGCTTGTGGTGTATAGGTTTTCCCCTGTGTTTCTCTACCTCTTTCCCGTCTTTTGTAGGGGTGTGTGAGATGATGGTTTAATGTTGTGTTGTTACTCCTTTTAAAGGAAGAGATTGTTTGCACTGTTTCTGGAAATAGTACCTAGGAATCGACTAATCGACTAGGAAGTTCTTTTTTTTCCGTCGGGACTTTGAGAAGAATGCTCTTTCTTGTCGGCCCTGGATTAGATCATCCTCTAAAGTTTTTCCAAACTTTTTGGGTTGGTCAGGATCTCTCTTGCCAGTCGCCACGTTTGTTTAGCAGCGTTTTCCAAGGCCGAGTGGGGTTTGCCTTGAAACAGATCTAAGTTCGGTAAGAAGTAATGGGGACATCGCCGGCACTGCAGGCATGAGATGAGCTGCAGCAGAATTCCGTTCAGCCGATCGCCCAGGCAAGATTCATCCCAGTCCGACTCTCGGGGATGCTTCTCACATTCGTAGGACACCAGAGTCTTCATGTGATAGTTGTTGAGGGGCTGGCCTGGCAACTCCAGGTGGCGGTCGCGCAGGGTTTTCAGAATAGAGAGGCATTTCTTCCTGCAGCCCCCCATCTGCAGTCTGTTCTCAGCCTCTGCGAACTGCAGCACCCAAGCATCGCTCTCAGCTGAGCTCTGTTTGCCCGCCAGGGAGTGGCACTCCTTGGACAACAAATTGAAACCTTCGGCCTTGACCTCTGCCACCCGGTTGGGTCCTGGCCAGGGGATATGGGGAAGAGGCCAGTGGGCAGCACTCCGCGGCCAAATCCCGGTGCATTTAAAGGCCGGGGTGATCTGCACCACATACCTATCTCGGATTCTCAGTTTCACTTCGCTCGTGTCAGCCACCATCTTTACTACATCTCTGTAGCTACACTTGTCCACCGCCTGAGCCACCAGCGTCTGAAACCTAGAACGGATTTTGCGCGCCGAGAGGTAGCCAGAGGCGGTGATGAATTCCACCCAGAGGGACATGCTCCTCTTGCGCCCATCGCTCAGTTTCAGCACCGCACAGCCAGGCAGGGAGCCGTCATCCACGAAGTTAAACACCCCCATCTGGTTCAGATAGAGTACCACCTCGAACTCGGTGGGAGAGATGACCTCCAGGCCCTCGTAGCGGTTGTCCATCTCGTTGAGGGAGCTGATGAAGCGCGGTTCCTGCACTTCAACCTCCTTCAGGACATCGGAGACCACTTTGCAGACTTCACGGATGGTTTTGGCGATGGCAGCTTTCCTGGCCTGGCATTTCTCGTTGTAGTACTTATTCAGGTGATAGACCAGCTTGGCCTGGGCCGCGATCATGTTGGGGCAGAGATCCGGATTGTACACCGGAGTCTCGCAATAGGCTGTGGGATCCAATGCGGCTGCTAGCGCTGGAGCCAACTTCGGTGGAGAAAGGGGGCCACGCGCAAAAGGCAGCGAGCCTCTCTCTCGACTAGCTGCAGCAGGGGGCCGCCCTGCCCTGCCGGCCTTTTCTCCGATGGAGCCTAGCGGGTCTTAAAGTGAAAGGCTGCGCTCTCCCCTTCTCTCCCCTCCGCTAAAGAATCCGTGTCCGAGAGAGACGCGTGGAGAGAGCACCTTCTTGGTAATAAAAACAAAAGTTCTGCTGAGACCCAGCAAGGCTCTTCCAGTAGTCAAAATAATCACCCCTTGCCGTATTTATTTACGTTTTCCCGTAATCATGGTGTGCGGGACTGTTAATCAGATGGAGGAAAAGTGTGCTGGGTGTGCGTCGGGGTGAGTGTGTGTCTGTCAGAAGAAGCTGCTGTTGGTTTGTGTAAGAGCCCAGATGCACTCGTGTGGAAATTATAAAGGCAGGGCCAGGCAGGCGGGCGGCCAATCGCCACTGGGCTCGTCACGACAGCCTCCTCCAGCTTCAGCCCGGTTAATTAATCCCCCCTCGTGGATAAAGGCACAGAAACCAAAGGTAGGAAGCTGCTGCCGGCAGAAAACCACCCAGGCCACCTAGACATGTTGGAAAGCAAGAGGAAATCTCCTAGCTTTGGTATAACTTGAAGCATATTGACTTTTGGAAAAGACTTGGTGAAGACAAGCTGAAAAGCCTGCTTGTCTGTTCACCTCTGATGAGCTATCCAGTAGTACTAATGGTCATCCACCAATTAGTGAAGTCAAAGGGGCTTTCTAGAACAAAGTCACCAACTTGCATTTAGAGTAAGGTAATTAATACCCGTTAATCCCTGGGGTCTTTTTAATGCAAGTGAGAAGTTCGCTTCTTAACTGACTGCTGGCTTCGGATGGAAGAGCCCTCCAGTCTTCACTTGGCTGTTTCCAGTCAGAATACTGTTCCAAACCTTAGGCAGAATCTGCTCCCTTTTTACCTAGGTTTTCCTCATTTGCATTTGCTGAGAGGAATTTTAAAAGTATTGCTCAATAGGGTAATGATATCTACCCAATTAAAAATGGAGTGTTTAAACAAGTTCACCTGTTTGCAGTTTTCCTTGTCTGTTGCTAGATTGGCTAGTGCTAAAATACCAGACAGCAGGTAGGGCTGTATGCTGTCGTGGGAATACTTCCCAAAGGTGTACTCTGAGATTTAGAGAACACCAGTGTCATCTCATAGTGAGCTGTCTTCTACAGAAGGATCTATAGGATTCACGGAGATGGGCTTAACACTGGGCACTGGAGGGTGTGGCCATTCCAGCTTATCTGTCCCTGCAGGCTGAAAGATGGGGCTTTCATCTCAGATACCCTCAAGTGGTGACCAACAGTAGGTTCCTAATCTTATGGGCTTTCATAATTTGACTGTAAAGAAGATGGCTAAAGGCTTCAAAAGAAAAAACCAAACAAACAAATCGTAACCATTCAGGTTGGGGGGTGTTATTTACTCAAGTTTCATCTTGGAAATTTTCAAAGAAATGAGCTTTTCTTTTTGGAACCTAAAGAGGTTTTATAGGTAGCTCTTCCTTCCAGTACCATGACCAGTTGAGTCCTCAGTGCACATGAACTAAAGACGGGTAGTTCGGGCTTATGCAGTAGTTTTCAGTTGCCTGCCTTTAGTACAAAGGTCTGTTCATTTCAAATTAAGGGAATTTCCAGTGCGAGGGTATGGTAGCACCTGTGTACGAAAGTTTAATAGCCGCCTGCTGAAGACTCCCACCTTTTAAACATCACAGGGCCACCTCTAATTTCGTTTCTCGTTACCCAAGAGTGATAGATTCCGAATTAGATTAAAATAGTACATCGCATTTGGGGCTTACAATGGCCTTCTACTCCATTCTCCAAGACCTGTTCCCTTGGGAGAGGGGACTAGGGACCGGCAAAGCCCCTCCCCAGTTTGCAGGCGCGGGGGGGGGGAGTTGGGGGGGCGTGAATGCGCTGCTACCTTTTGGCAGCTGAAGAGGGGTTGGAAGAGGCTACCGAGAGCACCAGAGCTGTTCGGCAGGGAGCGACCGCTTGGGACGCAGATGTCGCCGGGATGGGGTGCGGGATGGGGTGCGGCGGGCAAACTCTCCCCAGGACCCTTGAGCATACCCTACCCCACACAGCTCTTTTTCTTGGCTCATCAGCTCCTAAGATAATTGTAAAGTTTTCCGGGTGTCTGGGACGTCCTCACTCTCCACCACCGCTGCAAAACACTCCCGGTGCCCTCATACTTCAGCTCTGGTAGCCTCCCCGCCCTCGAGTGGCCCCAGCCATGCGTGCGCTGTACTCAGAGCACCCAGGAATACTTGGCCCTGACCTTCCCGGGTGAGCGTGCGCCCCGTGCCTCACCCGGGAGGGACTGTGGGACTCGAGGTAGCTTCGAGGCCTTGGTTCCCTGTGTCCTACAGAAGGACTCGGGATCCCGCGGCCGCCGAATGCAGCCAGGCGCAGGTGGCGCATCTTTCTGGGCTCGCTGTGCGGCTTAATTGGGTTAAGGCGAAGCTAAACACCGAAGCATTCTGTGCAAACTAATTGATGCAACAGAGGCCTTTCCCGAACGATTTTCGCTTGGAGCAAGAGGACTGCGAAACTAGGGTGTTGAGGGCGAGTGAGGCCGCGGGTTCTGGAAGGCCAGGCCAGCCTACTTCTTCAAGCACCCGCCACATCCGGAGCTGACTGTGATTTACATAAAACTAGGCACCGGGCGATTGCTGTCCCTGTGGGTTGAGCCTCAGAATAGCGCTAGATTGTCTTTCTAGCTGCTGCTACCCAGATCATCCACTACTCTTAGTCCAGGAAATAAACTGCGCCTATAGCTGAATCCTTTCCGTAATCTCAACACCTCTCTTGTGGAAGAAAAACTAAACCTTGCTTTAATTGAGTTGCCCATAAAGAGGAATTAAAATTAATGATGTATTTTTGTGTAATGCTCCTGATTTTAATCGAGGTTTTGGCGTTAGATGTATTTTGTACCGGTGAATTATTTAACTACTTAATAGTAATTTTAATTTAAAAAATCATTTGACCCATTGGATTGTTTGAACTGCTGAAGTGATAGACAAGTAATATAAAGTCTGTTTTATTATATTAAAAGTCTGTGTAAGAACTGAATTGATGCCAGGCAATTTTTAAAATACAATCTTACCGAGTACCAGAAGAAACGCTTCTATACGCCTCGTATTTTTAAGACATAAATGGTTAATTGTTTTCAGTGGTATGATTGTAGACATCCTTGACATAAGCTAATAATAGACCGATAATTGAAGAAAAGTGACCTAATTAGAGGGAAAAGAAATACCCAAGAATCTCATGATGTAAGCACTGAGATGCTAGCATTGGAATCGTGTTTAGTTAGGATTTAACTAAAGCAGCTTGGATTTAAAATGTTCCCGTTAGGGAAAACAAAGCCAGCTAAGACAGAAGCCTGTTATCATAACATCTAGCTATATTTATGAACATAAAACAAATGTGAACTTTAACACTTGGAACATCCCAAATAATAAGGACAAGACAACCATTTCTGAAGTGGAGCTTCCTGAGTGACTGTCCCAGTGGGGGTGCCCTTTCTTAGCTTGTGCAAAGCCATGCACACCCAATCTACAAGGGGATAAAGAAAAACTGCATGTGCTCAGAAGCGTAGCACCTAAGGTTTGTGTGTTGTTCGTTTTTTCAGTGACTGTTTAAAACTGAATTGCAAGTTCACTGACTTCAACAGAACAGATCTTCTTCTGGAAGATCATACGGGATCCCAGCTCTTACAGTGCTCACATACACACTGTTTTCCGTGTCCTCATTATCTGCCAGCAGCTAGTTTATTCACAACTGTTCATGAATGTAAAGTTTTATTTCTTAATGCGTACTTATTACACTAGGGACTAAAAGAATATGAAGTCGATTTTATTAAATTATTTATCTCTACTGCTGGAGTGGCTTTGAAGGCTCATTGTGTGCATCTGATTTCTTCCCCTTCCCTCTTTTCTAAAAATGTACCCAGGCTACTTCAACCGTTTAACTGTTTCTTTCTGCCAGACATAATATATTCCCTTTTTTACACTAGAGAAATTAAAGACAGATATTTGTGCAGGGTTTTCGTTATGTGTCTTATTAAATAAAGTAAAATAGAGGGAGTTTTCTTGGTTATTTGATAGCAACTATTTATACCTTTCTGTTGTGACTTATGTTTAAAAACACTTTAAGATTAGCTTGAAAGTTTCGGGGATTTCTTAAAGTAATTATTCCTTGTTTGAATGCCAGGTTCATTACAAAGTCAGGCAGAGAATTAAGATCAGTGTTTATCACATAGTCCTGTTCTCTTCCTGGTTCATTTTTAAAATTGCTTCTTAACTTGAATGTTGGAGTCCAGTGCCTCAGTGGTTTTTGTCACCTTAGTGGACAATCACATGGCCACATTTGTACTGTCAAATGCCTTTTTTTTTCTACATTATCGCTTAGTGTTGCCATTTTCAAGTGTTGAAAAGAAAAGTAACTTAGAGATTAAAGATGGCAGAGGAAAGTAGAGCTTCTAAGAATCACCACTCCTCTTTGATGGTAGCCAAATGTTTCTTTTTACAGATAAGGGAGTTAAAACCCCAGCTTCTACATGTAATTGTCTCAGGTTACTCTCCTTCACTTGAATGTGTGCATAAAGGTGCAGGGTATTTCACATTGCTTCTGTAAATTGGAGAAAAAAAAAAGGGAGGAGAGTCTATGAGAAGGAGGAGGAAGAAGAAGAGAGGTTAAGGGAAAAGCCACCAATGAAAAGAATTGGTAATATCCTCATCCCCAGTATCTTTCTGACAAACTAAAATTGTTTTTGTTAAATCTCAGTCTGATTCTTCATTCAGATTTTACAGAAATAAGCAGACAGGATAAGTGGGTTCTTCACTTTATTTTTTATTTTGTTTTTGTTTTTGTTTTTTCTGTATGAAAACAAGGACACCCCTCCCCCAACTAATAAACATGAATTTCAAGCTTTTGTGTGTGTGACTGAAGCCCAGTGCCCTGAGTAGGCTGCATTTTTATTGTACTTAGAGAAAGCAGTGGAAGCAGGTGTGATTAGCTTGTTAATCTAGGACCGCACCACCGTTATCACCACTCCATACTGTGCAAGAGTAAGCCACTGAAAACATTCAGAATGACCTTGAGACTAGAATATGGGTTCTAACTAATCAAGTTCCAGTGAGTGCGTATCTAAAATAATCTCTCTCTTTTTCTATTTAGTATTTGGAGTTTATTTTTTATGAAATAAAGGGCATTCCTATAAATTGGACTTTATTGTAAATTTCCAAGAATAATTAAAGTGCTAGTTGAAAATAACTATACTATATAAAATGATCACCTCTTACCATTTATGCAATGACAAATATGGAAAAGAAATTAGTATATAAATAGGATTTGTCTCTTTTATATAGGTATAGATTGTAAGTGTTTGCTAACGAACCTCCTGTATAATGTTTTGTTTTCCCTTCCAGTATATTCAGTATACAAAGTGTGTACCTTTTGGTTTATCAGTGTGTACTATTCCCTAAAAGCACAATTTTTATATAGTGATGTGTCAAAAATATCAAGTGAAACCAGAATTGATAAATAGTACTTTTCAATCTGTATAACCTTTTTATCTGAATAAAAATTAAAATCAAACTTAAGAGCATAATTTAAATATAGTGCTTTTCAAATGAAAATTGAGAACCCTGTTAAATAAAAACACTGGATTTACTTTTATGTGTTTTATACAGTTGGGGTTAGGGGTGGAGAGATGACCCTGCTCTTTTCCAGGACCTAGGTTCAATTCCCAGCACCCACGTGGTGAGTCAAAACCTTTTGTAACTCCAGCTCCAGAGGATTGGCCTTTACTGGCCTCCTCAGCACCAGGCATGCACTCGATGCAGATATATACATGCATGCAACCCACCCATACACCTAAAGATAAGATAAAAGCAACTTTAAAAGTACAGTTGAGTGAGTATATTGACCTATGATTTGTAAGTAGTACTATTCCAGTTTCCGTACAAATGTACTAATCTGTGAACTCTCAAATAAGGTAGCAATGTTCGAGGCATATTTGTTATTTTCTATCTTTATAGCAAGAAAAAGAAATCTCACAAACTGTCAGTCTTCGTATTTTACTTTGAAGTTGCTCACTTCTTTTACATGATATAACATGAGCCTGTGGAGTATTATAGCTAATACTAAATAATGGGTTCACAGTCCTGGAACATATGCTTCTAATCTAAGTTTCATGTAAATACACATCGTCATTTAAATTTAGATGGTCAGGAATACAAAACGAAGAATTAGTAAAGTGTCCAAGTAGGGACAGTTTTTGTTGGCTGCTGCTGCGCTCCCAGGTAGCTCAGGTGCTCCTGGGAAGGGTAGAGCTAGCTTTAATCCCTCCATATGCAAATTATTTAAATGTTTTCTGGTTTATATTTTTATTCGCAATTAAAATAGAAAGTTTAATGTTATTCTAGCTTATAGGCCTATTAAGAAAGAAGTTATTGCTTTCTTAATAACTGTAAACCCTTTTTAGGAACCACTCATTTTCATGTTGATAAAATAGCCTGCACACGCACACACGCATCCATAGGATTTCACATAATAAAGATGGATTTACTTTGTGTTTTTACATTAACCTGTCAAAAGGAAACATTCTAGAATGACCCAGTTGTTTGTTTTGTTCTTTAAGATTTATTTTTATTCATGTGACTGTGTGGGGTGTGGATGTGAATGTATGCCACATGTGTGGTGCCTGTGCAGTCTGAAGAGGATCGTGGGTGCCTTGGACTGGAATCCAGGCCATTATGAGATGCCTGGTTGGGTGCTGGGAACAGAACTCAGGGTTTGCACAGGAACAGTGAGCATTCATCGGAGAGCCTCTCCAGCCCAGTTCTTAGTAATACTAGTTTTCAGTGACACTTTCAGAGATTGCTGGCAAATGGATTAAAAACTGATGACTAGAAATTGAACAGTTTCTACTCGTCACAACCATTTTAGTGTTCTACACTTTTTGTTGTAAGACCAAGAAGTTTAAATGTCACTAGCTATTCTATTCATAGAAATGGCCATGTATTTCTCAGATATCTACCTACATTGATTATTACCCATGCACACAAAAAATGTCTTTACTAATTTAAAAGCATTTTATACTTTTTGCAACAGACCAAGGTTAATGTTTTGTAACCTTCACCTGTATTTGATAAGCAGAATGCATAATTCATTGTGGGAGGGTGGGTGTGGGTTGGTTTCTGGGTTGGGTTTCCAAGTAGGCAGAGCAGTTCTTCATTTGTTTTTCTCTCCACGCTGCATTAACGCGTTTTCCCTTGTGTGCATCTGCCGGCACACAATTTAGCCACGGGCATCTGTAGACCTTGTGGTGATCAGTATTGCAGGCAAAAGCCATATGTGTTTAAATAAAAAAATAATCTCTTTATTTCATTTGCTGTTTTAACTGGATGGATAACTTTTGTGCCTCAAGACAGAAGAAGAAAAAATACAGAAATAATTAATTGCCTCTATTCTTGAGGCAGTTTCATTTCCCTCTCCAATATGGAATGCTTGTCAGCTCTCCTGATAAATGACTGCATGTATTTGCATAGATTTTACATTAACACAAAAATTAGTTTTATTTGTGAAAAACTAGTTTACATAATAATATAAAGCCAGTGTTATTGATTACATTTTTAAGCACTGATGACTATAGAGAGACTGTATGTAATATTCTAAGTTTTCAAAGGTTGGTCAACCTGTTCCTTAATTTAAACTTTCTTTTTAATTATTTATATTGCTTTGTGTTAACTAGATAAAAGATTTTCAGATTTAACACCTATCTTTAAAACATATTAACCACAATTATTTCAGACACATAGTAGCAATCATTTGAAGAAAAGATTCTTACTTTAAACTTTGCCAAAGAATTTTTTTAAAATACTCATTACGAACTACATAGACGTCAAATAATTGGAGGACATGTTGTGAAAGTGATCTGATTTTGATAGTAATGTTATCCCAAGAAAGCATGCCATATTGTGTGTATGTATTTGAACTCTTCCCTGGAAAGTTTATTTCTAATATTTCTGAGAACCGTCCTCTCGACCTGTGTTCCGTTTCCTCAAATGTATTTAGTTGATCACCCTAACCCAGTCTTAACATAGAATTAAAAACAACAGCTGCAATAATAAAGTAGAAATGAAAAGGCGCTGTGCTGGGGCTGGGTGGGTTCTGAACAGGACCCCGTAAGAAGCAGGCAGGGTGAAACGGCATCTTAGCATCCTGTTGTCTAGAGGCAGCCTGCTAATTACATGCCATCATTGTGTTAGCCATGTTGTGGAAAGTTCAAGTATGTTCAGTGCTGTTAGTCACATCACAAAGCTTTCATACAGGACCCTTGACTGTACTGAATGGCAACCAAGACCCTGAGCATCTCTGCCACTTCTTGATTCCAGGCCACCCTGGGTGCCAGCTGTCACAGCTCAGCTAATGATGACAAATGCCCCTCTCTATGCAGATTGCCGAGCTTGCTGCTGCTGTGAAGGCAACCAGATTACCTTTCTCAGGCAGTAACTTAACCTTTGGAGCTCATGTCAAAATCATACGATTGGCTTTGATAGTTTCAGTATCTGTATCTTTAAAAAACCACAAAAAACCAAAATCAAAATAACGTCATCTGATGCCATGAAATTTGTTTTACTGTACGATCAGCAGCTTATGCCTTGGATGCTGTGATGTTCTTAATGAGACCTACGTGGGATATATGGCTCAAGAGGGGAGCTGAAATAGAGTGGAGATCAATACTTAATGAGTGTATGATCTCATTTAGTCTGCAAAAGAAATGTTGGGCCTCAAAAATGGTGAGACCAGGATTAGGAAGGCTAAGTCTCTTACTCAAGGTCGCACAAATAATTTCATAGCCAGGTTAGTCTGACAGTGGCTGGTGTCAGTGCAGTTTGTGGACTGCATTACAGAGGCCAGTGTGTGTGGGTGCTTGAGCTTCCTGGTAGTCTTTGTAGCAGCAGCTGCTGTGGGTAAGTTTTCTGAAAGGAAACCTAGACTTGCTTTAAGGATACATTATGTTAAGGAAGTGATCAGTGACTTTAAAACTTCTCACTATAGAGACCTTAGTGCTATGTTATAAATTTTAAGTTTATAACTTGTTGATCTATACACAGGGAAAATGTTTAAGAAGGATATATACTATCTGATGAATGTAAACTTGTACTAATTCACCAAATAACTATTTCCATCTAAAGCCAATTGATTTTCATAGGCAGGGTTAGCGTGCTGACTCAGCTGCTGAAGGGCTTGGGTCTCAGGTTGGATGACAAGCCTGTGACAGTGGAGAAAGCTGACTGCTGCAACTGTGCTTTGTACTCCACAGGTGCTCTGTGAAGCCATGTCCTGCCCCAGACACACAGAGTAAATAAAAACAAAGTTAGTGGGCTATATCATTATAAAACAAAAAGCTTAGACATAATTATTTCTATAATTATTTGGAGAAATATCTAGGAACTTCTATAATGTTATTTTACCCATATTTTGTCACTCTGTGATATCAATGAGCTATAAAAGCCAAAATAATATGTTGCTTTTTTTCAAGCCTTGCTGAAACTCCATCATTAATTAAAGTGCAACCCTCTCCCAGAACGCTTGATGGACAGGCATACTGGCACAGGGCTGCCTATCATCCTATCACCTAGGAGGCTGAAGCAGGAAGAATTAAGTGTGAGTTCAGCTTGGACTACATAGCAAATCCCAGGCCAGCCTGGGCTACATAAGCTCCTGTCTCAAAACCAGAGTCAAATCAGAACTGAGAAAGCTTTGGGATCCCTGCGTGCTTTTTTTTCCCATCAAATATGAGGAGTTTTTTTTTCCCCAGTGATAAACGTCTGTCTAGTATGTTGTAAATTTTTCACACACATTTTAATTATGACATAATTTTCAGTAGTATTAATGCTTAGCATATATAACTGTGTGTAAAGCTTCAAGTGACCATTTTGCTAACCATACAGTTAGTATGAGGAAGATTAAATAAACTTTTGCCTCATGACTCCAACAGTTTCTATCAGGGCAGAAGAGATTAAGGGATTCTATGGCTCCTCGTTTGGCTGTGTTATCCAGTATGGCTCTTCAGCCCCTTTACTGTGGAAGACCAACAACAAAAGGGAGTCCACCAACAAAAAGGAATTGTTAGAAAGCTCTTCCTGACGCAAGGCCAAAGTCCCTCCTTGAAATTCTTACCTTTCAGATGTAATTTCCCCTCTACAGTTTTATTCTTTTAACAGAAAAAGGCCCTTTAAAGTAAATATGGTCAGTCACCAAATTACAATGTGTTTACTCTATAATAGTCTCTGGTAGGAACTGCTCTTGGCACTGATGTCTTCCTGGAGCAGTGATGTGTCATGCAGACTCTCAAGATGCTGGGCAGTGGCAGCAGAGCCGCAGAGCCACGGAGCATCCGTGGTGGACACAGGCCCATCCTCTGCAGTTCACTGTGCCACTAAGCTGTGAGGTCTGGCAACTTAGTTGTAGTAAGTGTATTCTCTCCTGGTGATGTTTTCAGTGTATGTTGGTATATTGGGATGCAGTTCCGTTGTCTGCCAATAATAACTATAAATCAACAGGTATGAGACTGAATATACCTATGCCCTTCTGTCCTTGTATTGATACCATATTTCATGATACTCACTACCCTGTTCAGGACCCATACTGCTCTGGCAAATATGATGACTGAAATATATTAGTCCCCAGTTGAACTAACTAGACACTGTAGAGCAGCTTTCAATAAGAGAAGGTTACATCACCATTGGGTACTACCAAAACACATGTGTGTGTTCATCGATACAGGGACACCTGTTCCATGGCACTCATGTGGAAGTCAGAGGATACCCTCCTCAGCCATGTCAGTTCTCAAACTCCCACCATGTTAGAGACATTCTGGCCTGGGGAAATAGCTCCTTCGATAAAGGACCTTCTAGACAAGCATGAATACCTGAGACCAAGCTTAAGAACACTCATAATAAAGCCAGGCAAGTGGAGTAAGCCTATAGTACTGGCACTGGAGTTGCTGAGACTGGCAGATCCCTGCGCTTAATGGGTAGTCTGCCAGATGAGTCGGGCTAGTCTCAAAAATCACAGGGGACAGATCGTGAGGAATGGTACCTGAGGTTGACCTCTCTGGTCTCCTCATCCATGGTATACATATATGTGCACCCACACATATGAACACACACACACACACACACACACACACACACACACACGCATGCATGCATGCATGCTTAAAATTGTAACCTAGTTTTCCACAATTTCATCAGAACTCATGTCCCATTGGAGTGAAGCATATATTTTCCTATGAATCACCTTTTCTGCCAATAGCTTTTGTGTCTGTTAAACAGAATCAGCAGTTTTTACACTAATGCACAGAGAAGCAAATCAACTTTAAATGCAAACAAAGAGCACCCAAGGCACACAAACTCCTTTAAAAAACCCTGTATGTGTTGGTCAGGTCCTGGTTTCATTTTGAAACAGTAACAACAGTTTTGAAAACATTTAACAACGAGTGGAGTAAATGCTTGTAAAAAGTGATATATTTAATGAATTAAAGACAACATGAAATCTTTTAAACTATGGAACACTTCACTGTCATCCTTGTATGGTGGCCCTTTAATTTTCTCTATGTATCTACTGTCAAAATGAGTCCTGGGAAACTTTAATTTTATTAACTTTTATTTATTTATTTATCTGTTGGGATGGGCTTACATGTACACTGTGTCACACATGTGTAGGTCAGATGACAAAGTAAGAGAGTCATAGTGGGTTTACCTTCTACTGTGTAAATTGTCTACCCTGGGATCTGTGTTCAGTCGTCAGGTTCGGGGTGAGCAAGACTACCAGTTTAGTCTTACCAGTTTAGTCTTACAGTCACTTCAACCGAATTCTTTCCTTGGAACTAGAAAGTTTGAGTTGACTACCCACCAAGCCAGAGTCAGATGGTAAATAGAAAAAGAGACAGAGGGCTTCCAGTGGGCTGAGTTGTTTGAAAAGGTACATTGGCAATTAAATAGTAAGAAACAAGTAAGCATTTTAATAAAATGCAAAATAAAATCATGTCTCTAGATTTTGGTTTGTTTTTTTTAAAAAGGCAAAAATCCCACTTATATTCACCTTCTATTAATATTACTTTTAAATACTAATTTTCTGTTAAGTGTAAGTTCGTGTTTTTATTTGCCAGCTCCCCCTAATTAAAATGAAATTACTATTATTTCTTTTTATTTATCTTTGAACAGTCTCTCTGTATAGTCCTGGCTGTCCTGCAACTCATTATGTAGACTAGGTTTGCTTTGGACTCACAAAGGATCTGCCTGCCTCTGCCTCACTAGTGCTGAGATTGCTGTCTGTGCCATCAGACTTGAGTCAAATGAAATTAGTGTCTTTGGTTTCCGGGGGGAAACGAGAGGGGTTGCCATTGCTGTGGTGTTTAGGTAACAGAACATAAAGACAATCTGCCTGAGCTTTGGTCTTGCTGTGTGTCTTGGAGCTAGCCCATCTGTCTCATCTGCAGTAAGGGCTGTCTCAGTTGCTTTATGAACTCTCTCTGTGTTCATAGGAGTTTATGTGGTGCCCACTCTATTGTACATCAGTCCCAGCAGACCCACACACATTCTGCTAAGCATATTTGGGAGATGATTAGGACTAATGAAGCCCGGAACAGAGCTAATTCTCCAAGTGATTTATTCCCATGCTCTTGTCTGATACCCAAGAATTCTGTAGATCATGGTCTAGCCACTTACTGTTTTCCCTAGCTTTGTGTTGACACAGTTGTGTGTGTGTGTGTGTGTGTGTGTGTGTGTGTGTGTGTTAACAGACATAAAACATACATCAGATCCCTAAAAATAAGAGAGAGGGGGGGAGGGGGAATATGTTTCTAAGTAAATTTGATATCTCTTCTTCATCCTCAGTGCTGGGGCACTGCCAGACCTTTACTACTTTTGTTTGTGCTTAAACTTCAAGATATTCATAGCACCTATGAGTAGATTAACAAGGCAGGGAGCCTGGAGTGCTGAGTCTCTTTCAAGACAGCTATTGGGAAGTGAAACCTGCAAGGGAAATAAGTGGAAATCATTAATGAAGCATTCCTATTTCTGATACAGGTTTCCTGAGGAAGTCTGGAGGGTGTTAGAAACTGTTGGGATGGCCTTCATGTCCCAGAGGTCTGTTTT
This sequence comes from Rattus norvegicus, assembly GCF_021556685.1. Classification (NCBI taxonomy): domain Eukaryota; kingdom Metazoa; phylum Chordata; class Mammalia; order Rodentia; family Muridae; genus Rattus; species Rattus norvegicus. Next base: position 141,183,985 of record NC_141535.1, on the reverse strand, counting down.
ATTAACAGGACTTCTCTGTGCTGGCAAGACTTGAGTGATATTTCTCCACATGCCCTTGCCACATAGCCAGTGATTCCATGGCCTGTAGCACTTTAAATCCCATTGGCTGGCTTTCCTTTCCTGTTACAACTGCATCAGTGAGTGGCACTTGTGTTATGAAGGTTATGATCTTGGTGGCTTACTGAGGGCATACTAGAAAGAGGACAGACATGGTTACCAACAGGAAAGGGTGGCTATAAATGTATTAAGGCTGTGCTGTAATAGTAAGATGCCCAGGTCTCTGCAGGTAGCTTCTGTAAGCTGTGTCCTGCTTGGACACTTCTCTTGCCAAAGAACCAGAACAGAGTTGGCACTTTTGTGTATTGATCCCAGTACTGGATATTCTGCATTCTCTGAACTTAAAATAATAAACAGTGTAAGGGGATAGACCAGTTTACTGTATGCACTGAAACACCTGCATCAATAAAGATCACCAAGCAGGCTGATTAAAGAGGAATTACCATTAATGATTCTGGTCTGTATTGTAGGAATCCTACAAGCTTTTTGGACTTTTGTCCTCTCAAAAGCATTGTAGAGTAGACACTTCTTGGTAAGACCCTGAGACACAGGTAATCCAATAACTGACACCTATTTGCTTTCAAAGGTAGGTATCTGGGAAATGGTGATTTTTGTTGGTGTCTGCTGGTTCCACAGCCAGGCCCATATACTAAACCTCTCTAAGTTTGTTTTCTCATAAGCAAGATAAGAATGTTTACCTTGTGGGATTGTTGTACAGATTAAATTAATACATATTAGACAGATAAACTATTTTAAAAAATTGTTTTCCCAAATCTACACAGTACCTAACAGATAGATCTTAGCATCTCTGACTCTAGATCCCTGGACTTTCCTAAATGGCTATTGGATGAATAGTTGCTAAATGGTTATTTAAGATAAGAGTATCTATCTTGTTCTGAGTTGAAGACTTTGTTAATTGTGCTACTTGACCATGTACTGCTGTGCTTCTGAAATGAGTGAATTCAATCTTTCTCTCCAAAAAACATAACTGCATTAATCACTCTCAAATTTGCATGTCCAGCCAAAAACCTTTACCCACACTTCAAGCTCATCTGCCCTATAGTTTCTACATCCTCTCCCATGTATAAGATACGTTTCAGACTAACATTCAAGTGCACTGCCTTTTACTCCATTAAGTGGCAACTTCTTTGTTCCCACCAGCATGCTGACTTTCCTCTTGCTTTCATACCACATATACACAACACCAATAAACCCACTCAGACCATTGTTATAGACACTATTATCTCTAAAGTGTCCTTGGCATCCTCTCCCTCTAACTCCCTCTCTCTGTGTCTGTGTGTTTTACATGAACATGAGTGTATAGGCACTCACACTCTTATACACATGCAAACACTAGAGCACGATGTTGGTGTCTTCCTCTTGTTCACTACATCATTTCCTTGAGACAGCATCTCTCACTGAACCATTGTGAATCTTTTCAGCTATGTTGGATGGCCTACAAGTGCTCATGATTATCTGTTGGCATCCTTCACCTCTGTGCCAGTTGCCATGCCAACATCTGTCATCTTATCCCCTGCCTACAATATTTTTTACTCCCATCACTCAGCATATCTAGAATGGAGGCATGACAGCATGGCAGCAGAACAGCTGAGAGGTTATTTCTTCCTCCAGAGGCACAAGGCAGTGGGAGCTAACTGGGAATGTTGTGAGTTTTGAAACCTCGAAGATCAGTCTCAGTGGCATACCTGTTCCAACAAGGCCACACCTCCTAATGCTTCCCCAACAGTTCCATGAACTGGGGACCAAGTATTCAAATACATGAGCCTGTGGGGTAGTCTCATTCAAGCCACCACACTCTCTTTGCCATTTTACCTCTACTTTTCACCAAAAAGAACTGCAGTTCCTCCTCATAGGAATGTTTTTTAGGTCTCACTTGATTCCCCTCTCGTTAGTTTGGTGGAGTTGAACACTGTTGAAAACTAAGTTCTTAAACTGCAGATGACTTCCTTTCCCAGGTGACCTTTTATTTGTCCTTTACTCCCAACTGGCACAGGACCATACACATAAGTGGGTCTGGGTGCAAACCTCAGGTGAGAAATTGAGGGGACAGATTAGGGCATGGAAGTAGTTCACAGAATGGCCACTAGGTGAGGATTAGTAGCCATTTATATTTCAAATTCAACTTCCATTATTTCACCTTAACTGAAATAGTAATTACATGCTGTAACTCATTCTACGTGATGGGTATCCGTTTTCTCTTCTGATACTTGTTAAAATTCAAGTTTTGTTAAGTAGATTGAGATTCTGCTCAGGCATTCTGAGCTATTACTGTGAGCTTGATGTTGCTAAACTAGATCATGAAGCAAGTTTGGAGTTTGTACTGGGTATTTTTTGTGTCAGCTTGATACAAGCTAGAGTCATCAAAAAGCAAGGAAACTCAGATGAAAAAATGCCTCCTCCATGAGATCCAGCTGTAAGGCATTCCCCCCACCCCACCCCTCAATGAATGACCAATGAGGGGAGGCCCAGACCATTGTGGGTGCTGCCATCCTTGGGCTAAAGGTCCTTGGTTCTATAAGAAAGCTGAGCAAGCCATGTCAAGCAAACCGGTAAGCAGCAACCTCCATGGCCTCTGCATCAGCTCCTACTTCCAGGTTCCTGCCCTGTGTGAATTCCTGTCCTGACTTCCTTTGATGATGAACAATGGTGTGGAAGTGTAAGCTGAATAAACACTCAACTTGCTTTTTGCTCATGGTGTTTTCATCACAGCAATAAAACAGTAAGACAGAATTTCCTGACAAGTGATCCTTTTGAGAAAGTCCTTTGTCATCAGTCTTCTCTTAAGCTACTCTGCACCAAAGTTCAGATAAGTCCTTCATTTACATGAATTTAATGGCTTGAAAATACATATTTTCATTTTTCATGACTCATGAATAATGAACTTTCTGACATTAAATCTGTGCGTAAGCATTGTTTAAAATGTATAGTCTTTAGGCTGCTCATGGGGAATGGATATGTTAAATTGTTGTAGCTACAGCCATACAAGCTTATATTATCTGTAGCGCTTTGTTAACACAAGCTTGAGAACATGGAAAAGGAGCCCTAAAATTTTTTATCTGGACTTAAGCAGGGGGCATAAGTCATTCAGTTATCAGACATTTATTGAGGTTCTCTTAAAGCTTCCCACTATTCCCTGTGAGACCATCCTTGCCTCACCCAATTCACCTGTCAGTTGTACTACAAACCACAGACACAGTTGCAAGCCAAGAACCCAGTGAGTGCAGGAGATACTGCAGAGCTGTGAAGGGACATCAGAACCCAGCCCAGGAGCAGAAGTCTGAAGAATGGTGTGTCAGTCCTAACAGCAAACGTTTTAGAGTGTACTTTTCTCTTTCCATCCTCCTGGTCTCAAGACTCAGGACAACTAATTGAACTATAGGTCACATAGCTCATAGCTATGTTAAGGACAACCCTGTGAGAAAATTCACACAAGCAGGCAGAATATTTGGCTGCACCTGAGTCAATTGTGGGTACAGAAACTCTACCAGTTAGTATACAAATATATCCATATTATTTTTTACTACATAAAGTTAGGTTTTAACCACTGATCAAGGGATTATCCAGGTGGAAAGGTAGTAAAACAGGCAGCTAATTCTGAGGCTTAGGAGAAAGATGGAGAAGTCACCTTTACATACATGTCTAAAAATGAGAACATTTGCAGGTCTGCAGGAGACAGTATGAGGTGGGACCAGTACCATGAGAGTCTATGACTGAGGAGTTCCAGCAGAGGAAGATGGGCCAGGAGGAGTGAATGGGAAGTAGTGTTCACAGAGGGAAAAACTAACAGGATTGTTGTAAACCAGACACAAGAGAATGTAAGGAAGAACTTGGATCAAGTTTAGCCATCACACAGAGTTCAGGGGACATGAGGAATCTCTTGCCTCTCCACATCTGTGTTAGATTTTAAAGACAGAACTAGAGACAGCCAAGCTGAAGTGGAAATAGGAGATAGAAAGTAAATTATAGGATAATCTTTCAATAAAATTGGATATAATAGAAATGAGATTTTTGTCAAATATGGATGCAGGACAGATTTTAATAGCTGATTGAGTATGCCTGTGTCATAGAAAAAGAAGTTATGTGTGTGAAAACTGACAAGAAGGAGCTGGTTGTTTTCATACTAACAGAAAGAAATGTCACAGTTGTCTTACGACCACAAACAATTGACACATGGAATGTTTTCTGTGAGGTAATCTATACAGTTATTACCACAGCATTTATCCTTGTCATATGCATTAATAAGTGAAGGACTTATTACTGGTTTTGGACACTCAGTCAGAGGTCTCGAAGGGTAGCAAGAAAGGATATTGCATTGTGGGAAGTAATTAAGGTTAAAGAAGAGATACTATAGCTGGTCATTGAAGAGTTCCCTTTCACCTGTTTATAAAAGCCTTGAAACCCATGTGAGGGCTGCGGAAGGACTGGGCTGTTTCCAAACAACACCAACCAATAAGAGCAGAAGGCTGACTTTTTTAAAAAGTGAGTGACCAAGGAGTAGAGATTACATATGCAAACTGTGAATCTGTAACTCCAACAGTTTACATAAAGTCAGAATTACTCCTATCACATTGTGTAAGAAGGGAGAAACAAAATGACGGATACCCAGGGATGAGGACTCATGGAGAGCTTTTGGCAAGCATGGGGTTGTACCTCTGTGAGTCACAACTGTTAGACTGCTGGGTCCAAACTGATGGGAATCAGCGGTAGTCACAGTAATAAGCTGGAAGAAAATGGAACGGTGGCAAACACTACAGGTCTTGTTAAGAGCAGATTATCTATCAGATGTACTAAACCCTTAGGCTGTCTAGTTTAACTTGAATTTCAGACAGTCATTTCATTGGTAAACCCAAATCTAAGTAGGAATCCAGTTGGGCAGCTCACCTGGCAATCATGGATGGGGGTAAGATATCAATATGAGTTCTTGAGCTGGTGGGCATGTAAGATGTCTGGGAGTCAGGAACCAGAATGAGTTAGAACATGGCTGTAAGTGAACACAGTCAGCTAGAAGCCAGTTCATGGTTTTGATATTAAAGCAATACATTATCTATTTGGAAACTGAACCCTGTAAGAATGGTAATAACCACTGGAATGAAAGAAGAAAGGAAGACAGAAAAAATAAAGCTAGTTATGCTTTGTGACTGCAGAAGGCACAGGCTGAGTCAGCAGAGTCCACAGGAAAGGATGCCCAGCACAGTGGCTGTCTGGGATAGTGGGAGCCAAGGAAGCTTCACGGATCCCTGTAATTTAGTACTCGGAATACCTTTAAGATACTTAAGGAGTTCTATCCCAATATCTCAGAAGAGTAGAATTGATACAAATCTCCCTGCAGCCTGGATGACCATAAAACTGCCCCATGGACAGTCAGGACCCTGCTTTCCCATGGAGAGGGCTGTGGAAGCTATACCCTGCCCCACTTTCTCCTGAAGGTGACATTACAAGTGAAGCACCTTGGGAGATCTGGCTTGAATGGAGCCTTTCAGAGGAGGAAGGAGCCCACTGTGCTGGCTGCTACATCTGAGACATGCAATACTGACAAATGTTTTCCCTTTGTCTCTGCTCCTGAGGTAACTTCTTTCAGAGAAAGATGCCCTTGCCTTGGTTCAGAGAGCTTGGGCCAGGGACTTGGGCTTTTGAGTGGACTATATGGTCTTCTTAACTGGCTGTTTCTTAACCCAGCTGAGCTGTAAGGGAGAGGATTGCTCAGGTTCTCTCCTTTCATTGTTAATTTTTTATTTAACTTTGAGGTCTGTGTACAACAGGCCTTTGACTTTTATATAGATGAGTTTCTTCCTTCCTCGTGTACAATAGTAAACTTCACTACAATTTAAAATATATTAATTTCTAATCGAATTTTATAATTATGTTTTCTTTATAGCATATCATTTGTTATGGAAATCTTCGGTTTTTTAGTATTTGTAAGACAAACTAAGTTGTATGTCATTTGCCATGATCAGAACTCATATTAAGGAGTTTCTGTTTCACACAGTGTTGGTGTTGGATAGGTCTGGTTCAGCTTTCCTGTCTTCAAGTGTTTTCACCTCCTCTTGCTTCCTACGGTGAACTAAAGCCCCCACAGGAAGCTGAGAAGCAGTAGCCTGTTTAGTCTTGAGCTTCTAATCTTCAGCACTGTGAACTCATTACACTTTCCGGCACCTATGTTGGGCAGCTTACGACCACCTGCAACTCCTCCTCCAGGGGGTCACTGCCAAGTACTTGAAAACACACACACACACACACACACACACACACACACACACACACACACACACACCTATACCTATACACGTAGTTTTAAAATATTTTAAAAATGTCTAAAAACGGAGGCTTATGTATTGATTTTTTTTCTATAACTTTAGAAAATACATAGTGGGCATTATAAACTGGAAAACACAGTTGTAATTACAAGAAAGTAAGAAAAAAAATAATTAATCATGCAAAACGAATGCATGGCTTCAGGGTGCTAAAAGAACATATAAGTTTAATAAAGAGCCAATCATTGAAGAATAATGGAGAACATGAAATATGTTTGAAGACATGTTTGAGGCAAATTATAGAACATCGCGGTTTTGACATTCTCTTTCCCTCTTTCCAGCATTGCTCAGCAAGGTGTGGAAAGGACTCGGGGAAAGAGACACAGTGCAGCCTCATTTCCTTGGAGAAGAAAATAGGAAACTTTTAAAAACAAAACCCCATATTCTGGTAAATTAAGAATCCCATAAGATCTAGCTCAATCTCAGAAAGAAAAGTACATGTGGGCATGCCTACTCCCAATGGGAAAGGGCTCCATGACTTCCTGTAGCTGCCAGCACACAGATAGATGACCAAGGCCCATATACGGAAAAGCATAGGATTTGCACAAAACTACATCTGGTGTCCTCTTAGTCATCTCTAAATTACTCATGATCTCCAATACGATATCAGCACTGTATGCATAGTGATTCTACAGTACTTTCAAGGTATAATTCCAAGAAGTATGCACAAGTTTAGTACAGATGATTTTTTTCCGAAATGTTTTGATTGATGATTGGTTGAATTCATGAATGTGAATCCTGCAGGTGCACATACAACAGAGTAGTATAAAAAATAATGGCTGGGTGGTAGTGGTGGCTCACACCTTTAATCCCTGCATAGGCAGGTGGATCTCTGTAAGTTCAAGGGCTCCAAGACAGCCAAGGCTACACAGAATAACCTTGTCCCAAAAAATAGATAATGAAGGAGCCAGGGTTGGTATGACAAGCCTTTAGTCATAGCACTCAGGAGACGGAGACAGGAGGATCTCTGAATTGAAGGGGTGTATATTGTATATAGCACTTTTCTAGGATGCACAGTGTCTTGAGTCCAACCTTCACTACCTCAAACAAAAGTGATCAAAACAAAACTCACAGAGATCCAGGTGAGTTAGAAATTAAATGATACAGAGATAAGGCATATAAATAACAACTGCAAAGCATTAAAATAACTACACTCAAAACAGACAAAACAAACTTCCAAAAAAGTAGTTGGTCCCAGCACACAGATGGATCTATAGTGTATAAACTACCTAGATAAAGATTGACAAGTCAAAGAAGACTCAGTCAGGTATGTTCCAGTTGCAACCAAGAAGAGTTTTGGATGTAGCACAGAATCGTACGCTTGTAACACTGTGAAATGATGTGCCTGTGACTTGATTGCACTGTGAGATGCTGTGTGTGTGTGTGTGTGTGTGTGTGTGTGTGTGTGTGTGTGTGTGTGTGTGACTGTTCTATTGCTGTGAAGAGACCATGACCAAAAGAAAATCATTCAAATGATTCAGGGCTCAGAAACTTAGTCCATTATCATCCTGGCAGGGAGCATGGGGGTGAACAGGGAGCTGACAGCTACATTCTGATCTGTAGGCCACAGGAAGGAGAGACTCTGGGCCTAGCATGGACTTTTGAGACCCCAAACCCCACCCTTAATGACACACTTTCTCCAATAAGGGCACATATAATGCTTTCAAATTTACGGCCTTGGACTAAGCCTTCAAACATAAGAGCCTATGGGGGCTATTGTTATTCAAAGCACTGCAGTGTGGGACTTGATTGCACTGTGATACTACTGTCTGTGTGTGTGTGTGTGTGTGTGTGTGTGTGTGTGTGTGTGTGTGTGTGTGTGTGTGTTTGAGAGAGAGAGAGAGAGAGAGAGAGAGAGAGAGAGAGACTTGATCACATTGTTTTGGAGCATGGACTTCTGAGTATAGATCACAACCTCACTGACTTGTGCAATGTAGAAAGTTTGTATATACCTGAAACTTACCAGACCTAACACACATCTAGAGAACACTGAACAATAGTAGACTTCTTCTGTAATGTCTGGAACATACATTCTCCAGAATGACCCTCCATCAGGCCATTAACAACTTTTAGCAAACTGAAGGAAGAATAAAATGTTATAAAGAATTTCAAAATCTACAGATTACACAAACCAAACTAGTGTGGTAGTGAAGTTTGGAAAATGAGTACAATTCTTAAACATTGTAGGAGTCCCTTCAGTGGTCTTGAAAAAACTGAGGTAGTTTGTCCAACTGAGGCTATTGTAGGTGGGTGTGGTGATTAGGCTAGGTGTGTATATTACTTTCCCACAGCATACACTTCTGACCAACAGGTAGAAGTTAATATAAACAGAGTATCCCAAGAGTTATTTCCTGTGAGACAGAGTCAACATTGTTCTTTCATGTATAATGTCCCTTAAAACTTGTAATTAGTTATCTCCCTGTACAAAGCTTAAGTCCAAGTGGATCAAGGACCTCCACATCAAACCAGATAAACTCAAACTAATAAAAGAAAAAGTGGGGAAGAGTCTTGATCACATGGGCACTGGGGAGAATTTCCCGAACAAAACACCAATGGCTTATGCTCTAAGATCAAGAATCCACAAATGGGACCTCATAAAACTGCAAAGCTTCTGTAAGTCAAAAGACATTGTCATTAGGACCAACAGATCCTGAAAAGATCTTTACCAATCCTACATCTGATAGAGGGCTATTATCCAAAATATACAAAGAACTCAAAAAGTTAGACTCCAGAGAGCCAAATAACCCTATTAAAAAATGGGGTACAGAGCTAAACAAAGAATTCTCAATTAAAGAATATTGAATGGCTGAGAAATGCCTAAAGAAATGCTCAACACCCTTAGTCATCAGGGAAATGCACATCAAAACAACTCTGAGATTCCACCTCACGCCAGTCAGAATGTATAAGATCAAAAACTCAGGTGTCAACAGATGCTGGTGAGGATGAGGAAAAAGAGGAACCCTCCTCCATTGTTGGTGTGATTGCAAACTGGTACAACCACTCTGGAAATCAGTCTGGAGGTTCCTCAGAAAATTGGACATTGCACTACCTGAGGACCCAGCTATACCTCTCCTGGGCATATAACCAAAAGATGCTCCAACATACAACAAAGACACATGCTCCACTATGTTCATAGCAGCCTTATTTATAATAGCCAGAAGCTGGAAAGAACCCAGATGCCCTTCAACAGAGGAATGGATACCGAAAATGTGGTATATCTACACAATGGAGTACTACTCAGCTGTCAAAAACAATGACTTCATGAAATTCATAGGCAAATGAAATGAACTAGAAAATATTATCCTGAATGAGGTAACCCAATCACAAAAAAAAAAAACCACACATGGTATGCATCCACTGATAAGTGGATATCAGCCCAAGAGTTTGGAGCAGAGACTGAAGGAAAGGCCATTCAGAGCCTGCCCCACCTGGGTATACAGCCCATATATATACAGGCCACCAAAACTAGGTAAGATTGATGAAGCTAAGAAGTGCATGCTGACAGGAGCTGGATATAGCTGTCTCCTGAGAAGCACAGTCAGAACATGTCAAATACAGAGGTGAATGCTAGCAGCAAACCATTGAACTGAGAACAGGATCCAGGTTGGAGGAATTAGAGAAAGGATTGAAAGAGCTGAAGGGGCTTGCAACCCCTTAAGAACAATAATGCCAACCAACCAGAGTTCCCAGGGACTAAACCACTACCCAAAGACTATACATGGACTGACGCATGGCTCCAACTCCATATGTAGCAGAGGATGGCCTTGTAGGGCTCCAATGGAAGGAGAAGTCCTTGGTCCTGCCAAGGCTGGACCCCCAATGTAGGGGAATGTGGGAGGGTAGTAAGGGGGCTGGATTGGGATGGGAACACCCTTATAGAAGAAGGGGAGGGGAATGGGATAGGGAGCTTATGTCCAGGAAACCGGGAAAGGGAATAACATTTGAAATGTAAATAAAAAAAAATACCCAATAAAAGAAAAAATTGTAATTAAAGGTCTATGAAGGTACGGCAAAGAGCAATGTACAAGAGTTGTTTTAAAGATAGGTTTCATTATCAGGAAACTAAAAATATGTTAAACATGTGATACCTGCAAAATATAATGAAGAAGCCTTAGATACCAGCATGACCTGCAGGACTTAGATTTCATGTCAGACCATCCCAAACTGAACAAACTTCTAAATCAAGTGGATATCGTCATTGGAAATGCTCAGCTATGTTTTGTCAGGTAAAACAATAAGAATTTTAAGTCTCTTTTCGTACCACTAAGATCTTAGATTTCTCTGTTTTGCCAGTCATTAAAAGAGATGATGTGAGCTGGAGATAAGCGCTTCTCTTGCAGAGATCCAGTTCCCAGCACCCATGTGGTAGTTCAAACCATCTATAACTCCAGTTCTAGGGAACTGGTTATATTTGATCTTTGAAGTCACCAGGCATATCTGTTGTGCGTGTATATACACGAAGATAAAACATTCATACATATAAAGCAAACTAATCTATTCCTCTTGTGCATGTGTGTGTGCATGTATGTGTATGTGACTTGCTACCTCCTTTGAGACATTGTTCACTGTTTTACTGGCCAGGCCAGCTGGCTTGCACCCTTCTAAGGTTTCACTGTTTCCACCTCCCTTCTAGCAGCAGAATCTCTCTGGCTGTATATGGGTCCTGGAGATTCAAACTCAGGTGCTCAAGCTTATGAGGCAAGGATTTTACTCACTGGGCCTTTGTCCCACCTTCCTCATTTTTATAGCTCAGAATGGTGTTTTGAAGTGAGACAGTTGAATAGTCACAGAAACAGAAAGATGAGCGAAAGGTGTTGTGCCTAGAACTATATACAGCTTTCTGATATGCAAATTAACCTCATGGGTAAATCAAAGAATCTTCTTTTTAAAGATTTGTCTATTTTACTTGTATGGGTGTTTTGCCTGTGTGCGTATACATGTGTACCTCATGCCAGCCTGGTGCCATGGATCCCCTGGAACTGGAGTTACAGACAGTTGTGAGCTGCCACGTGGGTGCTAGGAATTGAACTCAACCAGGTCCCCTAGAGGAACATCCAGTGCTCCTAACTGCTGAGCCACTTCTCCAGACCCAAATCAAAGAATCTTAATGTTATCTTCCTTAATGTGCGAAGACATCACAATTTGTTGGAAGAACAGTATTAGAAGTGAACTTCCAGAGTACAGAGTTGAAATTAAATTGGCAGTACTGCTGGAGAAATATGCAAACAAAATAGTTTTATATTCTAAAATACTTTTTTTGAAATGTCATTTTTTGTAATAAAAATGGTGTCTTGATGCTAAGAAAAAAGATTCAGAATGTGTGTTACTTACAGTTTCTATTGTGATAAAAGACCATGACCAAAAACATCTTGTGGGAGGAAAGGGTTTATGTCAGCTCAGCATTTCCACATCGAAAGAAGCCCATCATTAAAAAAAAGTCAAAGCAGGAATTCAAACCCGGAACCTGGAGACAGAAGCCGATGAAGGAAGGCCATGGAGGGGTGCTGTTCACTGGCTGGCTAGCCCATGGCTGGCTCAGCCTCCTTTTTAACACCCATAGAAAGCTGGAACCTCTTACATCAATCACCAGCCAAGAAAATGCCCTACAGACTTTCATAAAGGCCAGTCCTATGGAGTCATTTTCTGGATTAAGACTCCTTCTTCCCATATGACCCTAGCTTGTGTCAAACTGACATGAAAAGTAGCCAGCACAGCACGTCTGGCATAGCTTCATGTCTTTCGCTGCAGTCTTCTGTTTGCACACACACAGTGGAGGCAGTTGTTCAGTGCCATGTGTAGCCTTTACCCCTCTGCCTCTTGAAGAAGTCTTCCTCCCTGTAGAAACTCCTATTGCTGTCAGAGTTACATGCAGATCCTTATGGTCAGTGTCTTCTCCACAAGCAGACTGACTCCTAGCACCCAGAGCAAGGGGACCAGGATTCCTGACACCGACTTGGGGAGGCCAAGGTGATGCATCATTTCCAAAATGTAGGCAACACCAAGTCAAAGTCAGGTAGTATAGTGCCCCTAAAGGTCCAGGAATATAAGTTACACTGGCGTTTGATAAAATCCTCCTAAGGAAAAGATGAAGAAAGACGCAGTTCACAGGTCCACACTCCCTATCCGGCTGTTCTTGCCCCTGGCCTATTTTACTTCTCAAATACACCCAGCATTATTTTTTTTTTGCTCAAATTTGAATATTGATATTCAAATATGAGATTATATTTTCAACCCTACATATTACACGCTCGGTCCTCATTCTAGTTTAAGGAAATGATGATTGTCCTTGCCAGTGCAGATGTGGGGTATTAAATTCTCCATTAGATTTCAACTCTAATAGTACAGGTGGCCATGCCTTAACATACATCAGGTTTTATGATTTTTTTTGCCTTATTTTGTTTTCTCTTGTTGTTTTTTAAGACCAGGTTTCTCTATGTAGCCCTGGCTGTCCTGGAACTCACACTGTAGACCAGGCTGGCCTTGAACTCAGAGATCTACCTACCTCTCTCTTCTGAATGCTGGGATTTAAGGCATGTGCCACCATGCTCAGCTGAGTTTTATATTGTTAATGGATTGCTCATGACCTGTTGGTTGGGATTTGTGTTTGTGTGATTTAAAGGAAGTTATTTAGTGACCGTGTATAGCCACAGCAGGCAGTTGATAAATAGGTGTTATTCTGGGTCTTGAGTATATAACCCAATAATTACTTGTACAAGAAAGTAGTCTTGCCATAGCAAGCAGCAGTTCGGGCTTTTTTCCCCTTTGCTAATGAGAGAAGAGGCTCTCGACACTGCATTTTACAGAAAAGCACCAGATCTGTTTACCTTGTTGAAATTCAGGTTGCTGTATTTCGGTATTGGTTCTTTGGTTTTGGCAGCACTTCTGAAGTGTCTGTTCACTCCCTCAGTGGATGAATGCTGGTGTTGACACCACCTAACAAGCAGGGATTATGTGTTTACAGAAGAAGTAATATGATAGGTCAGGTCTTGGAGGCACTTCTCAAGAGCTTGCATGTAATGAGTAGCTGGCAGGGAGGGTGGAGCTGACACTCTGGAGGCCTTGTTGACACCTGCCTCTCTTCTCCAAAGCTGCTCTGTCCTCATGTGGGGAATAATAGTAGAATAAAGCTGCTTTTCTGTCTCATTTTTCTTGCTAATTTACACATTCAAGCCATTTTTTGTTTGCTGCCTTGATTTGCTATTCCCTTTTGTCAAGGCACTGCTCTCTTTCTTGCCTCGGGCCTATGAACTAATTTGAGCTTCTATAATTACTTCATGTTTTACACCTGTCTGCATATCATGCACCCCCTTCCTCTGCACTTAAACTACATATTTCTTTGCAGAAAAGCTGGATTTTATATACAAGAACTCCTTGGGTTCTCCCCTCAGAGGCGTAGGGAAGAAACACAATGAAACTGTTGCCATGCCTTCATGTGCAGCGTGGCTGACCTGCACAGTTCATGAAGGACAAATGGACGCTGTCTATTCAGACAGCTTGTGTTAAGATGTTGTGGAGCAGAGAGGCTGAGCTTTGTCCTCGTGAATGAAGCCATGGTTGTAGTCATTTTAGAATCATTAAGGCTCTGAATGCAGCGTCTTGCCCTGCAGTGTGTGCTCTGTGGCCACCCTCCGCTTTAATAACAGCTGATTAAATTTGGGTCAAGAGCACTCTGAAGAGCATTACAATGAAGAAACTGTTGTAAAAGTTACCTGTTTTAAAAAGGCAATTGATTAGATGTTTAACTTAAGTGACAGCTGCAATTCATTTCCCGTTCTTGGTGCCGTCCTGCAGCTCGGCCACCTTTTATAATTTGGACTTCATTCTTAAGAACACTTGAATAACCGAGGGTTGCTTTCCACTCGAGCCTGCTCCAATCCAATTAGGAGTTTAACAAGGGTCAAATTAAGGAGACTTTACACTCCATATTTGCATCATTAGCCATAAGACTGGTAGGTGAGCATGTGACTGTGTGTCAGGGACCAGGGGAAAGGCTGTAGTATCGGACAGACCAAGGCTGTCATCCAGTGTGTGCTCTGCCCCTGGGCTGATGGAACTCAGCAGGCTAGCAATAGTGTTCCTTGTCAGGGGCTGGTGTGCAGTTGTTGGGAGAACAGGCCTCGCTGGACTGATGAAGATTGTGTTTTGTGCGGCTCTCTCCCCCTCTGGCAGACTGTTGTGATTGGGCAGGCTGCTGGGAAGGCAGGAAGTTGAAACCTCTTGAGCACTCATTATTTTTGATGAGCTGACAACTATCTAGGCTCCTTTTCTCTCTACCTGCTCCTTCCTGCCTTTTTTTTTTTGAAACATAATTTTTAGTTCTGTAAAACATTATCATAGGACATGAAAATGCAAGATTTTAGAGTTAGTGTTGTAGCGGTCTTGTAAAAATCATTTCTTTGCCATTTGAAAGCAGAGTTCATAAGGGTATTTTCAAACTTTGCCTTACTGAGGATAGCATTTCTGGCCCCCATTTTCTGACTATTTCATCAAATTATGTTTGTAGTTGTTAATGTGCATCAGCCACATTATGTCACTATGCAGAGAAAATGACCTGTTTCAAAAAATGAAAGAATGAAAGAGAGAGAGAGAGAGAGAGAGAGAGAGAGAGAGAGGGAGGAGAATGGGATTCTGCTCAGCAGTGCCTGCATGCATGGAATATTGCGGGGACTGCTGGCGTGCCCATGAGCAGTGCTTTGTGCCCGAATACAAAGTAAAGACTTATCTAAAAATAACACTTCCATTGTTCCGTTCTTACCTCCTCAACCCATTAACAGGTGCTTTAGTATCATGAGAGTTTTCACAGTCTAATCCCCTTTCAGAAGCTTTTCAGAATAAAAGCCCTAAATGGTCCTCAGTATTAATTTGATGTGACTTCTGTACAATGTGATTTCAAGCTCTCAGAAGCGCGGTTTTCACCGCTTACCCTTTTTCAGTGTAGCGGAGTGTGGAAAACTCGGGCTACCACATAGCGGAGTCTTGAATGTGAAGCATTTTGTTGTTTGCTTACATTGTTTTCCAGCTTACAAAGAAGGATCGTCTCTGTAATATGACTGTTACTCCTCAAAAATGTTATTTTGGTAGTACACTTTAAAATGTGTTCTTAATGTTGATATTTTTCAAAGTCATCACACGAGTCTTGCATTTGCCAAGAATTAGGAGGCCTGATGAAGTCCGCGTGGCACAGAGCCATCGGGGGTGGTGATGTGATGCCCTTACTTCTCTGTACCACGGCAGTTTCACACCCAAGAGCTTCCAGTGCTGTCGTCTCACCGTGTCAGGGACCCTCCACCTCACGGCCAACGGACGAGGATCTGAGTGAGGGAAAGAATGAAACTCGAGTCACTGCTGTCTTCACAGGCACTGGTCTGATCTCATGATTCAGTCTTCTTACACATTTCAGCAAGTAAAAGATTGGGGAAATGTTTCCACGTGACAGTCATCACAACAAAGCTTTAGGCTTAGCTACATAGAAATTCTGCAAACTAGCACAGTACCTGTGACCTTTACAAAAAGAATGAGTTCCACTGGCTGATAAGCAGAGCTCAGAGCAAGGGCCTAGAGAGGAATAGTTTGTATAAGCTTATGGATAGAATCTATTCGTAGAGGATGCAAAGGACACAGTACCTCTTTCATAAGGGTGGGTTCTGTTTGCTGAGAGACAAAGCTCAGTATTAGGGCCTAAACAATGTTTAGGATATTGGGGGTGGGGCGGGGGTGGGTGGAGTCTGGCTTCTAACAGAATAGCAAAGTATCACCTTGTTGTTTGATCACTTTCACTGAGGCATTCCAGGTGACCTGTGTCAGTCATTTCCTTCTGTTGACTAAAATGGGCCCCATGATTGCAGTCCTGGTTTCTCCACTGCTTACTCTTAGTTATGCTTCCTACAACCTTTCCCTGAGTTTTGTTGCTTTATGTACACATCTGCCTTCTGATGCACTAATATCAGGCAAACATAAACCTTATTGTCTACAATGACTCTGTGCATCCTGTGCCAAATTCTACTTCCTAGCTGTGTTATCCATCAACCTTGCTTCCAGAATGCAAACAAAACCCTGTTCTTTGGATTCTGTACTCCATCACTAATTGTCAGTATTTGTGTTCTCCATAGAATGGACAGCTTTGTGGGTGGGTGTGCATGCATGTAAGCATCTTTCTATGGGCAGAAAGTAGTCTGTTTTTAACAAATACCTTGAACATTTCAGTTATGAAGCCAGGGACCAAGCCAGTAATGAGGAAAACTTGTATCCTGCCCTCTGGAACAGTGGAGTTTAGAGTCAGACCAAAATCAAGTAAGCACACAACTTGGTGTTCATGTGCAACTTTGAGGGAGAGCACAGTTGCTCTGAGCAACTAGCAGGGATGCCCTTCCTGAAGAACCTATTTTAAGCTCACCTGACAAAGGAACCTCACTATTAACATGCCTGATTTCTTTCTAAATAACTGCATAGGGCTTTGACACTGACAGCCCTGACAGTACATTAACAGAGGAGGGTAACAGAAGGTATCTACAAAGAGTCACCAGTGATGACTATACATAGTTCCAGTGGGAAATTCATGGCGGATGCAAGAGGTCTTCATGGACAGGCCAAAAGAATCATGAATTCCAAAACTTTGCCCCCTTTTCTTACAATTTCTCTGGGTTTTATTCCATAATTGATCTGTGTACCATGTTGGAAGTAGATAAGAATCTTTTAGTCTTAAATCAACGTCATGCTGGAGTCAGTTCCCTAGATTGGTGAGTTACACATTAAGTGCTATCTACTGCAGAGGGAAACTTAGGATCAGAAAGCTATCAGTGCTTCATAGAAGTGCCATCTGCCCCACCCAAGGACATTTCATACCTTGCTATACCCAGAGACTGTGCAGAAGACTTGTGCTTAAAAATAAGAATTGGAGGACATTTATGAATTCTCATAGGTTCTCTTCATTCCTCTGAGTGATCTAAGAACGAAGGCTGGAGAACGTGAAGTAGAACTTTTGTAATTAAGTGTTATGGGCATCTGATACCATTGAAGCTTGGTTTCTGGGTGTGTAAACCTTAGCTGATTATATCAGCTACCTTTAAGCTAGCAATAACAACTTACCACAACTTAAGTGATGCCCTGCCCTATTTTTTCGCTTTGCTTTTATTTTGAGATGGTTCAGTAGTGGCTGGGGAGAGGGGGGCATCGTTTCTCAATGTAGCCCTGGCTGTGCTGCACCTCACTCTGTAAACCAGGCTGGACGTGAACTCAGAGATCCACCCGTCTCTGCCTCCCAAGTGCCGCCACCACCCGACCTGTTGTTTCCCTTTTGTAAATGATTGTTTTCTGCATAGAGACTTGAACTACCTGGTAGATATTTTAATGCGATTCTAGACAGTATACATTGAGGATATATTTTTGACTACACATTAGTCAAAGACTTACACTATGTAAGTCTTTTTCACTTCATAATTAATAAAATTTTGTATTCCTTTCAAAAACCAATACTTTATTAATTATGATCTCTCTGTGTAGTTCTATTCTCGCTGTCCTGGAGCTTGCTATGAGGACCAGGCTGGCCTAGAACTCACTGAGATCTTTCTGCCTCTGCCTCTCTGCCTCTCTGCCTCTGCCTCTGCCTCTGCCTCTGTCTCTGCCTCTGCCTCTGCCTCTCTGCCTCTCTGCCTCTCTGCCTCTCTGCCTCTCTCTCTGCCTCTCTGCCTCTCTGCCTCTCTCTCTGCCTCTCTGCCTCTGCCTCTGCCTCTGCCTTCTGAATGCTGGAATTAAAGACATCTGCCAGAACTCTTGGCAATATTTGTATTTAATTTTGAAAATGTAGACAATAGTGCCAGGTGTGGTGGTATATGCCTTTAATCCCTGACTCAGGAGTCAGGGCCAGTCTGATCCATATACTGAGTTCTAGGTCAGCCAAGGCTGCATGACGAGACTGTTCTCAAAAACAACAAGGAAACAGCAACAACAACAGCAAGAACAAAATGTAGCTATCCACAATAGTATAGAATGAAAATTAATCAGTTAGACTAATTAAAAGTTAGTGGCATAATCTCTAGGAGTCTGTATCCATAGGAAGGCAGATACGTTTGTGTAGGTGACAGCAATTATCTTATAACCCATCCACTCAGTGTTTTCACAGGTGTGCATAGAGAGTAACGTATTAGCTGTATTGTTATCAGGAATACAAACAGGGCCACAGGGAGGAGGAAACCATATTCTGATGTTGTGGCTGTATTATACCAGTCAGTTAAATCTTTGATTAGACTTTTCTGCTAGGTGTTTAAAACCATGGGGATGGTTTTAAATTCCATTTTCTTTAAAAAGAAATTCACCTTTTCTTTTTATCAGTTTTGAAGGTAAGATTCTCAGAGGTCACTTAGATGTGTGTGTGTGTGTGTGTGTGTGTGTGAGTTGTCCTATCTGTGGAGAATGAGTCAAAGGCCTTGCATGACTATGGCTTCACTTGGAAGTATTGACAACACTGATTTTGTAGTTGATTCTCCTTTTAGTTGAATAGACACGGGTTAGAATCTACCTGGAAGGTATCCATAACCTCCTTATGGGGGACATGAGGCTGACAAGAGCAACAGGACATTTTGAGGGTTTCCCCAAAGTCCTTGGGACCTAGTTGACTTTGGAGGTCAAGGGGCAAAATATTGTCCCTTTTAATCTCTGACGTTTCTACTTATACATCTAATGGATAAACCAAACTTATCCACTTCTAGGCTCCTAGTTTCCTTTTCTCTTGTTGCTCACTTGTTTGTTTGATTTTTTAAAATAAAGTTCTCTAAATTTCTGTGGATCCAATTTTTAAATAGAAACCTAATAATTTTGGCTACTCCTTTCTTACTACATAATATTCAAACAACAATGAAATCACCTACATGTACTTCTCAGAACTTGTACCCTGTGAAGCAACAGATGGCTGCAGTGTGGCTCACAGGGCTATAAATTAGAACTGGCTGCAGAGTTCAGGTTTGCCTATTTCTCACTTCTATGACCACTGCGTAAGAAGGTCTGGAGACCGGAGATGTGATACATTCAAGAATTTTAAAGGTTTTGTAGTATATTAAGTTAGTGTATGGGTCAGGATACTAACAGGAATCAGAATGGAGAAGGCAATACTCAGTTTTGAAGGAGATTATAATCTATATGCAGGACTTGGCAGTTTACTATCAGGCAGGGAAACTGATACTTACTCTTAGGCTGGAGATGTGGCTCAATGGGTGAGATGTTTACTCATGAAAGCCACCAGTGGTGGCGCACAACAGTAGGATTTGCTGATGGAGACAGAGGCAGGAGGATCATGAGTTCGAGGCCAGCCTGGGCTACACATTTTGGGAGCTGGAGAGATGGCTCCTCAGTTAAGAGCATTGACTGCTCTTCCATTGAATTTCGAGTTCAATTCCCAGCAACCACATGGTGACTCACAACCATCTGATGCCCTCTTCGGGTGTGTCTGACAGCTACAGTGTAGTGTACTCATATAAAATAAATAAACCTTAAAAAAAAAAGACCATTACAACCTAAGTTCAGAACAGCAGCACCCACATAAAAAGGCACACATGCATGTGTAAGCCTAGCTCTTAGGGTTGGTTCAGGAAGATCTCAGGGACTCATCTGAGATCCGGTTAGAGCAATGAGTTCCATGCAGTGGGAAACGCCATCTGTAAAATAAGATGAAAACACGAGAGGAGGCAGGAGCACAGGCCCTGTCATGTGTAAACATGTGTCTACACAGTAAATACACATAGACGAGGTATTAAAAGGTAATGCAAACAACTACAAGTGTCCACTACAAGTGTCCAATTTGAAGTGTCCCCTTACTAAAGTTTTCCTTGTGGCTAGGACGATGACAGAGATTAAATTTGGGATCGCTTCCATCGAAGAACACAGTCTACCAGGAAGTTGTAGCCCCAACCCTAATCATTTTTTTTCTGTTTTTGTTTTTACTTTCCATGCAAACACCTGATATTTATATAGCCTTTGTTTCTTTGTGTAAAATCTTTGTAACTGTTAGTAGTGGAATAAAAATACCAAGGTAGAGAGGATTCACTCAGACTTACTCTCCCAAAAATATCTTAGCCCCCACCCCTGTTTATGCATGATAGAAATGAAATGGTCCTAGATGTAGGCAGACATTAAAAAACAAACATCAATTTCCCATACAATGCTTGTCAGCCTCACTCTGGTTTTGAATTGTCAGTGAGAGCATATGATTTTGCTCTTATTTTCCAGCATGCTAGTTTCATGCCAAATACCCTATAACACGAGAGAATTTGAACACACACAGTTGCCCAGTAGCAATTAAAGTCTTGGCTAGGTTGAATGTTATTTACAGAAGGCTGCCTAAAGGTTAAGGAGAACGTTCATTTCTAAATACTCTGGACTCTCAAAAGCAGGCACTGTGGCCTCTGAGATGGTCTCTCTTTCAGGTTACACTCAGTAGACCACACAGACATGAAGCACAGCCCCATAATCCCAGCCCTTGAGCTTCTAAAGGAAGTGAGAGGACGGGGAAGAAAGAGGAGGATAGGGAAGGAGGAGCAGGGAGACTTTATACATATACATATAATATACATATACATATACATGTACATATACATATACAGATGAGATTTACAGGCTTGAGTCAGCTCTAGAGGTCACCTGCTCTCCACAGTTGGTTTATAAATCAAAACCTCTCATTTTGGGGCTGCTATTCCATCTCTCCCAGTAAGTGATTGCTTTGTTTATTAGTAGCCTGGTCTCTGGGAGTGCCTAGCAGGCCAGCCCCTGTCTTGGTCTCCTGGGCTCTCACTCCTGTGGTGACATCTCGGCTTTACTTCTGCTCCCATCACACCCCAACCCTTGGCATTTTTAATTCCAGTTCCTTATAGAGCTCATGGTCAAGCTAGAGCAGGGCTCTTGATCAGCCATTGTCTCGGCCTAGCCTGTCCTGCAGTCACTCTGAAGAACAGAGTCTATGAGAAGGCAACTGTAAGCTTCCTGCTGCTATCTCCTTGCAGGACTGATGTTTGTAAATTGTGCTTTCAGTAAGTAAGCCTTGGAACTCAGTGTCAGGATGCCATGGAAGACATCAGTCCTTACCTAGAACAGTGAGTGCTCTCTTTGGGAAATCCCTGGCGTGCATTTATTTCTAGCTTTTGTCTTGGGAATAATTATCCTGGACTGCCTTGTTTTTATCTTTTTCACTTTGTGCTGAAGTTATCAGTTCTTTTCCTACCTGCCCATTGGGGGTTTGCACATCGGTGCTACACACAGGGACTTTCAGTAACTCTACAGTGTTCTGTTGTTTCTTTGTTAATTATCAGCCTCATATCTTGATCCATTTTGAGCTTTCTGTTAGTATTTGTAACAGAATTCTACATAATCAAAAAGTAGATATAAATCATATAAAACTTCTAACACATTCAGGGACACATTAAAGTTTTCAGCTTGTTTTCAGTTAAATAGGAACCTTTAAAACATTGAACAGTAATTTTAAAGTATTAACCCATTACATTGTTCTGTATTTATGTAATATGTCATCCAGCTATTTTTAAAAATATTTAAGATTCCTACGGGGCTTAGAAATACCTTTCAAATAAGTTTTGACATTTGGACAAATTTCATTATACAAAAATCATTTGTACATAACTTTGTAACAGATTCTTGTTCTGAGAAAGGTTTACATAATGAAGTTAATGCTTGTTTTAAATGGTTTGGCCTTACTCTCTTCCTAAAACAGCAGCCTGCACCCGTAACTGCTTAGGAAGTATTTTTCTTTCCTGAGGCTCGGCTTTTTACCTCTCCGTTAAAAGAGAAAGAAACTGACATGAGCTTTATATAAAAGCACCCTTAGGGGTAGACAGTGAGAGAAGGCTGCAGGATTTTATAGCAGACAAAATGTCGCTTGCATTTTGCTGGTCAGTAGTTTGATATGCTTGTTTGCTGATGTGAAATGACGAGGGCTTACAAAACAAGGTTTTGTTTTTTAGCTGCCTGTGGACCTACTGGGGCCTAACAGAACCTAGTCAGCAGGTCATTAACTCTGGAGAAAACAGCTTGCATTAATATGCTCTAATCCGGTATAATTAGTCAAATTACTGCACGCCGACCAGCTTGTCATGTGTTGTCAGACTTGGCTTGCACACTAGATTGCCTGGGTCCCTCTGGAATGCCACCCTCAATCAAGGAAAACTGCTCATTTGTAGTGGTCTTGAACTCTGGAGAGAAAAGCCCCTCTGCAGTGGTCAGAGAGAAACTTAGCTAACTCTTAAAGTTCAATTACTGTTTCAGCAAAATAATGTATATGTTTTGGTGGTTGAAATAGAAGCCTGTTATATCTACAGGCGTGTTTCCGAAGCACATCTATGTAAGCTAACAGTAATTCATATCTGCACCCAAAGAGATCTTAAATAAATCATTGCCAGTCAACCAGCTACATTCCTGTGTTGGAGTGTGTTTGTGTATGTTTGTGTATGTGTGGGTTATTTTCCAGGAGGGTGAGAGGTTATTAAACTCTAAAAGGGCCACATTAGCATAAATTTACAAGCGCTCTTGTTCTGGAGGCATGATAAAAACCAGTGTTACCTTTGCATTAACATTGACTCGCTTGTTGTGCTTTTGGCAATGACAGATAAGTCAGCGTAATTCCCCATTGCAACACAAATGATGCTCTAGATTCCAAACGCATCCTGAAGATGTCACTGACAATAATCTTCAAAGAGCGGCCAGTGAGAGTGGGCTGTGTGTTTGTAGGATGATATACTGCAAATGACAGGAAGAATTATGTGAGTGGAGACGAATCTGTAACATATTATTAAGCAATTTCACGAGAATAACAGGGATAAAAGGATAATGGATGAGGGTGTCATTATTACCTTCATGTAGTGGGAAAGCAAAGGCAAAGGTAGAGAGACAAGATTAATTGAGGAAGGCCGAAGCGCTCATTGCTCATCAGATCCTTTGTGCTCCCTGCTTCTGAAATTCCAGACCAGAGAAAAGGTGCCCAGGCTGCACTGATGTGCCTGGCAATGAGGACTGCAGGCTGACAAGGCGCTTTTTAGTCACCTCTCTTGCTGTCTAAAAAAGCACATTTAAATGTTCTGAGGCACCACAGCAATCTGCCGAGCAGTGTGTCTCTCTGTGTGTGCCACCTTTCACTGTTAGTCATGCTTCTAAACTCAGAAATGATACAATTTCCATGCTTTGTCAAGCATGCTCTTTTAAATTTTGAAATTCAAATTTGTTTATAAAGTATTTGAAAATCTGCAACTACATTTTACTATTTTGAGAGCATAAAAGATAAAACAAAATTTGTCATTGGTTTTGTCGATATTCTAAGTTGTATCCCATTTATGTGGCATTGTAAATAACAACTAGGCCCTCTAGGAATAGTCTTTAGTTTGGGTTTTTTGTTGTGGTTGTGTTTTGGTTTCACTGCTGTGGATTGAACCTAGGGCCTCTCATGCACGCCCAGCACTCGACTGAGCACCACAGCAGCCTCTAGACTGTCTTCTTATGTACTCGTGAGCACATCAGCACCGTATAACTTACCACATTTCATCCTTAGCAGTCATCTCACTGGGCAGAGAGGACTCCTATTTCAGTCGTAGAAACAGGAAAACTATGGAACAGAAGATGAAATGGGTTTTCCAAGAGTTTTCACAGTGAGTGGTGCTTCTAAGAATAAATCCATCTCCAGACACATCGTCCTACTTACATTTAATTTACATTTTTAAATATGTGTTATGATTATTTGCAGATGTGTTTTAGTTATCTTGAAACTCCTCACTAAAGAAGCATCCTTGGGTTTGGTATGGTGTGAGTGAAAAGATACTAGCATTTGTAGGTGGTTAAGACTACGTGTTCGGCACTTGGAATATCAGCATTTTGACGTCACAAAGGAGGGATCTAAAATGCAGAGCCACGTGTCATTTGTCTGAGCTCACAGCTGGAAGTGGAGAAAATTTAAACCTAAATTTTCTTGGCTCCAAAGCTCATAGGATTTTATTGATTCAGTTTTGGGTTTTGTTTGTTTGTTTTGGTTTGGTTATTTGATTTTTTTTTTTTTTTGGTTTTCATAGTGTTATTTTGGTTTTACTTATATGTTTGTTTATATAGTATCCTTGCTGTATAGCCCAGATTGGCCTTAAACTCACCTCCTTTCTGTCTGCATGCCTAAGTATTAGGATTGCAAATAAACAGTACCAGCCTGCCCTCTTCATACTCTAACACTGACCAGCACTGCATTTCTGTCTACATTCTGTCTTACATATGCAGTCAGATTATACTGTGTTTTTACATCTATCTTCTACCAATCTGTCTATCCTTTGGCTCAGGGAACTCTGCTGCTTATTGGAGAGATCTGTCTTTTTGTATGATACTTAACTCAAATTAATTAAACCGATCAACAACCCCTTTTGGTTTATGAGATTTGGGGATAATGGAAAAAAATATAGGATATGTTACTATATACTTAGAGGTATTAATTATCTTAAAGTTTTTCATTGTTTTTTGAACTTGTTTAGATGAGAACAACTTATGGGACTCAGTTCCTTCCTTCAACTCAGGATCAAACTCAGATTGTCACCCTTGGCAACAAGCCCCCTTACCCACTAGTCCTCTTTGTTTTAATCCTTATAGCAACCATGTAACGTATGCATCTTAAAATGTCCATTTTAGAAATGTAGAAACAGAGTCAAAGGAACTTGCTCCAAATCCCAGATGGCGTGGACTGAGGGCCTGAGAGATGCAGGGGTGGGCCAGAAGCTCACTCGGTGCCAGCGTCCTTGCCTTTCACAGCAGCACATGGCCCCACCCATCTCTGTCAGACTTGGTTACCCTGCAGCCATTCTCATCGCTGGTGCCTGTGCTTTCCCTGGTGCTAAAGGTTAGAGATTGTGGAGGCTTTAGCGGTACTCAAATGGAGAGCAGTGTGAGCACAGGCAGCCGCTTCCCCTGAGTACAGTCACATGATCCCTGTTTTACATATCAAGCAGGAGTATGAGGAGAGGGCTTTGGGAGACACCTTTACGTTTAGTTTCTACATTTACTTATTTAGGCAGAGAGGTGGAAATGGAAGTGACTGCATGCATCCAGGAAGCTTACAGACTAGGAAAGGGCTAAGCTGACTCTTCATGATGTATGCTGTGAACTAATAAATTCCTGTGAGGCATAGCACTGAGAGTCCAGTCTCTTCAGGACACACCTCATGACCCAGTAACCTCACCACCTTTCACTAGGCCACATCCCTTAAATCCCACCACCTCAGTACTGGGTGCTGGGCCTCAGCGCGACCTCTGCTGGAGACGAGCCACATCTGCTGACAGCACACTACGGGAATATGCACTGTCACAGGAAAAGGAACTGGAAGGAGTCATCGGCTTGAAATTGTGTCGGTGGCAGTTAAGCCTCCAGTGCCAACTATGCCATCAGCACAGTCAGTGGGCATCATACTAGCTCAGTGAGGAAGCTGTGTCACTCATGCTGTGTGGGTGAGGTGACCATGTTTGTGCCTGTGCCTGTGCCCATGTTGATTGAGATACTGCTTGCATGATCACTGGGGGTGAACATCCCTAGACAATAACTGGTTGTGAAGATTGGGAACGGAAGACTTACCAGAGCCAGTGCCTAGTTAGGGGCAGGTTAAATATGAGAGCTGGGACATTTGACATAGAAACTCCTAGAATGGTCCTCTCCTTCTCCCTCTTCCCCTTCTCCTTCTCTTCCTCCCATCTCTCCCTACCCTTCCCCTCCCTCTGCCCTTGCCCTCTCTCTCAACAGCTCTATGAATTGATTCCTCATATGTGACCATTACCTCAACTTTCTGTGGCAATTATGGTCATTTCTTTTCTGTGGAAAGACCATAGCCTTCTAGTTTCTCCCAACTCATCTCTCTGATAAATCCACAGAAAGTTTCTATTTGTTTTGCTCCAGTTAGCTTGTCCGTTGTGGGATATCACAAACATCTTTTCTGAGAAACATTTTCCAGGTAAGGAAACTCGAGTTGAGGGGAAGGCCTGTTGTTCGCTCCTCACCGTCTATGCTTTGTCCTTAGAGAAGAAATGATCGCACAAGCTTCTGTTGCTCTCCTTGTGGGACAATTCAATTTGGGTTCTTGCAACAATCATAATTGCATTATCCAAAAACCCAAATTCTATGAAAGGTATCGCATTGTGGAAGAATACACATCTCAGCTGTCCTGCAGTGGGTGGCAGAGCTTCCAGTGTTTCCTGTGCGATGGCAATGGACTCGAAGCGGTGTAGTTCTTTGAGCAAGCAGCTCCTCTCGGTGGAGTGCAGGCTGTAGATGAGGTCGTGGGCCCTGCACCATGTTCAGCAGCTCCATGGGCTCTTTCTTGGGATGAGTGCCCAGAAGCAGGAGAGTAGGAATGCAAGGCTCTTTTAACGATTTTATGGTAAATATAATCCCTGTGTCGGCACCTGATTGAAACATTCTAAGAAATCAAGTATATCCACGTGTCCAATCCTGGTTTTGACCCATGGAGGTAAATTTAATATTTAGGGGGATGCACCATCCCCTTGTTTTAGAATTAGAACCTTCACAACGGGAATCTGGGATCTGCATATTAGTAGGATGGGAGGTATTATAAGTCCAATTCTTAAGAACAGGGGAAAGGGCCAGGCAAGAAATAATTAACTGAGAAAACTTGCCCATATCCTGGAGAAAATATTCTCTGTATAAAGTCAAAGGTAGGATAACTTTTGTCACAGTCAGTCTGGATTTCTCTAACAAACTCTTAAACAAAGGTCACTGTTTAGTTGTCCAGTGTAGGAAACCCAAGTCAAAGCACCAGCAGATCAGTGCCTGGTAAAGGCTGTCTCTACTCCCTAACTGTGTCTCCTTCTGTGAGCCTGCCCACATATTTGGAGGAAAAGGCGAGTTCTCAAGTCTCTTTTCTATGGAGTAGAATTTTGTTCTTGACTGTGCAGCCTCCATGACTGATCAGTCACCACATCTTAATGCTATCAGGTTTCAAGGTGTGTACTTGGGGAGAACTAGAGCGTTTGGACTGGGCTTCTTCTCTTCTGCGGCCAGCCCTGTCAGCTTCAGAGTGTCCGTGACTTTGAGAGGCAGATGAGCACCTGTCCTCCTTCTCCTGTAACATAGGGTGAAAAGTACTGTCCCACTTGTCAGATGGTGACTGTATGGGAATAGAAAAAGCCGGGCAAAAGTAACCAGTGTCATATCCTCTGCTGCCCAACCCGAGCATACCCTAAAACATTTCCACATTCACTTTTGACCGTTTTCAAAGAATGAAATCTTATGAATACAAATGGTATCTCACCATGGTTCTACTCTTATCTCTTTCAAGAAAGTCCTTAGTGGGGATGCATTAATGTAATTTTATCATGTTCTATTTAGGATTTATATCCAATTTTCCATTTCTCATAAATTCAAAAATAAGCACATTCATTATGATGATCTTATCCATGTGCATATATATGCTATATGTGTTTATGTCCATACACATGCATGTTAGGGTACACGTGTACATGTTTGGAGGATGGGGTGGATTTGGTGTCTTCCTCTATTGCTCTCCACCATGTATTTCGAGACGACCCATAGCTGTTTGGCTGGCTAGATTGACTCCCTAGCAAGCCTCAGAAATCCACCTATCCACATCCCCTCAGCACTGGGGCTTAGGGCCGGTGCAGCTGTACTTGGCTTTTATGTGGTTATTGGGAATCCAGACTCCCCTCTGCAGGTTTTTGCAGCGTACATGCACTGTACCCACTGAGCCGTCTGCTCAGCTCCCAGTATGGTCCCCAGCATCAGAGCAGGCATTTACACAGTCTTACAAAATCTTGAGTCTTGTCACTAAGTGAAGGCACAACCAGCCTGCTTGCCTTTTGTTTTCTTTCTAAGAGTTAGTGATGACAAACAAAACCAAAGTACATCCTGCATCCCCAGTGTGAGCTCATTCACTCAGCATGTTTATTTTAATCATCTCTCAAAATGGATAAAGACCAGAAGCAATTTCATAACTTGATTACAGCTTCTATGTGAGCAGATCTCAATGACAAACATGGATATTGGAAATAAGGTTAATGCTTCAAAACAAAGTTGACAAGAGAAAAATTGTCTTACTTTGCAAAAAGGATATTTGTTTTTTTAAGTGAAAATTGGGGTCAGTAGGTCAGAGCTCTCCATGCTCCTACATGACTGAAATGAATTAAATAATGCTGCAAAAAAGTCACACTGAGCAAGCTAATGACAAAATTATACATTGATGCTCGAATAAAATCATCATACATTGGAAACACTTGGTATAAGGAAATATGAACTGTTCACCTTCATCACCTCAGCACAGCAGTCAAGGTCCAGTCCTATGTTCATGGTCAAGCCCACTGTAGCTCATGCCCAGGAAGCAGCTGCTCACCTCTATCCCCTTCTCTCTCTAGACTGATTTCCATGTGGTAAGTAAAGATTATTGTCTCATTTAAGAATACCCCATACCACTTACTGTCCGCCGTGGATATTCTTCTGTAATCCCAATTTTGAGTTGGGATTCACCTGTAGATAGCCATCTAAACTACAGCAGCCCTTTGAGGCTGACTTGGTTACCACCACTTAAAAAAATACCACCTGACTGAGGTGACAGTGCTTTGAGTGACAGTCACTACATGACAACTCCGTGTCTGTACTGGTGACATGTCAAGAGTGTACTGCAAATAAACAATGCTTGATAAAGTGTGGGATTTGAAATGCAGTCGAAGTGTGGTTTGGAATCTATTTGTCATAATCAGAATAAAGAGGTCTTAATTCCTGAGACTTTATAATACCCTATAATACAACACAGATACACTTGGAGCATTGTATTTGACTCTTAGGGATTTGATGTCAGTACCAGAAGTTATCCTATGGAAATAGTTTTTTTTTGCAAAAATGCTAAATTGAATATGACACACCTTATTTTATTTGCTTATATGTGAGCACACGCAAAGTTATGAACAGCTTTGGATAGTTGCATGTGACCATAGTAGAACTATGCAATGGCTACAGGATACTGAGACAGCAAGTTGTCTCCTTGAAATGAGATCTTCATCACCACTTCTCTCCAGTCCCTGGTAAAGTGGTCCAGTGTGTTGTGTCCTTGGTGGATACATCTGTTCCTCAACAGCACCAAAGCAAAGTGTTCACCACAGTTACATGTAAATACTAGTTTTCTCTCCTTACTCTCTTCATGCAGGAGGATGAAATCAGCCTTGCTGCTGGCCATCCTTGCAGGCTTTGTTTTACAGACAAGCAATTGAGTATCGATAAACTGAACTGAAAACAGTTGAATTTCCAAGGTGATATGGCTTGTGCATTAAAGGACACCAGGATGGTTTGACCTTCCTTTTTCTATGCCCACGTTCTCCACGTGATCATTTTATTCCTTTTTCTATGATATGACTTCTTCTTTTGCATTACTATAAAGTAACATTCATTGGGCCTGTTACTGGGCACTCATTACTGTGCAAAACTGAGAGTAATCGAAACAAAAGCATTGTTTTCAATCCTAGGTTTTTTTTCCTCAAGTCCATCCTGTCAAGCTGAAAGCATGAAAGTTATTTTCTGGTGATGTGATTAGATCGGGCTGAACTCTCCAGCTGGCAGGCCTGTCTATGACTGGCGGCAGCCTGTCCCCAGTGCTTGTCATTTCCTGACGTGCCTGACAGGATGGGGACAGCCGCCCCAGATAGGTTCATTAGATGGCATTTTCTACAGCTGGGCAAATAAATAAATAAATAAATAAATAAATAAATAAATAAATAAATAAATAAATACCCTGTGCTTTGTCAGGACCCAAGCTATAGGGCCCTTCTTGTTGGTTTAAACCAGAGCTTGTTTTGACAAATTTAGATTTTCTGACACATCCTTGTTTCCTTCCCCCTTGGCCTGCACTTGTGCTCTCTGCCTTGTTGCAGCTTCACAGTCCTAACACATCTTCCCAAGAGAAAAAGAACTGTAGTTATGGAGGCCCTAACACAGGAAAAATAGTGTACTACTCCATAGAATGGCAGTAGCTGGCCAATTGCCATGGTGACCTCCACAGGGGGAAGAGAACGGTCCTAGTAGTGCAATAAGTCAATTACAGGAAAGGTTAGAGTTTCCACAAAGCCAGAAACATTCTACATACATGAGAACATCTGATCATTTCTAGCCAGATACACTGCCAAGCACACCATTCTTTAGAACTGCCAGACACTTAAGCTGTGTTCATCTCTAGGCTTTGAGGAAGCTGACAGTATTCTTCTTAGGCTGATGGGCTTTTGTGTCAGAGAGAAATTAGCAAGGATTATAGACACCTGGTCATTAAAAACAGAAATAAATTCCAAGTCCAAATTTAGAAATTTATTTCTTTGTCAGTGTTGGGTCCCATCACTGCTCATTATATTTGACAAAATCCAGTGTGTGTTTAAAACATAGCAGTATGGCAGTCATAGTTTACTATCTTCACCACCTCACGTTTAACCCTTTTAAATGGTGGATTTGGAAGGGAAAGAGATATTTACCCTAAAGATTATTCTCTATAGGTATTAGTCATAGCTGTAACTAGAAAGTAGATATCAGCACTTCCTAGCCTTGCCAGCCACACTCTGTCCTCTGGCCTGCAGAGACAAGGAGGGTAATTCTCAGTAAGCTGAAAACACTTGACCACAGCTCCCTAATCCCAGTGCCAGCATTGACTGTCTTTGTTCTCATATCATGCACAAACACAGAGTGTAATAATGTCGTGTCTCGGATGCTGTCACTGGTGTAATAAACGGGGTCCAGGAAACGCAGGAACCCTAGCCCTTACCTTTCCTTTGTGCTGCTTCTCCACTGCTCTCCTCCCCGTCTCTATGACAACTGTGTAAATTGGGATGGGCAACTGTCATCTGGAGTATTACTGAGAGAAAAGTGTTAGTGAGCACACAGCTCCCATAGATGGAGCATTTCAATATAATCCAATTTTAATTGAGCTCCAGAGACTTTGATGTGTTGCAGAAGGTTGGGCAAGAGCTATTCCAGGGAGAAATTAAAGCAGCCTGGTCGGGCTCCCCGCTCCAGACTGTCACCATCTTAAGCCGGCATTAGCATCAGACCTAACCTGCCCCTACGGAATGGAACGTCTCACTTCCCTTTTCAGAGTCTCCCTGATGTGTTTTGCCATATGTAAAGCAGAGCGCTTTCATCTTTTTATATATGTTTTTACACCCATTCGATTAGGCTGGAATGGCTTGTAGCAGACCCAAGACTCATCTCCTGCTGTCTATTGGACTTCAGTTCAGGAAAAAAGGAGGGAGAAGGGGTGCAGAGTAGAGCAGAGCAGGGATTAGTGTGAAATTGTCAGCTATCACATATTAAACTTTCTTTTTAATATTGCGTAAGAGCCAATCTTGAAGTGAAAAAGTTGAAGGACGTATAATTTTCCTTTAGCATTGATTTACTGTTGGGGAACCCTTCAGTGCCTAGATACTTGGGCATTTATCAGAGGCAAGAGTTCTTATTTCACAGTGCATTAAAGTATTTTTTCCTTATCGGGTGAAGGGGCCCACAGAGAGAGCCAGCTGTAAATTCTCACATAGGCTTATCAGTCCTTAATCAAGAGACTAGGAGTTCTTTATTTTTTTTAATCGGGAGGAAAATTAGTTCATTTCATGTATATTCAGTGAATTCTAAAATGTTTTAAATATATTTTGCTCAGAATTCCTAAAAATGGCATAAGAGCACACTATGAACTAAATTTAAAAAGCATGAAGCAGAATTAGGTATAATTATGATGATGTTCAGGGCTCATTTAAGCTGGGCAGCCCAGCTCAGGCCACACTCACAAGGGCCTGGTGAGAACTGAGGGATGCCAAGGATTGTAGGCTGGTGTGAGCTTGCAAACTCACCCTAAGTGGGCCCAGAAGAAGACACTCTGTCTTTGCATCCTCTGTGACTTTTCTTCTGATAAATAAAGTTTGGGTGTTTTATAACTTTGTATTCCTTTTCTCTTTAAAAAAAAATGCCTTCAACTTCACTGTATAAGGTAATTCAAAGCATTCTCTCTCTCCCAGGGGTGACTGCTAGCCCACGAGATGCTGTTATGAACAAAACCACACTGCTACTTAGTTAGCTTGTCCGGGGAAGATACAAACCCATATAACACACCAAGTTTGGAAACTTCTGGGTCACAGCACTTGCCTGTGTATCCTAGATTTGGATAGATCACACCAGTGTTTCTTGTGTATAGTACCATTCCCACAACCCAGCCATGCAAGACACAGGGTTGTTTTTGCACAGCAAGCTAAGTGTGTGTAGCCTGTGGGGCGTTGTGGTTCAGTAAAGGAGTTGTAAATCAGTGGTGTGAAGATGGAGTAGTGTGTGCTTTACTCAGGTAAGAGAGATCTGTCCTTCTTGTGGGTGCCCCTTTCAGGCCACCTTTTACGGCCGAATGACAATAAGTAATTTATAAATAGTGTAATAATCATGCACATACATCCTTCTGGCCATTAGAAGTCCCTATTTTGTAATATAGTGTAATAAAGTAAAATAGACACTTTTATATATATACATGCACCATCATTTTTCACACCAACTTTGCCATTTCTCTATGGAATGCCCACCTAAATTATAGTAGCATCATTTCAAAGCTTGAGTACCATTTAAAATACCCATCTACTCAATGAGAACCACTCAGCTCTGACGTAAAGAAATGTCAATGATTTTTTTTAGTACAAAGTTCTGGCACAACCTTACTGGAAATATGATTAGTTAAATGTATTAACACATGTTCTTACACCACAGAATTGCCAAATTGGCCTAATTTTTCATAAATGAATTCATGATGTAGGTGTTGCTGGTGTACATTTTGATTTATCTTCTAAAGAATTTATGATTCTGGAGAAACATCTGTGGGGTGAGTGTACTGTGGAGTTGCCACACACCAGACCATTCAGAAGGAAGCTAGTCCACACAAGCATGGCGTCTGAGTAGGACACCGAAATAGCTTTGTGTGGGAAGAAAACGGTGCTATAGAGGAGGCTTGTTCATATCAATGGAGATTTGTTTAAATTTATTTACTGGCAGTCTTTCCATGTGTGGATGGGATAATAGGTTTTGTTACCACATTTCCTTTGCAGAAACTCCTGCCTCTAAGAGTAGTAGCAGAGTGATATGGTCCCATCCAATGTCCATGTGACTGAACACTTACCTTTCTCACATTTGTTTGAGTGCCATAATCTATCTAGAGATAGCCCATGGCATCACTTCCTCAGGATGCCTGCAGCACCTCTAGGTCATCTAGGACTTTACCAAGACTTTCTCACTTTGTCTGAAAGCACAGTCAGTCCACATCTCCTCTCCTTTCCTTCTGCACCCGTCTGAAGTGAAGCTTCCATTGCTTGCTTCTGTCTTAATTAAGATCTCAGGTTTATCCTCATAAAGTGTAGACAGCTCCCACAGCATTCCTCCCAGAATATAGATAGAATCCTGGGCTTTGTTATTTTTCTGCCTCAGCAGGATCCCAGAACTCCCCAGAGCTCACACTCACTGGGAACTGAGTTTGAAGTCAGAGTTTCTCTGTGTCTTTTCTGCAGTGAGTGCTCTCGAAGGCCTTGTGTCTCAGGAAGCACTGCCTTACAGCAAACAACCCTGTGATAAGAACACTGCATAAAGGCTCATTTCATTCCTTCAGCAAGCCAGAAAGGTGCATCTCTCCTGTCTTGCAGATAAAGGCACAGGCGGAGTGAAAGGAGGGATCTCTCTGCCTTGTTTACCACCATGCCCAGTATCAAATTAGTTCCTGGAACGTGGTAGATTCTCACCCTAGTAGATTGTGCTTGATGCACAACTCCTGTGTGATGCTGGAAGGCATTGCCGAAGGACAGAGGACTTATTCCTGGCTAAGGGTTGCACAGTAAGCTGTGTCAGCACAGTCAGGCCTGGACTCGTCACCTCCAAGTTACAATTCTGTTTTCTCATCCTACAAGTATCCTGAGTGACATTCATGCACAGCAAAGATCAATAGGTGTTTTTTTCTTTTCTTTTTAAAGATTTATTTATTTTGTATATGTGACTATACTGTCACTGTCTTCAGACACACCAGAAGAGAGCATCGGATCCCATTACAGATGGCTGAGCCACGGTGTGGTTGCTGGGAACGGAGCTCAGAACCTCTGGAAGAGCAGTCAGTACTCTTAACTGCTAAGCCATCTCTCCAGCCCCAAAGGGTGTTTCTTAAACAGTCTGTCACCTTCACATCTGGAGAACTGGGAGCAAAAGTACAAAACCCATAGGAAATTCAGGAGCCAAATTAACTGTCTCTAGTTGAAGGAGAATATGCTTTTAAAGATTAATCTTCACATATGACAGATATACTTCTGAATATCATCTATCGAGTAATATATGGGAAAATACTCCAAGAGATAACAGAGCTAATTACACTGAAGAAGTCCAAAAGAAGCTTTAGATTTGAGCATGGCAGCCTGGGAAAGGACAAACTGCTCCTCCCCCTCCCAGGTTGCTGACTGTCTTTGAGGTTCTGATGGGGAAGACCTTTGAGTTCCTTCCTCAGTACAGCATGGAGCACCTCACTGTGCCACCCTGCCAGCTGGGGACAGCTGTGTTACTAGTTTAGTACCCATAGCATTCTCATGATGAATGAGGAGAAACTGTTGGTAGAAAATTGTTACAAGTACTGGATAAAGCCCAAGTTCTTACCTACAGCTCCTGTCTCAGGAAAAGAACTACATTAGCCCACCAACATGAGCAAGTAAGACTCTATGTATAGGATATGAGTTCTCTTACTTCCAGGCTGTTTCTCACGGTAGCCGCTCTTGCCAGGAGAGTGGAGCCAGCATACCACCGATGGTAAGAGAAAGAATTCACCTGGGAACCTCTTACATAAACTGTCAAGGCCTAAGAGTGAGGTTGTTATGAGCAAATACACTTCACAAACTCTCAACTCAATTTGTATTAAAGCACCTTCATCTGCTAATTACCTCTACACAAAAGAAAAGTCTTTCCATCTTGTCCTGTTTCCTGGTGAGCCAGGTGCCTACTTTGTAGGCACTTGGTAGATGGTAGATTGGGTAAATGCTGCTTTCAGCAGCAGATGTTACTGGTAGGAATTTCCCAAGCAAGCAAGAACTATTATAGAACATACCTGCTTATTTTAAAGTTTGGGTAGATTTCATTGTCCAGTGCATTTTTATGTTTATGGAGAATTAAACTGATACACAGAGACTCTTTTCTTTCTGTAAAGAGCAAAGCATGAAGCTTAAGTCAAAAAACAGACTTGGTGTCCTCTTTCTGTACAGATTTCCTAATTCAGAAGTCCATATTAGAGAAAGATAATTGGATGTGGGACATATAAACATGTACAGTGACATTAGTATATGACAGCAAGCTGAGTGAACAAGTCCTAGAACTCAGAGATCTCCCAGGCTGGCTGAGCTTCCTGCTTTTCTCAGCCTCACAGACTTTCTCCACTCTGTCATGCTGGGCTGATGGCCTTTCTTGTTTCTCATACTGAGGGCATCAGCACTTCTGAACTTAGTATCACCTCAGGGATATCCTGAGAAGGAGGATTACATTAGTTCCTTCTCCACAGGGACATTTTCCTCATCTCCTCTGTCTCTGGGATGAATGCCCTAACGCAGGTGTGGGAGGAAGAGGACACATCTGACATGATCGGTTTTAAGAGTAGTTTAATGGCAATGGTGGGAGTGGGTTCTGGTGTTACAGCAGTTTCCTCCGAGGAGACGCAGTAAGATTCAGGTAGGAAATTCCTTTTTGTAAATTACACATGTTTATTTGATGTGTGTGCGTGCGTGCGTGTGTGTGTGCGTGTGCGCGCGTGTGTGCGTGCGCGTGCAAGCGTGTGTGCGTGCGCGCGCGTGCATGTGCGTGTGTGTGTGCGTGCGTGTGTGTGCGTGTGTGTTTGTGCGTGTGTGTGTGTGTGTGTGCATGTATGTGTGTGCGTGCGCGCGTGTGTGTCCATGTGTGTGTGTGTGTGCGCGCGCGTGTGTGTCCATGTGTGTGTGCGCGCGCGTGTGTGTGGTGTGTGTGTGTGCGCACGTGTGTGTGTGTGTGCATGTGTGTGCATGTATGCGTGCGCGTGTGTGTGTGTGCGTGCGTGCGTGTGCATGTATGTGTGTGTGCGCGCGTGCGTGCGTGTGTGGGGTGTGTGTGTGTGCGTGCGTGCGTGTGCGTGTGTGTATGTGCACGTATGTGTGTGCGCACGTGTGTGCGTGTGTGTGTGTGCGCGTGTGTGTGGTGTATGTGTGTGTGTGCGTGCGTGTGTGTGTGTGTGTATGTGCACGTATGTGTGTGCGCACATGTGTGCGTGTGTGTGTGTGTGCGCGTGTGTGTGGTGTATGTGTGTGTGTGCGTGCGTGTGTGTGGTGTGTGTGTGCGTGTGTGTGCGTGTATGGGTGAGTGTGTGCGTGTGTGTTTGTGTGTGTGTGCATGCGTGTGTGCGCGTGTGCGTGTGTGTGCATGTGTGTGCGTGTGTGTGCGCGCGTGTGTGTGCGTGCGTGCATGTGTGTGTGCATGTAGGTGTGTGTGCGTGTGTGTGTGCATGTGCGCGTGTGTGCGCGTGTGCGTGTGTGCATGTGTGTGCGTGCGTGCGTGCGTGTGTGTGCATGTATGTGTGTGTGCGTGCGTGTGTGGTGTGTGCGTGCGTGCGTGTGTGTGTGGTGTGTGTGCGTGTGTGTGCGTGTATGCGTGCATGTGTGTGTGCGTACGTGTGTGTGCATGTATGTGTGTGCGCGTGTGTGTGCGTGTGTGCGTGTATGCGTGCGCGTGTGTGTGCGTGTGTGTGTGTGTGTTGAAGTTTGAGAACAACTTGCAAGGGTTGGTTTTCTA
The DNA here is from genome assembly GCF_021556685.1 of Rattus norvegicus. Classification (NCBI taxonomy): domain Eukaryota; kingdom Metazoa; phylum Chordata; class Mammalia; order Rodentia; family Muridae; genus Rattus; species Rattus norvegicus. The sequence continues at coordinate 141,146,786 of NC_141535.1, read as the reverse complement.
CGTCTCCCATGTGACACTGGGAATCAAACTCAGTCAAAGGGCTTGGCTGCAAGCACCTTTACCCACCGAGTCATCTCACTAGCCTACAAGTAGACATTTTTATGGGACATTATTAAAACTGAAATGTCACTAAAGCTCCAATATAAACTACTTTATTTTCATAAAAATATTACAAAGTAAAATAAAACAAAAATTAATAGCTACTAACTAAATTGTAAAATGTTTTGTTTGTACAACCATAGGAGGCAAGTGACATTAAAATGATACGTGCACTCTGTTGTTTTCTAACCACATACTGACTCCATATATACTTAATAATCCAACAAAAACATTTTTACTGAGCTTCAGCACTGTGCGGGGCATTGTAATAGCAATGCAGTAATAAGGAGAAATACATGGTCTTAAGTTTGAAAGAGATGCCATTGATAAAATATGTAATCAGTTCACAACATTTTCTTTGGGTACATGCTGTGGAAAGAACTCATGCATGCTGCTTTGATAGCATACAGTTGAGAAATTACAAGTCGTTAGACCAGTCAGCTGAAAAAACTACAACAGGCAAATGAGAAATGAACCAGGCAAAGAAGAGAGGGAAGATGCTCCTAGGAGAGGAGGGACAGGCATGTTTTTTGGTCATAAGAGACAGCCTGGCATGTCAGAGAGGCAGAAAACAAGCCCATGTGGCTAGAGCAAGGAGGGCTAAGTGTCATCAGATGCACCTAGAGCGGTAGACAGAATACATGTACCAAGACCCATCTCATCTGTCTTGGCTCCTGCTCCTCTGAATACTCACTGCCCTGTGGCTGCTGCTAACTGTCTTCTTGCTGCTTTTGGCTCCTTCCCATTCTCGTGTGCGTGTGCGTGTGCGTGTGTGTGTGTGTGTGTGTGTGTGTGTGTCTTTGAATACCTCACATTCAGATTGTCAAGAGAGATTATCTAATACTCATGATAGTGTAACTCTGGACAGGGTTTTCACAGACATGAATCCTAAGTTTCCTATTAAGACAACTGCCTTTATATGAATTGTCCATCCTAGTTCCTTTTACTGTAGCCATGATTGTGGGTTTGCTGCTATGTAAACCCAATATGAAGGAACATCCGTATTAGTCAGGTATCTCTAAAGAAACAAGACACAGACTCAGGCTGTGGTCCAGATAGTCCAACAATGACTGTCTATCAACGGAAAGTTCAAGAACCCAGTAGTTCATTCCATGAGGCTGGATGTCTCAACTGGTCTTCAGTATACATTAGCTTCCCAAAGAAGTAGGCTCTAATGTCAGTGAAGGCATGGACTTGGCCAATGAGAGCAGTCAGGCAAAGATCAAATGCTTTCTTCTTTCATGTTCTTTATATAGGTTGCCATTAGAAGTTGTGGCCCGGATTAAAGGTGATCTTCCCAACCCAAAAGATCCAGATTAAAAGCGGGTCTTCCCACTTAAAATGACTTAAGAAAAAAGAATCCTTCACAGATGTGCCCAGAAACTTGGGTTTTAGTTAATTGCAAATATAGTCAAGTAGAAAACCAAGAATAGCCACCACAACCTTAGAAAGGAGAAACATCCGTGTCCTGCCCAGTACAGTCTAAAATAAACTTGGAGTCAGTCTAGGAACTTTGGATGTTGCTTGTGTGTTTGCTTCTTTTCACAGTTCTAGGGATTATACTCAGGGCCTTGAGGGTGTTAATAAAGTCCTCTATTACTGCCCTAAATCCCCAAACTAATTCTTGTATGTCTGTTCATGGAAGAATCTCCCTGTGTCGCTCAAGCTAGCTTAGGAGTTAAAAACCTGTGAGTTGCTACCATTGTCTTCCAAGCATTGAAATTATAAGCCACCATATGTAGCTCAAGATGGGACCCCCTATTGAGTGGTTTAAATTGTTATAGGCCATATTTATTAAGAACTTTGTTAGGGACAGAAGAGATAGTTTATCAATTAAGAGCATTTGTTGCTCTTGCAACTGGTCCACATTTATTTCCCACCACAAACATAGTAGTTTACAAACACCCCGAACTCCATTTTCAAGGGATCCAGTGTCCTCTTCTGACTCACACAGAGACCCAGCAAACACATGGTGCACAAACATGCATGTAGACAGAACACATATAACACAAAGTGAGTAAGTATAATAAAATTTGTTAAAAGTTACGTTTCTGAACATATGTTTTATTAAATACAGATCAGCTAAAGTATTCATGATTTATTAGTAATGTTAATAACTTATGTCTTGGGTAGCTTCTGCTTTAACATGACCATCAAGTACCAGTAAATAATGAGATTCATTGAAAATTTCTGTCTTCAGTGAGTTGTAGCGTCACAGGTGGTAAAGACACACCAAGTAAGCCAACAGTTATGGTGGTTTGCTTTGTTATGAAGAGGTGGCGTGGGGCTCTCAGAAGGAGCAGTAGATCCTTTGAGTTTAATCGTTAATGGCAGTTGATGAACAGAACACAACAGTGAGGGATTGGCAGGCAGAAGAAACATTATGTGCAGGGGCACTGAAGTGTGACAACATGGCACATTGGGGACCTGAAAAGTATTCAGAACGGTTGGCTTCAGAGCCAGGCAGAAGGCTCAGGGTGGATAAATGTGGGATTTCACAGCACTGTTAGTATCCACAGAAGCCATGCTATATGTTGGCGAAGTGTTTGTTGCAGGGTGTTTAATGTTTGAAGCTTTGTGGGCCAGATCTGTGAAGACATTGGTGCTTCTGTTTTGTGCAGTTTCTTGCAAGTTCCCTTGAACATATTCTAACTCTGGGAGATGCATGAGTCTAATTATAAAAATATTAAGATTTCTCACAACATTAGACACTTTTTACTTTTTTATGTATTTAAATATGTCATAGCAAAAAGTTGTAAATTGTGAAAAAGTTCTATCATAGCATAAGTAGATGGAAAAGCCAGCAAAAAAGCAATTCTCTTTTCTGTCTGCTTGATAAACATTGAACAATTTGGCTGTTACAATAATTATATTAGGATCTCACCTGATACATTTTCAAAAGGCCAAACAACTTTCCTGTCAATTGATAATGTCTAAAGAGCAGTCTGACCACATTTGTTCAAAAAAAGCATGCAAACTCAGATCTGAAATTGAAGAAAAACGTCGAATGTCTAAAGATAAAGAATTTATAAAGGTGTCACAATGCAGAATGTTGCAAAAAAAGTTAATATTCTAGTTTCTACAATTTAGTTTCTTTACAACTTTTGCCCAGCCCACATTCAAAAAAAACCAGCAGAAAGAAAAATGTAAGATTTTAGAGTTTGCCAATTTTGAGAAAAATTAGTAAACAGAGCCACCTGGGGACATTCATGACTCAGACAAAAACAAAACAGTTTTCCCAGCATCCCTTTCTTATGCCACACTTTAGATGGTGCTTTTGCAGAAGATTCCTGCAGCTCTGATCATTTTTGTAAATGAAACAGCTAAGTGTTTCATTCAACAACGTGATTGAGGTGCCCAGTGTAGACTCTGTAAGGAGTAATAGGATAAATAGAATCCCAGCAGGCCTCCACCCCACACTCTCTACCAGTTTTGAAGGATGCGAATAATAAAGACAGCAAAAAGTGCTTGCCACAATGTAAGATAATGCAAAGCTCACAAACACATTCTCTTGAATGAGTTTATAATTTTTAAATTAACAATGACTACTGTTTATGTATATTATTGGAACAAACTCCCTGTTTTCCTATTAAGATCCCTTCTTCACTGTAGTCACAGCAACGATTTCTGAAGTGCTAACTTAATGATCTGGCATCTTTGTATAAAATCCTCAAATGGCATGCCATTGTTCTCAGACCAGGGCCCAAACTCCTTATAATTTGCCTGACCTAGCCCTTGATCTGGCTCCCACCCCTCTTTTACTGTTCCCTCCTCACAACACTTGTGCTGGCACCCTGGACCCGTAGCCCACTGTGCCTCATTAATCTCCATGTCCTTCCTTTCTCCTGGGCCTCTGCTGTTCACCAGTCACTTATGTTGGTCAGTTCATAGTATCTGTTCAGTGAAAGTAGCCAAATGACCATGAAGTACGCAGAGCACTAAAAGAAGATGGACAGAACAAATGAGGCCTAACTATACTCTAGTTAGACAGGGAAAGTGTCCTTACAGTCTTCACTGCAGATGAACCAGCCACAGTGGCTCTTGCTCTAGACCTAGGCCTTGAGGTGAGAGGTATGAATTTGGCTAATATCTATAATACAAGTCACAGCTAAGAAAACAGGCAGTAGCTTTTAGTTCAGTGAGGGATTGTATGAGGTTCTTTATGCATTTGTTGAAGATGTCATTGCTGTGATTAGGACCAGAGATCGTGTATGTGTGTGTACATGCGTGCACATGAATACAGGAAGGTAGAGATAATTATAGTAGTGTGAAAACCTTTGTTTAATACTCCCAGTGTGCTTTTCTAAAAAGAGTGATCTTATCTGACCTCACAAGAGATTAGCTTGTCTATTTCTTATCTTAAGCAAACTGAAGAATCAAAAAAATGTAACTATCTGAGGTTTACCACTAGAAACAGGGCAGACCCTTGGGAAGACTTAAATCTATGGTAAGCATGTTCAAAATTGGTAAAATACAGGTAAAGATCAATATATAAAAAGCCATGTGGGTTGGCTACAGAAACTCTGCAAGTACAGTTAGTGTTTTGACACCTAACTGCCCTATAGCATGTATCAATAATGGGCATGACAACAGTTGTGCAGTAATCAGAGGTATAACAGCATTGTTTACCTTTTGTTAGGATGTATTTTTAATTACTAAACAAGATATGAAATAATATTAGAAATCCATCTCAGTAATATGACTAGCTCCGTTGCCTGCCAACTTATTACTGGCATTGAGAATATTACTAATGGCAAAAATTACAGAAATAATTATGAGAATTATAATTGATTCTCTCTTTAAGATGTGCTAAAAACTTATAAGGGGAGAGAGGAGTTGGGGAAGATCTGGGAGGAGTCAGGGGAGGGGAAACTGTGTGGGATAATTTGAGAGAAAAATTTATTTTTATTGTAAAAAAGAGATGTAATCACGCATAAATGATTTTTGTTGGGTTCTTAGTAGAAAATATATTTCAATAATTTATATTTCAAGATGAATTTCATTATGTACAATATATGACCAAAGTATTTGGGCAACCATTAAAGTAGCATTGAATAGAATGTAATGAACATCATGTGCACATGCTTAGAGGAATTGTCAGATTACACTCTTAAATGTTACACAGTGTTCTTACGAATATGCTAAAATCACCTACTAGCCTACCATCAAAGATTAACTGTAAGTATCTTTAAGTTGACAAATGGATTCAGTTTGTCTTGAAAATACACAATTGAGAAGACCTTTGTCTTGGAAAGGGATTTTTAAATCCACCATCAACGTGTCCCCTCCTCATCTCTCAGTCACTGTCTCGAGTGCCCTGTGTTTGAGAGTCCCTCAGCAGCAGCCCTTATTCTCCTTTGTATTCTTAGTAAGAGACCGACGCTAGGAAAATGAAATAGGGCAGAACTGGCATCTCTTATTTCTCCTTGCATCTGCTGGGGAGAAGCATCACCAGAGCAGGCGTGACAAGCTGGAGAGGATGTCACGCCAGCCAGCACTTTGGGGCAGCTCCTTCCATGCCCACTTGTGCTTTTCTTCCAGGCGGGGAGTCTCCCCGTTCTGCTGACAGATGGAGGGAGAGCATATGTCCTCATGTGGGGACAAAAACCTGAGATTTCTTTGGAACTGTTGTCTTGAATATATTTGCTACAATCTGGAACCATTCGTAATTTATGTGGAATTATAAAAGTAATGGCAACCTGTAACTTAATGTTGAATTACAAGCCCTGTAATTAAACTGTTGAAACTGGAAATGTCAACAAAACATAAGCACTGAGAAGGACACATCCAACCTTTGTGGCATTTCAGTTGTTGTTCTTAACAGCAGCTACTACCCAACTTGGTGACCTGTGTTTTCCCTATCCCCAGAGGAAGTACATGTGCTGCACATCCTAATGTATGTATTAGGTGACCTAAGGTCGGTGAGGCCGTCACTAAACAAGAACTTTTAACTTGCACAGTATTAGCTGCCTCTGAAGGAAAGGAAAAGACAAAACTGATTTGACAGCTCTGTTCGTGTTTCTGACAATGTTGTCCATGTCTGATACACATGAGTGCACATCAGCCCTACGATCAACATGATCACCAGATAATGTGTGTTAAGCATACATTTGAGTAGGTGGTTTACAAGTCCGTGTTCATCCTGCTTCCTGTGTGCTTCAGCGCTCAGGTGAATGAGGATGACCTTAGGGAACAGGTTAGAATAGTCTTTTTCTCTTTTCTTTTGTATATCAAACACTTAAAGCAGTTAGAGGCCATTTTTAAAAAATGACGAGATTGCATAAGATTTGGGATCAAGATGCTTTACTGCTCATTTTTCTGACCTATAGAATGTAAAGAACTTCATATTTATTTTGTTTTGAGGAAACGAAAGCAAATGAACTAGTTATCAGTGATTAGGTTTTGTAATATACCAGCTACTTTGCAGAAGCAGGACGACGCAGTCACAGCATATGGGAAAGTTGACTTGAAGAAAACAACCAGAAACCTCAAGTGCTCATAAAAGTACTTGAATGACGCAGGAGAATATCTCAGGCTAGAAGGAGAGCAGGTCGAAGCACTGCAATAGAAGGTCCTAAAAGTTAGATAGCGTTATGTAACAAGTGTAGGTATACATGGACAACTTTATTGTATCAGTTCAGATTTCAGATCTGGGCTCAGCGCCCAGATTTTTATAGAAACATGCCATAAACTCAGCATTCACTTGACTATAAATGATATTCCTTTATATTTCTGAAATGCACACCAATAGATTTAAACTCCTCATCACATGCCTAGTAGTGTCCCATCTGACCACTCTGCCTCCATGTGCACAGAGCCTTCTATTCCTCGTCACACAGTCACCCCCACCCCACCCCTGTGTCTAAAATCTCACTGAATAACCTCCCTGCAGCCTTTTAGGAACCCTTTGAATCCAGACAGTGGAGAGAAACCACTTAACAATGAATATGGCTGAAGAGCAATGTAAATAATTGTAATCAAAACAAGAAATGAAAGCCACCAGGGAATGACTATTAAGAAATAAAGAAAATTCTAAGAAGAATGGGAATTCTGCATATAGAAAGGAAGAATATCTTGGCCTGCTTTAGAAGTCTAAGATGAGGCCTTTCTGCCACGAGGTAGCTTCCTGAATGCCACAGACACAAGGGTCCTGCTAGAGCAGTCCACTACCTAGCATCCTCCTCCTCCCCCTCCCCCCCTCTTCCTCTTCCTCCTTCCTCTTCTTCCCTCCAAAGAGTTGATAAAGCTGTTCCTAGTGTGTCCTCACCAGAGAAGCTGCTCTAGAACTGCTAGGGTTGGAAGTCCTTGGAAACTGCTGACCAGTGGGCTCAGATGATTGTTGTGTACCTCAGTAGCTGGCACAGAGACCAGGCAGTACTGAAGGAGTGCAGCACAGGAAGCAAGCTTCATGTAGCTGCTTGGTGCCTTCTGATTAGCCTTATATCATGCAACCTAGTAGAGGGAACATATTTAAAGGGCATAAATTCATCTTAACAGAGCAAGTAGTGAAGGATTAAGGTGGACCCAAAAGACTATAAATTCAGTCTAGTTTGTTTTTCCAGTTACCTTTTTGAGTAAACGTTCTTCATAACACAGTTCCTATGAACAGACAGGAGTGAAAACATAGCTATGTCTGGTTGTACAAGATGTACACCCAAGCACAGTAATGAAACTGTCTCCATAGCATACCAGGATTAATATGAGGGGCCCAGCAGAGACTTCACATGAAATTACCATTCATTTGACTGTTTGAATTGCAGTGCTCTTAATTATTTTTTCATAATGAAATAATTGTATGCAGGTATTAAATAATCATATGCAGTTTTCAACTTTCTTAAGATATTTGTTACTTAACACACACAAATGATGTTGGCAATCTTGTATTCTTCCTTTTCTCTATTCTGTTAAAAATCTACCCTGGTGTATAAAATTCAGAAGTGCAGCTGGTTATGTTACCTGAGTAAACATGCAGTGAATCCCCTTCGTTAGCATTTTGTAAAATACATGAAAAGAAGTTTTGCATTTAGAAACTGAGAGAAGTTGTCATGTGAGGAAAAACTTCATAGAGCTGGCCCTCCATGTTCACTGGTTCTTAAAGTAACCAGTGACAGCTATTATTGTCACCACCTTTTCAGAGACAAAAGTCCAATGGAGTCATGTAATTTCCCTAAGATCTAAAGTTAGCAAATGGCAGAGCCGAGATTTAGCAAGAATGATTCAGAATGTCTCAGGACTCAAACACACGCAACAACCTCTGAAGACCTGGCCTTAGGATGACTCAGACCAAGTTAAAAACTGGAAACGGGGCCCAGAGGGTGCTCGATCAAAACATTCTTGCCACACAAGCATGAGAACCTAACTTTAGCTCCTTGTAGCAACTACATGGGGGGTCTGGTGGGGAACTGTACATGGTGGTATATTGCAACAGTCACAGTGCTAGGACATTAGAGAAAAGAGGTTGTTTGCTGTGCATGCAGAATAGATGAATTGACAAGCCTGAACTTCAATGAGAAACCCCACCTCAATATGTTAGGTGAAGGGGCTGAGAGATAGCTTAGTAGTTAAAGCATTGGCCACTTTTTCAGAGGACCCAGGACATTTATGGTGGTTCACAAGAGTCCAAATAACTCCATCTTCAGATAATCTGACTGCCTTTTCTGACTTCTATAAATACCAGGAATGCTCATGGTGGTACACAGACATTCATACATACAAATAATTCCAAAAACAAGTAGAAAGCAATTGAAGAAGATACCTAACATCAACCTCAAACATATGCACATATATATGTCCATATATTCACATATTAATATATATATATCCTGTATACCCAATATATATATATATGTACACTCACACACCTAAACAAAATTAGAAACATATATTCAATTTGTTTCTTAAAAGAACCATTAAAGAATTTCATAGCTTATTTTCAAAGCAACAGAAACCTAATGTGTGTGAAACTTAAAAAGTACTTTCTGTTTTCACCAAACTTTAAGTTGAGATACAGATCCAAGGAACACATGTTCATGTGTTGTTAGCAGTGTTGGTGTATCAAGCAGAATGTGCTTTATATACTCTGAAATAAATTCATCAGCTGTGAATTGATCTGGGAAGAGGACCAGGCAGTCTAGGTCTGTGGAATGTTCTGCATGTTCTAGCCACCCAATGATTCTCCAGTGTGGCTATGATGAAATCTATTACATCTCCATTCAGATAAGAAGGGCAGGAGAGGGTCAGCCTCCTGTGATGTGTTTTATTACTGTTTCAATTGCCTATAGGTCTATCCTCATCAAATGTCCTACCAAAGTTGCAAGGCAATTGGGAAAAATAGACTAATGCTATGGTTGACCTAGACCATAGGTCAAGCCAAATTCCATTCTTATTTCAAACGCAGCCACTTTGGGGTAAAGAAAGTTTTACTGGGATCCAGCCCTTAACTTCTGCATTGTCTATGTCTGTTGACAGGTTATCAGGGAGAAGTTGAACAGTAACAGCATGTAACATGTAACCTACAAACCTAGGAACATCTGCTATCTCACCTTTTACCAGAAAAAAAAAAAAAAAACTTGCTCAGACCAGTTAGGAAAAACTGAACACAGTGCTAACTGGTTTCCATGAAGTGAAGGAGAAAGAGAAAGAAGTATGAAGATTTGGTAGTACCAACAGGATAATTTCTGTTTAAGTCACAGGGTCATTTTGAATATATAATTTTTTTAATCCTTTGTTTCTTCTTGAGTCAAGAGAATTTAGAAAGCTGGGAATTATGCAGATGTGCAGTATCAGGTGATTTCAGCACCATGATATATCATGAAAGCAGAACATAACTCCTTTAGGATTTGATACAGCACTCTACATAAAGTATTCTCCAGATCTTACATTCCTACTTTATTGTTACTCTTTTACCTCTTTCTCTTAGGTTCTTGCGTACACTGAAGGACTTCACGGGAAATGGATGTTCAGTGAAATCCGAGCTGTGTTTTCCAGGCGCTACCTTCTGCAGAACACTGCACTGGAGGTGTTTATGGCAAACCGAAGTACGTCTCTGAGGGAGCCTGAAAGATGTGCTTACCCTTGACCCTCATTTGCATGTCAGATACTGACTGATTCTTGTCTGTATTCTTGTTTGTGTGCTATCACCACAGCCAAGTATGTTTGAAGATGTTGGTTTCGGGTTCACTTGGACAAAACTGTAGAGCAGGCTAAACTTCCATGAAGCCTCATTGCCATTACAGATCAGCCACTGCAGGCCTTGAATACTGTGTCCTGAGGGGTAATCTCTCCTGTCGTTTGCTAAAGCCCTTTCTTTTCTTCTGCTGCAGCCTCTGTGATGTTTAATTTTCCTGACCAAGCAACAGTTAAAAAAGTTGTCTACAGCTTGCCTCGGGTTGGAGTGGGGACCAGCTATGGCTTGCCACAAGCCAGGTAATTATATCAAGCTATACATTATCGGTGGTTTGTTTGCATATATTAATTTCTAATATCAAGGACCTCTCTTGCTCTGTGGGTTATTTATGGGGAAGGACATTATGGATCCTACTGCACTGAATTTAAAGAATAGCTAGGGCAGACTTACTAAACATGTCTCCAATGATCACAATGATTACAGTCAAAGATAACATGTAAAGAAGACATCTTTAGCCAGGCAGTGGCAGCATACACCTTTAATCTACTCAAATCCACTGCACTCAGAAGGCAGAGACAGGCGGGTCTCTGTGAGTTGCAGGCCAGCCTGGTCTATACTATGAGTTCCAGGAAAAACAGGGGTAAACCTGGAAACCCTGTCTCAGAAAACCAAAAAGAAGTGGGAGGGGGGAAAGGAGGAAAAGGAAGAAAGAGAGAGAGAGAGAGAGAGAGAGAGAGAGAGAGAGACATCTTTCTAGTTAAAGTTATATAGTACTAGCATACCAAAAGCCTCTCAAGGTATTTATGTTAAGTACTAGGCAGTAGCATATAGATTATGGTTTCATAAATGCTAGATATAAATAACTGATTATTAAGTTAACAAGAGATCTTTGGAATTATTGAGAATAACAATTACTCATTACAGTATACTTTATCTCAAGTGACTTTAACTCAAAGAGATGACCTTACACCTCTAAAACAGTAGGAGTGTTTGCTCAGGGAGTTCCTGCATTCTAGAGCCTTTGGAAAATACACCTCTGTTTCCTTGCCACATACACCCTGAAGAAAAAGAAGATTATAGTAACAGTCTCTGAGTAGAAAGCCAATCAGCGTTGTGCACCACAAACTGTTAAACCCCAAAGATGAGCCCAGACCACTCCTGTGTGGAAGGCCAGTCTTTTTCCGTCTTCCCTGAGTAGATACCAGGCATCTAAAGACAGTGATTGTGTTTTATTTATGCTTCCTCACCTTGTAGCTCACAGCTCAGTGCACCATAGCGAAAAGCTTTCCTAAGTGCTCTCCAGCGAGAGTCCCCATGCTTTATGCTCTCTTCCACCTTCCAGTATACAGCAGTTTGTGGGCATGTGTGGACATGCTCGGGTATCCATGAGGAGAATGGCAAGATTAAACCAAGACATCAGTAGATAATGAAGCATGTATAAAAAATACAAGACAAAGAAAAATGCATTTAATCTATCAGAAACAATGAGAGCGGTTTGTAAGGCTTGTTCTCATTGATTGAATCTAAGCTGACGCATGGTTCTCACTGCTTCCTTCTCAAGTGCTCACAGATTAGACATTTAATCGTCAACAGTTTCTTCCAGGAATGAATGTTAAGAATGCACAAATAGGTCTGTCTCTCTCCTGGTTAAAAGTGAGCCCCCATCCCCCACCACACTCTCAGCATTTTACTCAATGACCATGATTCCTGAGAGACCACCTAAGGGCTTCCTTGGGGCATGGGTGAGTTCCTGTAATGCTTTTGAACCTGACCGAATATGATTTATTTGAAATAAACAACATCTTTCCTACTATATACATTACCTTTTATAGATAATCAGTTCTCTTTGACTTCTGAAAGACTACTTTTTTGGGTAGAAACATACTCAGTGGGTTTACCTTTTTTGTCACTTATTAAAGCCATGGTCTTGGAACACCAGGTTGGTGTCTTGGCTTGTTTTCTCCTTAAAGTCTCAACTTATTCTTGCTTTCCTAACAATATTCTTGCAAGCTCAGTTTTCATATTTCTAACACATGTAATCCTAGAAGTAACAAAAAAGGCTATGAGAACTATGTGTGATAAATTATATTCTCCACTGATGAAACGAGCCAGTTCAAGCCACCTTAAAATATATATGCAAAAAATATAAATGCAGGTTTGTTGGGAAGTGAGCCAGGCAGGAGAATTCACTGGCTGCAAAGGAGAAGGCCAGGGAAGTAGTCGGGGGGGGGGGGGGGCGGGAGAGGGGGGCGTGAGAAAGAGAGAAAGCATGAGCACACAGTGTGAAGGAAAAGGGAGAAGAGGGAGGAAGGGACCAAAATGTCTAGATTATATAGCAAAGAGCTTCTTGAGAAGGGTAGCCAAGTCCCTTCCCAAGTTCGAGGTTGGGGTCCAGGTATACCAGGTAGGGACTGAGGGAGTGGGTGGTGGGAGAACCTGGAGGTCAGGTCTGCTTTGGAATGTGAAATAATACCTTGTCCTGAGGTCTGAACCAAGCGTTAGGCCTAGACCTGCCGCCCATAAGCAGGGTAATAATAAGAGCGCCTTCCCTCTAGAAAGAACTCAGTATGCAGTGGCTGAAAGAATGGAAGAGAGCAGGCGGGAGTAATGACACTCTCATCTACCATAAAAAAGGGAAATTATCTGTGTGGAGGTGTTGAAAATTGAAATATCTTTTCAAACACAAAGTAAAGGTGCTTAATAACTGTAAGTGTGTGCATGCAATATATATGTGTACATGAGTGCGCACACCCACAGGTGAAGGTGCACAGGTGAGCACACAGACCCCTTCCCAGTCCCATAGGTTCCATGTGCCTGATGTGGAAGGGTAGAAAGTAGAATGATGCCATGCTCCTCCAAGCAGAAGTGCTTTGCTGTGTCCCAGTAGAATAACAAAGACTCTAGGAATCCATGCTGTGCTTTCTTGACACCTGCTCTGTCAGTATATACAAAATTAAGTCAGCTCTCAGGAATTTTCAGCTAAAGCCTTCAGACACTTAATTTTAAACAACAAAGCATTATTAAATTCAAAGGCAGCTGCCTTCCCCAAACAACTGACTTCAGCATCCCCTAGCCTAGACCAAGGCAAGCTCACCAAGGAGGTCACATTGCAAATCAGATTGATGCTTAATAAGCAAGTTCAGGACAAAGGGGTGATTTCCATTAGAGTAGTATAGCCTCATGAATGCCTCTCTGACTGATTAATATTCACAGTGCGGTCCACTGAGCACTTCCTATTGTAAGGGACAGTTTGTGTCTTAATTATGACATGACTATTTCTCTTAAACCTTAAAGGATTCATGTTTTATAAAAAATATATATATACATTCTATAAATAAAAAACTAAAAGAAGGAAAACTTAGATTTAGAGAACTGTGTCATTGCCCCCTTCCTTTCTTCATTCTCATTTTTCTCGTCTTCTGTCAAGGTGACTCATGTTGGTCTAAAAAACAGTCTTTTCACACTGGACACAAAAATTACTGGCAAACAAAAGCTCACATCCCACATGTGATACTGACTAATCTTCTATGCTTCCTTCAGGTCACAAGATCTCAAGGAAACTGGTTGTACTTAGAGTTGGTAGCCTTGCTATGTTACTTAACCCTTTTTATTTCTCAACTTCGACATTAGGTAGCCCTTATTTTCCATATTTCTTTGAGAAGACTAGGGTGTATATTTGGTATTTACCAGGCTCAAAAAAATTAAGAACTCTGTGAAGTATTAGTTTGGGTCCAGAAAAGTGAAGGTGGTAGGGTCGGTTTTAGTTTCAGTGCCTGAGAAACTGTACCTACCATGAGAGGTGTATGCCCTTTCAGAAACAGAAGCTACTTGGAGAAAACCACACAAAGGACTTCTGTGTCTCTTCATCAGAATTACAGTCCAAGTGGCTACTTTTAAGTAGTTACCTAAGTCATCTTGCTTTAGTTATAAGAGTACCTGATGCTGAGTAATATAGACAAAGCAGATTTTATTTAATTCAGTTTCAGAGGCTAATCATGCAAGATCAGGCCTCGTATATTCAGCCTGTGATGAGGGTTCCTTGGGGCAAGAAAGGAAAATGGCCAAAGATAGCCTGATTATAGCAGCCTGTTGTCTTGAGAACTTACTCACTCCCTAAGACCAGCATTAATTCCTCCTGAAGACAGTGCCCCTATGGCCTAGGACTTTCATGAGGCCCCTATTCTTGAAGATCCCACAACCTCAACACCAATACCCCCAGTGCATGAATCAGCAGTGGGCAGAACTGCTAGGTGTTTCTCCTGGTAAAGGAGCATTGGGGTGGGGGTGGAGGACCACTGCAACGTTGACAGCAACATGAATGTTAATAGCTTCAGGAACCAAGTTGCTTTAGCCTATGTTTCTAAATATACTAGGTTTCCCCTAACTCTCAAATAAATATTTTGAGCCTGGACTACACAATGAGGGTAACCTATTCTGCAAAGCTATGTTTATGTTCCTGGGCCCGTGTACTTTTTCAGAGTTCTCATTGTTTTGTTTTGTTTTGTTTTACATTACAGGTGGGTATTTCTCATGTGTACTTTGTGCTTCCTTTGTCCAGTGGCAGGCATGCTGCCACTGAGAAGTAAGGCTGATGCTTGAAGGCAGGCACCCGTGTAACTGTGAATTTGCTGTCATACAGTAGATTTCCTGTGTGGTTTAGTCCACCTTGATTTATTTTGAGCACAGTCATCACCATTGTTGTTCCTCTGTATTGTAGTTACCCATTTGCAACTATATTTTCACAGATAGAGCTGCTTCCAGACTTATCTTTCTCTATAATAGAATCCTCGAATAGAGCTGATTTCTACAGCTATTTTATAATCCACCCAAGAAGGCCAAGCCACAAATTATTGACTGATGTCAAACAATTATGTTAATTGCTACTGGACTTTTGACAGCTGTGACTCAGAGTGTTTTTCTGACCTGCTTACTTACCAGGAGGATATCACTGGCCACTCCGAGACAGCTGTATAAGTCTTCCAATATGACTCAGCGCTGGCAAAGAAGGGAAATCTCCAACTTTGAGTATTTGATGTTTCTCAACACAATAGCAGGTAGGTCTTGAGCTTTTCAGACCGTCTGAGTTGTGGGTGATATGACCTCATGGGATGTCTTGTTTTCACAGGCGCTCAGATGCAGTAGTAGGGTGAACATGGATGTATTTTTAATTGACTGTATCAGGAGCTGTGCAGCTGAGACCAAGATTTTAGATGCTTACCCTTGTCCATAAGGTTTATTAGAGTCAGAAAACTATTGCTAGAGTCTCTAAAAATAACTATGGGAAAGTATGACTTCATTACTTGGTCATTCTCAGCAGAAGCAGCCACACAGGAGAATAACAGACTCCTGCCCCTAGGGTGGATGTCAGCTGGGTTAGGCCATGATTGCCTTACAGCATCTTTTTTCTTAAAAGACTCAAGTAAGAATCAACCCAGATGGCCTTTCCTAACTGATGAGCACAGTCACTGTGCTTGTCAAGGAAGAGCACGCAGCAACTTGTTTTCTTCTTCCTGACCTGGTGGGGGATGGGTCAGTGGATGTCTGTGAAAACTGCTCCCTCTGCTTTTGCAGAAGTTGAGCTCCAAGGGCCCTGAGTCATTCTGATTCGCAGTCTGCTTCTCTGAGCTAGGCTATACCGAGCCCTGTGTTGGTGGGTGAGGAGTCTCAGCACTGGCATAGATGCCTGCACCATTCATTGCCTGTGGTTGTCAGTTCATTGGTTGTCAGTGCTCACAGAGAATGCAGCCCTGCTACTCCCTGAATCCCTGTTTGGTGAAGTGACCACATCGCTATTCTTTTAAATCTAGACATGTACATGTACATGTGGACACTACAGGCACTGGATTTTTGCTGGTCAACAAAAAGAATAAAGTTACATGTAGGTTTTTTTCATTTTATTCATACATGCATATGTTAATATGTATATTCACATATAGCAAACTTGTATCTTAAAGAAGCTCGTTTCCTCCCTGAAAAGTAAATGACCTATGTAATACTACTAAATTAGTGTATCATTTGCACCTACAGATGAAATGACTAAAATGGCCATAAATGACTGGAAGGGAGATGACTTAGTTTCCTTGGCAGATATCCCTGAGCACTGACAGTTAGTTCTCAGACCCGACATATAGCAAAACCTGAGGCCGCATAGGTCCCATGAGCCCTGCCACATCCATGAGCCTCTCACATGATGTGAATGCCATGTGAGCAAATGCCACCCTTATCACCATACAAGAACATGCCAAGGGCAATGTGGCCTCAGGGCAGGACAAACAGCGGTACAGCTTCTGGACAGGCACATCTATTAAAGTACTTGTGGTCCTGTTTGAACTATGGACATTGAACTCACAGTTGCAGAGAGCCAGTGCTTCTTAGATAAACACATGACTTCACAGCATAAACTCCCACCAAAAAGAACAGAGCTAGAGCTTCTACACCAGTCATCTGAGTGTCCCAAAAAGAAGAGGACCAGAACCCCACACAGGCTACCTGTGTGTCCCAAAAAGAAGCTAGGCTTGGAGGCTCCCCACCTTTGCAGGTTTAATCTTTCAAAAGAAATGTGTAACATGGTAACATTTTGTGGCACTTGGCATGTTTGGTTCTATGTCATATGCTATGCTGCTGCTGCATTTAACGTTTGTTGCTTTTAATATTCTATTGCATGCTTTTGACCACAAAGATAGCCTCCTGTGTGTTTAGTGATCTAGAATGTAGATGTCTTTTTAGTAGTTCTCCTAGAGATATTAGTTAAATTTTCAGCAGGCTCCTAAGCTGTATTTCTCTTGTATGTTATGTTATGTTATTGTTATGTTGTGTGTGCATGTCTGATGTCTGTACAGGTGTATGCACATGGTGTCCAGCTGTATCACTCTCCACAGTACTAATTTGAGACAGGTTCTTATTTAAACCAAAACCATGCTAGGCTGGCAGCCAGTAAGCCCTTCCTTCCCCCACTTCTCGGGCAGATACCAGTGACCTCCTTAGCTTTCACATGGAGTCTATGGATGGATGTAAGCTCAGTCCCTTGTGCTTAAGCAACAAAAGCTCTTAACCACTAAGCCACCTCCTCAGCCCTGTTTCACTCATTTTTAAACTCAAAAATGAATCAATTTTAATCACTCTTACATGATATAAACAGGTTTACTCAGTTTTACATTCATTTTTTATTTTTGTAAACATAATTTACTGTATTCCAGATTATTAATTCTTTACTTATTAAATTCATGTCTTTATTATATTAAGAGGTATTTCAAATTATTAAATTTTATGTTTACACACACACACACACATATATATAAAATTATTTGCCTGATGGTTGAAGGATAATCTTGCCTTTTTGTTGTTTGTAGTATTTTTCTGTATTCTGTGTTAATTTCTTCCTTATTGAGGGATGTGTTGAGTAAGAGCAGTATGTACTAGGGATGCAGCTAATGCCAAGCACACACAGGTGCAGTGTCTGCTGGGGATATAGCCAATGGTAGAGTGCTTGCCCAGAACATGCAAGGCCTGGAGTATCGTTACCCTTGTAGCAAGGTGGGAGAAGTCACAGATTCATTATCTCCCAGCAGATGGACTTGATTTTTAACTCGACTAAGCTAGCTGTTTGGAGCTAAAGAGCAGGGTGCAGTACTTCACCTCTAGCTCAGTTTCTAGCCCAGCAGTTCTTCATGTGGTGGTTATTCTGTTCTAAGTTAGAATGGGCTATACCCTAGGCATAGCCTAGGTTTGCTGTTTTACAGACGTAGTTTCTGTCCTTGCTGATGCCCGTGATGAATGAGTATCAGCATATTCCAATGCTGTGATGCAGGACACCCCCCCAAAACCACACCATGCCTGTTGCTTTCGGGGAGTCGCTTTGTTAGACTAAGTCTGGATGTTTCATCTATATCTGGATAGAGATAACTTTATAGTCCCTTCTACAAGTTATACTTGAAGCCAAGTGAGGCTCATGCCTGCAATCCCAGAACTTGGATAGCTTCAGCAGGAGGATGGCGAGTTTAAGTGCAGACCGAATTACCTTTATGTAAATACACACACACACACACACACACACACACACACACACACACACACACACACTATAGTATTTTTAAGGGCAATGTGGAATACATATTGAGATTCTCTTAGAAAAGTGAGCAAAGGGGAAATGTAAGTGAATGTGACAAGTTACACATGAGCAGCACAGAGACCAGTGTGCCTGCTTTTGCTTCAGGTCTTAGAAACTTTGTGTTTCTAAGCCAGAGTTTGCAGACAGAAAGAGGAAGAGGAAGTGTGATTTGGATGGGAGTAATAGCAGTGGGGTGGCCAGTACAGAGGAAAGTAAGGGACTGAGTGTGTGTCATGAAAAAATACAAGACGTCTTAGCTCCCTGTGCCCACTCTTCTCAGAGTGAGGCCCAGCCAACAGCACCTGCACCACCCGTGGGCCTGTGACAGATGCCCCTGTTCCTCTGCAGATGAACAGGGTTAGAATGTGCACCGGACACAACAGCCTCAAGGCAGGTCTCCGGCAGCACATTTGCTCTAGCTATCTCAAAACCAGTCTCCATAGTAAGCTTTCATGTAAGACATTTAGAATGCCAGGCATGGTTCTGTACATCTCTTTGTGTGTGCACATAGACAAGTGCAGGTGTGTGCATGTGTTCATGTGAAGAGTACAGACATGTGGGATCTAGAGGTCAACCTTACAGTGTCATTCTTGGTCAGGGCGCTCTATGAATCTGCCTTCGCCATCTCTCTGGCAATGTGATTACAAGTGCACAGCGCACACCCAGCTTTTTCTTATATGGTTGCTAAGTATAAAACTGATGATGTCATGCTTAAGTATCTAGTGCTTTACCAAATGAGGTATCTTTCCAGCTCCAGAAGCATTTGGGGTGCTGTGGCAAGAATATTTCAAGTTCTAGGATAATCTGGGCTGCAGTGCAAAACCCATCTCTTTAAAAAAAAAAAAAAAAAAAAGCCACACCCGCGGATCCCAGCCCGCAGCAGCTCTCTGCCCCCAGACCCTGTGAGAGAGAGGCCCAACCGCCTGGTCAGGTGGGCACTCCTGAGGCTGCAGAGCTGAAGAGACCACCAACACTGCTCACCCCTGCCCACATCCCTGGCCCAAGAGGAAACTGTATAAGGCCTCTGGGCTCCCGTGGGGGAGGGTCCAGGAGCGGCAGGACCCCTGTGCCTGAGACACCACCAGAACCAGAAGGAAACAGACCGGATAAACAGTTCTCTGCACCCAAATCCCGTGGGAGGGAGAGCTGAACCTTCAGAGAAGCAGACAAGCCTGGGAAACCAGAAGAGACTGCTCTCTGCACACACATCTCGGACGCCAGAGGAAAAAGCCAAAGACCATCTGAAACCCTGGTGCACTGAAGCTCCCGGAAACGGCGGCACAGGTCTTCCTGGTTGCTGCCGCTGCAGAGAGCCCGTGGGTAGCACCCCACGAGCGAACTTGAGCCTCAGGACCACAGGTAAGACCAACTTTTCTGCTGCAAGAAAGCTGCCTGGTGAACTCAAGACACAGGCCCACAGGAACAGCTGAAGACCTGTAGAGAGGAAAAACCACACGTCGGAAAGCAGAACACTCTGTCCCCATAACTGACTGAAAGAGAGGAAAACAGGTCTACATCACTCCTGACACACAGGCTTATAGGACAGTCTAGCCACTGTCAGAAATAGCAGAACAAAGTAACACTAGAGATAATCTGATGGCGAGAGGCAAGCGCAGGAACCCAAGCAACAGAAACCAAGACTACATGGCACCATCGGAGCCCAATTCTCCCATCAAAACAAACATGGAATATCCAAACACACCAGAAAAGCAAGAACTAGTTCCAAAATCATTTTTGATCATGATGCTGGAGGACTTCAAGAAAGACGTGAAGAACTCCCTTAGAGAACAAGTAGAAGCCTACAGAGAGGAATCGCAAAAATGCCTGAAAGAATCGCAAAAATGCCTGAAAGAATTCCAGGAAAACATAAATAAACAAGTAGAAGCCCATAGAGAGGAGACACAAAAATCCCTGAAAGAATTCCAGGAAAACATAAATAAACAAGTAGAAGCCCATAGAGAGGAGACACAAAAATCCCTGAAAGAATTCCAGGAAAACACAATCAAACAGTTGAAGGAATTAAAAATGGAAATAGAAGCAATCAAGAAAGAACACATGGAAACAACCCTGGATATAGAAAACCAAAAGAAGAGACAAGGAGCTGTAGATACAAGCTTCACCAACAGAGTACAAGAGATGGAAGAGAGAATCTCAGGAGCAGAAGATTCCATAGAAATCATTGACTCAACTGTCAAAGATAATGTAAAGCGGAAAAAGCTACTGGTCCAAAACATACAGGAAATCCAGGACTCAATGAGAAGATCAAACCTAAGGATAATAGGTATAGAAGAGAGTGAAGACTCCCAGCTCAAAGGACCAGTAAATATCTTCAACAAAATCATAGAAGAAAACTTCCCTAACCTAAAAAAAGAGATACCCATAGACATACAAGAAGCCTACAGAACTCCAAATAGATTGGACCAGAAAAGAAACACCTCCTGTCACATAATTGTCAAAACACCAAACGCACAAAATAAAGAAAGAATATTAAAAGCAGTAAGGGAAAAAGGTCAAGTAACATATAAAGGGAGACCTATCAGAATCACACCAGACTTCTCGCCAGAAACTATGAAGGCCAGAAGATCCTGGACTGATGTCATACAGACCCTAAGAGAACACAAATGCCAGCCCAGGTTACTGTATCCAGCAAAACTCTCAATTAACATTGATGGAGAAACCAAGACATTCCATGACAAAACCAAATTTATACAATATCTTTCCACAAATCCAGCACTACAAAGGATAATAAATGGTAAAGCCCAACATAAGGAGGCAAGCTATACCCTAGAAGAAGCAAGAAACTAATCGTCTTGGCAACAAAACAAAGAGAATGAAAGCACACAAACATAACCTTACATCCAAATATGAATATAACGGGAAGCAATAATCACTATTCCTTAATATCTCTCAACACCAATGGCCTCAACTCCCCAATAAAAAGACATAGATTAACAAACTGGATACGCAACGAGGACCCTGCATTCTGCTGCCTACAGGAAACACACCTCAGAGACAAAGACAGACACTACCTCAGAGTGAAAGGCTGGAAAACAACTTTCCAAGCAAATGGTCAGAAGAAGCAAGCTGGAGTAGCCATTCTAATATCAAATAAAATCAATTTCCAACTAAAAGTCATCAAAAAAGATAAGGAAGGACACTTCATATTCATCAAAGGAAAAATCCACCAAGATGAACTCTCAATCCTAAATATCTATGCCCCAAATACAAGGGCACCTACATACGTAAAAGAAACCTCACTAAAGCTCAAAGCACACATTGCACCTCACACAATAATAGTGGGAGATTTCAACACACCACTCTCATCAATGGACAGATCATGGAAACAGAAATTAAACAGTGATGTCGACAGACTAAGAGAAGTCATGAGCCAAATGGACTTAACGGATATTTATAGAACATTCTATCCTAAAGCAAAAGGATATACCTTCTTCTCAGCTCCTCATGGTACTTTCTCCAAAATTGACCATATCATTGGTCAAAAAACGGGCCTCAACAGGTACAGAAAGATAGAAATAATCCCATGCATGCTATCGGACCACCACGGCCTAAAACTGGTCTTCAATAACAATAAGGGAAGAATGCCCACATATACGTGGAAATTGAACAATGCTCTACTCAATGATAACCTGGTCAAGGAAGAAATAAAGAAAGAAATTAAAAACTTTTTAGAATTTAATGAAAATGAAGATACAACATACCCAAACTTATGGGACACAATGAAAGCTGTGCTAAGAGGAAAACTCATAGCGCTGAGTGCTTGCAGAAAGAAACAGGAAAGAGCATATGTCAGCAGCTTGACAGCACACCTAAAAGCTCTAGAACAAAAAGAAGCAAATACACCCAGGAGGAGTAGAAGGCAGGAAATAATCAAACTCAGAGCTGAAATCAACCAAGTAGAAACAAAAAGGACCATAGAAAGAATCAACAGAACCAAAAGTTGGTTCTTTGAGAAAATCAACAAGATAGATAAACCCTTAGCCAGACTAACAAGAGGACGCAGAGAGTGCGTCCAAATTAACAAAATCAGAAATGAAAAGGGAGACATAACTACAGATTCAGAGGAAATTCAAAAAATCATCAGATCTTACTATAAAAACCTATATTCAACAAAACTTGAAAATCTTCAGAAAATGGACAATTTCCTAGACAGATACCAGGTATCGAAGTTAAATCAGGAACAGATAAACCAGTTAAACAACCCCATAACTCCTAAGGAAATAGAAGCAGTCATTAAAGGTCTCCCAACCAAAAAGAGCCCAGGTCCAGACGGGTTTAGTGCAGAATTCTATCAAACCTTCATAGAAGACCTCATACCAATATTATCCAAACTATTCCACAAAATTGAAACAGATGGATCACTACCGAATTCCTTCTACGAAGCCACAATTACTCTTATACCTAAACCACACAAAGACACAACAAAGAAAGAGAACTTCAGACCAATTTCCCTTATGAATATCGATGCAAAAATACTCAATAAAATTCTGGCAAACCGAATTCAAGAGCACATCAAAACAATCATCCACCATGATCAAGTAGGCTTCATCCCAGGCATGCAGGGATGGTTTAATATACGGAAAACCATCAACGTGATCCATTATATAAACAAACTGAAAGAACAGAACCACATGATCATTTCATTAGATGCTGAGAAAGCATTTGACAAAATTCAACACCCCTTCATGATAAAAGTCCTGGAAAGAATAGGAATTCAAGGCCCATACCTAAACATAGTAAAAGCCATATACAGCAAACCAGTTGCTAACATTAAACTAAATGGAGAGAAACTTGAAGCAATCCCACTAAAATCAGGGACTAGACAAGGCTGCCCACTCTCTCCCTACTTATTCAATATAGTTCTTGAAGTTCTAGCCAGAGCAATCAGACAACAAAAGGAGATCAAGGGGATACAGATCGGAAAAGAAGAGGTCAAAATATCACTATTTGCAGATGACATGATAGTATATTTAAGTGATCCCAAAAGTTCCACCAGAGAACTACTAAAGCTGATAAACAACTTCAGCAAAGTGGCTGGGTATAAAATTAACTCAAATAAATCAGTTGCCTTCCTCTATACAAAAGAGAAACAAGCCGAGAAAGAAATTAGGGAAACGACACCCTTCATAATAGACCCAAATAATATAAAGTACCTCGGTGTGACTTTAACCAAGCAAGTAAAAGATCTGTACAATAAGAACTTCAAGACACTGAGGAAAGAAATTGAAGAAGACCTCAGAAGATGGAAAGATCTCCCATGCTCATGGATTGGCAGGATTAATTTAGTAAAAATGGCCATTTTACCAAAAGCAATCTACAGATTCAATGCAATCCCCATCAAAATACCAATCCAATTCTTCAAAGAGTTAGACAGAACAATTTGCAAATTCGTCTGGAATAACAAAAAACCCAGGATAGCTAAAGCTATCCTCAACAATAAAAGGACTTCAGGGGGAATCACTATCCCTGAACTCAAGCAGTATTACAGAGCAATAGTGATTAAAAACTGCATGGTATTGGTACAGAGACAGACAGATAGACCAATGGAATAGAATTGAAGACCCAGAAATGAACCCACACACCTATGGTCACTTGATTTTTGACAAAGGAGCCAAAACCATCCAATGGAAAAAAGATAGCATTTTCAGCAAATGGTGCTGGTTCAACTGGAAGTCAACATGTAGAAGAATGCAGATCGATCCATGCTTATCACCCTGTACAAAGCTTAAGTCCAAGTGGATCAAGGACCTCCACATCAAACCAGACACACTCAAACTAATAGAAGAAAAACTAGGGAAGCATCTGGAACACATGGGCACTGGAAAAAATTTCCTGAACAAAACACCAATGGCTTATGCTCTAAGATCAAGAATCGACAAATGGGATCTCATAAAACTGCAAAGCTTCTGTAAGGCAAAGGACACTGTGGTTAGGACAAAACGGCAACCAACAGATTGGGAAAAGATCTTTACCAATCCTACAACAGATAGAGGCCTTATATCCAAAATATACAAAGAACTCAAGAAGTTAGACCGCAGGGAAACAAATAACCCTATTAAAAAATGGGGTTCAGAGCTAAACAAAGAATTCACAGCTGAGGAATGCCGAATGGCTGAGAAACACCTAAAGAAATGTTCAACATCTTTAGTCATAAGGGAAATGCAAATCAAAACAACCCTGAGATTTCACCTCACACCAGTGAGAATGGCTAAGATCAAAAACTCAGGTGACAGCAGATGCTGGCGAGGATGTGGAGAAAGAGGAACACTCCTCCATTGTTGGTGGGATTGCAGACTGGTAAAACCATTCTGGAAATCAGTCTGGAGGTTCCTCAGAAAATTGGACATTGAACTGCCTGAGGATCCAGCTATACCTCTCTTGGGCATATACCCAAAAGATGCCTCAACATATAAAAGAGACACGTGCTCCACTATGTTCATCGCAGCCTTATTTATAATAGCCAGAAAATGGAAAGAACCCAGATGCCCTTCAACAGAGGAATGGATACAGAAAATGTGGTACATCTACACAATGGAATATTACTCAGCTATCAAAAACAACGAGTTTATGAAATTCGTAGGCAAATGGTTGGAACTGGAAAATATCATCCTGAGTGAGCTAACCCAATCACAGAAAGACATACATGGTATGCACTCATTGATAAGTGGCTATTAGCCCAAATGCTTGAATTACCCTAGATCCCTAGAACAAATGAAACTCAAGACAGATGATCAAAATGTGAATGCTTCACTCCTTCTTTAAAAGGGAAACAAGAATACCCTTGGCAGGGAATAGAGAGGCAAAGATTAAAACAGAGACTGAAGGAACACCCATTCAGAGCCTGCCCCACAGGTGGCCCATACATATACAGCCACCCAATTAGACAAGATGGATGAAGCAAAGAAGTGCAGACCGACAGGAGCCGGATGTAGATCGCTCCAGAGAGACACAGCCAGAATACAGCAAATACAGAGGCGAATGCCAGCAGCAAACCACTGAACTGAGCATAGGTCCCCCGTTGAAGGAATCAGAGAAAGAACTGGAAGAGCTTGAAGGGGCTCGAGACCCCAAAAGTACAACAATGTCAAGCAACCAGAGCTTCCAGGGACTAAGCCACTACCTAAAGACTATACATGGACTGACCCTGGACTCTGACCCCATAGGTAGCAATGAATATCCTAGTAAGAGCACCAGTGGAAGGGGAAGCCCTGGGTCCTGCTAAGACTGAACCCCCAGTGAACTAGACTATGGGGGGAGGGCGGCAATGGGGGGAGGGGGGAGGGGATGTTTGCCCGGAAACCGGGAAAGGGAATAACACTTGAAATGTATATAAGAAATACTCAAGTTAATAAAAAAAAAATAATAATAAAAAAAATTAAATAAAAAAAAAAAGATAGAGCCCACAGAAAAAAGCAAGCCATTTCCAGCTGTTGCGTGTAATTAAAGACTAGAGGGAGATACAGACTACTCAAAGAAGGTTTAAAGGAACCTTCAAGGATTATGGTAGATGGAAAAAATGCTTAAAAGTAGAATAATAGTGGGAGAGGTTTATGAATTCACTGGGATTATGGACATGGGGTCCCTGCAACTAAGCTAAGGAACAGAATCAGAGTCTAATGTGAAATGACCTTTCAAGTTTGATACGTTTGATAAAAGTAGGTCAGTGTGGCTTTATAAATTTCAGACTTTTTCATTTTGTTTGTAATGTTCACTCAGGTTTATCTTCTATGCTAAAATAGCTTGCCTGAATTATGCAATCCATTGCATGGCCCATTGTGTGGTGGTCACTTCTTAATGTCCTTCTGACCTTACAATTTTCCTTTTTCATTTCTAGGAGCTTGAAAACACTGAGATTAGAACTCTGTAACAGCTGCTTCATAGAGCCGTGCACGGCATTGGGCATAGTGGACTTCCCCTAACATGATAAACGTCCTGTATGCACACACAGATACTCACAGGTGCATATTTACTAGAGAAGTTGCCAAATATTCTGAAAGCATGGCTTTCAAAGAAATTATGTAAAGCCCAATAATGTGTTCAGTCTTTGTCCTATCTAAATTTAGCAAATATTCACTAAGATTGGAAACGTTAATTAAGAATCAAGTTGTGCCTAAGCCTAGCTGTGTCTTAGCTGCAAATCTTGGTAGTTTAGTCTCCTCTCACCCCGCATATTGTGCCACTGCCTGCAGCACTCACAGGTTCTGCAGTGCCTTTCCTGCCGCGCTAGGTTACTGGGAAACTGTCTGTGCCCTAACCCTCCCACCACACTCTTCAAGTGCAGGATTGCAAACACAGTGTTCTTTAAAGGTTTAACTTTTAAAATGAATTGGAATCCAGCTTAGAATCGTGGAATAATATATTTATTTTTAATATTTAAGATAGTTTTAAAAAATATTATAGTAGGTTGTGTGACATAATCTTAATGCTTCTTGGAGTTCAACTAAGTTTTGGCTTCTGGCTCTCAGAGTTGGCCTGATTTCTGCTCATCATATTCTGAGAAATAGAGCCTCATCCTCACTTTACACACTTTGAGATAACATTAGGAAAAAGATGTTAGAGCTGGCTTTCTTGCATTAAAACAAACAAACAAACAACAACAAACCTGTGAGTGATTGCTAACATGAGTCTGTAAATGATCCCGTTAGATTTGAGGGGTTTTTTAAGGCATTTGAACTGTTTTTCATATGATCAGCTAATGAATTCAGCACAACTTTTCCAACCCCAGCCCTGTTCTCCTGGTTAGCACTTTCCAGGTTCTTACTTTGTGATGAACAAGCTCTCCCTGGTTAATTATGTATATATTTAGCTACTGCATGTGTTGGGCTTATTATTGTCATCTAATTAGATGTAACTTGAACTGCTTGCTTCTAGAAAAATCATTAAAAATTCTTTCCTAATGACCTAGAGATGACAAAATGTCTGTAAAGTGTGAAGACGCCAACGACACAGGAACAGCATTCTTACAGCATGCTAATCCAGGTGCCGCTGCCATCTCATTAAACGATATTTTGCTGTCATTAACATTTTCACCAAGGAATTGCAGTTATAATTTCCTTGTCAGCTGTCTCTAGATCACTTTACCTTCAAAACTAAAGTGCCATATAAAAACATTAAATTGGATGGTTTAATTAAAATGGTTGTGTGTGTGTATGTGTGTGTGTGTGTGTGTGTGTGTGTGTGTGTGTGTGTTTAATGAAGAAACATATCCAGTGTTCTGAGATCTCATTTACTGTGCTTCACTTTTATTGTTTGAGTAGATTAGTGCCATGGGCTTCCAATATTAATATGTATCTTCTGAGATACATCCTCAGAAGCACAGTTAGCAGAATGTGTAGCATGGGCTCTTAACCACCACCAGAGAAGGAAGGAGCCTACCAGCACAGGTGCATTGGCTACATGTGGGCTGTGCTCAAGAGAAAAGCAGAAACAGCCAATGTATAAACCCAGGTGACCAGAGTGAACAGATATTATTTTGAAATATCTCATTTTGGGGGATTTAGAATTCTTATTTTTTCTCATGTCATAAACATGTTCACTAAAATAAAGAATGCTAATTCAGTGAAACTTTTGGTTATGGCCCCCCAAAGTACTGCTTCATCATTTTTATTATTCTTTGTGACTTTTGGTACACTGTGAATTTTTAGTTCAAGTAAAAATATAGTCTGATACAAGACAGAAGTAGAGATTATTACCAAAAGTGGGTTAATGCCTTTTTATTTTTTAAAAGTTTATTGTATTTGTTCAATCAAAACATGTTGTGTATAGTAGCTATAGTAATATAAAAATACTAAATTTTTCTTAGCATTTATTTTTATAGATACTTTCAGGGATTATTAAAAATGGCTTACAAGAAATTATCTGGAGCATCAATCACTTTGTCTGTGTGTCTGTATTTTTAAAATAATGCTTCTTTGCTTTAGAGTGTTTCTAAGAGGAGCTTAATATCATCTTCTTTATTATAAATACCTGTATATTAAAATAATAATTTTCCCAGTAATAATTTCTCAGAATAATCCTCTTCCTTATACTATCTTCATATATAGGAACATTTAAATCCTGAGTTAACATATATTGGCTTTTTATATATTTTGACAAACTTTCCTTTGCTACAAGTAATAAATAGCATCAAAAAATTAAGGGCAGGTACTGAAGAAGTATCTCAGTGGTTAAGGATACGGCTGCTCTTCCTGAGGACCTAGGTTGGATTCCCAGCACCCACATAGCAGCTCACAATAATGTATAATTCCAGTTCCAGAGGAACAGGTGTCCTCTCTGGCCTCTTTGGGCACCAGGTATACTCATGGTACACAGCAGCCAAAATACCTAGACACATAAAACACAATTGTACAATCTGTTTCCACTCATAATTTGTTTTTATTTGTGTAATAGACAGGGGAGTATTATTCTAGAAAAATGACACACAGATGGGAAGTCCTGCTTTTTCTTAACTCTACAGAGGGTTAAGCAAAACAGTTCCCCAGGAAATGAAAGAATTAAATTTTCATGAATCCATTGAGAAAATGGGAAACCATCCTGCCTGGCCAGTCAGTGCCCTCCAGCCGCGTGCCTGTGAGTGTGTGCTGAGAGCAGCAGGCGCCCACGTCACCACATACAGACAAGAGCATTGGCACATTCTGAACTCTACAAGTTGGCAGCTTTTATTTATTAGAACCTTCCCAGAGCATTTTCACGTGCAGAAGGCTTAAGTCCACTCAAAATCTGTACTTATCCACTGCTGGTCCTCCTGCCTGCCACTGTCCTCTGCCCCATGCTCCACAGTGCTGCTCTTCTGTCTCTGTTCCTGTGCCTTTGCTCAGTCCTGCACCCAGAACCATCTACAACTCTCACTTGGCTGTGTTTGTTCATCTTTTAGGGTGTGTCTCATTTCATTCTGTTTCTATCGCTCCCTGCCTAACCTGGGGACTGTTGGCTGTAGTTTGTCTTCCTTATTCCTTTCTATCTCTGTCCCAGCCTGGCCTCAGTTTGAGATGGGAGATGGGATCTCACTATGTAGCTCTGGGCTGCCTGAAAGTCGAGATTCTTCTGCATCCGTCTCTTAAGTGACAGGAACTATAGGAATGTTTTGCCACAGTCCTTCTGATAGGACACTGCTACTCACCCAGAGAATTAGGGAGCAGCCTTCCAGGAAGTTTCCGTATTCCAAGCATGCTTTGATTCCCTCGAGATAGCGAACTGTTCTCACAGGAAGCAGAGGAGCCAACACTTCCACAGAATAGCCCAAAAAGCAGGACATGGGCTGGAAGGGGAAAAGAGTGTGTTCCCTCCAGTGTTTCCCTGCCTAGGCAGATTCTTGCCATGGATTGTCAGTCCTCAGAGCCTAACTATTCCAGGCAAGCTCTGGACAAAAGCTTCATTCCCAACCTCTCCACTGCATCTTGATGCATGTTTAATATAGCATCTGTTTCCTGCTGGTGTACTTTCTACATCTGTCTTCCTCACAGAATACCATCAGATAATAAGCTACAGACATGTAGTTCCATAGCCTGGCACCCTCCACAACACTTCAAAATCTTTGGCTGAGATCTGCTTCTAAGGTCGGATGTTATCTGTGTCAACGTAAAAAGAAGTAATATAGATGCACCTGTGGGGGGTGGGGGTCTCACAAATCACCTCTGTTCACATGCTGTTGATAGAACTAGGTCCCATGACCAGAACTACTTATAAGGTGGCTAATACAAGGGAAGGATCATGTGTGGAGACCAGCCAGCAGTGTCGCCTGTGGGAGGCTCTTGTTGAAATTATCAGGGAAGACACTTGGATACTTGTATATCAGAAACTCTCAATGAGAGAGGTACTTTTCTTTTGAAATACAGTGCTGCCTTACCTATACTAAGCACAGAGAGTACTTTCTGAGCAGTTAGGGTATACACGTCTTCACGCCTTCTCTTCTCTTCACTAGGACGGACGTATAATGATCTGAACCAATATCCTGTGTTTCCATGGGTGTTAACAAACTACGAATCAGAGGAATTGGACCTGACTCTCCCAGGAAACTTCAGGGATCTGTCAAAGGTAACAGTTAACTGTACAGGTCTCTACTGCACAGGGGCTACAACAGAAAGGGCTTCTGTCCGTGTACGTGCTCACTGGAAGTCTGTGAGAAAGCCGTCCCCTCTTCTGCAGTCAGTCTGTAAGTCTTGTCAACACACTCTGCAGAAGCTGCACAGCCTCAGTGATATTCTCAGCACCGTCAGAGGAAATGTGGATGTGAGAAAGCAGGTTCAGGAGGAAGTTGTTCGGGTTAATCACGGGAACAATCCAAAGTTGGTGCAAAGCGTGGCATCTGTTGAATCCCGTGCTATGGTCCTAGGATGAGAAAGGCACACTGTCCTGACCACAGTAACAGGGACCTGGTGTGACGGGCTTTAGCACTGAGGACGTAGGAAGGGGAATTAGCAGGATCTGTTCAGATGGAGAAGATGGAACCCCTCCAAAGGACTCATGAGGATGAGGGACACAAAGAAGACTCTGGGTAGGTTAACCTCATGTTCAAGAGAGACGTTAAATGGATGACACACCGTAGTGCAGCTGAGATGTAGAGGTGTCTTCAGAGCAGCTCAGCAGCCTAAGCCTCCATGAGTACTATGAGTCATTACCCCTGTTATTAAACTGGGCGTGCTCGGCTATGCCAGCCTGTCACTCAAATCCCATTCCACACTTACAGAGCAGGGCGTTAGGAAAAGCTATTCACTTCCTCTTTGCCTCACTTTCTGAAATGGTGATAAGCAGGTCACAGTGAGGAGTTCTGATGAGTTGGTGTGGATATGTGGCCTGACACAATTATCGCTATCTACATTGCTTAGAATTCTCAGTCACTGCCGTAAGCCATGTGCTCTGAAGTATCTTCCAGGTGCAGCGATGCTAGTAAGAGCCTCCTGTTTTTAAAGGTATGCTGCACAGACAGACAGTTTACAGGCTTGCCAGTGTAGAGGGGTACTCGCTGGGCACTAACACAAAACCTACTTGATGCAAAGGTAAAAACTTCTAAGTCTTGTCTCTGTGGCCAGAGAGACATGCCTTAGTCTCTGTGATAACTGTCTTGCTGTCAAGCTGACCTGCACGAATTCCTCAAGAGAGAGTAGTCTCTGACTACACACACACACAAGGACCATGGTACATTGCATGCAAATGTCATATACTAGTTACTTTTTATCTACTTGATATAAACACTAATCTTGTAGGAAGAGGAAACCTCAACTGTGGAATTACCTCTGAGATTGGCCTGTAAGAATGTCTGTGGTACATTTTCTTAATTGCTAGTTGACATAGGACGATCCAGCCCACTGTGAGCCACCTCTAGGCAGATGGACCCTACCTGGGCTTTATAAGAAAGTGGGCTGAGCAAGTCGGTAAGCAACGCTCCTCCACGGCCTCTGCTTCAGTTCCTGCTGCCTGGTCCTTGCCTTGAGTTCCTGCCCTGACTTCCCAGGATGGTGGACTGTGTGTGACCTGTGATTGAAATCAAACCTCTCCAACTCCAAGTTGGTTTTTGTTTGTTTTTGTTTGTCATAATGTTTTATCATAGCAAAAAAAAGCAAATTAGGACACTTCATATGCTAACTACTACTATATTACTATAGTTATCTAAGATTAGTTTTTTAAAGGCAAAACTAAAATCCAACTATAATATTATAATCAAAGGAAACTCATGCACCAAGATTTTTTCCTTTTCTCCAGTCACTCTTTCAACAAATACTTACTGTGTACTCATGGGTGTGCAGAAAAAAAGGGCTCTACACAGGGTGGGTGAGCCCAGTGGGGATGAGTCAGATTAGCCTCTTGCAGTGAGATCAGTCCTAAAGAGAGATGGTGGCTGGTTCATAAGAGTACAAGACTGGCAGTGGTGTGCGTGCGTGAAAGGAACTATGGGCGAGCGTGCGCAGATACTCCCAGGTGGCTGAAATAGTATACGGCCAAAGAAAGTAGCGCTGCTTCTGAGGATTACAGGAGAGATGAGCTAGAGTTTTGCTAGTGGTAACAACTTTAATTTACCCATGTCAGAAGTGAAACCATTGGTTCAGAGGGGCGTGGTGCTGATGACTAAACTGAAGGCCCTGTGCCTGCACCTAGGCACACCCAAGCCTTCGCTTTGCATTTTAAGACAGGGGTTTCAGTAAGTTACCCATGTGACCTGCACTCACTCTGAATCCAAACAGAACTGGAACAGGGATACTTCTGCCTCAGCCTCCCAACTGGCTGGGGTGACAGCCTGTGCTAGTCAAGTAACCAGAAAAGCTGTCCAGTGTGTGCCTCCTTCGGCAGGGC
The DNA here is from genome assembly GCF_021556685.1 of Rattus norvegicus. NCBI lineage: Eukaryota > Metazoa > Chordata > Mammalia > Rodentia > Muridae > Rattus > Rattus norvegicus. The sequence goes on along the minus strand of NC_141535.1, from coordinate 141,114,150 downwards.
TTTGCCTTTATGGCACTCATACACTTCCCCAGTTTTATGAAGTGTGAAATAAAAGGCAGCAGCAAACCTGAGTCTATCAAGGAACAGGAGCAGCCTCCTTTTGCGAGCATGGCATTGCCCCTTGGTGCTGCTGGGCTGGACCAAGGACTGTCCAGTGGGAAAGAGGTAGCTTTGATTTCAACTATTCCATTGCCCATACCCATGCATTAGCAGTCTGTCACACTGACAGGGTGGGAAGTGTTAGCAAATTAAAGCCTCTTGATATGTTAATAAGTTACCCTTGCAGTGTTGCCATGCCTCACTGAAGTTCTCAATCGGAACTTCTGTACAGATGGCCTAGGACTATCCTTTATAAAGCCCACTAATACGCAAGACTTTAATGTATGAAAACATAAGAAAGTGCTTTTAGAGTGTAATATTCCTGGGAGCAGAGACTACCATGGGTAACACCAGTCCTTCATGAAGAGGTGCCACCAAGAAGCACATGGACTTCTTGCAGTTGGGATACATAGACCATGTGGCAAATCTGTTTCCCAAAAACTTATGAAAGAACTGAGATTATTACATGTTAATTACTGGGAATATTTTAATAAGAGAAGTAATTTTTAAAGCAAAGATTAGGATTCTCGATGCAATTAGTACTTCTAGAATTTATGCTAACATTTGAAGTCCCAAATAACTTTATATTCCTTACTGCTTATAATATTAAAGAAACTATGAAGTATACAAACACAAAAAAATTGTTTTTCTTTATACTACCAATTAACACTGTCTCTGTGGCTTCTAATTATGCCAGGCACCTTTTGAGTTAAAAAACTTTTTGGAGAGCTCAGCTCACATTGGCTCAGGCAACAACACATCAACATCATTGGCTCTTATTACTGCTTCAAAAGAATCCCAGCGCAGCCAGCCTCATTGGAAGAAATGGAAACTTGTTCCTCGGCATCTGTCACTGATGCTGCTTGTGAGGGGGAGGACAGCCACTTGCAGATGGAGCTGGAGGTCAGGCCAGGATGAGCTAGGGCCCGGTCTCCCTTGGGTGATGGGGAAGGACCTGAGCAGAGACTTTACATTCTTGTTCCTGAAGAATAGAAAGGAAGTCACCCTCTATTACAAAGAGTGGACTGAAATACACCTGAGACTTGGCTCTTTATGGTTACATGAACAGCAGGTTGGACTTGTACACACCTGGCAGTTGCATAGAGAAGTTTTGTGGTTTTGATGTCAGAAAGACCTTCAGGTATAACCTTGACCTCTGGACATAGCCATTGTTTAGGCAGCCACATACTTCTCACAGATCAGTATAAGATAAGGTAGCTACCAGGAAACAAATGAAGCTTAAGCTTAAAGACACCTCACTTCTCTTCCTTTACTTTTCCCTCAATTTTAGGAACCTAGTGTTAAGTTCAGAGCATGTGTAAGTCACATTTCTTTCACTGAGACAAAATAACGAAGATCAACATAGTGAAGGAAAAGGCTTATTCTTGTTTTTGTCTTCAATATTCAGTCACTGGACCCTCTTGGGGGCCCTGTGGTAGTATAACAGGATGTACCAGAGGGGCCTGGAGTTAGAGGAACCTGTGCACCTCATGGAGGCCAGAAACATAGAGAAGGGGTTCTATAAAGGCATGCTTCCAGTACTCTTCCTTCCTTCCTCTGGGCTCTGCCAGAGCAGTACCTCCCAGCTTTGTGAGGGGTCCTTTGAATTCAAAGTATGACAGAAAAATTGTTTAAATCTCAAATCCTATGAAACCTGGAGCCACTGCCAGTACAAGGGAAAAGCTGTCTCCACAGTAACAATAGGTGCCTCCCACAAGAGGCAGGGCAGAGGTCACAGGGCTTATAGACACCGAGACCCACCTCATCATGGATATTCTCCCACACGAAATCCAGACCTATAACTCAGTAGCTGTCGTTTGGGGTACATTAGGTTTATTTATTTTGTGTGAGTGTGGGCACATGCACATATCATGGTGCATGTATAAATGTCAGGACAATTTGGGGAGTTGGTTTTCTCATTCTACCAAGTGGGGCTTAGGCTGTCAGACTTGGCAGCAGGTGTGTTTACCCACCAAGACATCTTACCCAGCCCTCTGCTTTTTCCACATCTTCTTCAAATAGTCTAACGGTATTGTTGAAATAAAGGGATTTTGTGCTCTCTCTCCCTCTCTCTCCCCAAGTCTTACTTCACACTCATGTGTGTAAATGTGTGTGTGACCTGTGTACACACCACTGCATGTGTGTGGACCCCTTTGAGAGTTGGTTTTCCATCCACTACGTGGGGCCCCAGGTCTGAACTCAGTCTTCAAGCTTAGCAGCAACCCCTTTAATCTGCTAAACTCTCTCTCTCGCTCTGTTTTCCAAATAAATATTTTATATCACATATAGTGTTGCTTTATATATTTGTAAATATATATTACTACTGTATATTAATGTAGTGTTTTTAATTTACTTTTGAGAATTTCATACATATATTCAGTATATTTTTATCCACCCTTCCCTCCCCCAGTACCCCATGAACTCTCCACCACACATCTCAGTGTCTTCTTTTCTTTTTAACTTTATCATAAGCTACTGAATCCAATCAGCGCTGCATGAGCATGGGCAACCTACCAGGTGTCACATGCTCAAAGGGAAGCTGCTGTCTCTACAACAGCCATCCCCTGCTAACAGCTCCTCAGCCAGGCATCCGTCCTCATCCAGGCTGTTGCATTGCATGGTTTGATCTTGTAAATGTAAACATAGCCACTATACTTAGGTGAGTGCAGTGGCCGTGTCATTTCCAGAAGACAGCTTTTTACAGCACTGGTCCTCATTCTCTGGTTCTTACATTCTTCCTGTCCTTTCTCCTGTAACATTCCTGACGCTTGGTAGGCGATGGTTGACGTAACTGTGCCACAGAGGGCTGAACACTCACTTTCCCAGTGCTCTGACCAGTTAAATGTCTCGGAATCAACCTCGAAAAAGAAGCCTCACTGACCAGTGCTGAAAGCGGCGCTAACTCTGCTTTCACTTCTTTTCTTCACTGGGTTTCCACAGTGAGGCTTCCAGTCTGCCATATCTCCCAGAGGTCTAAACAACAAAATACAAGTTTTCTATTGGATATTGTAAAGCAGCATCTAATATCTAACAAAAGCATGCGGACAAACATTTAACTTACCGTTTTTGCAGGATTATGCAGACAGCACCAACAAATAAGAAGTGCAGTAAGTAACCATGATGTGAGCTGGAGCCCGTGCCTTGCTCTTACAAAGTCCATTCCATAGTCAGGAACATAGCACTGGGTTCTAAGTTCACAGGAAACTAAGTCTTTGGGATGTGTTCTTTTTACTGGATTCTTAGAAAAGTAGCCCTAGGATTATGAAGCTGTTTTCTTCTATTAGTCTTAAAACTGAGAATAACAGACCTGAACATCAGAATGTCTCTGCCCAAGCTCTTACAGAGTTGGCTTGCTTCCAAGCTCTCCCACCTTGCTTCCTCCTCTTTAAAATGACCATAGCATGCATATTGATAGTACTGTTGAAGGGCCTCTGTACTAGTTTTGGGTTTGTCGATGATTTGTTTGTCTACTTGACACAAACTGGGTCATTCGTCAATAGGGAACCCGAACTGAGAAAATGCCTCCGTCGGATTGACTTGTAGGAAAGTTTGTGGGTTATTTTCATGATTAATGACTGATGTAGGAAGGCCCAGCCCATGGTAGATCCTAGAAGGTATAGGAAAGATAGCTGACAGCAAGCCTAGAGAGCCATCCAGTAAGTGTGACTCCTGCCTGGTCTCTATTTCATTCCTGCCTCTAGGTTCCTATGTTACATTTCTGCCCTAACTTCCCTCAGTGATAGACTAGCAGCTGGAAAATGAAGTAAACCCTTTCCTCCACAAGTGGCTTTTGTCATAAACGTTATCACAGTAGGAGAAACACTAACTAGGACAGCCTCTCCTGTCATACCTTGTGGGCAATGGGCATTCAAAGTGATGGATACAAAGTAGATTTCTAGTCACCCCTGAGTATCTCTATCTGAGGCATGATTGATTAAAAAGTCTGGTGAAAGAGCCCTTGATCATTTTTAATTCAAGTAAGATAAAAACAAATCATTGAATAATACATTTTCATGCCGCAAACTGTTTATCTTCTTAAATGCCAAAACCCTGACCCTGAGTGCTTATTAAAACTGGAGTTAATTTGCAAATTCATCTGGAATAACAAAAAACCCAGGATAGCTAAAGCTATCCTCAACAATAAAAGGACTTCAGGGGGAATCACTATCCCTGAACTCAAGCAGTATTACAGAGCAATAGTGATAAAAACTGCATGGTATTGGTACAGAGACAGACAGATAGACCAATGGAATAGAATTGAAGACCCAGAAATGAACCCACACACCTATGGTCACTTGATTTTTGACAAAGGAGCCAAAACCATCAAATGGAAAAAAGATATCATTTTCAGCAAATGGTGCTGGTTCAACTGGAGGTCAACATGTAGAAGAATGCAGATCGATCCATGCTTATCACCCTGTACAAAGCTTAAGTCCAAGTGGATCAAGGACCTCCACATCAAACCAGACACACTCAAACTAATAGAAGAAAAACTAGGGAAGCATCTGGAACACATGGGCACTGGAAAAAATTTCCTAAACAAAACACCAATGGCTTACGCTCTAAGATCAAGAATCGACAAATGGGATCTCATAAAACTGCAAAGCTTCTGTAAGGCAAAGGACACTGTGGTTAGGACAAAACGGCAACCAATAGATTGGGAAAAGATCTTTACCAATCCTACAACAGATAGAGGCCTTATATCCAAAATATACAGAGAACTCAAGAAGTTAGACCGCAGGGAAACAAATAACCCTATTAAAAAATGGGGTTCAGAGCTAAACAAAGAATTCACAGCTGAGGAATGCCGAATGGCTGAGAAACACCTAAAGAAATGTTCAACATCTTTAGTCATAAGGGAAATGCAAATCAAAACAACCCTGAGATTTCACCTCACACCAGTGAGAATGGCTAAGATCAAAAACTCAGGGGACAACAGATGCTGGCGAGGATGTGGAGGAAGAGGAACACTCCTCCATTGTTGGTGGGATTGCAAACTGGTACAACCATTCTGGAAATCAGTCTGGAGAATCCTCAGAAAATTGGACATTGAACTGCCTGAGGATCCAGCTATACCTCTCTTGGGCATATACCCAAAAGATGCCCCAACATATAAAAAAGACACGTGCTCCACTATGTTCATTGCAGCCTTATTTATAATAGCCAGAAACTGGAAAGAACCCAGATGCCCTTCAACAGAGGAATGGATACAGAAAATGTGGTACATCTACACAATGGAATATTACTCAGCTATCAAAAACAACGACTTTATGAAATTCGTAGGCAAATGGTTGGAACTGGAAAACATCATCCTGAGTGAGCTAACCCAATCACAGAAAGACATACATGGTATGCACTCATTGATAAGTGGCTATTAGCCCAAATGCTTGAATTACCCTAGATGCCTAGAGCAAATGAAACTCAAGACGGATGATCAAAATGTGAATGCTTCACTCCTTCTTTAAAAGGGGAACAAGAATACCCTTGGCAGGGAAGAGAGAGGCAAAGATTAAAACAGAGACTGAAGGAAAACCCATTCAGAGTCTGCCCCACATGTGGCCCATACATATATAGCCACCCAATTAGACAAGATGGATGAAGCAAAGAAGTGCAGACCGACAGGAGCCGGATGTAGATCTCTCCTGAGAGACACAGCCAGAATACAGCAAATACAGAGGCGAATGCCAGCAGCAAACCACTGAACTGAGAATAGGACCCCCGTTGAAGGAATCAGAGAAAGAACTGGAAGAGCTTGAAGGGGCTCGAGACTCCATATGTACAACAATGCCAAGCAACCAGAGCTTCCAGGGACTAAGCCACTACCTAAAGACTATACATGGACTGACCCTGGACTCTGACCTCATAGGTAGCAATGAATATCCTAGTAAGAGCACCAGTGGAAGGGGAAGCCCTGGGTCCTGCTAAGACTGAACCCCCAGTGAACTAGACTGGTGGGGGGAGGGCGGCAATGGGGGGAGGGTTGGGAGGGGAACACCCATAAGGAAGGGGAGGGGGGAGGGGGATGTTTGCCCGGATACCGGGAAAGGGAATAACACTTGAAATGTATATAAGAAATACTCAAGTTAATAAAAAAAAATATTAAAAAAAAACTGGAGTTATACATTTACTCAGAATGAAATGGGTCTTCTAATTTATAATCTTATTTTTTTCTCTGGCCATTTTTATGAAACCAATGAAGACCATGGAAAAGAGTTTTTATTTAGATTTTTAACTATACAGCACATGGTCAAATCTCACTCGTTATAGATTGTATTTATTGTTTGACAAATAAAATTGTCTGTCATTGACCAATCTTTTCAGTAGCAGCCACCAGCAGGTGGAGATATTTTTTCCTTCAATTTATATAAATATTCCTTATGGAAATGTGAGCTTTTCATAAAATTTGTCTTGAAACAGGATACATATTACTGCCTCCGTTATTTCTATACACTCATATGAATTTGACTTCCAGGTCCTAGTGGTTACATGATTTTGACATGAATCACAGTCTCTGCTCATTAAAGTATAAATGGGATTTTTTATTTTCCAGCCGTGTCTTCTGATAGATGAAATAATTTTATCGCAAAGCCAAACACTGACATGAACAGAAGACATTACACATGTCTTCTGTACACACGTCCATGTACACATATACGTGCAAAAAACACACTTAATCACTGAGTGGGTAAAAAATCTATTTTGTTAACACAGGAGTTGTTTGACTCCCAGATGAGGATGGACTTAACCGAGTCCCACATTATTATGCCACTTAGCAGAGGAAGTGATAATGCCTGAGGCTTTGAAATGTGGCAGAGCAAATGCGTGTGCTGAGGTGTGAACGTTGCTGGATGCCAGTGCACATGGAGTACGGGAGATTAAGCTGGAGAGTGAGCAGCCCAGAAATCAGCAACAACTTCCTAGTTCTTACCTTTCTTTTCCTCCATAAATAAACATATCCAAAGTGAACATTTGATTAGGTTAGTGTATAACCTGCCTGATGATGAAGTTTCAAATGGAAAAGTATTAAATGTATCAATCTTTTTAAATTAGAGTCATGAAATTTGATAATTTTTGACAGTCTAGTAAATAAAAATAATTTAACTGTATTAACATAACTATAGTAATTAAGTGCTATACTAATTATACTTATTAATTATAAAATAGCTGTATTGACATTAATATAGTAACTAATATAGTAATGATTTGGACAAGTTTGTCAAATTAAACAGGCTTCAATTCAAAAGATACAGTTTTACAGGAATCCAGACTGGGTCAGTGTTGTGAGAACCTGCTATGGGGACATCGCTGTTGCACCCTGCTCTGGTGTTGATCTGACCAGCTCTCAGTAGTATAGCAAGGAGGCTTTTGTAGCCTATCAGAGAGGACTTTCTTCCAATATACTAGCAGCCAAGTTTTTTCAGTCAAATTTTATCATGAGCCAATCAGAGTGGCCACATAGGATAGACTGATAGACAGTTTGGTTCTTAGGGCTCAGCCTACCTGCAGCAGCTATTCTAAAAATGAAAAGGAGCAGTTCATTTAGGAGGGAGGACTGAGCAGAGGGGCTTGTGTTGGAGAGGTGGACCTAGATAGACCCACACACACTGGGAGTGATTGCCCACTCCCACTGAGTGTGCTTTTTACAGATGCTCAGTCACTGCACTGCACTCCCTTTTCTGTGATTCCTCAGAGCTCTTAGTCCCTTGATCATGTACCCTAAATGTATCCACCTCATTGTCTGCCTTGCTTAACGACTAAATGTTTTGTCTAAAATGCCCACATGGAAGTTTGACATAGAACTCTATTCTAATAGGTCTTTATTCACACAGTGTCTATCACTCGGCAAAAAAGAGCCAGGCACTGTACTGGGTACTGATAATTCAGACATGAATAGATTAGCTGTTTCATTTAAGGCACTGTCCACTGGGCAAAATGAGTCACCTCACCAGTACTAGGCACTGGCTGTGAAGCCTGCACAAGGAAGTCTGAACCCCTTCCAAAGCATGAGTCAGATAAGGGAGACAGATGTAAAGAGTGGGCGAGGGGCCTGTAGGAGTGAATCCTGCATTGTCATGAGATAGTTTTCAAGATGACGTCAGATGGTTCATGACCAGAAAACTGGAAGAGATGAGAATCTGGGAGGCCTCTTGTATAGATTCTCTAGCCCTGTTCTTTCAGTGAAAGAGGAGATAACTTAGATACATCACAAGTCCTGATGTGAAAGGAGGTGCAAACACCCAGAAGACATAGAGAACAAACACACTGAGTCAGCTCCAAGCTGTTTCTAGCACAGCACAGCAACTGGATCTCCGAACTGGAGAGCTGCTCGCTAAGTTTGAGATCTGTAACACAAGGGCATAGGACCAGGTCAAGGTCTGACCCTTCCCTCCTTTTCTTTCTTCCTTTCTGCTCCCTTCCTCCTCCCTCCCCTCTTCCATCCTCCCACCCTTCCTTACTTCCTTCCTTCATTCCTTTCTCCCTCCCCATATTTCCTCTCTCCCTTCCCCCCTCTTTCCCTCTCTTCCTCCTTCTGTCCTTCCTTCTTTGGGCCTGATCGTAAAAGGTCTCCATGCCTAGCTGGTTCCATCAGTTTCTGAGGTTCTTTGGAGGACAGGAAGCAAAGAGGCAGTTGTGAAGGGGGAAAAAACAAAAACAAAAATGGCAGAGATCCTAATTTTAGAGTAAGCCATGAAGCTGTAGCCCAGTGGGGTGGACAGAGGGGTCATCAGGTCCCTGTTCCTTCCGGTGATGTGAGGCAAAAGGATGTAGTGTAGACCCCAGACACTTGTGTAAATCACATTAAGAAGTGGATGAGAAAACTACGGCATGCAAATATACGGTGTCCTTGGCAGTTATAGTGGCAGGTAGTGGCCCACAGCAACATTTAAGTGATACATAGAATGTCAGTGCTTTGAGCACTGACATGCACACTTCCAGGTTTTAGTGATGTACCAGAAAAAAAGTGCTGAGATTATTGTAATGGACATGTTTTTCCTTGAAAGCCTCTTTAATTATTAAAAATTACAACGTACTTTGATGAAACTGATCATTCTTTGAGTTGACATTTACTACTTACTCAGACCAGATCAGCTTTGTATCCAGAGCTTCCTTTCAGTGCTCTAGTTTATCATAACTATTTCCTTAATGACGATTTTGTTAGTCAGTTTTTCTTACCATATAGATGTTTATTCCAAACAAAAAAAATGACTTGATATAACTTAGATTTTAAGTAGAGCATATTGATAGATCAAGGCTAAAGGATCAGAAAGAGAAGATAGAAAAAAATAAAATAGGAAAAACACTCAATTATATATCAAAAGAATTCTCACCCAAATATACAGGCAAAGTACAGCCTGTTCTATTGTGTGTTTGCAGCAGTTATATGTATGTGTGTGTATATATATATATATATACACACATATATATTTATATATATTTAGATAGATAGACAGACAGATGATAGTAGATAAATGAAAGATGAATAGATAAATACCTTAAATGATGTAAATCTCTATGCAAGCATCTATTAGGATATTTTTCCATACCATAAAGTCGCAGACTTGTTTAATAAAAGAAACTTTTTTGTGACACTCTGGTTTGAGGCAGATTTTTCTCCTGGATCTTTGGGGAGTGGATATAAGAGATATAAGTAGAGGGTGGGACATCATCTGTTCAGTAGATACAGCAGTGCTTCGCTGCAACATAAACAATCGTTGCCCAATTTTACCAGGAATATGAATGTCTGGACATTCTCTTGAGATATCAGTAGCTCTAGAGAAAGCCATGTAAGTTTACTGACCTTTCTGAAGCCAGCATGGCTTTATAGGTAGAGAAGTCACAATTTTAGTCTCTACCTGCATGGTTTTATGTGACATGTCAGTGTCCTTTTACAGCACCAAACAGCAACAGATCTAATAGCAAGTTTTAAGCTCTCGAAGTGGAAAGTACAGCAATGGCTGTGTCTAAATGCCACCGGGGATGAGAAAGGAGACTAAACAACATATCAACCTCAGTAAATAGAGCTGTGTGTTTTCATCAAAATTTTTAACCACAGTCATCTGCCAGATTCATATGGGATTCACATGTATACTCACTTAAGTTTTAAACAGATGCCAGACTTTGAACCACATCAATAGAGAGGCAGACAGGTATTAACAGGGGCAGGAGAGAATCTGATGCCTCTCTGGATTGAAAAAGAAAGAGGGCCATCTTCTCAAAAACAACTGGAAGCTTCTTTTTCTTTAAAAAGTTTGTTTCTTAAAAAAAGTTTGTTTCTTGACTGCTAGAAACAAAATAATTTTTAAAGTAGTAATTATAAATGAAATTGTTTACACTTTATTTCAGAAAACTTCACTAGGCAAAATTTATAGCTTCTCTAGGCTAAATGTCAAATCAGTAATATATTTTAAGTAGTGAAGAGAGGTTTGCAGACTTTAATACAGTGCAGCTGTTTCATAATGACTCCAACATCAGCGAAATGAGCAAAATAGAAAATTTAAATATTTATTTTATCCTTTGGGGGGTAGTTGAGAGGAAAGGCTGGAAGAGATTAGAGGACTGGCTATTTCCTTCTTCCATGATGTTTTGTAGAGTCATAGGGAACAAGCAGTATCAGTGTAAGGTTGGTCCTCCTCTATGGGCAGATGGTCTACAGCTGAAAGACCCACCAGCACTTTGAAGACAGAAGGCTCCACTCTTTTCAGACAGCTCACTAAGTTAGGAAGACATCTACACATAGTGCACATCTAGGAGAGGCTAGTCCAAGTCACTACATAACTTTTATTTGTTCTGCTTGGTAGTAATTGTCCTTTCATCAAACATAAAAGTTACATTTCTTTTAAATATTGAGAATTTTACATAATGTTTGACAAAATATCTACATTTTTTACACCTGTGTAAAAAGATTTTATAGGTAACTTGAAATTCAGCACAAAATTGGGTTGAAGTGTTTAAGCAGAAATTCTATACTTTAATTCGAAGATTCACAAAAATGAAGATCAATGGTTTTAGAACTTTAAAATATTAATACTCTTGTAACCAAGAAACATACTTTTTAAAATTAAATAAGTGGTTTAATATTGGTCATCATATAATAAAGGCTAACATAAAGGGAACATGCTTTACAAATAATTTCAATATTCAGGCTAAGCATCCTTACAAATAAAAGCTTATTATGGAAATTCTAGCAGCTCTAACTGCTGACATCATTGTGTGGTTTAAATTAGTCTTCTGGGACCAAAAGAAAAGGCTCACAGCAATTTATAAACGAGTTTTTCTCTCTTGTGTAACATTATATGTCCCATTGAAACACTAATTTTCTATGATTTCTGTTAAGATTAAGCCTTTGGGGGACTTCATATTTAATCAGTAGTATTAAATTTCGGGGTAAAGCCTGATATACTTAGCATTTTCACTCTCCGTGTAAACACTTATTTGTACAGTATGCAACTGAAAACAATAACTTGTGCCTAAATGGTAAGTGTGGACTTCCCAATATGAAGAAACCAAAACCAGACAGAAAATGGAACTAAGGCCATTTGTTATTTGCACTCAGGAGTGTCAAGTCCTAAAGAAACTGGGACAAAGGATTATCTATGGTGCTTATTAGCATACCAAAGCTCAGGCTGGCATCAGGCTCACTGGGGACCTGTGACTCTTCTCACCCAGCCCTAGCCCTACCCAGAACTTCTCTAGCTCAAGGGTTTTCTTTACCCCAACTTCTTAAAAGATATCTCTCTCTCTCTCTCTCTCTCTCTCTCTCTCTCTCTCTCTCTCTCTCTCTCTCTCTCTCCCTCTCTCTCTCTCTCCCTCTCTCCCTCTCTTTCCCTCTCTCCTTTTCCCTCTCCCTCTCTCCCTCTTTCTCCCTCTCTCCTTTTCTCTCTCCCTCTCTCCCCTCCTCTCATCCTCTCTTTTCTTCCACCACCACCCCAGCACCCCCTCCCTCCTACGTGGCCCCCTCTCCTCTCAAGGCCCTGTTCATGCTGCTGGCCATGTTTTAGTCTACACCTTTCATGCCCTGCTCTGGACTCTTCCAGATGCCTATGGCTGTACTCTCCCTCATATCTACAATGGTTTTCTCCCCTTCAGCCATACCTTGGAGCAGTCATATCCTCATGTCATACAGTGAGGATGTTCTAGAAATCATTAAAGCTTAGATGTGTGAAGAAGTTTGGAGGCATGTGCTTTTCAAGGGAAGAAAGTATCCCATGTCATCCTCCACAGTTCAGATAGCACAGGTCATAGTGGCTTCACAAAGCACCTACTGAGTCCTCTGGATCAGCCTGTCTTTACTTGGCTGGCTGTTTAAATTCATAAAAATTATATTGGAGCTCCAGTTGGACCAGGACCAGTGTTCTACTGTGCTTCCTCTGAAGGACTTGACTCCTTAGTATACATAATAGAGCCTGAGCTTGGCCAACAGGAAAGCCAGTGCAAAGGTGAGACGTTCCACAACTTAGGGAAGACAATAATACGGAAAGCCTTCATAATGGTTGCCAAGTTCGGTCTCCAGTATGCATGCTGGAGCCAAGGAAATGGAAAGGAGCCATGAGAACATTGATTTGACATGAACAGTTAAAGTATAATCACTTTCATCTTGTTTTGATTTTTATTTTTTGTTTTGTTTTGGTTTGGTTTTTATTTATTTTGAGAGAGAAAACAAGAAGGAACATAAAATTGGCCAGGTATGAAGATGGGAAGGCTCTGGGAGAGGCTGGAAAAGGTACAAGAACATGATAAAAATGTAAGAAAATTTTAAATAAAAACCCCCAAATCATCCTGGGAATCTAATTTTCTAAAGTGACAGCCAAGTCTGGGGACTTTGCATATGTGCAAAGTTCTTGTATATCTTTAGCAAGTACACTGATTAGTAATTAATATCGAATCCATCCCTTGAAAAAGCTATCCATCCCTTGAAAAAGCCATACATTAGTGCCAGATTATTTTCAGGATAAAGTCTAGACATCTAGAATGTTTGCTGTTACTGCATGGAACAGAACATTTCTTTTATCTTTTTACAGCCAATTGGTGCTTTGAACCCAAAGAGGGCAGTGTTTTATGCAGAGCGCTATGAGACATGGGAAGATGATCAAAGCCCGCCCTACCACTATAACACACATTACTCAACTGCAACTTCTGCCCTGTCCTGGCTTGTTCGAATTGTAAGTATCGTCTTAACTCAGCTGCCTCTAACTCCAGTGTAAGCAAATTAAATGAAAATCAAGTACCTTTGTTGTTCATTGTAATGACCAGAGAGACCAATGAACAGGTAGCCCAGAAAGCATGAAGCCTGTGATTTTCCTGCTCAGCCTCCCCACTGCTGGGATTACAGATATGCACAGCCACACTTGGCTTTGTTTTGTTGTTGATGTTTTGTTTTGTTAATGTATGATCTTTTTTATAGAATTTGGTTAGGAAGCAGGTTACTTAAACCCATGTACTTACTTTTAAGCTGCGGAAGCACAAACTGAGCAGTACTCTGTTACAAACCCTGCCAGTCCTCCCAAGTCAGTCACCAAGGACCCTCTGGTGTACATCTTTAATTTTAGATCAGCTAATATATTGATGATATAAACCCAAACCTTACTTAAGATGAACCAACTCCATACAGAAGTAAAGATAAAAAGGTATGATCTCCTTTTCAGGCCAAGGTTCCTAAGTTAGTCTCATCTGTCCAAGATTCAGCTTAAATGTATAAAGTCTGAAGTTAAGAAAAATCTTAACTGTTTTAGACCCTAAATAATTAGTGGCCAAGCCCAGCTAGTCAGATTGTGCACTCCTGCAGAGTGCCCTTCACATTCAGGTGAGAGAAGATGCCCTCTGAGTTCCCCCACGGAATTCATGAATTCTATTCTGAGAACTGAGCAGACTACAGAAGTAACCATTCAAGATTTAGGATAGCTGATTTCTGATTGCCACAGCCATAAAGGGTGGTCTTAATTGATTTATATTCAGAAATGGGAAAACAAAATGATTGATAAGTTCATTTCTCAGGTCACCAGTGATTAGACCATAAAACTAAATTTGCAGTCATTATTGACATTATTGACACCTGAATGAGCTGCAAGCAAACAGAAATCAGTACAGGAAGCATAGACCTAAAACCGAGGGGGATGGGCGTCTGTAAATTCCCACTGGCCGACTGCTTTATTCTTGCTGAGCCAAAAAGAAAACGTGGCTGTATGTAAGTAGGCCAAGAACTGCCCTGCACAAGACATCAAGGTAGTCCACCCACAGGGCGCAAGAAGCCCCAGAATCACAACATAAACACGCTTTCAAAACACTGAAACCAGAAGTGTTGACTCTTGAGAGACCTTTTCATACCTCATCAGCGTCTGTGATGCCACCCCTTGTCGAGCCACTGCTTAGGAGCTGGGGGTGGGGCTCACACGGGTCTCTTAGAAATGGAAGAAAGTCCGGAACTGTGTGTGAAAACAGTAATAATAAACATATCAACTGTGTTGTCTTAAATAAGAGTAATATTTGATTGCATCTTGAAATAGTTAAAATGATTTTATGTGTTTTCTGTGAATGTCACTTAGTCAAATCTGGAGGCTGACTGGCAAAACTTATTAAAAGAAAAACACTTCTCCTCAACCACCTCATTTTTTAAAAAATATTTTTCTCTTCCAAGTAAGATAAATCTTTCCTCCAATCACAAAGCACGAGCGGTCCTCTGGCTGACATGCTGTTCAGTGGATGGAGCACAGGACAGTGTAAGGGCCTGACAGTGATCTTTCCTGTCCACTGTACACAAAGCAGTGTGGCCTCACAGCAACCCTGGCTGACTGTTTCATGGCTTCTAGTGCCCTTGTGAGAAAGGGAAAGAAACGAGTGGAATTAGTCTCACAAATTTAAACCTGGCATACCAAAAATGTTACTTTTTGATCATGTAACCAATAAAAAATTGCTTATGCAATGTTTAATATTTTAACTTGTTTGGAATTCAAGTAATATGCTATATTTTTAGCACAATATAGCATCTGTTGGCTGCTGTGTTAGACAACATGGATAGCGTGGCTTTTATGAAGAGTCATTTAGCTCAGATGCCTCACGGCATGCTGTCAGAGGCAAGGTACTGGAGTTCTGTGGTTGAACAGCTTAGGGAGCATGCAACTGATGGCCGAGGGAGACCTGCTTTCTTCACTCTTATCCTGAGGATTTTATGAAGTAGAAAATGCATTATAATTTGTGTCTCTAAGAATCTATTCATAAAATATAACACATATTAAAATAAGTATCTGTCCTCTACCTTTCAAGACTTTTAGACCTGAAGTCATTAAATTCATTAGCAGTCAATATGTATAGTATGTCAATGATGATAATTGCATAAAAATGATAATTAGCTGCATACTTCATTACTTTAAATTAAGAACATTCTTTTATGCAAGCTACCAGTGAAGTCACTTGTCTGACTTGCCAGGCTCTAGGAAGACTGTTTCATTAAGGCTGCTAGACAAATGAGGAAGGAGCCTCATTCCACAATGGGATTCTTATGACAACTAATATATGAGGCACCATGTGCTCAGACTTTTGTCCTTTCTGGACTGGAGACATCATCCCAGAGTCATCATATAATTAGTACTCACTGACCAGTACATCCCTCAGTGACCAGTTTCCCTGGTCTACACCATGTTTTGTCATTGATCCTCCCCATCATCAGTTTCAGAGTAAAGGGTAAATATGCCCCAGAAATACACATCTGCCATTGTTGTACTTGTAGGTACCTAAGGAATCCTTAGTGAGAATGAATGTTATTTATCTGTTTTGGAGGCAAATTTAATGATGTCAAAGGCAATGTCTCCTGTTCAACCTTAAAACTGCAGAACAGCTGTCGTGATGCTTTATACCAAGGGCTCCTGCTATAGGAGATGTCCTGATTGATAGACACGCTAATCAAAGGCACCAGTCACAGAGTACTGGAATTGTCCGGTCTTGTGTTCACTTTAGTCCATCCCTTATTCAACGGATTAGGGCACGAAGAATCTTTATGCACTAGGAGTTAAAGTTGAGTATTAGAAGTGAAATAGGTGATGAAAGAGACAATTTCATAGTGGGGAATGCAGTCCGTGTAGCAGCAGGCATTGATGCAGAAGGCATTGATGAGAAGGGAGGAGGTCTGAGCTAGGAGATTGGTAAGTCCTGATTTGGACAAGTTAGCCAGTATACCCAAATAATGAATTTTGACTGCTGGAACTTGGTGTTTTAAGAGTTGTATCTTGGAGTTTTATTTGGGCATAAGGAGGTGGCCAAATAAGGGAATAGACCTTTATGGCTAGCATTAGGAATTTGATCTAACGGTTTAGAAAGGGGGAAGGAAGAGGGGTGGACAGGACCTGGCAGTGCAGTGCTGCCCTTGCAATGCTTGTGCCTATTAGAGAAAGGAAGGAAGGAAGAAGAAAGAAAGAAAACCTCCCTTATAAATGCTATGAGAACCATTTACAGAGAGATAGTAAGGTACTTCATCACTTCGCAGAGTAAAAACCTGCCAGTGAGGCCAGAGGACATGCCAGGCAGTGGAACAATGGTCTGCCATGGCACAGTCAGCCCAGACCTACATCTGACATCTTGGTCTAGGCCTTTACCCAGGGCTCTGGATTTTTTCTTCCTATAGATGGCCTCAGAGATGCTGGGGGTTTTGTTTGTTTTTATTTTGTTTTATTTTAACAAAGAAATGACTGTAGCTGTGTTTCAAATGATCCAGTGACTGATTCTTTTCTTTTTTAGGAGCCATTCACCACCTTCTTCCTCAATGCAAATGATGGGAAATTTGACCATCCAGACCGAACCTTCTCATCCATTGCAAGGTCATGGAGGACCAGTCAGAGGGATACATCTGATGTCAAGGTATAGACTTTACCATTCATAGTCACAGAACTCTAAAATTTATTGAAAATTTTATTTTTAAAGTAATATATATCAGTACAGCTTTGCTCCAGCATACTAAAATTGTATCCTACATCTAATCTTAAAGAAAATCTGTCATTTTTGTTGTTGTTGTATGACTGTTTAGTTTAACCAGGGCCATCTGTGTGACTGGTATATTGGGAATATCCGTTGAAGCCTGGTAGGGTGATCAACAGTAGATACATAACAGAAAGAAATTATTTTCCCTCTTTTCTTGAACCCATAGGAAATGATTCAGCAGTGAGGGTAGGGCTCACTGAGACCCTCCTCTATCCTGGCTGTTGATGGCCCATTCATATGCAAACATGGTGTTGCCATTGGTTATCTCTGCAAGTTCATGACTACAGTTACCTAGAAGTTGATATTTCACAGTCTTTCCCCCTTTCTTCTGGTTCTTCCTGTCTTTCTATGTCCCTTCCACAGTGTTCCCTGAGCCTTAGGGGGATGGTAGAAATGCCTTATTTAAGGCAAGCACAACTCTCACTTTTCCTCAGCACCTTGTACAGCCATGAGTCTTTGCCTCCTGGAAGCTTACTGGAAAGAGAAGTTTCTCTGATTAAGGCTGGAGTGATAATCTTTGAATATAAACATGCATTTAGAAGGTAGTTTGACACACTAGCTAAACAACAGAGTTTTGTTCCTCACTGTGGGCTTTTGGGAAGATTTATAGTACCAGATATGGACTCCTTCTTGTAGTGAGTGTTGGGGTTGGTCTTGTATGCTCTGTATTCAGATGCTGAGCTCTGTGACTCAAAATAAGTTTGCAGTCTTGACATGGGCATTTTATTGACAAATGTGCTGTTTAAAAAAATGCTCCCCAGTAATCCCTGATTGGTTAATAAAAAAACTAGACTGTGACTGGGCAGGATAGAGAGGAAGGCAGGACTTGAGATCGAGTAGCGGGTCTCAGGCAGGGACCATGAGGAAAAGGAATGAGGTAGGAGAAGGAGGTCTCCATGACGCAGGATGGACCATGAGCATGTGGCCAAGAAAAAATCGCCCAGAGGACACACATGAAGCAGAGCAACAGAGCAAGACTCAGTTGGCAAGGAACAAGGTGGGCTATGGCTGGGATGTAGGTTCGATCTCAGAACCTGCCTAGCAGAGTGCCTACAGCTTATTAATAAAAATTACCAGGGTTCTGTGGGTTTTGGGGGGAGCTATTCAGGCTAGAGTGGGACAGAGACCACACATAAAATCACACGAATAAGTGAGGGCCTTAAATACAGAGTAGTGTTGTAACTACCATTGCCCAAATGAGCTGGGCCTTACAATGAATGAGGTTGGCATTGTAACTTGTAGGGTTCCCAGCCAGATTTCTTTCCCATCAGCCCACATAGCATCTTCTGGCACTTTGAAAGTCAGCCAAAGGAGGCTTCCAGCCCAGTTGCAGCTTGATTTCTCTATAGCAAACAATCGAGGTACATGGTGCCTTTAGCAATTGGATCTTATCATCTAGTTCTCGTGCACAACTAAGAAGAACGGCAAAAGCCTTGTTTCAGGAGCATCTGGGCTTTCCGTAACCAATAATTAGTACGGAGGTACTCCACACCTGGCTCTGCAGTTTTTGTTAATAACCAGTAACTCCAATTAATAACCATCAAAAAAGTAACTCAGGACTTTCAGTGTCGGTCCATTAAGGTGTTTTCATTATTTCAACACCCCATCCATTCCCCATGGCATAAGCAGGAGGGAAGAGTGCTTGCTGTAGCTCGCCCTTCCTGCTGTTCACTCGGTATCTGGCCCACTGCATAAAACACAGTGGGAATTGGGTCTGACCCTCCTGTGTCACAGTGTTATATCTGGCCCAGCTTTGGGTTTGTGTAGCCTGGGGCAATTAATAAAGCATTAATGACCAGACCATTTAAAATGCAGACTTTTCTGTACAACCTTACCCTTTACTTGACTGCCTGGGGATACTCTGCAACAATACATATTAGATTAAACCAGCACACACAGTGCTCAAAAAGAGAGCAGAGCAATTGTCCAGTTGGTACACCTTAACTACTATTAAATACAAGCATGTGTTAATTGTTTGTGTTCTGTTTTAAGAAAAAGAAAAGGACTACATGGTCTTGATTGATGCATGAGGAAAATGTGCTCTCTTTTCTCTCCCTTTCTGATAGTAAGATCACATGATCAATTACGTAGGTAAAGTTTCTCATTTTAATTTTAATTTTCTTTATAGAGCTTTTCCCTTCCACTGCCACTCAGTGCAAAATTGTCCGGTATCACTGAGTTTAGGGCTTAGTCCTTCAGAAAGGAGCTGGTTAAACTCAGCTGCTTGATTTGCATATCTGTGGCTGCAATGCAGTGTCCACAGACAGAGAAGATGTTTGAGTGCATGTAAGCTCTGCATTCACTTCTCTTACAGCAAATCACTAAGGAAGTGGAAGCAGAATGTAGCACATCCACATTTTATTTGTTGCTGGTTTGTTTTGTGTGTGTGTGTGTGTGTGTGTGTGTGTGTGTGTGTGTGTGTATGAGAGCCAGTCTTAATTTATGCATAGAGCATTCATATTTAGAAGAATCAAGGGTTTTACCTAAAGCCCTGCTGAATTACATGTTGTAGCCCATCTAACAGCCTTAATTTACTTCTCTAAAAAATTAATCTAAAATATCCATAGACCATCATTCACACTGACTGCTGAGGAAATCAGGGAGGCCTACTCGTGTTTAAGACACCTGAAGAACAACATAAAAACTAGCAGCTAGAAGGCACTTCATGGGCGCAGTACCTCAACCTCATGTTTTCAGAATCACCTGAAGAGCAGTTTGTATAGAAGTTTAATATTCTTCTATATAAGTGAAGACTGCCATCTTAAGCCAGAGCTGTATCCTTATTTTATCAAACTATTTCAAGTGAAAACGCATCCTCTCCGTTCCCAGCATCCTAACAAAGAATTAGCATTTTACTTAACTCAGAAGTCCCTCCTCACATGCCCACACACGTTTTTGTAATTTATTGCTGTAAACACACTTCTCAACGTTCCTTTCTACCCTAAGAACTGGGTCAGTGCTTTAACTACAGACACCTCAGCAAGTTACGTTTCAGTCACTAAACGCTCCACCCCCATCCCCACCCCACGCTGGGCAGCCATACTGAACCCCAGCCCCAATACTCTACCACACACTTAATTGGTTTAGAAGCAGTGCATTTCACTGCCTTGACATATGTAGACTGCTTTGTCAGTTCTCCCTGACCAGCACCTTTCCTTTGCATACTGTGGGTGTATATTCCTGGGTCTCCTTCAGGAAGCCTGCATGTTCACACACAGAAAGAAATGTACTTCTGCACCCTGGAGTGTCTCCTGTTCACATCATGAAGGTCAGAGCTGAAGAGAGCATCCCGGGATGGAGCTCTGTGTACCTTGTATGTATTCACAAAGACTGACTCTTAATAATGTGCCAGTGGCTCGAGGCCATCTGTGTTTTAAGTTTTAAACATATTATCAAACCATCATTGGCAGTGATGACAGTTCCCTCCCTAAAGCCATATGTTACACTGTTCCTTCCCCACCAGCAAGTCATCCTGTCCTAAGAAGTAGTGTGACTGCTGCTGCTCTAGAAAGTACACCTGGGAGTGGACAGCACCACCTCTGAGTGCCCCTGCCTTTCCACAGCTGCACAGCACTTCCTGTACTCATTCACCAAAAGGTGACACATGTTGCTTGCCTGTTTGGGTTTTGGTCTTGTGCCCTCTGAATGGTTGAAAACAATCTTTGAAATTGCAGACAGAAGCCAGGCAGGACTTCAGCACTCAGGAGACAGACACAAGCAGATCTCTGGAGTTTGATGCCAGCCTGGTCTACAGAGTAAATTCCAAGATAGCCACAGCTACAGTTAGAAACCCTGTCTCAAAAAATCAAAAAGAAAAAGAAATAGCAGGCAATGTGGATTCCATTCCTTGTGTGTTCACACCTGTGAGTTTGTATAGTGTGTGTTTGTGTGCGTATGTGTGCATATAAGAATGTATTAGGTTCCTGTCCTATGTATGTTTATGTGCATGTGTGTTACCAATCACATATATGCATATGTGTCCTGATGTTTTCTGTTATAGCACCAGAATGTGGGTCTTATGACAAAATGTTAGAATATACAGAGTCTTTAAAAATAACTAGTGGTGAGTTGAAACTTTTTTAAGTTGATTTCATACATTGATTAAGGCATTTTTCACTCTAAAATAATGACTGACTTAGCAGGGAAGAGTGAGTTACTAAGAATAATAATCTTACTAACTGCTAGAGCACCGATTTTTATTTCTTGTCTCTACTCTGTATATAGCAGCTGATTTGTTTTTAAGGAAATGTGCTTTTGTTTCCAAAGAAGAAAATTATCTCTGCACTATCTACTAACTTAGACAACCTTGCAGGAAAGACCGAGAATGTGGTAGATGGTTTTATTCTGTCTCTCTCCATCAATGTCAGTCTCTTCCTGTGCTAATGAACCCAAGCTGGGTAGGAAGGGGAGCTGCCCAAGTGACTTCTGAGGAGAGGCCCCAGGAGTGGAGTCAAGTTGTATTTTGATTTTAAGTCTCTTTCCTTCAGCCATGCCCTGCTAGCAGAGATATTCCACTTAGAGATGTTCTTACACTAATTTCCTTAATACCTTCCCAAGTTGTTCCCTTACTTTCTGAATGGCTACATAGATGTTAGAAAAGGTGGCTATGACACAGTGTCATTAAGGTGACATAGTGTAAATTAATGCAGTTAATGGAGGTGCTCACACTGCCTCAGTGACCCATTATGAGCTCTCGTGGAATTAGCAGATGCCCAGGAATCAATCTTTTGGGAAAAGGATAGAAAAGCGCTGGCAGCTTTAAAACCTCACAGTGAATTATATTAGGAAAGTGAAAACGTCTGGGTTAGATTTGATTTCACCAGGAAGCCATAAAATGGTACAGCTCTCAGCAAAATATATTAAACTGAAATGTCAGGTTTGATGCACTAGGTACACAATTATGATAGTGTTAATAGTGGTCTTCTATCATCCTAAGACATACTTTCCAGTTCAATTTCTCAGCAGCTTGAACTTGTCATAAGCTTATAAATTAGAAATTGTGTTTGAAGATACTTTCCTATTTTTGACAGAACGCATATACTACTATTAACTGTACCATGGGGTTTTAGTATAGCTGTTAAAATAAACTAGAAATCACATTTGCAGACAAAAAATGCCTATTATAATATCCACTTTGCCATTTCTTTAATAATACTGTGTCTTTCTGTACTGTTTTTCATTTAGCAAGATTTAAACTCCTTGGATTTTTCCTTAAATAGACACTGTTTAACAGCAGTGAGGCTGTGTGCAGTGAGCAGGCCAGTTACCCTCGTTGGTGAGCTTTGTCTAACATGTCTGTATAGAAGCCAGGCAGCTGTGCCCTGCTTTTGGTTGGCTCCCTAAGTGCTCAAAGCAGCTTGTTTTGGAAAGGAGTTCCCCAGACACCAGGAGATTTTCAAAAGCCCTCACACAGGCAGGTAGAAAGAAGGCCAAAGCCAGTGGGTCTGCTCAGCTGCTGTCTGTCTGAGGCTCACTGCTCCCTGTGCCCCCGTGACTCTCTCAATCCTCTGGGGCCTTGGCTTTGCCCTGTGAGTCAGTCTTTTTCAAAATTCATTGCCTCTCTTCGCAGTCGAATGCTTTTTGGCCTGCTTGCTTGTAGGAAGTGGGGCCAAGGTCCCTTTGCCTATTGGTCCAGCAGCTACAAAATCATGCAGCTACTCTGTATGTTTAATTGTAGTTCAGTATTAGGAAAAACATTACTCAAATCTTTTGAGACCGGAGGCTGTGCCAGAAGATGACGGACTTTACTGTGTAGCTGTGCAGATTGGTGGCTTCCACCTTCAGTATTCTTCACACAGCTCGTAGGAGACCCGCTACATCCTTGATTCAAGCTTCACCCTGCGGCTACGTTTCATTGGTTACTCTAGAGTTGACCCTGAACTTGAGCCTGCATCTTATTTTGAGAATGTTTTGCCATCTTAATATAGACCTTTGTGTTTCTAAAAGCCCTGTCTCAAGCCAGAACTAGTTCATCCTTATCCTTCATAGTACCTTGTCCGTACACCCCTGGTCACTTTCAGCATTCCGCTTAGACAGTTCCTTGGGTTCATTTGGGTACGTTGAAAGGACTTCAGGATGTAGCCTCCTTACCCTTCCCTCCACTGCATCACTCAGGGAGCTAGCCTTCTGCTTTCTCAGTAATCTTTTTTTAAAGCAGTGAACAGACATAAAACCTCAAACTTTATCTGCTGTCTCAGCTACTTCTCCCTAGACTTCTGTGCTTTTATTCCTCCTTCTCTATCAGAACTACTAAAATGCCCCCAATTTCTTGTCCAGATGACTATTACAATTACTCTAGTGTTTTAAATCCTCTGTGACCTTGCCAGTAAGCTGTTCAAAGTCAAACATTTCGTGATCCCTACTTAAAACCACCTATGTCTAGTGACCATCGCCACTGTTGGAAATGTAAGCAGTTCCTTCAAGTTTCAAACTCTCACTGCTCCTTCCAGCAATGTAGGTAACAGTCTGCTTTAGGAGCACATCCAGTTACAAGCACATCCTGCTAGGCTGAATGAGGAGGAGAAGGGAAGGTCCTTGCCACAGGGTTATCCTCCAGACCCTGGTATCAGGACTTCCTATGTCGCCCTCCCACCCCAGCTCTCAGGACTGTTGGACCACAGCCCTTGCCTCTGTGCTGCGCTTTGTTGTTGGGAATGGCCAGCTTGTGGCTCCACCCTTTCTACTGTACCTACACTACAGCACTACCATGGCTCACAGTAAGCATGTTTGTTCACCTATCAGCTTCTCATTTAGCCCCTTCTCTTTCTCCTTCTATATTTAGGTCCTTCTTTGAAATTTTATCTCACATATAACTTAACTGGAATTGTCCGTTTCTCAGCCTCTCAGTGTGGCCTTGCTCTGCACTCTTCCTGGTCTGCACCTTGCTGTTGCCCTCCTGCTGTTCCTCCTGCTTGGTGCTTAGGCAGACTGCACCCCTGCTCTTCCCTTCCAAGACGCCCTTTGGCCTTGTTACCCAGGTCTTTCTGTATTCTGTCGTGGCCATTGTTCTTGAAAATTAGTTGTCAAACAACCTAGCCAGGTGCCCCACAGGGCACCTCGCCTCTCTGATCATTCATATATATATATATATATATATATATATATATATATATATATATATATATATATATATATATATATCTCGACTATCCTCTACCCTTCCTCCTCACTCAAGTTTCTCCATTAGGAGATGGTCTCCTGCCCTCTCCCTGTAATTACCAATGTAGTGTTTCTGGACCCACCCAGAGTTCCCTGCTCTCTTTTCTGCCCTCTCCTTTCAGAGGATGGTGGTCTTGCATTATAGCCACTGTTTATAACTCAGCCCTTAGACCTGACTGACTTGCTAGATACTTGGGCCATGACTCATTTTCCCAGGACTCATCACACACCTAATACCCAAACCTTTGCTCCATGAAAAAGTAAATGTCTGAGAAATATATACTGGGTTTTAGAAAGAGTTCTACCTAAATGGTTTAATGTAAGAAAACTGATTCTTAATAAAGTTACCTCCTTCTATCTAGAAAGTTCATTTATGTAAACCTCATTATATTTCTGTAATTCCAGAGAAAATGAATATAGTTATTCCCTCCTTGTCATTTACAAGTCAGAAGACTCGGTCTCAGTCCGATTCATACAGGGTCTTGCTAAGATAGACACTGGATGGAAGAGTTGCGTCACCTTTAATGGAAGGTGCAAACAGGAAAAGCCCCTGGGTATATGTTTTTAGAAAACTTAGGCCGCGTCTATTGGAAGACTTCTTATCTGGTGGTTTTACATTTCCCTATGCATCTCTGGAGGTGACCACATTAAGATTCCTGTTTCAGGCAGTATTCTGTAAGCATGAATCCTACCATCGTGCTTGACTTGTAAACCTAACACTGATACTCAGGGTCATCTTGAATCCAAGTATTTATGCTATGCACATATAGTAAAGTGACTCATCCTTATATCTAGCTTATCCACAGTTACACTGAAACTTGATTTTTAAGCACGAGTCCTGCTGTACTCCGTGGTGTGTGTTAAATAACTTGATTGGAGCTGGGGTGTCACTGGTGAGTGCTGGCCTGGCAGGTGCCAAGCTCAAGGTTCTAACCTCAGCACTGGATACAAATATTTAAAAATTTAAAAGTAAAATGATGAATTCTATAAATATCATGTATTATAGTTGGCACAGTAATAAAAATCAAAAGTAGCAAGTAATGTGATTTATTTTTAACAAAGCCTGGCAGTGACTTTTTCGCTGGGGTGACTTGTTAAGATGCACAGAAGGTCCCTAAGCAGCGTGGACTTGTTATAGCTCATACATTCATCCGATAGCACTGCTGTGTAAACTGCTGTTACTTTGCGCTCATTTCTCACTGTGTTTGTTTGTTTACTTGCTTTACTAACGATTGAACCCAGGGCCTGTTCAGTGTTCTAAGAGCTCTCTCTACTACTGAGCCGCGCCGACCCTCAGCCCTGTGTACCTTTCTCAGGATTCACAGTAAAGAAAAGATAATAAAGTGAACTGTGTAAAAGAAATGTTTCATCTTCTTGGACACCTAATTGATTTTAAATGGATCATATAAGGGCTAAAATTAGGTCAAGGATTTGTCTCCTTTTATAGTTGGAAAAAGTTAATCATCTCCTTCAACTGATTTTACTAATCAACTAGCTAATGAGCTACATCTTTTTTCTGCCCAGGAACTTATTCCAGAGTTCTACTACCTACCAGAGATGTTTGTCAACAGTAATGGGTACCATCTGGGTGTGCGGGAGGATGAAGTGCTGGTTAATGATGTGGACCTACCCCCCTGGGCCAAGAAGCCAGAAGACTTTGTGCGGATCAACAGGATGGTAAGGAAATTGGTTTCCACTAGAACCAGAATGAAGAAGTTCACATGTTTTATGTGTGTGGCGGGGGCTGTTTTGTTCTGTTTGTTTATCTATTGCCAAGTGTCTTTAGCATCTGTAAATACAAGGTTAAAACCTAGGAGGCGGGGACAGGATTCTGCTGCACTCTTCTGATGGGACCCTTTGTTATAAAGCAGACTTCTTTGACGAGGGTTGGTGGGGTGATACTCCAGTTTTGTGTGTTCCCGCAGGAGGAGACAGTTGGACAAGCGTGTGCTGACTAATGTCACTCATTTTGAACAGTTTGAAATAAATGTCCTTCCCTTATTCTTGCCTATTGCAACAAGTGTGCCTACATACTCTTCTCACTGATGGAGATATTCAAGAGAGGAGAAAGCCTGGAGTGTTTTATATATGGAAAGTTTGTGCTGGAAAACACAAGTCTCAGGTTGTAATGTCTTCACCTTGGAAGAAAGTGCCCATCTTACAGCATTTTAAAATACACATGACAGAGGTCCCGGTGTTCAAATACATATCTAAAATATGTCCGCATGTGGGGATTTTATGTATATTCTCCCCAGCTAATGAGATTTTCATTTTGGTGTAGTTATCATGGGAGAAGAGGCATGCTGTACTGTGCTAACAGTCTCGAGTCATGACAGTGAAGACTGAGGCTTAACAAGCACATCTTCAGCCCTGTCCGCTCACTCTTGAGTCTCTTCGCCTGTCTCATACATCTGGTTTCCTCATTTGGCAGTTGATTTTGAGTCAGAAGCCACACAATTTCCACACAGCACAATAGGAGTCATGTATCATGCCGTCCCCTTTTTGGGAAGAGTATTACTGATACATAATTGGCACACTGATGAATAATCCCCACATTGACTACTTTAACATCAGTGGGGTTTGGCCTGTTCAGACCTGTACAACTCTTACCACAGTCAATTTGGTAGCATTTTGTCACTCCATATAGAAGCCCCCTAACTTGTTAGTATTTTACCCTGTTTTCCCAGCTTCCCACCCCACCCAGCAACACTAACCTACTTACAGCCTCCACTGTGTTTCTGACCTTCTGCCTTCCAGCCTCTCTGCCTGCTGTAGGCATTGTACATGCACAGTCCTAAGGTGCAGCTCGCTCTGCCCTTCCCACACTGTGGTTCCTATCTCTCTCTTAGTAACAGCTGTATTTTCTGTAAGAAATATCCTGTCTTTTGATATACTTCACTTTTAGGAATCATTGCTGTTATAATCATCCTATCCCTAAAAGCACCACATTAGGGCTGGGCATGGTGACACATGCCTTTCAATCCTAGCAGGCAGAGGCAGGCCAATTTCTGTGAGTTCTGGGCTAGCAAACCCTGCTTCAGACCACAGTTGGTGCTTTCGTTTATTTTATTACCTGATTTTTGAACAGAAGTTTTACATTCTCCATGTTTTTGTGCATATTCCTCACTTCTTGAACAGTAGTTGAGAACTTAAGTTTGTACTTAAGCAGAATGTATTTCTCAGCATGTACCTGTAACAGCACTCCACGATGTCATCCCATGCTTGGATGTAGACCATACCTACTGACAGTTAAATGGCAAACACTTACCCAGAGAATGAATGTAGTTTAATTTCTATAAACATGTGCAGGCTGGTTTAGTCTAAGTATCCCAAAGTCAATGAATCCAGAAAAGGAGCCAGAAGCCGTTGGGCCCGAGTCTTTGCTGTACCTGCTGGAGAACAGCAGTCCTTGTGTGGTATGGACACTAAGTGCTCTTTCTGAGTCAGGCAGTGCACCTGCCTTGATTTTTCTTTTGAACATTTATAAAGTGTCCCCATTGCAGACAGGAAACATGAAGGCCAGCAGTGTTTACTAACTTATTTAGGGCAATGGAACTGGTAAATGGCAGAACCAAGATTCAAGACCAGAAAAAAGAAGTAACTCATTGGTCTCACTATAGCCAAAATGCCTCCACCTCTGTGTCACCTCTCCCACCACCTCTGTGTCACCTCTCCCAACACCTCTGTGCCACCCCACCCCCTTTTGAAGTGCTAAGATTATCACAACCCTGCTTCCAGGTTAGCGATTTTACTCATTTCCCTTTTCATCATTAGGATTTTCTTTCTTTTTTTCTTTTTCTTTTTCTTGTGATGCAAGCCATTCACTGATAAGGACAGCAAGCAGACTGGCTTAACATAGGCTGAGGAAAAGGGATTAGTTACCTGTATATCTGCTGAATTTCACATTCCCTAATGCAGCAGTTTACACAAAAGCAAACTAACTCTGTACTAGGAAATGCTTATGGTACCCGTGACATGTGGCATTGTAGACAGAGCTCGATAGAGGCCATTGCTGTTTCCAAGTTCCAGACAAGGCCACTACTCCTACTGGTAATGTGTCTTTCTCTGTGCCACATATTTCATGAGCTGAGAAGGCACTTCAGAAAAGGGGTTTGTATTCTTAGTTAAAATGTGAAACATTTTTTAAAAGTAAAACTTTGAGTAGACAGGTTAGTAAAAGTGAGCATGCTCCTGCAGGAAGAAAAAGGCCCAAACGTTAGACAGGAAAGTGGCCTCTATTATATCATCCAACCTATTGACCTGATGTCTCCTTAGGAGCATTTATTGACTGTGGTAGGTTGTGAAAAAGAATAGGCACATCTAGATTTAGCATTCAGAAAAGCAATCATCTATACAAGAATGCCTTTTCATTGCAGTAATTTGGCCAAACATCATAAAAAGAAGTCAGCAGAGAGAAAGCCAATGTATGGGCATCTCCTTCAGTTTTCACGACGCTTTTGTCTTGGATCATCAGCAGATACCAGAGAGAAACAGAGCAATGAACTACTCTGGCTTAGTAAATTTATTGTTGCATAATGTAGAGAAAGCCTGTGCATGATGTTCTCCAGAAATTTGAGCACAAACACTCAGGGTACTTGGTAGCAAGGTGCTGTCTGTGCTGTGAGAATCAAAATGATAGCTACAGGCAGAAGGGCAGCTGCTTGTGAGGGTGTCTGCACCAAAGCTTTCAAACCCAGGAGCAGGAAACAGGGGCCTGGCTGATCAGTCAGATTGCCCCAGGGCAGCTGATCCACAGTAAACCTGCTCCCCACTGCCTTGCCTGTCCTGTGGCCCTCTCTACCCACAGCTCATTCTGGTGGGTTTACTGATGTATTTGCCTGCAGAGATGCTGTAAAACAGAGCTTGTAGGAAAAAACTGGCCTTTTAAAAAACAGAGCTGGAAAAGTGGGCGCTAGGAATGTTAGGCTGCTGTCTGCAAAAGCAGCCTCACCTCACTCAATAGAGAATATTAGCTCAAATGGAGCATCGACCTGGATATAAAGCCTGCTACTGCAAACTGCCTAGGAAACATGGAAGAAGCAGCCCTGCGGGTGTGTGGGTTAGGCAAAGGTACCCACATATGATAAAGTCCACCCCTTTAATCCCAGCAATCGAGAGGCAGAGGCGGTCAGATCTCTGTGTGTTCGAGGCCAGCCAGCACTACCCAGTGTTACATTGTCTCAAAAAACCAAACCCCAAAATAATAACAAAAACCAGAATACAAACACTGATGGTCAGGATATAACTAAAGCTTCTTTGTTTTGAACAGTGTTAAGAAAATTACAGGTAGTTCAGGGTGGAAAGAGTTTTTGTAATGAACCCAGGGCTCAGCCGGCAAAAGGCTGTGCATGCCAGACAGCCCGAGTTTGCTCTCCATACACATGTATAGATAAATAAATGGAAAACAACAATCTAATGAAATATGGGGCCTGAAATTTGAAGAAAATAGTCAAAAAATCCACAATAACTTAAAAATATTCTTAAAAAGTAAAGACAAAATAATCTCCTGACCCCCCACCCCAATACATACAGATAGCATCTTCCCCCTGAACAATGTAGCCTGCTGGGTATTGTGCCTCACTCCAGAACCTCTCTTACTCAACTGCATAGGCAGCCATGATCAGCTTTTATCTCCTTACGATTGCCTTCTTAGCATATGGCTTTCTTATCACAGCCTGTGAGAGCCATCCTGTGTGCTCTGTGTGTGCAGTGACATCACGTTATACGTGATACCAGTCAATATTATTAGTTCATGCAGCAATCAGTGAACATTGGAGTTGTGTCCAGGTCTTGACTGTATTTGTAAGGCTGCTATGGACATTGACATAATATCTTTTTTCTATCATACAAGTTTCCAGTAGATGACAGGCTTTTATTTCTTTACAGTAGATACCTCGGAATGGGCTTGCACACAGAGTAAATTCTACTTAACATTTTAGCAAACTACTGAAATGTCTTCCATAGTGACTATGTCATCTTCTGTCCCCACTCATAGAGTGCTGCAGCTCTTGTCCCTTGTGCCTTCACCCACACATGACCTCCTGGTTTTTTTTGTTTGTTTGTTTTTTTGTCTTTTTTGTTGTTGTTGTTTTTTAGGGTTTTTTTGTTGTTGTTGTTGTTTTGTTTTTTTGGTTTTTTTAATTTTTTCTGTCTTTTTTTATCTTTATTAACTTGAGTATTTCTTATTTACATTTCAATTGTTATTCCCTTTCCCGGTTTCCCGGCCAACATCCCCCTAACCCCTCCCCTCCCCTTCTCTATTGGTATTCCCCTCCCCATCCTCCCCCCATTACCGCCCTCCCCCCAACAATCACGTTCACTGGGGGTTCAATCTTGGCAGGACCAAGGGCTTCCCCTTCCACTGGTGCTCTTACTAGGATATTCACTGCTACCTATGAGGTCAGAGTCCAGGGTCAGTCCATGTATAGTCTTTGGGTAGTGGCTTAGTCCCTGGAAGCTCTGGTTGCTTGGCATTGTTGTCCATATGGGGTCTCGAGCCCCTTCAAGCTCTTCCAGTCCTTTCTCTGATTCCTTCAACGGGGGTCCTATTCTCAGTTCAGTGGTTTGCTGCTGGCATTCGCCTATGTATTTGCTGTATGCTGGCTGTGTCTCTCAGGAGAGATCTACATCCAGTTCCTGTCAGCCTGCACTTCTTTGCTTCATCCATCTTATCTAATTGGGTGGCAGTATAAGTATGGGCCACATGTGGGGCAGGCTCTGAATGGGTATTCCTTCAGCCTCTGTTCTAAACTTTGCCTCCCTATTCCCTGCCAAGGGTATTCATGTTCCCCTTTTAAAGAAGGAGTGAAGCATTCGCATTTTGGTCATCCCTCTTGAGTTTCATGTGTTCTGTGCATCTAGGGCAATTCAAGCATTTGGACTAATAGCCACTTATCAATGAGTGCATACCATGTGTGTTTTTCTGTGATTGGGTTACCTCACTCAGGATGATATTTTCCAGTTCCATCCATTTGCCTATGAATTTCATAAAGTCATTGTTTTTGATAGCTGAGTAATATTCCATTGTATAGATATACCACATTTTTTGTATCCATTCCTCTGTTGAAGGGCATCTGGGTTCTTTCCAGCTTCTGGCTATTATAAATAAGGCTGCTATGAACATAGTGGAGCACGTGTCTTTTTTATATGTTGGGGCATCTTTTGGGTATATGCCCAAGAGAGTTATAGCTGGGTCCTCAGGTAGTTAGTTCAATGTCCAATTTTCTGAGGAACCTCCAGACTGATTTCCTGAATGGTTGTACCAGTCTGCAATCCCACCAACAATGGAGGAGTGTCCCTCTTTCTCCACATCCTCGCCAGCATTTTACAGTCATTTTACTGGACATTAAGTAAGATATTTTTATAATTTTAACTAATAGTTCTCCAATATTATAATGGCATTGAATATCTCTTTGTATGTTTATTAGATGCTAAAGCATTTTTATATATATTTTAAAGGTGAGTAGTGACATTATAGATATAACCTTGGCTATTCTTCATTTGAGTAGTTTATATGCTCCCCAAATTAGTAGTCTTATTTCAAAGATGCCTAATGAATAGAAAGAAGGGCCTGCTTTTGAAGATGAATTCCCAAGGCAAGCAATATCCTGCCTAAGGATTTGGGGCCTAGTAAAAACTAATAATTATCTGGGCAAGAAACCACCAGGTAATCACAATTTGTAGAAACTAATCAAACAAGATGATAGACTCTTAATTGAATCTATAGAAAAATACGCAGTGAGTCATTTAGTGTGTTAGGTGGCAATGCATCCACCCAGTGAATTTGCCACACTGGGACATTTCTAGGTTTCCTGTAAATGGGATTACTTGAGAGATTGTAATGGTTACTTTTCTAAGATGTATTGCCACTTAGATTCTTTCCCTCCCTCCCCCTGAGAATAGTCTTTAAACCTCCCACACTTAAAAGTCATGAGGTTTATTGATAAGAACCAACCCAAATTAGAATAATGTGTCCACTCATGCTCATCTCACCCAGGTCAGTGACATAAGCCCTGTGCCCTTTGAATCTGCAACTATTTGTGTCTGCTGAACCACCCAACTGTGGCAGTGGCCGTTTTCATTTGGGGTCCTAAGGATCTAACTCAAGCAGACACTTCACCATCTGAGACATTCCTACCTAGGTTTCCTTCTCAATTCTAACCCAATTCCTGTCATCTTACTAACTCGTCTAGGAAGACTTTAAACTAATCTTTTGCTATATGTTGGATATTTGGAGACCTTCTATTGCCCCAGTCTCTGCTGTGTGCTGCTCAGAAGCCATGCCAGGATAAATAGATGGTTTGCATAAAGATCCAGCATCAGAAGTGGATAGCATCAGAAGTCTCCCCCTCTGGTCTTCCTTGAAGCAACTTTGGGAGGTTTAAAGAAAGAGCTCTCTTGTGCATCACCTGGGTGATGAGTCTGTGGCGTGTCTGAGGCAGCCAGTATTGCTTCTGTGGTTGCGCTGCACTGGGAATTCCTAAGAAGCAAAGATGTGAAGGGATATGTCACCCAGTGTGGCTCCACCCACAGTTGCCACTCTCAGGGTCACTCCCCTGTGTTTCTCCGTCCTGCAGCCTCCCTGCACAGCACAGATTCTCTGCTCTGGCCAGGTGATCCATCTGCTGATACAGTGTGGTCATGCTCATCTGTAGAAACCTGGCAAAGAAAGAGTTAGCACTGAATATCACTAACTTGCTACATGGCTCTAAGTTAGGTACATTTATTTGGTATATGTTTCTATAATATAAAGAACCTATACAGTGAGATATGGAAGAATTTACATCTTCTCTAAATTCTATGATGACAACTACGATTCATTCAGTGTTCTGTTAAATTTTCTGTGTACTTATTGGGTAGTTTCTGAAGGCTTTAGTTCCTCTGGATAGGTGTATCAGTGTGTGTATGTCTCTGTGTGTGTGTGTGTGTGTGTGTGTGTGCGCGTGCGCGCGCGCGCGCACAAGCTCTCTGCTCTCTTTATAATGCACACTGGGATTATCTCCAGTTATTCACATGAGTTCTTTTTAATAAGCCTCATGTACAAAGTGAGAAAATGAGAATGGCATATAGCTCAGAGAAATGGCATTCACTGTGTTTGTAAAAGTCCCTCCTCTCTCTGTGGATTAGGAGTCTATATCCATGAACATTCCCTCCTCCTCCTTCTTTTAAGTTGTCATAACAAAATTCAAGGTTATTAAATGTGGGCTTCACCCCAGCATGTGGATATCATTTGTCTGTGGTGATTACACAAGCTCATATAGTCCATACAATCATTGTGCTCTTCAGTCACAGTCGCCCCTGCCCCCACGCTTTGGCCTGTCCTGATGCGCTCCTAATCTACTACTGCACTTAAGTGATGTCACTGGTGTTGTGGGCACTGGCACATACAGCTGCTCATATGCTATGACACAGTGATCAAGAAACAGTGACAAAAATCTCTCACTGATGACTTGTAGAATTTGAAATTTGGTCTCATTGGAGAAAAACCTGGAATATAATGTCATCACTTTTTGTAGACATCTCAGTAAATTCTAAATTCTTTGTTTGCATAGTAAGCAAGCACTGGCTTAATTTATCTACATACAGCATAAGATAATCTCAACCAACTTCCTCATAAAGCATTGATAAAGCCTTGTGTTTGGTTCTTACATGGTTAGGATCTGACCTCTTGACAAAGGACAGACGTAGAAAGTCTTTCTGATAGTATTACCCTAATGCTGGCATCATCAATCATAACCTACCCATTTATAATTTGTTGTTCTAAAAGGCCTTTCATGGATGGGAGTGACAGTCTCACCCAGCCCTCAGTCCTGCTGATTCCTAGTGCTGTTGGGCCAAATGCAGACCACAGGTCACATATATCCAGCCAGGCAAGGGGCTCAGAGGCCCTATGCTTTTTCTCATATTGTTTCATGTCTGTTGCAAATTTTTCATATTTTGAAGAAAAGGTCTCTCATAGTAGGTTGTAGCTTAAATTTCAAATAATTTTACCAACATGTGAAGCAACACTGTGTTAATAAAAGAACATTGGTGTTGTCCACTTCACTTAATAAATAGCTAGTGAGTACTCCAGACAGTTCTTCTAATTTGTAGGACATTGCTTACTAGGCAAGAATATCTGCCCTTACTTAGCTTCCTTTCAATTAAGACAGACCAACTTCCTCATGGAGGGAGGAGGGAGGATTAGCTTGGTGTGAGATGGCCAGTTCTGAGTTAAAGAAAAGTAGGAGAGGAACATCTGGACAAAGCACAGTGCCAGTCATGCTTGGCGAGGAGGCCGGTGGGCAGAGGTGGGACAGTGAACAGTGAACAGTAGTGTATAGCAAAGGAGAACTGAGCAGCAAGAGAACTTATCACACTGGGCTTGTGGGCTCCATAAGCACTGACCAGTGGACTGAGCAAAGAGTGGCGTGACTTTACATTTTAAACCGTGTCCAACGTCTGCACTAAGTATGCTAGGGCTACCAGAGTAGAGCCTGTAACCTATCAGGAAGCATTTCTAGAGGTGCTAGGACATGGAAGGGAGAGTGAAGGTATTGAGAAGTTGTTTATCTGTTCTCTGTGGTCTGATGCTTCACCCTAATGTGACCTCTGTGACTTCTACGAGTGGTATTTTCCCTCAGTTTCTTCAATCTGCAGAAGAAGGTACAAGTTCAGACTAAGTTGCTTACACATATCAGAGACAATATTTCAGTTTGTTCAGCTAAAATGGGGCGGGGTGTGGTTAGTGCTTGTTATTACCATGGCATGGGGGCAGAGAGTCTAGACTGCAGGACAGGCTAAAGTCAGCATGCTTATCCCAATAGGCTCGGGTCTGTTCAGAACATAGAAAGCCTCTTATCCATCAACCCTCCAAGGACAATGTTTGGTGTGGTAGGTGGGCAGTCATTTAGGGCAGGAGAGAAATCAGACTGTACTCACCTGTTCTTTTGCTTGGGAAATCAGGTTTTTGCCTTTTGTGTCGCCCTGTTCATAGAGTCTAGAGCACTGTCTGTCTCAAGGCATACTCTCTAACTGAGGATATGCATTATACTTGTGAAACAATGAAGTGCCAGCTGTTAATTTTGAATTGCACTTTTCAATATGAATGTAAATTGATTAAAGGAACTGTGTGTGCTACAGCCACTACTTGATGACAAGACGGCATTTGTAAAGAGCATGCACACCCCTTGACTCAAGAAGAAAGACCAGTGAGAGAATTAACTCTAGATGAAGGATGGCTTCAACTCAGAAACACCATGGTGGGCAGGGGGTGGGTGTCATACCCAAGCTTTATCACTAAGAATATTGATCTATATCTGAAAACCATGAAAAGCTCCAGAAGCAAAGATGGGATAGAGTTTTTGAAAGCCTAGTGTATGCAGGGCTGTGCTAAGTTATGCAAGGAGGAGCTAATGGTGTCAGTTGTAAAAGAAGGCACAGGGCATGCTGACTTCAGAAATCTGCTCTATGACAGGCTACCATGCACTGGGTTAAAGAAAGAGGCTAAGAGGATTGCAGTAGGCCATTTGAAGAGCAGGATATCATCTTGGTCATGGTACATCTAGCCATCAATCAAGTAATAGAAAAATTTAACACACATCCTCCACCACAGTCATGTAAAACAGCTTTATTGAGCTAGGTATATAATCCCAACACTCAGGTCACTGTGAGTTCAAGTCTAGACTGGGACACATGGCAAGTTCAAAGCTGTCCTGAGCTATGTAGCCTGGCCACATATAATTATGTTTATTTAAAACATTAATTGAGTAATTAAAGTTTCAATGACTAAAATTTTAATGCAGTCATGGGAGTGAAGAGCTAACCTAGACATTTACAAAAACTCAAGTGCTTTTCGAATTGTGTTTGAATATACACATCATTATTCAAGAGTGTTTATTACTGAAGGGAGATCATAAATACCATAGAAGGATAGAAGTATTTTTATTTAGTATAAAAGAGATAGAACTTGCATTCCCGTATATAAAAGAATTCTCACAGCACATTTCAGTTTCCTTTGTTTCTTTCTCATGAATTTCAGAGAGGCTTTATCCCAAGTGCATTAGTGAAAGAATTCTCTCCCATCTAATACCCATGGGCAAAGATGGGATGAGATATAGGTGGGTGCAATCCATCTGAAAGATACCATTCTACTTCATATCTCTCTTCACTTCCTTCCTCCCACATCCCCAGGGTAGAGTTATGGATTAGAAATTGGGTTATCTAGGCATAAAGCAATTGCCTCTGCCTGGAGATGTGAAGGAGATGTTCAAGAAGCTATTAGGGCCAT
Organism: Rattus norvegicus; assembly: GCF_021556685.1. NCBI lineage: Eukaryota > Metazoa > Chordata > Mammalia > Rodentia > Muridae > Rattus > Rattus norvegicus. The sequence goes on along the minus strand of NC_141535.1, from coordinate 141,077,660 downwards.
TATAACACTAATAGCTTAGTAATCGAGTATTTTTTCATATTTTCCAGTGTAAGCACTGTACTAAGATCTTATTTCAAAGTGCAGAGTGGGCCTCTGCATACAAACACAGCTCCAAGAAAACCAAATAAGCACAGCCATGTGTTCAGTAGCAGGGTAAATACCATTTGTGCAGTGAGCAGCCCTGCAGTAAGGACCTCTGCTCTTGGTATGGTTATAGCTAATATTCAGTTCCTACATATGCATTTGACTTTGAACTAGATTTAGCATTAAAGTGTTGTAAACTTGGGATTTTTTCTTCTTTCATAGTGATAAGCAAGGCAAATTATAATAGGGTTTTGTTCTCTCCACACATACCTCATTTAATTTTAATTTTATGAAGGAAAAGGCAGAGTTATCTGGAACACTTAATTGCCACTGTCACCCGATTCACCATGTTGCCTCTCTGTTGTGTAGACTAGAATGGAGCAAATAACAACAGATACCACAAAGATTTTTAGTTTAATTAAATATTATCATGAAAATCATGATCTAATAATAAGGTTTAGAGCTGAGAAGAAATGGTTAATAACAAGCAAGATATTAAAATGCATAAATGGATACCTAGAAGCCTTATAGAAATTTAATGAAATTTCTCTGCATCCTCAGAAAAATCCAAGGCCTCTAATTTTAGCTGAATTCTACCAAATTTTCAAGAAACAATGAACTCAGTTCTTATGCAAGGTGTCCTAGAAACCACGGAAAGCCATTTTAGGAGGATAACAGGATTAGGGTGCCAACAGTAATTAAGGGAGGAATTTAAAAAAGAAAAGAACAAGTACCAATTTCATAAATATCTACAGTGCAAAAATCGTAAGCAAATTAGCATGGGAGGCGAAAGATGTATACATATGTATGCCTCTCTCTCTCTCTCTCTCTCTCGCGCGCGCGCGCGCGCTCTCGCTCTCACTCTCGCTCTCACTCTCGCTCTCTCTCTCTCTCTAAATCAAAACAAACAAAATCCAAAAGGACAAAACAAAACAAAACACACACAAAACATGGAATCTGTTATATTGGCCCCAGCTACTCCTTTTTAAGGGTGCCTACCCTGGAGGATGGTTGGTAATATCCAGTGTCATTCCATTAGTGAAACTTATTTCCCCTCTCCTGTAGGCATCAATTGCTGATAACTTCTTGGTTAGGGTTGGGACTTTGTGCTCACTTCCCTTCCCAGTAATGGGATTTTGATCTGAATTTGTGCAGATCTCGTAAAGACACCAAAATAAATAAATAAAACTTGACCAGAACACCAAAAACAGTTCTTATGGAGAAAATTTTAATTTTTATCTCTTAACATAAGTCATAGGAACTGATTTGTATAGATGAGGTGTCTTGGAAATGTCAATGGATGAAACTAATGTTAGTGTTTACAATTTAATATAAACAAGGATAGCTATGTAAATTTCTGGGTACACACACATAGCTGGCTAGACAGACATACATACATAAAGGAAAGGAAGGGGCAGGACCAAGAGCAGAGGTGTGTGTAGCAGCCTGGAGATAAATCAGATCCTGCCTCCAGACTCTGGCCAGCAATAGGATAACAATAGGATAATAAGATGAGTCTCAGAGATAGTCCAGTATTTATTGGGCTTCAGCAACCTTGGACCATATAAATGTGTCATTGTAATAAATATTTGCATGTAAGACCTAAATAGCTTTAAAAAACTTAAAGCATGTTTGCAATACCACTTCAAAAATTGTATGTGTGATAAAGAGATGGGAATGATGGCAGAGTGGAGTGGTGCATGAGTAGCAGACAGACACAGAACTAAAGACAAGGTGGTTTTAGAAACCTTGTAGATGTTTGTGATCTGTGCTGCTGCCAGAAACTATGTGGAAAATTATGATCCATGCAAGGAATGGGCAAGGATTTATCTTTTGCAGTAGTATAAATGACTGCAGGCTCATAACAGAGAATGAGAGACATTTAAAGCTTCTGTGACAACACTTATCCCCCACACACATACACATCACCAATAAACAGTCCAGACAGGAAGCCATTGCAGAGAGCCCTTTAAAAATGTGACAAAGATGCTGAAATGTAGCTCTTCACAGTTAATGGCTTCTGTCAGGAGGGGTATGGGTAGAGAAAGACTCAGTTATCTTTAGAGGGATGGCCACTGGGAATTTGACCATGCTCCAGTGAGTACAGGGGCAATGCAAATTGTACTTGGTATATATTTTGGGAGTGGTGGAGGGCACAAGGGTGAGAGGGTAGACTTGGGAGGAACAGGAAAGGAGTGTGATCTATGTGTGTTATATGAAATCCCCAAATAATTAATAAAAATATTTTGTTGGGAAAAAAGAGAGGAGAGAGAAGAATGGGAGGGATGGGAAGGAAACAAAGGAAGGACAGATGGACAGGGCTGATCTTTTTCTAGATAGAAGATCATATTAAATGATAACAGAGGTCTGAATATCAACACAAATACGTATTTGCACACAAAACTCACAAAACACATTTCAGAAGAAAGGACCACTAATTGCTACATAAAATAAGAGTGGATTCTAGTCTACTGTGAAGGAAAGTAGACTCTAGATAAACTAAAACCTTATATGTGAGGAGTCAGCCATCATAAGAGGCTGATTGGCAGAGATAATGAAAGCTACCTCTAAAGCCAGAACTCCTCCCCCCAGGCACTGCTAAATGAGTTGGTGGTCTCAAAATGTAAAATGGATGCAGACACACCTAACAGACAGCATCTGTAAGAGGATGTATCTGCAGGGATTAAACCAGCAAGGAATCACTTCTGAAATTGTCAAAGTCTGCTAATCAGCAACATAAAGACAGAAACTGCCATGCAAAAGTGAGCAGGAGCTGGGGAGATGGCAAAGGTGCTAAGAGCAGTTGGGAACCCAGATTCAGTTTGCAGCATCCATATGAGGCTGCACACAACCAGTTTTAATTCCAGTTCCAGGAAGTGAGATATGGTCTTCTGGCATCAGAGGGCACTTGCACAAACATAAGGACAGAGAAACACATATGTAGAATTCAAAAATAAAGTAAGCAGAGGAAATTTTGGGAACCCAAAAGACAAATAAACATGTCTTTAAAATATCTAATTTGTTAGTAATCAGAGAACAACAAACTAAAACAACTACTTATCATTTTGTATCTGTCTTAGTAGCCAGAATAACCCCGGTAACTCAAGTAACTATGGCAGGGGCATATAGAGGCACAACAGCAAGAACTGGGACAGGACAGACATTCTGAAGAACAGCAGGCAGTAATTTAGGAGAAGGAAACAGACAACATCAGTGTGCGGTGAGGCATAAATACTACTCCAGAGGAAATGTAACGAACATCCAAGAGCCATGGGGGAAATGTGCACAGCCTGTGCCCCAAGGGATGTTCATGTCCCAGAGGATGCCTCTACACCAGGGGATGCCCATGCCCCAGAGGATGCCTGTGCAGTGTGAGGAGGAGCATAGGCTGCCAAATCAGATCTTACAATCATACAAGGGACAAAATGAGTTCCTAGACAGCTTCATCAGAACAGAAGGAACATCAACTGTTTCACAGTTGTTGCATGTGGTGAAAGAAGTGTACAGAGATGAATAAATACACTTTAAACTCAAAGTCCTGGAAAACCATCATTCTCTGTCCCCTGTGATTGCATTAGCCATATTATTCAATAATAACTTTATACTAGCAGAATAATAGTAAATTTGTAAATCTTTCAGTGACATTGCTAAGATTTATTTCACATGGTTAAAAAAAGATTTCCACAGCTATTTTCAATTCCTGGAGGGAGATTGGAATGTGGCCACTCAATAGTCTCCCTGCAAAATGGTCAACTCTTTTATCCTTCCATCCATTGGACTAGTATTGAAATGATCACGAACTAACAATTAGATGACTTTTAAAATTTACTAAACCACACAAACAATAACAAATAAAACCTGCAAAGATTTAACCAATCATTTTACTTGTTGTCTCATTTCTCATATTCTGGTTTGAATAGTAATTTTAATATCAGTAAAATGGAGCATAAAATTTCTGTTTCATCTTAGTAAGTAAATGCTGTGTTTTCACAGAACCTTAGTATTTGTGTTTCTGGATGAGACAGAGTAATTGTTATAAATGGCATACTACAAAAAGGAAAAAGAAAAAAGAAAAAAAAGTAAAGGCCCGAATCAGGAAACCAATAGCAAGAGATGAAGTATTAAGTGTGAGAACATTGGGAAGGCAGGCAGTGCTGAGAGTACAGTTTTAAGAGGATTCCTTTGAAAGTTATTGTTTGTTAATTGAAGAATTCCAAAATGGGTTAACACCTCAGTTACTGGGATAAGCAACCAGATCAGGTTGTGAGCAGGTTCACACATTAACTGACAGCTGTGGTTTATGACATACAGCTGTACACAGAGAATTCCTGAAGCTGGGTCTAGAACCTTCTTTGTATATAGTTGGCATCCTGCCTGCTTTGACTCTATCAGAAGTGAAGGGTGTGAATAGGTTACTCCCAAGCAGGATAGTGCACACCATGGTTTCATCCAAGGATGAAGTGAACTCCAGCCCATCTGTCTGGGTGTCTCCAGAAAGCTTCTCCTGGATGATCCTCCTTCTCTTCCTCCTCCTCCTCCAACGCCAATGCCACTTTCTTCTCCTCCTCCTTCTTTCTCTTGTAAAAAACATCATGTTGTTCTAACTCACAAATAAAAACATTACATAGCTGGTTTAGGAAAGTCACTCACACATTTGCCCAACTTGCCCATTTCCAAACTCAGTATATCTCAGTGAACTAAATACAAAGCCTTCATCTGCCCCAACTCTCCACAGAAGCCTCTTTGACCCTTAGATTTACTTCCCCACCATATACCACTGAAGAACAAATCTCCTCATTTCCCCATTACTTCCCAAAGTCTTTATTGGCGGAGCTGATTCCGGGCATGAAGAAGGCATTTCTTCCTAGTCATCTTAGAAGCAAGCTGGAGGACTTCATTCAGGAAGACAAACCCATATCAAAGTTTCCTATAAAATTTTAAACTAATGTTTAACAATTAGAAATGAAATTATCATAAAATAGTATTAATTAAAACAGTAGTTGCAAGTTATTTTTCTTGTGAGCATGTGTGTGTCTTTTGTAAGAAATGTATTTAATATGAGCATTTTTGTGAGGAGTCTTTTATTTAGCCCAGTGTCTTACTAAAGGTAGTCTTTTGTCACTTCTGGGAATTGAAGATCTTAGACATAAAATCAAATACAATATAAAGGTATAATGTCTTCATTTATACTGAATGTTTCAAGGTGAGAAAATAATTTGGAACCTTGCTAAATGTGTAGTCTTATTATCCCTTCATTCATTTCAGGCCCTGGAGAGTGAATTTGTTTCTTGCCAACTTCATCAATGGATTGACCTTATATTTGGCTACAAACAGCGAGGGCCAGAGGCAGTTCGTGCTCTCAATGTTTTCCACTACTTGACCTACGAAGGCTCTGTGAACCTGGACAGCATCTCAGATCCTGTGCTCCGGGAGGTAGGTGTCCTGAACTGCTCCCAGAGTGCCTAGCATCTCTCAAACACACATCTGACTCCCCATCTTTTTCTGTGTAAGTCTCCTTCAGCCTGACCCTTTACTACACATAGATTTCATGTTTTGACAAATATAAAAAATGGAGATATATCAAAAGCAAACAATGAGACCAATATGTTAAGATTTGTTTGAAATACAGACATTTTAATACAGAACTGTAATTTTACTTCAGCTCTTCATTAAAATGCATTACATGTTGTTAATGGGTGAGGCTTAGGCGAATATTTAACTATGAGGAATTCACTAAAATAATCAGAAGCATAAGTTTTTAAAAACAAAAGCAGCTTTGCAAGTTTCTAGAAGGAACATTCAAAGAGATGTACCAATGTAATGGATGCTGTAATAGTGCATAATTCCCCTGTGTTCTCGGCCTGAGCTGTCTGTAGCTAACAGTTGGGAATTACAAGTATTTTAAGTGAAAAAGTCATTTTAAATAGCATTTAAATAGCTTCCCGGGCATACAATGACTTTGGCTAGGTAGACAGGATATAAATGCAGCAGCTGCTAGGTTAAGTGTTGCTCCAAGGAAACTATATCTATGCCCTCCATCCTACCCACAATCTGCCATCTGCTGTATGCAAAACAAAACATCATGGCTACATCTCCAGGCACTGGAAGACTTTTTCAGTTTTCATTTCAGAGGTAGGAAATGAGCAGATTCAGGAAATGAAGCTCTCTTTAAAACTCTTTTATCCATTTCTTACCTGTCCTATAAAATAAAGACTCCGTTTGCATGGCTCCAAGCAGAGAAGAAAGGACGAGAAAGCACATGATTGATGATCATTGTTCGCTTAGGGTAGAACACTTGGAGAACATGTCTCAACATTCTGTTAAAGGCAGTGATGCACAGTAGCATATGCACAAGGGAATGGGAGCACACAGGCGGCTAGTGGTCTGGGGAGAACCCAGGTATTATGAAATCATTTGGTGAAGTGAGAAATACTCTCCAGAGATCACTACACTTGCCTAATTTAGTGCCCTCAGTTATATATAAATTTTAATCAGATTATTTGGTATGAGGAAATTCTTTTTTTTTTTTTTTGGTTCTTTTTTTTCGGAGCTGGGGACCGAACCCAGGGCCTTGTGCTTCCTAGGCAAGTGCTCTACCACTGAGCTAAATCCCCAACCCCGGAAATTCTTATACCTATAAGAATTCTTATACCCTTTGCTTAACACGGGCCCATCTTATAAATTTTTTATAATAAAATTCATCCTTTTCAACCAACATTTTTTTGTGAGATAAAGTCTCACTTTGTAATCCTGAACAACCCAGAACTTTCTATGTAGATCATTCTGGCCTGGAACTTAATAGATATCCATCTGCCTCTTCCTCCTGATGCTGGAATCAAGGGTTTTCACTGTCTTGCCCAGCCACAGTGAATACTTTCATAATCATAAAAGGGAAAAGTGGAATAGCTCATTCTTATACTCCAAGTCCAGTTGGACTTAATTCATACATTTCATGGACATCTTTGGTCCTGGGTGTCTTGCTGTGCTTTTTTCCTCTACAACAAAGTTCTGTATGTAAAAGGGAAATTACAGGCCGATTGTTTTGGACAGAATACAAATTTGAGTGTATTGAATATGAGGAAAACCACAGGGTAGCATTTAGATTGATAGGGAAATAGCAGATTTTTCTTACTTACATGTGAGTTAGAAAAGAGACAAATGAGCCAGATGAAAAGACACCAGAATTAGAATTGAGATGTTCCTTCTGTGATTAGAGTGTGCATTTGAACCTCACTAATGGTCCTGCATCCTTAACTGTCACACCATTATTCTGGACAATGGCAAAACCAATTCATTTTTTGTAAGCTTTACTCATTGCAGTGTAGGAACCAACTGTAGCCCAGAGCGTGGGCTTTTCACTGATTTGCTGGATGGGAGTGGACCCAGCTTCATGCTCACTTATGTAGATGTTCTGAACAGAATCTGTTGCACTGTGGATCTTTATATAACCCCAAGTGATGAATACTGTCTAGTGTTAGGTGGGATGTGTTTGCTCAGGACTCCGCTCCTTTGAGCATATCATCCAGAATAAACACACCAGATGCTGAAGTTCTGCCATCTTCAAAATCCAGCTAGGATACGCATCTTCTCACCCCCAGCTCTTGCTCAGGTGTTTGACCTGTCACCTCTTAGAGTGTGAGGAGCACACTCTGGCAGTGCACCCCTCTCCAGCTAGCACAGGCCCTGACACAGTCAGCAGAGCTGTTGGCACTGGCTTTGAAGATCTCTACTTCATCTTCCTGAGGGCAGCAAGAGACCATTAGTGTAGTTAAGATTGAAGGCTTTTTAGGAAATTAGTTAATTTTTCTCTCCTATTCCTCACCATCATTCCCTCTCATACATTCCCGTTAATCTCCGGGAATAAGTTGGAACAAAACATATTCCCACGAAGTCTTTTGCCCTTTGAAGAGCAGTGCTCTCCAAAGGCTAGAAACCACTTAAAAGCCACAAGCTAGCTCAAGACAGCCAGAGTGCTGAACCTCACTCTTTCAGTTGCTCTGGGAAGGAAGAAATAGCACATTACCCCACACAGGGGCAAGCAGTCTCCATGGTCACAAGGCAGAGCTCTGTAGATAGTGCAACTAAGGTTTGATGGTTTAAGGTTCATACCCTTCCCTGCACATTGTCAGCGTGAAAAACCCCTGGGGAGATACAATACCTGGTTTCAAAGCATTCCTCTTGGAACCCTGAAGAGAGTTGCTCTCAGCCTGAAAGACTGAACAGACTCCTACATAAAAAAAGAAAAAGAAGAAAAGCTCGAAAATTGGCCTGTTCATGATGTCTTCCCTCATTTTACTTATGATGATTATCTCGGTATTTTTTAATGTAAAGACCATTAATAGCTAAAACCATAGGAAAGCTAGGTTTTGTTGTTTCATAATGCCATTTTGCCTGATTAAGATGATTTTATTAAAAAATGCTAAGCACATCCTTAAAAGACTAGCATGTCCCCTTTGTTTAAAAATTCTATGATCCGCCTAGAATTTTGAGCTTTGAAGTTAGTGCTAGAATTTGTGGAATAGCTTAAGGTTATTGACTCATTCTTCCCTGACAGGTGAAGTCATGAACCAGCACTAACCACAGCAATTATGGCATTAAAATGTCAAGAAATTAGAGGTCAGAATAACAGATAATTTTCTTCTCTATGTCAGATTAAAAATTGGCATTCTTTGACAGTTTAGGATCTCTGGCTGAGAAAATGATGACAGCTTAACTCATTTTATACTTGTAAAGCAGTAATTGATAGTAAACTTTATCTTGACAGCTTCTGGGCAGAAACATGACAGCGCAGTTCTGGTACAAAGCTCCTTAATATGTAAACACTAGGTCTGCTGGAGAGTAGAGATTTATTTAAACTGTGTTAAGTCTTGTCTTACATCATTATCGTCTGGGCTCTTTCTCATGATGGCTCAACTATTTGGGTAGTGGTTTTGAAGCATGACAATGAATAGGCTTTCTTCTCCTTTTTCCATATTAAAAAAAATGATCATTTTCCTCATATTTGTATCTACCAAGTGACCTGCCTAGGAAGAGAGTTCAGGTTAGAAGCCACCGGGTGCTGTGACTTTCTTCCTCCCTCCTCGTCAAGTGTGATAGGAGCCCAGCAGAGTCTCAGCTGGGAGCCTTTTGGAGATCTTAGTGTTTAGTGTGTGCCTGTGTATATGTGTGTGTGCTCGTGTGTGTGTGTATATGTATGTGTGTGTGCGTGTGTGTGCGTGTGTGTGTGCATGTGTATATGTGTGTGTGCGTGTGTGTGTGTGCATGTGTGTGTGTGTGCGTGTGTGTGCGTGTGTGTATATGTATGCGTGTGTGTGTGTGTGTGTGTGTGTGTGTGTGTGTGTGTGTGTGTGTGCGTATAAGTACCACACTATGGCTGCAGAGGTCAGAGGACAGCTTCTGGTAGTCAGTTTTCTCCTTCTACCATATGAGTTTCAGGATTGGAATCAGATTATCAGGCTTAGAGGCAGATGTCTTTACCAGCTGAGCCATCTCACCAGCCCCAAAAGATAAAGTTGGAAAAGGTTTGTTCTACATTAGATATGCTAAAGCTACTTGAGAAGTTCTGCTTTTCTAGTATAGTGGGGTAGCTATCACTATACCACCATTTTATATAGTCACATCTGGGCCTCCTGCTCTGGATCCTCCACTGTTTCAAACCTACATTCCATTCCCATACAGCCATCTCAGCAGCAGCCACTGTGTTTTCCTTCCTATGGATATTAGGAATATCAAGAATAACACTGTATGCCTAGTTCTAAGTTAATATTTGTCCTAAACTATTATTTGTAGTTAATATTTTTCTTCAATGTCAGTAATTTAGTTTTGTTAAAATACTATTTGAATTTATGTTTCTGCATTCTCCATAAGTGCACTGCATGTCTGCACTGCTGATGGAGGCCAGCAGAGGGCATAAGATTCCCCTGAAACTGAAGTTATAGGCAGATGTGAGCATCCCTGTAGGTGCTGGGAAACAAACCCAGGTCCTCTGCTAGAGCAGCCAGTGCTCTTAACTGGCAAGCATCTCTCTGGCCGCGCGCTCACTGCTATTACACTTCAAGAAGTAAGTTAGCCTTGGTACTGCACTGGTGTGGAGGCTGCCCCTGTGCAGCAAGAGGAAGTTCAGTCAGTGCTTCCTAGCAGAAGCTCTAAACTCATGCCAGACAAATGACGAAGAATGCTAAGTTCTGAGCTGACATAACACTTCTCATCATACCTATGCCCAACCTCACCAAAAAGAAAAATGACTTTAACAATCACCCTGTGACAAAGAGAGATAGTGCTGTGTTTCTGACACCTAGAACATATGGACCATGCAGTGTTTATATATTTACAGATATGCTCATCAATTCTGCATTTTAAAATATTCAGTACATTTTAATATTTACCAGCAATCACAAAAGTTCGCCATTTTCCATCTAGCTGTCTTGACTTAGGCAAGCTCTGCTTTGATCTCTCCTTTGATCTGCCACGGGTAACAGAGCTGTTCTCTGTGTGTGCTATGAGGGAGAGCATGCCCACAGGAGGTAGGCTACATCACTTCAGTATCACTTCATTTTCTTGCTGAAATGTTCCTTGCTACTACAGAGCACGAACATGATAGGGCTGTCAAGAACCAGCAAGACAGATGTGTCTGTATCCAAAACAGCTGCTGCTGACTTTCCCAGAGAGATGAGCCTGTAAAGTTCATAAGGGAAAAAAATCAACTTAGTTTTCATTTCCTGCTGATATAAATGAAAGACAGTGGCAGCATGGATGGCCCTAACTGCTCTGCTCACCTGCCTGTGCCCCTATCAGCCCTTTTCTCCCTTCACCCTGATATCTTCCTTTGATACAATCAGAGGTATCAACACGGGATGTTGCTTTGATTCTCTAGGGTAAGTGTTGGTTCAGTCTCCTGTTTGTGATCCACGAGCGAGCTACCTCAGTGGGCTGAAGAATATAGCATTGCTCACAGAGCCATGATGCCTCACTGTCTTCATACTGGCTGATGAGGGTTGCTCACCTAAGCTCCCTTTCAGGGAAATGGTCGTACTAAATGAGCAGGCAGCTTACTAGCCGGTGACCGTCTCCTAAGCCACCTTAACATTTCCTTACTGTGAAGAAATAGTTAACAAGTTCAGAGTCCAAATAAACACAAGGAACATGCCTGCATTCTGATTAGTGAAGTGCAAGTAGACATAAGGTGTCCTTCAGAGTCCCCCAAACCCTGTGTTCCATATCTACAGCACTGAGATTTACATGGCAGATCTGATTAATAAACTTTGAATGTGGAAATTAAAGAAATTAATGGCACATGCTGACTTGTGCTTAGCTAACATTTAGTTTGGGTTTCTCTTGTTGGATCTTTACGGTGTGCTTAGCTAGTCTTACGTTTCTTGATCTTCCCCCACAAAAACATGTGGTACAGTCAGTAAGCCTCAGATGTTAGATCTATCTTTCCTCTTTTTTGTATTACTTTCATTCTGTGCTATTGGAAAATGCTAATTAATGATTTTCAGAAATGATCAGCAAATGCTTTCATAATATCCACATTTGGAACAGGGAAGATGACACCCTGCTGTTTGTCAAGGAAATGTCTGGAAGGTGCTTGCTTCCCCATCTCCCATCAGCACAGAGCTTGGTTGTGTTACACTGTCATCTGCTTCCTTCTGTGAGAATGGGGCTCATTCAGTTGTTTCGGTTGTATGTTCAGGACTCATTTACAGCCTCAGACACAGTGATAATGGCCAGAATTAAAGTTGTTTGAAGTCTCAGAATAGTCTTTCTAAATTACTATTTTCCATTTATGAAAAATTCTGTTGAATTAATGCTGTGATGTTTTGAATATGTCCTTGACTTAGGTCGATAAAGAGACATGTTTCACCTTGGAATATTGACATCATAACCTGGTGAATTTATGTCACAACTCTGCACACCAAGACAAATCTGGATGTTGTTATCCTTTTTGTAGTATCTTTCTTCCATTGTTAGACACTCTAATTTACAAGACTGCCACCTACATAACTGTCCCCTCTCACTGCTTCTTTCTCACCTTCCCCCTGTCTCCTGGAAGGCATTTCACAGAAAGCAGTTCAGCCAGGGCAGGTGTGACAGGATCTTGCCCTGGCTGCACTAGGCTATGCCCTGGTCGGTTTGGTCCTCTTTGAGAAATAAATACTAAAGTGAGCAGAGAGCCCCAACCATGATCACCTTCTTAAGAGATCACCTCTTCCTGGGATCAGTGGGTACAGGCTGCAAGAGACCCTGCATTCCCAGAGCTCACACCACAACCACCCTCTGTTGCCCCGATAAGGTTTTCCAACCCTCATTAAAATGGATCTTGGTTGAGTATACTTTAGTCCAGTCTTTTCCATCCCGGCATGTAGCAAACAGTGGGCAGCATCCTCTCAGCTGTCACATTACACTTTCACATTAACCCCTCTTGCATCTCTGTCTCAGGCACCTCCCATCAAAGGGGCACTGAAAACCTCCTTCAAAAGAAACTGCTGTCACCTTCAGCCACACGGGTGAACCTTGAGGACACTGTGCTAAGTAAAATAATTTGGTCACAAAGCAAAGCAAAATAGAGCAAACAAAAAACAACAGATGCCCCACCTCCTCCCTCACCCCACATACAAAAACTCTACTTAGAAGAGAGGTCTGGAGCAGTCACTGTCACAGAGGAGAAAGCAAACCAATGCTTGCTGGGGATTAATAGAGGGGAGGGGTGGGCTCTTGTCAGTGAACACAGACCGAAGGAGCTGTAGGCATTAGTTGTCCAGTGATATACTCTAAGTAGTGAAGACTGCACAACTCCATGTAAAATGGCTGAAATAATAAGCCAAGTTTTATGTGCATCTAAAATTGCCTTAAGAAATAAGGCAGAATACAGAGATCAGGAAGTGAAAGGAAAACAATTAGAGGGAGGCTATCTACACAGGCCCAGGGTAAGAGGAGGAAATGTTAGTGAAAAGATAGCAAGAGATGTGTTGTCCAGCATGAGCTGTGCTCTGAAACAGAATCACCTAGCCTAGCCACTGCTAAACCAACACGTACATAGGAAATACCTCAGCCTCCTATCTCTTGAACTAAGCTAGGCTCCCCACTGTAGCCAAGGGGGAGGAGAAGCCAAGAGTAAGGACTGTAGTGATGAGATCTGCGGAGGTCCGTGGATCAGAGCCAAAGAAGAAAGTTGTCTAATTCAGCACCATCCCCACTGAAATGTTATTTCCAGCTAAAATGTCTAAAATGTATTTTAGACATCCTCAGCAGGTCAGCCACTAGCCCACTTCATTAAAACCCTTGCTTTGTTCCTGGGACTCACAAACATTTACACTTCAAGTACAAAGTCTGAGAGAATTTGCAGCAGTAGAACTGAACTAATTATAAAAAAAGGAAATATTCTGGATGAAAGATTTTCTGTCAGAATGGACGGCTACTAAGTTGCTTATGTAACATCATTACAATTGACCACTGCAAGGAGCAGGTGGCGCTCTAGAGTTCTCTCCCACTCTCACTTGAACTAAACACAGGTGACCATAGGCCTGAGCTGCTCCCGCAAGCCTGGGATGACCAGGCCTTCCAAGCCAATGGAAATATGGTTGTTTGTTTTTTAAAATAGAGCTAGAAGATGGGTTCTTTATATATTCAATAATTTTGCTAGAATAGAGTTTTTTAGTCTTAATGTAGGTGATTATTAGATCAGTAATAAAAAGCGTTTGTATATCTGCTTGTGGTTTCTCTGAAGAATACAAACAGTTGACAATAAAACTGTTTTAATTTTTTATATGGTGGAATGTTTAAAAGCAAGAAATGGTAGAGTGCATATATTATTTTCGTGATTTACTTCGTTCTTAGTTTTCTAGCATTAAAAAATAATACTTTATATGATCTTGTTTTATCACAACGATGAAGCAAAAGCAAAACCTATCACTTAAAATGCACTCCACCATTACGTCACCTTTCTTTTTACCACTCCTCAAAGTTGCATTGTTTTCTAATGTTTTATGTGATGTAGGCAGAATTACAGATAGAATGGAAAAATGGTACAAGTATTATATACACACATAGCCATATATATATATATATATATATATATATATATATATATATATATATATATATGGTTATGGAAACAACAGCAGCTCTTAAGTGTTAAAACCACTATAACAATGACATTAGCACAATAGTAGGTAAAATAGTCAGTTTTTTTTTTCTGTGTTCTCAACAACCACATTTACCCTTTTTAAACAATCTTTTCGAAAACTGAACAGAGTTGGTGCCCCTAAAGCAGTCACATTGGAATGTCTGTGTCCAACATAGATGGTAGATCCCCAGGGCCACATAGAAGGGACCTCTCTCGATTAACCTCCTCTAGGACTATACACTCTTGTACCCCAATATGACACACACCTCCAGCAGGCTACATGCAGTTGGGTAGAATTACATATAAATGGCTGGGAGAGGGGAGTGGCTGGCTACTCTGGTGTTGATCCAATCCTCTCCTTCCTAGAATGTCACTATTCATAGTCAGAGATCCTGGTGGATGCTTGCTAGCAGGAACAGCTGATTTGATGAAGATAGCAGCTTGCTTGATGGGAGAACCAGATGGACAACAGAGGGCTAGGAAAAGGAGGAAGGAAGGAAGGAAGGAAGGAAGGAAGGAAGGAAGGAAGGAAGGAAGGAAGGAAGGAAGGACTAGTTTTAAAGATGCTATGGAAGAATATCCATGTTAAATTTACCTGTATTATGAGTAGAACAAAGTTTACCTTAGCAAGGGTCTGCTACAAGCCTCCTGAGTCTGGACTTTCATCTTGTCTGTGAAGTCTTTCCTCTGGACAAGCACAGGTATAACACACAGGTGTAACACACACAGGTAACACACAAGCATATGCAACATATGTGTCTCTCCTCTTCTGATGAGTTACTACCAGGTTGTTCACAGAGGGGAAACTCTGTTAGAGGGAGGGGAGGAGAGAAGAAAGAAAGCAGTTAAGCGAGGTACCCACAGGCTGTGAGAGGACAGAGTGCTGCACTGAGGCTGCCATACCTAGGGCCTCTACGCATGCGTGCAGGACATCTCCTTAACTCATGAATTCTAAAATGTGCTGCTTCTTGGGAAGTGAGGCAGATTCTCTCTCACTTGCCTCTAAGTGGGCAACAGCCTTGACTAAAGAGGACACATTTAAAGAGAGCCTTGAAACCAGTAAGAAGAAAGGAGGCCAGATTGAAGACTTCAAACTGTAATTTGATTGGTAGGTGCCAGAGTGTTTTACAGAAAAGAGCCTAGCAAGACAAAAGACAACAGAAAGTGACCCTTCTTTGTCCTCTCTATATATTATAGCTAATCAGAAAAGACCAGTGTTCATCTGTGTGTGAAATTCAAGTCACCTGTGGCCATCTTACTTGTTTCTTCAACCTTGCACAGCACACAGCCCATTTCTGTGTCCTTGCCTGCCTATCTCTGCAGAATCCTAAGTACTCAAATCTCCTTGAGGTGTTGAACACACCTGCTTCCTGGCAGACTCTCAAGGAGAGAGACAGATGCTAAGCATTTAATGAATGACCAGGGAATATTCTGCAGGGTAAAGATACAAAAATAGTTCAGAATCACTATAGAAAAATTGTAGGTTGTTGGAAACCATTTTGAACTTGTATTTCTATCTAAAAAGTTCAAAGTAGAAAACCAAAGTGGTCTTCCTACTTGTAATCACTGGTGAGAGAATGAACTCTAGCGTGTAGTAGCTACTGTCCATGAATGCCTTACAGACCACTGAAATCCAAATGGCTTCTTCATTTATAGCACTGACTATTACATTCTAGGTTCATAAACATAAATACACAAGTCAACACCACAGTCTGGAGCACATGTGGGCATTCTGTTTATGGCAGCTGCCCCCTATCTGGGTGCACATCCACTGGTATAGTTGCTTACCATCATATAGGGGTGCATATCCAATGACCACCACATCAACTTGTTCATCCAGTCGTACCTAGTTCTAAAGCCTGAAACTACTAACAGAAATGTCTGAGTTGTGCTAAACTGCTAATGGGACACTGCCCAGCATAAAAATAAATAGTGATGCTCTAAGAAGGGATGTCACAGACACTGTTGATCCACATGGGACATACAAGTAACATGTTCTCCTTATCATCCAGTGTCTAGAAATGTCAGAGAAGAAGACATTGGTACTGATAAGCCTGGAAATGGTGGTTAGCTTGCTGGATGAGGTGTGGCTTGGGACAGTTAGCTAAGGAGAGATAGGAAGTTGGTCATATACATGCTCACACTACTGCAACCAAAATCAAGATAAGAAGACTTCAAGTTCCATCCCAAAGTCTTCTGCCTTGATAAGGAGGAAAAACTGTGTTTACTCTGTTTTTGTCTTGCTTGAGCCTTAATAAAATTGTGCTGAAATCTCCATGCTCTGGGCCCACAAGATGGCTTAGCAGGTATAGGAACTAGCCACAAAGCCCGATGAACTGAGCTTAATCTCCAGGTCCCACATGATAGAAAGAGAGAACTATCTTAAGTCATCCTCTGATCTCAACATGTTCATCATTGCAAATGTGGCCTACTCGTATTATCTGCACATATACAATAACTAATATAATTTAAAAGTCCAGGGTTCCAATTTAGAGATCACAAACCTAATTAAGCAGTGCTGCTTTCTAAGATCAAGCCAACCATGTTTTCATGTTACCAACCAAAACGTTGTCCCCAAGGAGCCTGTGTAAATGTTATAGCTTTGACAATAAAGGTTTCCCCAGTACAAGTGCTGCATCTCTGAGGGGAAAGGAATGAATCCTGGCAGTCAGGAGCCAAGGAACGTCACAGTCACAACTCAGCAAACTTCACAGAGGGTGGTGGCTGCCTTTGCTTGGTCAAGAAGCAGCAAAGACCTGGGAGGGAGTTTATGTAGGATTTCTTAGACGTGGAGTTCTCCAGGGTGGAGATTTTTAGGGTGGGGATTAGTGGGATTACAGACCCTGAGTTTGGGATGAGCCCAGGGATTGGTGTGATTTCAAGATCAGGGATGGTTGGGTTTTCAAGTCCTGAGCTTGGGTTTGTTACTGTGTAGGGCAGAGCTTGGTCACCTGTATCTGGAGAAGAGGGTGAGTTTGGGTTTTTAGACTATTAGAGTGTTCTGTGGGTGGAGCCTAGCAGTTGGAGGTCCTTAGCAGGGCCTGGGGCCTGGCCCACTCAGATACCTGGAGAGGCTCACACCCTGTGTTCTTCGAAATTTGTAGAACACAAAGGCTTGGTAAGCACCTTCGGTTTTTTTTTGTTTGTTTGTTTGTTTGTTTGTTTTGTTTTTTTTAAAGAATCAGGTGTTGCACCTGTTCCCTGTATGGACCATCCTTGTCACAGGGATGCTTCCTTGACTCTGAGGTGTACAAGCTTCTAATAATGAATAACTTCTCAGTGAAGGAAACTGAGTTGACAGACTCCTTTCCTAACATCTTCTAATTCTGGATAGCTTCTTAGTAAAGGATGTAGGGTTGACAGGCTTGTTTCCAAAGGTCGGTTATGCCATCTACCCGACTCATCCTCCTGAATGTTCAGACTGCCTAGAATGGAGGCATTCACGAATCCCAAATCTAGAATAACTAGTCAGGGATAAAGCAAGTGAAATGTGCAGTCTGGGCGTGTCTCCACCACAGTCTTCCCTGCTGTGTGCACTCATGTGCATTTCTGATTTCCTTCCTGGGCTGCAGACTACCTGAGGGCAGTGTGACTGTTGACTGAGCATTTAGATGTTTGTCAGCCTAATTGCTGCAGTGGCACTGAACCCTTGTAGTAATGGGCTCTTGTGTTTTCTCTACCCATGTCCATATTCTTTACCTTTTCTGGATCAACTTTCAGCTTGGCCCAGATTCCCCCACTAGTGCTCCACTTTT
The DNA here is from genome assembly GCF_021556685.1 of Rattus norvegicus. Lineage (NCBI taxonomy): Eukaryota > Metazoa > Chordata > Mammalia > Rodentia > Muridae > Rattus > Rattus norvegicus. The sequence goes on along the minus strand of NC_141535.1, from coordinate 141,059,696 downwards.
ATAGTCAGTGAATGTTGGAATGGCTGAGCCACAGTCCTGACCTGCAGAGAGAGTCAGTCTGAGCAACACTCACATAGTCATGGATTCACTTCCCTGCAGAGGGAGGAACTCTACTTTGAGAGTATGGGGAAAGCTGGGGATGATGTGTCAACTCCCAGCCCAAGGACACCAGTGAACTTCCCCCTTCCTGGAGTGGATCTCTCAGGACAGCAACTCAATCACAGATTCCTAAGCTGCGTGATGAACCCTCCATCACAGCAGGCTGCTCTCCTAGTCCAGGAGACAGCAATGACCCCCTTAAAAGGGCTTGGGAAGAGGGGCAGAGGAGTAAAGAGGGGCAGCAGGCTCACTGGCCATTGTCTGGCAACAACCAGAGCTGGAACCTAGAGGAGTCAGCCTGCCTTTCTGACATCAGTAAGAGTTGAAATCTTTTAATTCAGAAGGGAAGGAATACTTGGAAGGCACAGGTCTGTTGTAGATAAATTCTAGAACACAGAATCCTTTGATGCACAAAACCATCTGACACAATTCACAAAGAATACACCATAGTCCCCCAAATGTGGAGCTTGAATGCTCTGTGTCAGTCCAAAGTCATCACCAAAGAAATTTCTGGAAATTGTGCCAGTATCCTAACATTTTCTACTATAATTTTAATATTTCTCTTTGAGAAACAAGGTTAGAGCAAATGGAAGATGCTTGCTGGCTCTTTGTTCAGTGAGTGTTGGGCTCTGTAAGTACAGGATAGTAACTGAAGGTCAGATGTGTTTGATATTTAGCCCCAGCCTCTCGCCCCCATGAGGTCCTTTTTCCTGGAGAAGTAGAAATGCAGGCAACCATGTCTATGGCTAGAAAGACTTTAGTTGATACTGGGCATTTGCTGGCCAAGGCAGCCTTAATAGAAAAATTACTGCTCTTCTCCACAAATAATTCTCAAGAGTTATTGTAATAATGTGAAGCCAACTAGAAATGGTCTCTTCTCCGCTTTTATAACCGTAAATCTTGCATGGGAAGACACAGTGTGATGGTACCTACATGAATACAATTTAGCTAAATAGTCACACTTTGCATTTGAATGGACATCATGAAAATAAATGTTACATTAAAACTGGACAGCACTTAAAGAGATTTAATAATTCATCTTATTGTTGCTGCAAATAAATGAACCAAAGCCCCTTTTATGTACTTGTTAAAATATGGCGGATAATGATCCATTCATGTTTAATATTGCTAATAAATTTGAAAGTTCCCATTTTTTACTGTTAAACATTTTCTTGAAATGCAGTACAGGAGACAGATGGTTAATTTAAGTACTTTATAAGTGGAGAGTTGTAGATGGTGACGCGATTAGTAGCAGTGCTGTGTCAGGAGCCATCTACAAGCTTACCTGCGCTCCTCCCAGCACTCGGTAGTGGGTTTCGTATTTCACTTTTATGTGCACCAAATTGCACATGATTGTAGGGGGAAAACTAACATGGAAATAGGGTAATGATAGTAGTAAATATTGTGCTTTTCCTTGTTGACTTAAATTACACATTTACAATATCTCAGGAAAAATCTTATTAATCTAATTTAATATGTTGAAATATTTTACCTATAAAATTTATGAAGAGAAAAAATACTTAGGTCTCTAAACACACAGATGCACAAATACAAGTATACAGATATGCACATGTATGCAGTGTTATATTGTATAATCCAGGCAGTTTGAGATGGAAATTAGTTTTATTCAATGGGAGCCATACCATTTTAGTGTTCATATCTACACAGGCTTTAATAAAATACTGTATATATCTCAGGATATTTAAAGAATTCTTCCATTTTTAGTGAGTATTCTCAAAAGTTTACATGGTGGAAACCAAGAGAAATTAATTCATATCTTATAAATAATATCCCTGTATCCCTCTTAAAGCATCATAACAAGCTGAACTGTGTTTTTGAATCAAAAGTGTTGCTCTATTTTATTGCAACACCAAAGCCTTGGTGTTCAGGCCTCGGGTTGCCCTCTGTATTGACTAAAATGTATGATTTTCACTTTTATATCAGTGATATAATTCTCTTTCCCATGAAGATTCCAGAAGCTTATTTTATTAGAGACCCCCATACGTTCCTCCTTACAAAGGACTCTATTAAGGTACCTGTGTTGTCTTTAGTGCTGATGGTGTTTTTGGTCTTTAACTGCATGCATGGATGCACAGACTATGGTTTCTGCATTTAACCCCAACTTCAGTGATGACAGCAGTGCTGTGCTTAACTGAAGCATGATTAGAAGATGTGAAGCTTGTCCACAAAATACTAACATTGGAGAAAAGAACAGTCCTGGAACTTTCTGGAGTCTTTTTATGGCTAGCTTGAGCTTCACTTGCATTGTCAGAAGTGTGCTGACCTCTCTTTTGACACACATTGATTATGACAGTCACCCTCCTTGCCCTACAGGCCATGGAAGCACAGATACAGAACTTTGGACAGACGCCATCTCAGTTGCTCATCGAGCCACATCCGCCTAGGAGCTCAGCCATGCACCTGGTAAGGCAGCAGCCATGGAGGTCTTTCTTTCCTTTGTACCCAGGTAGAAAGCAAATAAAATGCTACTTCAGTACTATTTTCCAAGGCTTCCCAGTTTATCTGTTGACTCATAAGCTCAAGGGCATGCTAGAAGGAAGTGTGATTTCTACTCTTAAGTCCTGCTTAAGTGAGCCCAATCTTGGGCTTACAAAAGCAGCATCTACTTCTCTGTAAGCCTTTTAGGGTACACACACACACACACACACACACACACACACACACACACACACACACACACACACACAGTGGCCCCAATTAAATTAGATCTGTAAATTAAGCACACAGTATAAGCACAAGCCAGCAGAAGTGTAGTTCATTTTCAGAGAAACAGTGATCCAAAGGCAGTTTGTGGCTCCTGCAGAAAAGCTGTGGGACAAAACAGGCTGATTACAAGTAAAGGCTCCAAAGCCAGATGTGGGCCAAACTCCATTCCTGCCACTAGTTAGTAAGTGACTGGGGATGAGTACTGACCAGCTGTGAGTTGACATGTCAGCATCTGGAGCGTGAGGTCTACTCATGCCTGCACTGAGATCCCAAGGCCTGCTTCTGAACCTCGCTTAGGCCAGCCTGTGATGTGTGTCCCCAGTAGATGCTAGCTGGTCTCATCAAGAGCTAGGTCTTCGGTCCTACTTTTTAAGGAAAGAATTGCATGCTTTATTCTAAAATTGAAAGGTCCATCCTCATAACAAAGCAGTCCCTTTTAAGTTTATCAGCAAGTAGCAAACATTCCCTCTTTTTATTTAATTCTATGAAAGCTAATAGACTTTTAATGTACATACTTGCTGATTGACTTTTAATGTATTTTTTAATGATCTCTCGATAAATTTTTATAATACTTCAACAAATGTTTCAAGACAGAAACAGTTGTAAATGAATTCTCAGATGATCTATATGTATCCACCATCTTGAAGACATTCCTGCCCCCTCAGTGGGGTGGAGAGCTCTGTGATAGGTTGGCAGTGGGTGTGTCAGCAAGCCTGTAAGCTAGTGTTCCTCTGATGGGGAGAATATGCTCCTCATTTACTTGATGCATTTTCGAGCCCTTCCATGTGTCATCAGATGACTGAGAGTGAGGCATAGTGTCAGGTGCCTCTGAAGCAGGCAGTCCACACCTGGGGAAACACAGCTACACACTTGCTTTAAACCTTTCTGCAGCAGCCATCCACATAGTTTCAGCCCTGTAGGCATAGTGGATGTCTTTTGATTGCACTTGGACATTCTGTGTAGCAAAATAGATTTTCAAGGATCACAGGTTGTTCCAAGATGTCTCCCAACCATAGGACAGACAGGGATGTGGTCTTAGAGGGCCAAGCTCTACACCACCCAAAAGTTTCTTATCCTTTCATGTATGAAATGGCTTGGTGGGAGAGTTCTGTTCCACTTTACTTACTTTTCTCTCTTGATGATGATGATGATGATGATGACGACGACGACGACGACTATCTTGGGGGAATGCACAGTTAGAACTCATTATCTTCTTACAAAGAATTATCAGATACCAAATGATATCTCCATGGTAGCATGGAGTTGATAAAAGAAAATGAGTTCTAAGTTCATGATCCATAGGAAAAATGCTCAAATGTGTATGAAAGGCAATTAGTAATTATTTCCAGCATGCTTACTTTATGTTTTGTATAATTGAGATTATAGTGTTCTCTACTGCTTGTAGTATCTGTTATCACTTCATGTGCTAGATGTCGAAGAAGAAAAGCTCAAAAAAGCATTGGCCTACAATAAACAGAATCTATAAGAGAGAGAAGGCATAAGCCCTAAATAGTAAGTCAGCACCTGAGCCCAGATACATGACGACACTAGCCAGAGTACCAGGCTACTCTGCAGGTGGTTGTGTTTTAATGGTTTATACTGAGGCCCTAGGTCACAATAAAGACGACAGTTAACAGCCAAATGACTTTATATTTCATGCTAACAACATCAGTCACTGATTAATTTTCCATCAAACTGATTTTTTAACTTCCTTGAACAATTATGATTCATCTTGTGTCTATTTCTGTGAGCTAACTGTCCACATGGCAATCTGACCACATAAATAAATTGAGGCTGGGGTGCCTTGGCCAGCAAGACAGTTAAAATGGCGTGGAGCCCCTGCCTGTTATCACGGTAGCCTTGTCTGTCTGCGCCTTCCAGCCCCAGACCTTCCACTAACCAAGTTATCCTTTCTGTTTCCTTCTGTCTCTTCCCTTTCTACTCAACAGTGTTTCCTTCCACAGAGCCCACTCATGTTCAAAGATCAGATGCAACAGGATGTGATCATGGTGCTGAAGTTTCCATCCAACTCTCCTGTGACCCACGTGGCTGCCAACACGCTGCCCCACCTGACCATCCCTGCAGTGGTGACAGTGACCTGCAGCCGACTGTTTGCAGTGAACAGGTGGCACAACACAGTCGGTACGTGGGTCTCAGCATTAGCTGGGCGAAGGCGAAGACAGTGCTGGGGAGCTCACGTGTCATTACCCAGAGAGCCGCAGCCCGAGATTGTGACAGCCGAGCAGCAGCACAGCCTGCCCTTCTACAAGTGCAGTTCTATTGTGAACAAGAACATCAAGCCATCCCTTCTATTGCCATTAGTTTGTTTAGCAAATATTTTATGAATGCCCATCATGTGTCAAATAGTCCTAGGCTTTGGGAATTCAGCAGGAAAGAGACAAATAGCAGCCCTAGCTTTGTGGGGCCTGGTCTGAAAAAAGGCAAACACTAAATTGTCCAGTGATTTTACATGTGTTTGTTCCACACGCATCCCTGAGAGCTCCAGCCAGCACATCTTGAAGTGATATAATGTCATCGCAATCATTTAGATATACTGATCCTTATTTAGCCAGGGCAGACGTGGATGTGCCCAGATGATTTAGTTGGCCCAGTTCACTTAAGGCTCCCTGCAAAGCCCCGGGACTTCCACTGTCTCCAGGACTGAAAAGATGAGCCCTGCTGATTTAACCTGGATCTTTTATTCCACCAATATCTACCTCACTCTGAAAGGGAAGTGATTTATACTCACTTTCCCCCCATGAGTTTATGTGTGACTGGCCCTGGTTTATGGTTATTGGTGATATTATCAACAGGGGGTGGCGCAGCTTCTGCTGGCCAAGAGTGTACAGCAAACATCTTATGGGAAATAAGACTTCATTGTTTATTGAGCTGTGGCCTCTGGGAATGTTTTCATTAAGGAAAAGGGCTCAATTATTAAATTGTTAAAAATATTACATACACTTTATAACCACATGAGAAAATATGACAGATGAACTCAGTCAGGCCCCAGATGTCAGTCCTGAAAGTAGCTTTGGTGGGATGAAAGTTTTAGGCATGCTTCAACGTGTAACTTGAATTGACTAGTCGTGCTGTTGGGAAGCCCATCCCTGTCTGCACTCCAGGTCCACTGGTTGCTTTGTAAGAAATGCTGGGATGCTCTGCTTACCCAATCCACCACTCTTCTTGGCTTGCTACATCTCAAGGAAGAAACCTAAAGTCCCTGCTATTGTGACTTTTTAGGACTCTATTAAAACTTCATTGAAAGTCATTAAAAGACTTCATTAAAAGTCACATGATGGAATTGAGGCAGCTCAAATTTTAAACACATGCACATTTTGTGTAAGCATCGTAGAGCACCCCTTGTTAGGAAATGCTTTTCAGATAATCTCATGCAGTTTTCTATGCTTATTTCCTCAGGCCTCAGAGGAGCCCCAGGGTACTCCTTGGATCAAGCACACCACCTTCCCATTGAGATGGATCCATTAATTGGTATGCTAACATATCCACACTTTCTGTGATAAAACACCATGACCAAGGGAAGAAAGGGTGCGTTTTGGCTTCTGCTACTAGAGGGAGAGCCCCTCATGACTTGGAAATGTAGTGGCAGGCAGCCAGACAGGAAGCTGAGGGGTCTCACCTTCAACCACACACAAAGCAACAAGAGCAAACAGGAGGTGACGTAAGACTATTAATCCTCAAAGCCAGTGCCCACGTGTCCTTCCTCCCCCAAGGTTCCTAGAGATTTCATAATCTTCACTAACAGCGCCACCAGTTGGGGACCAGGTATTTGATTGCCCGAGTCTAGGGCAGTCGTTGCTCATTGAAACCACAGTGGCTAACAAAGATGCGTTTTAAAACCTCGGCTGTCTATGCGTTCTCACCTGGACGTTTGTCTCAGAATACAGCTGAGTGATACGTTATAACAGCCACAGAAAAAGGACATCAGATTGCCACAGAGGGCTTAGGCAACTTCCACGGTGTCCAGGAATGCTTCACTATCAAACCAGTTATTCATAGCATTTTCTGGATGTTTTAGGAGGTCATGTAAGTTGAATATTAAGCACATATTTACACAGTGTCCTTTGAGCCTAAGATATTCTTAACAATTTCATATTATTTAAGGTAAAAAGATTCACAGAAATTGTTGAGGGGATTAACACTGAAAGTACCTTCTCTAATATTTACTATTCAGTGGGCGGAACTTGTTTTTTTTTTTTTAAGTAAAAACACGTGAATTGCAAACTCCTGAGCTGCAGCCACTTACATCCATGAGGTCCATGGCTTTCTATGCCCCTTGTTTCTGTATCTGTGAGATGTTTTATGATGGTGTTTATTCTCCTAGCTTAAGAAATCATTTAGAAATCTAAACTAAAAGAAACTGAAACATTATAAAAAGTGACTCAGTTATGTATAGGCAGTGGTAATTCTGCTCTTCACTTGCTTTAGCTTTTATTCTGATCTAACAGACTGCCCTTGGCTTTTCCTCATTCTCACTCCCAACAAGACAGTCTGTACATACCTTGCAAAGATACAAGGTTCAGGATTAAGAATATTTCTGAGTCTGTGCTTGTTGTTCCTCTGTCCACCAGACACTGACAATGAAGCAGCACCCAGTGTGTGACTGGGGGACAGCCAGCTCTACTCTGCCCTTAACAATATTCCAACTATCAGTTCTCTCTTACTGCTCACCTTGGTACATAATTATTTCCAGGCTTTAGTAGATACCTACAAAGAGTAGTGCTGTGATTCAGCGGCTTTAGAGCTGGTGGCAGTGACCTTCCACATCTGCACTTCATGTTTAAGAATTCAGGAAAGGATGCTGCCTGAAAGCATGGTGCAGAGTAAGGGACAGGCTGGCATCCAGACAGGCACTGGGGAAATCATAGATGTCCTGAGTGCCTGGCTATATTCAGATTTGCTCCCAGGGCTGCACACTGATCCTTTGCCTGTCTACCCCTCCCCCCTGCCCCCAATTGCTTTCCCATCTCTTTTATTGGTCTCCTCCCCTGCCAGCCATGCTGCAGAGACCTTGTGTTTGTTGACAACCCAGGTCTTTAAAGCTACTGACCTGAAGCTCCCTGTGGGCTTCCCACACCACAGCAGCAGCTCTCTGTCAGAATTCCACATGGATTGAAATGTGCATGGAAAGTGACAGATGGAGCAAACATTGAGACACTGTTGTATTGTGTGTAAGATTTACCTCCACCTGCTTCTTCTGGACACTAATGAGCTGGAGTGTAGCACACATGTATAGAACCAAGTGCATCTAAATACTTCTGATGTTTTAAATTCATCATCTCGGATTCCCTATCTGTTCTTATTGATGATGGAAGAACTGAAGCTGCTGACATAGTTTTTACGTATATGATATAGCTTGTGGATAATCATTGCTACTAAGGAAATGTACATTCCTTGAGGAAAAAGTGTCTAAATCTTAGCCATTGTGCATCAGCAGAAGCCCATGGCCGCATCAGTGAAGCACAACCTATTTTCCTTCCATGAGAGCATAACAAACTGTTCTGTCTGTTTTTTAGCCAATAACTCTGGTGTGAACAAGCGGCAGATCACAGACCTTGTGGACCAGAGCATCCAGATCAATGCCCACTGCTTTGTGGTCACAGCCGATAATCGCTACATTCTTATCTGTGGGTTTTGGGATAAGAGTTTCAGAGTTTACTCGACAGAAACAGGTAATCTTCACCAGGCTTTCAGTGTTCAAGAGGACCCAAAGTGCAACCCAGCAACCACATAAAAGCCTATATACAGCTAGGATCCTCTCACTGAGGATCTGTCAGACACAGACAGATTCCTAGTGCTCCCTAACCATCTAGTCTAGCTGAAGCGGCAGGCTCTAGCTTCCTAGAAAGGGCCTTCTCTAAAACAAGACAGATAACGACTAAGGAAAACAGCTGAGACCAGCCTCTGGCCTCCACTCCATTCATATGTGTACATGCCCACACAGACACATTTATGTAACACATATATGCACTCACAGAGAGTGCATCTCCCTAATGTGAAGCCATGGTAGTACAGAGATCCCATGCTGTGCCAATTCTAAGTGGTCAAGGCCTGGTGACCACATTACATTGTAAGCTAACCAACTAGTTCTGCCTCAGAAATGAACTACTGCTTTAACTTAGTTCTGACTTGAGTTTATAACTCAGTGAAACTGTCAGCCTCTCCTTGTACTCATACCCAGGATAAAAAGTAAAACTCTCTACTGTCAGGCCCAAATTCTGAAGAGAAAAATCATGGTCATCTCATAATATTTTTCCTTAAAAATCACCTGTGAATGGATTTGAATTATCTCTAAACTGAGGATCTGTGAATTCTCTCCACAAATTAGTAAAATGAAATCCATTCTATTTTTGTAAAGACCATGAGTCTAAGTGACATGACTGTCTTCTGTGCTGCAGGGAAACTGACGCAGATTGTATTTGGCCACTGGGACGTAGTCACATGCCTGGCCAGGTCTGAGTCCTATATTGGTGGGGACTGCTACATCGTGTCTGGATCCCGGGACGCCACCTTACTTCTGTGGTACTGGAGTGGGCGGCACCACATCATAGGAGACAACCCCAATAGCAGTAAGTATTTCCCAAAAGGATCCTTTCAGACAGTATATAACTTAAATGTGGGGTTTTTTTACTATTTTTCCCTTCATTTTTACAGAATCTGTAAAGAACATAAAATGTGAAAGGTTAAGTGGGGAAAAAAAGTAAAAATCATCACTTTCATGATGACCTCTGACTGACCCCCTCAGCTGCTGTCCCCAACACCCAGATGTCCCTATGCTCTAGCAATGATGCCTAGGCTGTTAAATCTCAGGCTTTCTCTCTGCTAAGTATAACCTCTGCCTTCTTGAAAATTCCATAGTAAGCTTTTATTTGTGCCTCAATCTAGTGGCTCACTGTTTCCTTCTATGTTGGTGGCCATGCCTGGGATGATCTCTCAAATCTGTGAAGGAGCTCTGTGTGAGGATAAAAAACAGTACGTCCTAGAAGGGGCTGCCCTGCCTGGAAGAGTCTGGGAATCACAAGACACATAGGCCAGCACTTCTGCCAGCACTTGTCAGAGTTATATTTCCAAGGCCTCATCTTAATCAGGTGATGCCACCTTTGGGAGATCATGAGTATGATCTGTACTGGCACTGTAGTATACATATAAGGTTTCCAGCAAAAATTCGTAAGTAACTGAAATGTTAGACAGAATCTGACCAAGAAATAATGACCACTTTTAATTACCAAGCATCAGCCCTCTGAGTGTCTGTGTCTCCTGTGTAATATGACATAATTTCTGTGAAGTACTCAAAGTGGCCACTTCCTAGGCCCGGCTCATCACCCAGGCTGCAGCTCATTCACCAGTCACCTCCAGTGCACCCACAGCACGGGTTGGGGATAGTAACAACAGCATCACCTGTCCCTAGCACATGCACAGAGAACCAGCTTGGCCAGAGATGGGGACTGAGGTGACAAAGGGTACAAGTGGCTAGGATGGCATCAGTTAGGGATGACGACAGTTAAAAATGGAAGTGGCTTGGGAGATTAAGGATGGAGGAGGTGGCATGGGGATGGCAAGGATTGGAGAGAGTTAAAGAAGGATGGAGATGGCCGAGGTTAGAGGTCCCTAGGGATGGAGATGTTAAGGATATAAATAACTGTGTACAGCAGGACTGCTCTTTACATTTCAGGCTCTTTCCAGCTTGTGTGTATTTTATCTGGAATGCTGCAAAACAGGAGATGGTTGTTAACAGACAGGAATCAAGTCTTTATCATATAGTACAGAGACTGCAGAAATGCATACATTGGAGAAATTGTTCAGTGGACTAGATTGCTAAATGCTGTATGAAGTTTACTGTCAATGTTTCATAGCTATAGTTTAAAGTATAGCATATGAACGATGAAGGTCTCTAGCCTACACTGGAGTAGGGCGTAGCAGTAACTCAAGGGCTTTGTAATAACTCAGATAATTGTTTGCCACTTCTACATCATCAATGAACATTTCCTCATAAATTCAATCAAGGTAATATCCTTATGTTCACTTCTAAAACCACCCAGTCAAATCTGTAGCAGAGTTTGGGGTGGGGGAGCTGGTGGCTTTCCACGGAGAACTCAGGCAGGGAGGGGGAACAGCTTTCACTGCCTCTGCTGCTGGTGCTGCTTTCTGCTGCTGTCACTTCGGTTGCTCTGGGGCTGAGCCAGCAGGAGACTGACTAGCCAGGGTGCAGGGGAACTTCTGGAGGTGATTTCAGGAGAGCAGATCTCTTCCCCAAGCCGAGGTGTTACAGCTCTTATGGCAGAAGCTCTCAGACAATGGAATAATTCCTGTACACCTTTAATCCTTCTGAACAGGATTCTTAAAACCAGTTTTTGAATGGGTCAGTGTCTGACAGCAGGTATTTCCTATTGGTTTGACCTGAGAGCTTGGGAATACCTTATCTACATATTCGGGGGCCTGGTCCTGCTTCATAGTGACTAATCTGTCTTGAGCCTACATGAATGTGGTCACATTCTCACCTGTGGAGGAGGGGCTTAGGGTGTTGCCCTGTGTGCCTGATCTGTCTCAAACTTCTCTACAGGGGATTGTGGGTAGGCTGTAGATGTGTGAGAAGGGTCTGATCTCCTGGGAGACTAGGGATGATCCTGCCATCCCTTTTAGGGTCCCTGGGGTTTTGACCTATCTCAACCAAGAATTAGGGTACCTTTCACAGCCTGTCACCCTACATGTGTGTATGTGTTTATATGTGCACACACGTGTGCAAGGTGGTAATAGTGGTGGTGGCTGTCATTCCACACGTAGAGCGTTAATACGTGTGTTTTATCTCAGCATTCCAGTCTACATTTCCAAATGTTCTTTATTTCTGTAATACTTCAGCATTTCTTAAAATGTCTAAGCAGCAGGGCTTCCTGTCATCTTACATATACATTGGAAAAAAGGCATAATAAGATAAAAGAATTTTTTGAAGCAACATAAAAGCACTTAATAGCTAATTAACTAACATCTTCAAAATGAAACTCAGAAGGAACAATTCAAAAAGAGACTCCATGGATAGGAGGGTAACAGTGTGCACTGCTCTTGCAGAAGACCCAAGTTTGATTCCCAGCACCCATCCGTCAGGAGGCTCACAATCGCCTGTAACTCTAGTTCCTGGATAATCTCATGCCTCTCACTTCTGTGGCATATGAGTGACTTCTGCACTCACATGTATGTGCCCTACACACATACACATACACACATACACACATGCACGCATGCACACTTTTTAAAAAATAACTGTTCTAAGTGGGAATTTATATTTTAAAGCTTCCATATGGTAGCAAAGATGAGATCTTTTATGTTCCATGTCATTAGATTAAGAATTTGAATGAAAACATTAAATTATTATAACTCTGTGTTGGCTAAGCTATTACCTTAGGTGCCTTTAACCCTAAAGATGGAAAGTCCTGATCCATCTGCAAAGTTAAACCTGACGATATTTAGAATAGTTCAAGTCCCTGGGCACAGAGACTACTCGAATGCTTATGTTTGTGTGAATCAATAAGAATGAAGTTGTCAGTATAATACTTATTTTTGAAAGCAATATATTTTAAAGGAATGGTTTCACTATGTAGTCCTGGCTAGCCTGAACTCCCTATGTAGACCAGGTTGGCCTCACACAGAGATCCACCTGCCTTTGCTTCCCTAGTGCTCAGATTAAAGGCATGCATACCCTGGATCTGACATGATTGTGGGCATGGGTGTGTGTCTCCCTTTGTTCTCAGTAGAGGAAGGGTTGTTCTTCTAGAAAAAGTGGAGGAGCAGATACAGTGTGGATTGAATAGGCAATATGTGCTGATGCCTGCTTTGCCTGAGACTCTTAAGTAGATCTGAGTACTAAACAGCAGAAACCCCAACCTTCATGAGCTAAGTCCTGCCTCATGAGTGACTAAGCACACTGAGTACTTCATGACTCAGTAGCTCTGTCAAGTAGTATTAATACTGTAAGTACATGAGCACATACACAAAACGTCACATCCTGGGTATGCATTCATGAGTTATATTTAAAAACAAACAAACAAAACAGCTTTCTGCTTTGTGCCAAATGGATAATCAAAAGAGTGAAATCTTTGAATAGGCTATAGTATTTAATATTTCTTGATTTTGATAGTTTTATGTCCTTCTTTAAACAGTCCACCCCACAAGACACATATGCCTACTTGACCAGCTGAGTCAGTATGTGTTTTAAATGCAGCTACCACACTCAATTCCTAGACTGCCATACCTGTAAGCTATGGTACTGCCATAGGCATGTAGTCATTGTTGTCAGAAACTGATAATGTTAAAGAAGTGTTTTTTTTTTCTGTCCAGGTAATCTAATTTAACTACCAAGTCACACAGGCTATGTGTATTTTCTGCCTCAAAATGCATTGCTGTCAATACCAAACAGGTAGTTATACTCACAATGGTAGTAGTGTGTGGCATAATGCCCGTGGATGTATTGGGAATATATGCTAACCTAAACTTGAAGGGGAACCCTATTTTGGGACAGCATTATATTTGTGTGTGTGTGTGTGTGTGTGTGTGTGTGTGTGTGTGTGTGTGTGTATGTGTGTATGTATGTATGTATGTATGTTTATACATACATATACATTTTTATATATACACATTTATATATATGTATATATATACATACATATATATACACATATATAATGTATGCCTTATTCTACCAAAAAATAAGTAATGTTTGTAGATTTTTAGGCAAGTGTATAGAAAGGTTAGTTTCGTTATGTCAAGTATATTGTTGTGACTCATTTAGACATCTCAGAAAATCTCATACTGTCTTCTAGGTTTTTTTGTTTTTACCATTTCTATGACTGCGTCACTAACACAATAGAAGTTTGTGAAAAATAGATTATGACCCAGAATTCCAGACTCTGAAGGAACAGGCTGCCTGCTCATGCTGCAGGTCAAATGGTTCTGTTCATTAGCACGTCTTATATTGATGATACTATTGTTATTCTTTCATGGGGCACTGAACGTAGGAATCATCCTGGAGCTTTACAATAGGCCCTGGCTAGATAACAGTCTCACAGATACGTGAGGGACAGGTGCTTTCATCTGAAACAGCCTTACACAAATTCTGAAACTAATTTGGAAGTGATAAAAATTAATTTGCGCACTTTAATTGGAAGCAGCCTCCTGCATGAAAGAACGCAGAGCAGAGCAGGCAATTTGTGCTCGAGCTGATTGAATTTTTTGTCAGGTAGGTGTCTTGGACTTGGCCGCTTATCCTCTAGAGCCCTTCTTTGCAATATATTACAGCCCATCTCTGACTGGTGAGCTTTAACCAGATCAATGCTATTCCTGTGGAATCCCCAGGGCACAAGTTTCATTGATCTTGGGACTTGACAGCTCTCATTACGTGCTGTAGCTTCCAACAAGATAGTCACAAGAGGAGCGAGTTAACATCGTTGTGTCTTCAGTAGACCCCAAAAATGCATTAGGAACTCAGCTCAAGACCAAATCTGTTTTAAAGAATGTGATTTAAATGTTTATTTTGAGTGATACATACATATTAAAATTTAAAAACCATAGCAATATAAAATCCTGAAAGGGAATTTAGTGCTCATCTTTCAAATCGAATCCACCAGTATCCACTGAGATGGTTATATGCTGTTCTCCTTCAGTGTTAAGGCCAGGTCTCTATGCTCATGTGTAGACATTGTACAGACTGGGAAAGGAGCAGGCTGAAAAGACATCCCAGCTGTGCACACGCACCTTCTCTGGGCACCTATCATGTTAGACTCAGACTTCAGCCCAACATCTACCACACTGACCAGCCTCTCATCGAAAGACAAACCTCAGCCTCCACTGACCAACAACAGTGTGATAAGAGCTAGGGTATGGACAGAGACTGACCAGAGGCAAGCTTTAATTAAACATATGCATAAATTCATATGTATGTGTGTATATACTTATATAACTATATATACATACATATACATATATATGAAGCTAGTTGGCTCCTTTCTCAACCCCAGGGATCTGATGCAGTAACATTAAAGTATTTTAATTAGGTGCTACCAGTCTTAGCTATTCCAGGAAATTTCTGGTAAATATTTGAAATCACAGAGTCGATGAAATTCCTGTAACATTTGATGCTTTATTTTAGAACTTTAAATTAAAACACCATCATATTTTTTAAGTGTCAGCAGTGGATGAAAATGGTTTGTATCTTGATTCTGTAATGTCAGTCCTCAGGCCAGAAATAAACCCCAGTATGTCACTGGGGTTCACCCTCTGGTACTCACAGACCTGAACTGAGGACTGTGGGGCCCAGAGCCTTAGGCTTTGTGCTGACCATCTCACAAGGCTGCAGACCATCCTAAGGAGAGCTCTCCTGCCACATCTGTGGGCAACCGGGACAGCCTTTCAAGGATACCGAACTTACTTGATAAAGGTGAGATGGACTCTATTTGTTGCAAGCCTTTTCTGTTTAGAGTGTTTAGAGTTTCCAGTGCTGACCTGTGAGGGCCAGAGGATTTGTTCCTTATCGTGCATTGCACTGGAGTGAGGCAAGATCCCTCATCCTTGAGGAAATGGTGGGGAAGGGCAGAAGTGCGTGATCCTCGGAGGGGAGGTCTCACCTGCCCCTCCCTCCGTGCCAGGCCCTTTAACCCTGAGCTCCATCCATCAGCTGGGACGTGACAGTGACAGGGTATTACCAAGATCTTGGGTGACTGTTGGGTAGTGTGACATCTGTCTCTGGTAATGAAATATAGGAAAAGCTCTTGTCCTCGCTACAGATTTCCCAACTCAAAAAGCTTTGAAGAATATTTTCTCTACTTTCTCAGCTGAAGCTGGAGCAGTTTAAAAACAGCAGTGCTCCTAAATAGTACCACTTACCATCCAGGCTCCACCCCTCCATGCTTCGAGGAGATCATAGTGTAATGGGTCTTTGAGGATGGGTCATCAAAGAGCTTACTTCCTTGTGGAAAATATATTGCATAAGAAATCAAAAAAATGGTTTTTGTTCTTTTTTACCAATTCTTTACAATTGAATTTTTTTCATATAAGGGAAATAACTTCATTTCTAACAGTTTATTAAAGATTTATATTCAGGATTTTTCAATGTATGAATATCTCCAGAATAATGAGAGAGACTAAAAATAGGTCTGGAAGAGAAGGCTCAATGTGTAAGTGCAGTGACCAAATAGGAGGGGTCTGTGTTTGGATTCCTCAGCACATATTGGAGTGGCCAGGAGTGACCCTGCACATCTATGCTCCAGCACTGGGTGGTCACTGGCCAGGAAGCCTAGCCAAAATATCAGCTCCAGATTACTGAAACACCCTGTCCCAAAACTGAGGTTAAACATAATAGAAAACATTGGGTGTCAAGCTTTGGCATTACAAGTGCATATACACATCATCCTATTAATATACAATTCTTACTTTAACAGGAAACTAGGACTATCTTAGAAACACAGTTATTCAGTTGTGTGAATATGTTTCAGATAAACTCAAGACTGTGAGAGATACTTTCCATTATCCAAAGCCCATTACAATAGTTCATAGATTTAGAGCTGAAAGTACACTGTGTGGACTGCCATGCCTATCCTCCCAGTCTGCATTTCAGAAATGCATCAGCAGGAGACTGCTTTTTGATAAATCTGAGAAACTCACCCAACACGGATAATCTCTAGAGATGCATAAAATAGCAACCCCCCTCCCACTGTCACATCAGTGCCAAAGGGGCGTCTAGGCAGCAGGTGCACACACCAGCCCTTGAGCCTTCTTGTCTCTGCACCTGCCCCTGTACAGTGAGTGCCAGGGTGTCGGGCCAGGACAGTTCTTAGAAGGAGGAATGCCAGAATCTAAGGCCAAAACACAAGGCAGTTCTCTGAAAGACAAGAGCGGGTTGGGGGTACCCATGCAGACAAGATGGGTCTGTGGGGGTACTACCCATGTAGAATAAGTTCACAGAGAAAATGCAGGCAAGGAATGCAACAAGTTCCCAAGCTAAGCAATCTATTCCATATAAACAAGCAACAGAAGACAGGGAACGTTAAAATTATGTGATGCTCTAGATATGAGAAGGGCGAATTCACAGTTCTAAATTTCTTATGCAGGGCTGAGAACAAAGGAATTCATTTTATTTCTTTAATCTTAAACATATAAATACTTAATGTGTAATAAATATTTTAAAAATTTCCTAATTCTAGAAACAAAGGCAAATCTGGCTGCTATGTGGAAGAATCAACTTGGTTCTTTTTAAAGAGAGCAAAAATCGTCATCATCATCCCAAAGGAAGGAACAGAGAGAGAAAGTTACTCTCAAACCTTGTGAATGTGTTCTTAGGCCTCTGCACCCTCGTTAGAGGAAAAACAATCCTACAATCTCAAAGCAAAACTCCACAGGAAAAAATTACAGCACAGTTATAACCACAAAGGGATTTCAACTGTGCAACTACCTGAAGGAAGTTAGTCTCATTGGAATAAGTGAGATTTAGTACAGAATATCATTCAATGTCCTGTCCTCCAGGAAATATACCCTGACCTATTGTAACATAAGTTTTCTAGAATTCTGAAAGGGTTGGTTGCAGTTATAAGATCCAGGTTACAGTGTGGCTCTTCAGGGTGCAAGAACAGTGACTTGCAAAGCTAGAGACATAAAATGAAGTCATTGTGTTCAGATATATGCCAAAGGATGGCTTCATATATATTTTGTGCTCTTTGCTAATACTGCAGACATCTAAGATCAACCAATGGCATATGCAATATGAGTTTAGTATAACCATTTTAAAAATAAGAAGCATGGGTAGAGAAAAGCCACATAGGAACAAGTGTATTATTCTTGGAAACCTTGTATTACGAGCTACCACTGATATTGCTGCCAAATGCTGGATGTTCTTGCTTTTGACAACTCTGGCTCAGCTCCTCCACAGTAGAAGGCAGACAGGCAGTTGGGGAGCATATTCAGAGCTGAGGAGACCAATGGAAGATAGGTCAGCCTCACTTCCTACCTAGTTTTATCCTAAGAAGTAGA
This sequence comes from Rattus norvegicus, assembly GCF_021556685.1. Classification (NCBI taxonomy): domain Eukaryota; kingdom Metazoa; phylum Chordata; class Mammalia; order Rodentia; family Muridae; genus Rattus; species Rattus norvegicus. The sequence goes on along the minus strand of NC_141535.1, from coordinate 141,041,843 downwards.
AATTTGAGACACTTGTCTTTCCTTCACAACTTTGCCCGTATCTTTCTCCTGCTTCCCTCATGGGCAGTAGGAATAAAAGCATGAGATTCAAAAATGGAAGCCCCTCTCAAATCCAGCTCTTGTCACAGTAGGCACTGGGGAAGGGGCTGAGTGACACTATAGTGCCAGATTGTGGGCCAGGGAAGTTCCTTAAACCTTGTCCACTCTCTACCCCTTTTCACCCATTACATTTCTACACAGCCATCATTATACAGGTGTAGAACGAGGTATACAAATCAACATTTACCTGTGATAAAACATAGACATGTGTTAAAAACTTCTTTGGTCTACTTGCAGTTTATTAAAAGAGGAAGCAAGTCTTCATACTGATGAGATGGAGGTGTTTGTTTCAACATGGAGAATTAACTCTTGGTTGACACAGTAAGCTGGTGGATATAGAACATTGTAGACATTTTCAGAGTCAGTAGACATTCTGTTTTTATTGTTCTCGATGCTGAGATTGCCACTTCATACAAGTGCACATTACAAAATGGCAGGAGTATGTGTGGTCACTTTCATAAATGGTTGGAAATTATGTCTTAATCCCAACTCAGAGTAAAGGATCCTTATCAAAATCCTGTTAGCAACTTCAGGTCACACAGTCTGATACAGTCAAACCAAACATTTCCTAAGCAGATCATGCCGAGGATGACAGTAGGAGTAGGTAACATCATGTGCCTACAGTAGCAGAAAACGAATCTGTGCTGGCAGAATCCAATCAGGTGCTTCCATAATTATTCACTAACGTTGTGTGGTCTGAAGGCGCACACTCTAGAAGGACAAACGTTTTCAGAGCCACACCCACAGTGAGTGAGCTACCAGCTGCCAGAAACAGTGCATGCTCATTATCATTGGGTTCTGAGTCGATTTTAAGTCATGGTACATTCAGAAACCATTTACTGTTGCCCAGTGCTCTGTGTCCCCTGTGTTCATATGTGAGTGGAACTAGAGGTAGGAAGATGGCCTGGCCTCACACAATGTTGCAGTAACTACACGATTCCACACATAACTGCCTAGTTGAGCAGATAACCTCTGGCACTTCTGAGCACTCACATGGATTAACTTCCCTGCTGCCCCAACCACCCTGGAGCAGGGACAGGATTAGACCTCATTACACAGGAAGGCAAAGTGTGTGGCCTGGCCATGGCCTTCCTCATCATCACTGAGTATGTCATCAGGCCTGTACTGGTCTCCAGTGACACCTTGCTACCGTTTCCTTGTAGGTGACTATCCTGCGCCCAGGGCTGTCCTCACAGGCCATGACCATGAAGTTGTCTGTGTCTCCGTCTGTGCAGAACTCGGACTTGTCATCAGTGGTGCTAAAGGTCAGAAGCCGTATCTTTCATATTCTGTCTCTAGACAATTAAGCATTTTCTAGCTGTTACTCTTGTTGATTTCTTCCAGAGATTCTACATAGATAAACGTAATCTCTGGGTTCTCTGCTGTTGCTTAGTTTTATCAAGTATTAGTAATATTTTCCAGTGCTGATACAAAATATAGCTAAAAGTTTATGATGTAGTCACCAGCATTCTGGTGACTACACCCAAACAAACCGTCAATGAACCGTAAATTAAACCGTCAATGAATCCATATGATCCAGCCACGAAGGGGGCGTTTAAAAGGCAAAGGAGGCATGCAGCCTCTACGGTGGGAATGTGGATTAGGTTAGTCACCAGTGTGGCCTTAGGACAGGCCCTGTCCATGCAGAGCTAACTGCGCAGGGATGGAGAGAAAGGGACAGACCCTGTTTCCTTGCCTCTGTGGAAGATTTGTCATCTGGAGAGGTAACTTAGGTGGCTCTTCTGACAGGGATTACAGTATTCTGTGGGAACTCTCTAGGCAGAAAGACCAGGAGTGCTGCAGTGTAGGGGGCTAGCCAGCCAGAACTGAGCAGAAGCCTAGAGCCCAAGAGGTGAAGAGCGTTATTTTCAGTTGGAATGCTTTAAAGTTGCTTGGGGGGGGGGGGGGCGGATTGTTTTATTTTTATTTTTATCAAAGTCTAAGACTCCAGGTGGTTAGATTTTGTTGTCAAGAATTGTTCCGCAACTTTATGAAGAATGAGGATTCTGACGACAAGACACCATATACTTTGTGTTTTGGAACAAGAAAGTGAGCCTTGCCCTCCTAGTAGTGCAGCTGCTACTTTCCTGCATGTGCTGACAGCCAAGAGGTTGTGCCCTTCCCGCCAGGCTCCATAGCCCACCCTCCCTGTATTAATCAGAGGAGAGACCAAGTGCAGTTCCATACTGATGCCTTTCTGTAAAAATGTAGTCTTTGAAATCAATGGAATCAACAGGTAAAAAGGTCTCCTCCACACTTCATGCAGGCTTTAGCTGAGTGAGCAAGGAGGGGAGCACACAGTGGGGAGTCACAGCGCTTGTCTCCATTAGGCTAGCAGGACGTTCATCTTTAATATATGTTTCACAGCCATAAAATTGCCCTGAATAAAATAATCTTTCTATACCCCTTTACACTTTTGCCCCACTGTTAATTTTAAAAGGCAAAAAAAAAAAATCTGTAGTCAGAATTACTTGGTGTACTTCTTAATTGCACACTTACATCAGACACATACACTATAGGCAAAGGCAAAGCTTGCTTGACCATGACATATCTAGCCTATGACGCTGAAATCTGATCCACGTGGGGAAATTCACCTACTGTTCTCAGCACTCTCTTATGGGGGGGAATACCCATATGGGGGAGGGGAAGGGATGGGGGTTTATGGACAGGAAACCAAGAAGGGGAATAACATTTGAAATGTAAGTAAGGAAATATATCTAATAAAAAAATTTTTTTAAAGAAAAAAAAAAAGAACCTTCAAAACCACAGTAGATCAGACTTCTTGGGCACGGTCTGTACTCACCTGACCTTGGAACTAAAGCCTACTGTGATGACTGCTGTCTGAAGTGGGGGAGTCACTAAAACTTCGGAGCACTTGGGTGCTGCACTACTGGGGAGTGCCTGAGAAGTTCGTGTGTGTGTGTGTGTGTGTGTGTGTGTGTGTGTGTGTGTGTGTCAGCATAGGTAGGTGTAGTGAGTGTGTGTACATGCATGTATGTGTGCCTGAGTGCTGTAGCCACAGCACACTTCTGTTGTCTTCATCTCCTTTAACACATCTGAGTAGGCACTGGTGTTCTCTCTAACTGCCTGCATCTCTGTTCCCCACTGCAGAGGGCCCTTGCCTTGTTCATACCATCACTGGAGACCTGCTGAGGGCCCTGGAAGGACCAGAAAACTGCTTATTTCCACGCCTAATTTCTGTTTCCAGTGAAGGCCATTGCATCATATACTATGAGCGAGGACGGTTTAGCAACTTCAGCATCAATGGGAAACTTTTGGCTCAAATGGAGATCAACGATTCCACTAGGGTGAGTACATCAGGGTTAAGCAACAAGAAGCCATGGGAGTCAAACTTGCTTGACATAAAATGGCTTGGTGTAGAGCTTCCCCAACCTCCACTTAAACATGTGCTGATACAAACCGAAGATTTCTCAGTCCTGAATATGTTCAGCAAGTTAGACTCTAAAGACCACATCTATTTGCCTAGAAGAAAGCATTCCAAGTTCCTCCACAAGCAGTGATCTCATGACTATGCTCCCAGAGCATTCTAGTTAGGGTAAAACAACCTGACTAGAAGCAACTTGGAGAGGAAAGGTTTATTTTAGCTTGATCACAGTACATCATGAAGAGAGGTCAGAAACTCAAGACAGGAACTGAAACAGCCCAAAGAGGAACACTGCTTATTGGCATGTGCCCCTGTCCGGACCAGCTGCCCAAGGATGCCACCACCCGCAATGGGCTGGACCCTTCCCCTCAATCTCTAATTAAGAAAATGTCCTACAAGGTTTGCCTACAGCCCAATCTCATGGAGCCACTTTTTCAGTTAAGATCCCTTCTTCCTAGATATTCTAGGATTCTGCCAAGTTAACAGAAAAATGGCCAGGATACACAGCACTACACAATGAAGATGCCTGTCCTGAGAACCCTGACTACTGCTTCAAGTTCCTGTTGCCCTCATTCACTGATGCCCCTGCATCAGCACAATGACTGGTGCCTGGGATCTAGGAACTATTGGAAAATATGCTTCTGTTCTTTATGCTAAGTCTCTATTAACACCTTCAGTCTCACAAAATGCAATGTTCTCACAAGTTCTTCCTAGGTTAGATGGTGATATTCCCATTGTGGCTTTAGTAATTTTATAACTAAATCAATTTTAAAGATTTTATTTAATTTTTAACTATGCTATTTTTGGGGGAACAAGGAGTGTACACACTTGAATTCAGGGACCAGAAAAGGGCATCAGATCCCCTAGATCTGGAGTTATGGTGCTTGTGAGCCATGGGTGTTGGGAACCAAACCTAAAACTCTGATAGATTCCATATTGAAAAAAGCTCAAGAAACTTGGACAGTTGGCCAGATAAGGGGCTAATGTGAGGTTGACTCTGGGTTGTTGGTTGTTGGCTGGTGAGCTGACTCCTGGTTGTTTGATGGTTAGTTGGTTGAATATTGTTGGTTGATCGATAGTTGGCTGACAGTCGTCTAGTTGGTTGGCATTTGCTTGGTTAGTTGATAGATAGGAGGAGGTTGGTTGAGCATTGGTGGTTGTCTGGTTGGCTGATTAAGCTTGCATACACTAGAGCAGATGCTTGACTGATCAGTCATGGCCATTGACATGAAACAAATGAAGAGGTAGTTCATATCTGCCTTTTTTTCCTGTAGGCTATTCTCCTGAGCAGTGATGGACAGAACCTGGTGACTGGAGGGGACAATGGTGTGGTGGAGGTCTGGCAGGCCTGTGACTTTAAGCAGCTGTACATTTACCCTGGATGTGATGCTGGTATTAGAGCGATGGATTTATCCCATGACCAAAGGTAAGCCATGTCAAGGGCAGTGTGATCACGGAAACAGGTCAGGAGCTTGGCATTTTCCTCATCTCACCCAGAGGGAAGAAAGAGCACCAACAGGCCAAGCGGGAGCCGAGTAAGAACCCTACGGAAGGCCCAGTTTTTAACTATCAGAAATGTTTCTTGGAAGGATTTTGGCTTTGATATATTTTAAACATTAACACATATTATAAGTATAACAAAGCATTTTTACAATATAGTAGGATGGTATAGAGAACATGAATTAAAAACAACATGCAGGTCCAGTCAGTAAAGTGCTTACTGTGTAAGTATGAAGACGCAAGTTCAGCCCTCAGAATCCCATAGAGATGCCAGTCAGTGTGCACCATTGTAACCTCTGCCCCGTAGAGATAAGACATGCCGGTCCCTAGGGCGTGTGGACCAGCCAGCCTGTCCTAGTGCTCCAGGACAGAAAGAGACCTCATCTCATGCACACACGTGCACACGCACACACACACATGCACACATACAAAGAAGGAAAGAGAAAGACAATGTGACTTGATGCACTCTGGAAAATAAACATTTCTAAGGAAAGTTTGTGCTTACTATTGGAATCGACCAGTAAGTAGGTGTGGCTCACTTCCTAATTATTTGTATGTGCATGAGTGTTTTTTAAATGTGTTTAAAATGTCGATCTTCAAGTAGATTAAACATTTTTTCCTTCAATTCATTCACTTGCTTTTTGCAAATATCTGTTACCAATATTAGAACTGAAGTAATCCTACAAAGCACTAAGGATACATAATGAAGTGACCCAGCATATGGCCCTAACCTAATTGCCAGCGGAACAAGACCAAACCCTGGGAGGAGATGACTGGCCATGTGGGAGTCTAAGGAGGAAACATTTGTCAGGCTGGGTCAGAGCCCGCATCAGGGAACATAGCCATAATAGTGTAGGAAAGGTGTTAACTATCTTCCTATTTCCATTTTAATGTTATTATTAATTTTGATTATGTGTGCTGTGTAGAGCAGTGCTGTATGGGACAGTTTATGCACAGGAAGTATAACTTATACATAATGGGGAAGTATGTACAGGACACATTTGTCTGATGACAGGCTGGATTAATGGCTAAGCACACTTAAGAATGTCATGAGACTTGAACTCAGTCATTGGTATTGAGCCACCCCAGAAAAAGGAGCCTCTGATTGGTTTAGGAGGCACAAGCAAGAGAGGATAGTGATGATCTCACCTGCATGGTGACAATGACTCAGGATGGATGTACTGTCAGCAGGTTTTATGATACTACCTGCTGCTGCTGTGCAGTAGCTAAGCCATCCAACAGACAAAAGGAAATTGGTACCTGAGGCTTCAGGAAGACTTGTGGTAGGGGTGCTAACATTTCCCTCTCTTTGGTTCATATAAGCACAGCCAGGTTATATAGTACACAGGTAAGGGGTGGAGTGGTTAAAGGACACTAGGCATAAAAGGTCAGATTTCCACAGAAAAGTCCAGGCTTGTCCCAGAAGAGGATGTGATAGGCCATGAATATGATAGCTGAGAGGCAATGGACCCCAAGTCACACTAGAATGTGTGGTTTGATGGACTGGACTTGCACTCTCCAGCAGGACTCTGCAGTAGCTCAGCAGCTCTTAGTGGAAGTGAGAGGAAATGCTCCACCTCTCTCGGTGAACACAGTGAAGACTTGGGAATGGCTGAGTGTCAGCACACAGCGGCCAAGTGCATATTATTTTCCTGTTTCTCTCACCATCTCTGCTCTTGCAGGACTCTGATCACTGGCATGGCTTCCGGCAGCATTGTAGCTTTTAATATAGATTTTAATCGATGGCATTATGAGCATCAGAACAGGTACTGAAGAGAAGCAGCAGAAGCCACGTTCAAGTGGGAGCACAAGTGCTCTGTGGAAGGGCAGTATCTCTGGTGGGGACATTGGTCCACATCGGCCTCTGTTTGTACATCCATCGCACCCAGCAGTCGCCGAACATCATAGTCGGGAGCCATTTCACCCAGTTTTTCCAAGACTGAACACCAGCTGCTGTCAAGCAAGCTTATATCATGTAAATTATCTGAATTAGGAGACGTTTTGGTAATTATTTCATATATCGCCGTAAAAGGTTGTAGGAAGCCTCACAAGAGACTTTTGACAATTCTGAGGAACCTTGTGCCCAGTTGTTACAAAGTTGAAGCTTTGAACCTAACCTGCATCCCATTTCCAGCCTCTTTTCAAGCTGAGAAAAAAACCCACGTTTGATACTTTGTACATCATATGCATCTTATTTAAAGGGATACTTTTGTAAAAGTGAAACCTTGTATAAAGAAAGAGCAGCCTTTGTTAATTTACTGTGGAGTTACAACCTGCATGCTCCCTACTCCCCCACGTCTTGATGGAACAGGTGCATTCAAGCTAGGAAACGGAGAGAACACAGCTTGTTCAAAAGGGTTGAATTTGGGCTCGATCCATAATTTTTTGACATTTTCACTAAAATATGGTTTGCACTTTTTAATCTAAATTCATCCCTTCTCAGTGAGATTTGCTCATATAGCATTTGGATACTAAGCCATTATTTGCCACTGTTGGTACTTTATACAAAGAAAATTCAGCCCTCCTGCCCTTTAGGACCTGAAAATGCAACAGGAAGGGAGCGTGGGTATGAGGGCCTGGTTTCTACTGTGTGTAAATGGGAGTCTATCATTAGTCCCATTGCATCAACTTCCCAGCACCTGGACATCTATCTCCCTGGGTCAGCCCTGGCTCCATGTCTACATGTTGGGAGGATCAGGATGCTAACATTTCCCCTTCTTTGGTCCTCAAATAGCATAGTTTAATAATGAGTCAGACTCTATTAAACAAGAACCAACATCCCTTTCATTCGTGTGAGATTCTCCCGTAAAGCCACACTCCTAGCCTAAGGCACTTCATCTTTACAATATAAAATGATGGCTCTCAAATGATTTTTCCATCCATTGTCCCGATCCAGCTATCACCCAGGGGTCTATACATTTTCTTCATGTTTCTTCTTTGTATATTTGGTGACTGTATTGTCATAGATGTACATATCGTGTCGGTAGGGCTATGAGGCATGTTACAGGAATGTAATTTTCTCAGAATTTACACTCATTTGCAGTCATTTATTTCAAAAGATAAACAGAATAATGGGTTCTTTGTCTTGGCACTTTGCACCAGACGCATATCATTATTTATTGCTGTGATTACTTATCTGTCATCCACCTTGTACTAGAAAGTTTTAGCACTGAATTATTCCTTCTTCATTGTTGTTTGTATTTATGAAATTCTGAAATTATGGGGAATCAGTGTACTGATCACGTTATTCATCACCAGGCTGTGAGCAATATCTTGAGTTTGTAGCTTAGAATTGGGAAGGCACTGAACATCTGGAAGACAAGGTCATTTCATCTTGAGATCATGGTGAAATATTTTGGATATATAAATTCCTTAAGCTATTGTAACCATGTTTTATTGCAAAGATGTAAAATATGCCAGATGTGTGTGAGTTGGAAATCAAAAAAAGAAAAATAAAATATGCAAAGAATTCACTGATTGCCTCACAAGTCACTGGATGCCTCAGTGACACACATTCCTTATGCTGCTGCCCCTTGAGTTTGAAAACTCAAATTCGAGGGCCTCACATGCAAAACCTTGAACAGACCTGTAATAGAGCCAGCAGTCTCCTTGTCCATTGCCAGGAATGTGGGCAACAGAAGCCACAGGGGACAGGAAGCAAGTGATAAAGGAAATATCTTAAGTGAGGATTATCAGATAATGCCATTTTTATCTAAAAACCACACTTTGCAGTGTTTGTCATCATGCAGCAGTGACTTAGGCAAGGACTGAGGCCTAGAGGAGCTGAGCAGCTGCTGGCTTCAGGTGACAGGCAGGTAAGGCTGCCATCTGTATTCCTGTAATGGAAAGGACAGGATCAGTGTAACCCCAAGAAAAACTGGCTCTCTCCCCATCCTACCCCAAACACTTGTCAGGTTTCCCAGGCTCCCATAGCTCTTTCAGCCCACCATATTCATGTTCGATCTGTCAATTACTGCAAAAAGTAAGTTACTGCCTAAAATGTTTGGAAACTGCACCCTCCTTTCCAGCACTGTCACCTACACTGTCCCCAAACCCACTAATAAGAAGGAGTCTCTAATCTGACCCCTCTCCATGCTGTACCCTGCTCAGCATCCTGCAGAAGCAATTGATAGCTGGGAACTTAAGAACACCTTATGGGGACTTTAAAGAGCACAACCTAGGGTCCCAGCATCTGCCCCATCAGAAGTATTGTCCCTTTTCAACAACCCTGATCTGAGAACTAATGTCCCAACCCTGAGCACACAAGTCCCTCAGGGGGACACAGTTGGCTCAGAGCTGGGAAGGTAGCAGAGTGCCTTGTGTTCATGCACAAAATGCTGGGTTCAGTCCCCAGTATGGAATAGACCAGGTGCAACTAATTCTAGGTCACCTGTAATTCCTGATCTCAGCTACACAGCAAGTTCAAGAGCAGGCTGTGCTGTTGCCAGAGGCTTAGTCTTAGAACAAAAACAACCATGGAATTGCAATTCCTGAGAATTGCTGCACTCCTCTCTCCAGGGTTCTTCCTCCCCGGGAGTACACAGGCTATTCACATCACTGCATTTAACACCTCATCAAAATCGATTTCAACTCCCTGGGTCCTGCATAGTCTTGTTTGGTAGACAGAAGTACTTCCATCCCCACTCCAAAACAACATTATAATAAAGACAACTTGTAAATTAAACACACTTTAACAAACAGATGCAGCTCTTCTTTGAGGTCAGTGAAGTCAGGGTGGTGTTTTGGGTGATGTGACAACCATTTTCACTGAAGTGACAGCAATGCCCACATGTTCTAGAAACTGGATTCTGTAAGCCTTATAACTCATTTGTTCAGGTACCTCCCTTGTTGTAAGAGCCAGCTAAAGGCCTCAGAGGAGTCTCATGGTTACGAAGAGAGACAGGACAAGACTCTGCATTCATGAATTGATTTATAATCAACTCTCTGAATGTCACTCAGTGAATGACCATTTCTATTGTCTTTTATGCTAATTCACAAACCAATCATTACCCCACCTCCTTACCATGGTGTATCTGCACTTCCTGGAGCTGAGCTTGGGATGACAGCTCTCTGACTCACAAGTGACCTGGAGGGTATGGGCTGTCCCTAGGATGCATTATAAACAATCACCCTGCGTGTCTGTACCTGAAACTGCATGATGACACTTGGGTGAAGTGGCCACTGTCATGCTGAGCTTACCAACACTTGGTGTGTCCCTGTCATAGCACTGCACACACTAACACCTTTCCTCTTTCTGGACCATAAGCCTCTGGGGCACTGGAACTCTAATCTTACAGCCTCGGGATAGTATTTGGATTCAGACAAGAGTCTCAGCAGTACACTTAGAGACATGTGACTGCTGGAACAGGTGATTTCAGATCTTCAGGCAAAAGTGACAAAGTTCCCTGGGATGGTCAGGGCCCCAGAAACTTGCTCTAGCCCAGCACACCAACCTCTCACTGCCTTCTCCCAGTCTACACCACAGAACTCAAGAATGTCCAGGATATAGATCCTGGACTCATGCCCATCTTAGAGAAAAACCAAGTCCTGGCCAGCTGCAAGAGGGACTATTGAAGTATTCTTGATTACTGCTTTTAACCCAAGTTCGTAGAGTTGTTGAAAGAAGACAGATGATAGATGATTTGGGGTGAGAGCTTCTTTGATTGGGATATAAAGACAGAATCCAAAACTGGGGACCATCCTTTGTGAGTAGTTCATTATGTCCCTCTTCAGTTAAGATGGGGCTATATTGATAATTCTGACAGGGATTACTTTAAGCATCACAACTGTTTGTTCCTGGTATAACCCCTGGCTCTCAGGTGCTCCACACCGCCTCTACTGGCCACACTCTAGTGAGAATGTATTTTCACTACCCAGCATCCTTTCTCTATTTTAACTGCTCTGCATCTTCATTGGGCAAATCAACCTATCTTCCTATCATGACATTTACGGAGACTGCCAGTCATAGCATTTAATCTCTTGAATGGACCTCTTGCACTCAGGCCTTGCCAACCAGGACACTTCCATAGATGCTACTTTGGTGATGCCATCTCTAGGTAGAGGTAGCATGTGGCTGAAAGGGACTTGTTAGAACTCGTTCTTAATTTCTCATTTGTATCCTGAAGTGAGGAGACAAACGTATCTTCCTCTTCTATGGCCTCTAGCTGTCACTGAATGGTCAGTTTGTTAGCAACCTTGTCAGTGCTACACAGAGAAGGCCACATAAGCAGGTGACTGTGACACCACAGAAGATGCTAGCCAGGAGGCCAGGGGTACAAGTTGCCCCCAAAATACAGACTTCACAGTTCTGGATGTTCCCTTTTCTACTTAGCTTCAGCTGTCTAGTTGACATAACTCAGAGTTATCGGAAGGAGTTTCAATTGGAGGGTCGCCTAAGTCAGCCTGCCCTATGGGTATTTATTTCTATGGGACCCCTATCCACTGCAAGTGGTGCCATCTCTCGATAGATGTGTCTAAGCAGGATAAGGAAGCATGGCTACTTGGGAGTACAGGATTGGGCCCTTAAGGGACCATTAGAGCACAGGAATTCTGTTCTGCGTGTGCCATCAAGGAGAGTTTATCTGAGACTGCCACTGACAGCCTCGTGGTGACCTTCTTATCTCTCTGTGTTACATTACATTGCAATAAAAATGCACACTTTGAAAAGTTAAAAACTATACCCCATCTCACCAGCACATGACCACTGAATACACAGGTTCCACCCATGGGTTTCATGGTCCTCTCTCATTCCTGTCCTCTGCAGGGTCAGCATATTGACTGCCTGGCTTCAATGCTTCCTCTTCCAGGAAGCCAACCCTCTACCACCCGGGCAGGTACTGTTAGGGTTTAAATCTTGGCCTGTGCCCAGACAGAACACACCAAGCCAACATGGTTCCATGTGGAGAGGTTTAATGAGAGAAGAGTAGAAGAGAGGAAAGGAGGCTGGCCATGGACATGTGGTGGGAAGCAGGAAGGGGGACAAGAACAGAGAAGAACAAAGAACAAGAAATAAGAGGGAGAGGAGGGGCAAGCAGCCCCTTATATAGTCAGGCACAGCTGGGTGTTGCTAGGTAACTGTGGGGTGGAGCATACTTGACTCCTGCCAGGTAGCTGTGGGGTGGAGCTTAGACAGAATACCAACAGGTACTTTGCTCACTGGATTTATGTACACGGTATTTGTATGCACTGCTTGATTAACACCTGTTTTTCATATGAGCAGCTATAATCAAATACTGAAGACTGGGTAAATCATGAGCAGTAGAAGTCTACTGCTTACAGCCTTTAAGGTTAGGAAGTCCAAGCTTGAGTGCCAGCAGATCTGGTGAACTATGAACTGTTTGTAAATAATACCTTCCATGTTCCCCCATACTAGAAAGAGCAGGCAAACTCAGTCCTTTCATACAAGGGTACCAACTCCATTCACAAGGGCTCGTCTTCACAACCTCACTATCTCCCCCAAAGCCTCACCTCAGTATCATCCAAATACTATTGAAGGTTAATTGCAAACATGAATTTGGCAGATGAACACAGAAGTCTTACCAGCACCCCTCTATAAATCCTCACTGCTTATCAACAGGTATGTCCTTTTCTGTCTGGTAAGTTAGCTGCAGAGGGAAGAAGTGCACAAAAGAAAGGCTTACATAACCCAAGCTTGTCAATCAAAACACAACTACCCACCCTACATTCCTCTTCCTGGGCGCCATAGAAGGAAACCCTAGGTGGGCTTAACGAGAACACTCCCGAGCCTGCCACTCTCTAGTCTGCACTCCTGCTTTCCCAATGATACTGGCGTCGTTCGGTGATGAATGGCAAGACCATAACAAAACCAAAACTAAACCTAACAAAAATCTCTCTCTTACTAGATGCTAAACTGAAGTGAAATCCAAATTTCTGCTGGCACGTGGTAGATACAGACATTGACTCAACCACACTGAAATAGAGCACAGACCCCATTAATGCCATGTAAGCATTGGGGCCTGATCTGGGATTCCCAAGTTAATGCCAACCGAGGGGTTTGGGGTCACCCATCTGTTATCCTAGTGCTGGGGGAGATGAAGAGCCCCTGGGTTCACTGCCATGTTGGGCTAGCCACTTAATATTATTTAGGTTCTGTGAGAAAGCCTGTTTAGAATAATATCTACACATACACACACACACACACACACACACACACACACACACACACACACTCCTGAATACCCCTAAAATAATTTTTTTAAAGCTCCAGTGACATTTGAACTCCCCAGAGCCCTTGAAGCAGCACTTGAGAACTCGATGTTCATATGATAACCTAGAGTTATGTAGCCCTTTGTGTTTGCAAACCCTGTGCCTTCCTCCGGAGCTCTGTCAACTGCACACCAAAGATGCCTCAGGAAGCAGGGAGAAGCTGATCCAAACCTCAGAGTCAATAGGAAGGGAGACAGTCAGTATTCAAGCCCAGACTCCAGGTCCCGGATTGACCAAGCATTTACCTACTCATTTGTCAGGACTCAAAAATAACATTACCAAAATGTAGAACTTTGGCCTGCTGAGTGCTTAAAGGTTGGAGAAGTCTCTGATCTCCTAACCTCCTGCCTCACCTCTGACGCTTGTCATAGATATCAGGATTCTCTGTCCTGTGGCAGGACCCAGAACCTGGAGCCCTTTCACAGAGCAAGCTACTCATCCTGAAACTTACCTTCACCCGAGTATTCGTGTAAAAGCTAGCTGTCTTACTCACTGTCCTCTTGCTATGAAGAGACACCATGACCGACCGAGCAACTCTAAACAACATGAAAACATTTAATGGGGCCTGTATACAGTTTCAGAAGTTTAGTTCATTATCATCATGGCGGGGAGCATGGCAGTGGGCAATCACCATGGCAGAGAGCAGGGCAGCGAGCAAGCTTCCTGCTGGGATAACTAAGAGCTGTGTCCCAATGCAGAGGCCAAGAGAGAGGTTCTGAGTTTGGCATGGGCTTTTGAACATCAGAGCCCATCCCTCAGTAACACACTTCCTCCAGTGAGGCCACACCTCTTAATCCTTTTAAAATGGTGACACTCCCTGAGGACTAAGCACTTCCATACATGAGCCAATGGAGCCATTCTTATTCAAACCATGAGACTGGCCATAAGGAAATACTCTGGCTATTTTCTCTGATCATTAAGACTCTAATTCCACAAGGGGTTCTGTGCCACGGCCTAAAGAAAGAAGAGGCACAGAAAAGCCACAGATAATCCTACTTGCCTTTCCTCAATGTCTATGACATTAGATCAAAAGTTAGTACCATCAAATATACTCGCACAGCTAATTCAAGACAAGCATTTAAAAAAACAAAACAAAACAAAACCGGTGTCTCTGGCAGGCAGGAAAGAAGGTTAGATGGTTTACCAAGTATGTTCATCTTTTTGTCCTGTTTTGTTTGGAGAATGGGACAGCATTAGTTCACTCCGTAGAGATGAGATCTAATCAGGATATAAGGCTTGTGGGTGAGCATGTAGACTTTACACTGTAAAGCCCAACCAACTCTAATTTTAGGAAGAAAACCACAAAGTCTACTTGAGCAAATATCCTATGCCAACCCCCAACCCCACCCTTAGCAGCATCCAGTCAGGATACAACAGTGGGGTCAAGGTATATATATACCTAAGGCGTCCTGCAGAAAATAGATAACAGTCATCTTGCTCATCAGGTGGTTTTGACACGTGTTAGGTTCCTAAAGATTGTGCCAGAAATGCAGTTTTTAAATACTAACTTGCTGACCCATATGGAAATTCCCTGAGCTTGCTGTAACTACAATAAATGCTCTGACCCCTACCTAGACTTGAGGCTCTCACTTCACTGCAGTGGTGAGAGTACTTGCTTGAGAGCTCATAAGTAATAAAGACCCTTATGTGTTTACATGAGAATTGGCTGCTGGGTGGTCTTTGGGGTCCTTGCAACTTGGGCTTAACACACCCCCATGCAGGGATTTTCAGAGAGCAGGAGGAGCAGAGGAAAACAGCTACACCAAAAGAAAGACACAATATGGTGTCACTGCTGCCTACAAACATCAGATAAACATTGAGCATAACCATGGTGGTATGGAGAGGCTATTAAAAGCCACCTGGGTACATCTTGTATGACTATCATCCTATCTTCCCAGAGGTGCCCAGAACTGACATTATTGTTCCAATCATCCTTACAAAAGATGTGAGATTCAGAGAGGTCGAGTGTCTCCTCCAATGACACATCAGAAATAATCACTATATATGAAGCACTCAAGAGGTCAATGAGAAATACCCAGTACAGACTGGCATTTGTTGTTGTTTGGTTGTGACACAGGTTATCATATGCCCAGATAGCCTAGCATGAGCTACATCCAAGCTACCTTCAAACTAAGATCCTTCTGCTTCTGCTTCCTGATTGCTGGAATTACAGGCATAAACCACAAAACCCAACCTTAGTTTTATGTGACCTTTTCCATAAAAGTATTAGGTAAAATTCAAAGATATATATGAGTACAGCTAAATAAAGTTAAACCTGGGGCATATTGATCAAAAGGGACCAGGTATAGCTTTCAGGAAACTTAGCTTTGTGTGTTGTTGTCTCTTGACCAGTTCATTGCAAGGTATTTAAAAAGAGACAACCTCCCCTGCTGTTAAAATTTCATCCTTAGGTTCCTCCTAAGGTCCCAAAGACAAACCACTAGGTTTGATTGTCAAACTGCTAGGCATGATTCCACTAGGTTCACTCTGGGGAACCAATGAGTTTATTGGGCTTCCTTGCAAGCGGAGATGAGGGGTTATGAGCAGGAATGTAGATGACCTTAAAGCCACCATTCTGGAAGGTCTGTATGCAGAATGGATAGTGACTTACTCAAGACTAGATACATAAATCCCCCACTCTCATCTTTCCCTGCCCTATATCTTCTACCATCTCCCCCCAGGCTATGCGCATTAAGGCAAATTTGTTCACAAATGGTTGGGAGGGATGGTTGGATACTCAGGTGAGGATCCCATGAGAAGGATCAACTGTCAACAAGCAGCCCAGCTGAACTGAAGATGGCAAAGGACAGAGTGGCTTGAAGGAGACTACTGTGTAACCTTCCCCAATAAGTACCCGAAGCAGCCTGTCTACCACACTGGTGTTGGAAGCAAACCAGGTTGTGACTAAAATTCTAACTGCGAAAATCAGAGACAGTGCTCTCTCTCAGGAGTGTTGGGTGTGGATGCTCTGTCCTCTAATTCAGTCTTCCCAGTTGCCTGAATGGTGGGGATTGGGGAGCAGTGCTATGTTAGTTAGGGTTGTGTGGCTGTGACAAGAGAAGCTTAAACGAGGAAAAGTATTGTAGATCCCAGTTTTGGAGGATGTAGGACCTGGGAAGAGAGGTATGGCAGAATTAATGGCAATGGGAGAATGTGGGGTCAGCTCCTCAAGAAATACTGGACCTGGAAGCAGGGACAGAGCCAGTTGTAAGAAAATTGGTGCACATAGAGGAAAAGCCATTGACATAAGTGAATGGACATGTGGGATCCTGGCCTGGGGATATTGGGGTGACTCTTTGAGAGAATTAGATAGCTTTGCATTTTGTTTATAAAGAAAGACAACCAACACAATCAAGAATCAGAAAGAAGGGGCTGGAGAGATGGCTCGGTGGTTAAGAGCACTGACTGTTCTTCCAGTGGTCCTGAGTTCAATTCCCAGCAACCACATGGTGGTTCACAACCATTTATAATAGGATGTTCTCTTCTGAAGTGTCTGAAGACCAACTACAGTGTACTCACATATAGATAAAATAAGTAAATCTTTTTTAAAAATCAGAAAAAGAATAGATGCAATTTTAGCAATATGGAGGGAGACTTAGATTGCTAAAAAGCTATCCCTCTGCAAAATACCTAAAATACTGGAGATGGAGGGAAGGGTAGGCAGATGAGAGGCCAAAACCAGGACTGATTTATTGAGGAATATTCTAAAATGCCTGCAATTTCCCAAACATGCTTTGCCAATTGTAATCCCCAGAGTACTGAGGTGAACAACAGTTTAAGATGCATCTATCAAAACAAAGTCCTCGGAGCAATGGCCTCCACTAACCCATGGGTGCCAAAAGACAAGAGGAAACAGCACCGAAGAGAAGAAAATTCCTCCACACTGGCTTTGAATGCAGAAGGAGAAAAAAGAATCATCACAGCCTTGCACCCACTTGTGTGATATCAAAAACCCTATCTATGCCAGAGCTTCAGCTGAAAGTGTTCCAAGTTTGGTTCTTTCCTGGACACTTACAGAAAATAAAATAAATGCAAATTTGTGTTTGGGAGAAATAGACTCCAAGTCTTCAACAATTTCTCATGGTCAAATTTGAATAAATCCTCTCCCTCCCTCTTCTTTTCGTTCAAGGAGAGGAGCTGGAATCAACAGTCATCGAAGATACCAGAAACACCAAAAGCAAGATGTGTTTCATATGTTTGAAATTTGAATATATTTGTAGAGTCTGAAATATTATTTGTTATTTCTAAGCAACCTAAAAGGAAAAAGGAGCATGAATGTGTCAGAACAGTGCTTTACTTTAAAAAGACAAAGCAAATTTAAAAAGTAGCTAAATTAAATTCCACGAAGTGAAGAGAGCTATTAGTAAGACCTGAAGTATAATAGGTTACACCGTAAGTTAGACTCAGCTGGAGAAAGAATTAGTGAAATGAGATTTAGTCCTAGGAAATTGTCTAGAATGTAAGGTAGAAAGCAAAGGCATAAGAACAGGAAGACAGAGAAGAAAGACTATTCTATAATATGTTCAGTTTGAGTTCAAGTTTAGATGAAAAGTGGCAATCCAGCATTCAGAGGTGATGCACGAAATGTTCAAATCTTCAGAGCAGGAAGTTAGATTTCTAAGCAGAATTAATACATACTTTCATGTATAACAACATGCACCACCAAAACCAAAGAGGGAATCTCAATCCTGAGAGAGGACCTTCCTAGCTGAGAAGCTATGGTAAGTGAGTGGCCACTGGGAGAGGTTTTCCTCAGAGATGGCATCCCTGAGGTATTCCCACGCTCTGGTAGATGGCCCTACACCCATGTTTGTTCTAACACCACTAAGCAGACTTTGGGAAAAATAAAGCAAGAGAATGCATGAAGTTGGGAGAGAATAGTTGGGAATGAGAAGAGGGGAAGGACTTTAAGGGAAGGGATGGGATGGCATTGATTAAAGCACATTATATGTATATATGAAAGCTTCAATAAAAATCATGTCAATAAAACCATCTCATACTCAAAAGAAAGAAAAAAAGGATCCTTAGAGAGAATACATCATCCATCATCCTCCAACCCCCATCAGACATCTGGCTGATTTTCAATAAGAAGAATATAAAAACCACAAGATGAAGGGGCAGCATTTTTCAGGACCCTTGAAAGGAAAATAACAACCAACATTTTGTGCTCTGCATTAACACAGCAAAAGTGTTTCAAGGATAAAAATGCACTACCACAGTTGTAGGTAATCCAAAAATCGAAGTAGCCCTTCACAAAGGGACTTTGCCTCTCCAGGCAGAAAACAGCTGGACATGAGGTCGGAAGCTGAAACTGAGCAGGAACCAGGCACAGAGGGAATCCACTGGCCAGCTGAACAGTCACAACATTCTTCTCTACTACAGGAAGAAAAGGAGAATGCAGAAGTCATTCTGGGCAATGGTATTCCACCACAGGAAGGAAAAGTGTCCCCTGACAAAGCTGCTGGAAGGTGGTTACGGGAGACTGCTGGTCAGCTCTCTCACATTTTTGTTACAAACTACCTGAAATAACTTATAAGGAGGAAAATTTATTTTGGATCATGGCTGGACAATCTACTCCACAATGCTTCTGGCGGCACACAGACGATTTTGAGAGAAGCCTTTGGTAGAGGAAGCCTGTGTACCACCTCATGGCAGGGTGTGAAAGAAGAGACTAGGGTACTGTAATCCCCTTCATGGATGCTGTGAATGACCTAAGACCTCCAATTAAGGCCCACTTCCTAAAGATTCCTTACACTCTCAGGAGCACCACTGTCTGTCATTCCAGCCTTTAACACATGTACCTTTGGAGAGCAGTTCAAATCCACTCTCCAGCAGGATATTGGTCTTCACCTAGGCAGGGGTGGACTTTTCAGTGATGCAGCTGCCTCTGAGGTGTCTGTGCACCTGTAAGTAACCTTTCCCCCATATTCCTGTAAGCAACCCCAATAAACTCATTGGCTCATCTGGTTGAGCTTTGGCAGAAGAGTTATTTTGATTTTCCAATGTCTCCCTCTCTGGGGAATCAGGAAAAATCCCATGACAGAGAGCCCAAAACAACAAAGCTGAATATCCATAGACTAAGACTTCTACAGCCAGAGACAAAATACATATTCCCTCCTATAAGTGGTGACCTTGGCCACTATCTTAGTCAATTGTCATCAATGTGACAAAATATCTAAAAAGTAATGTTAAACATGAAAGGAGCTTTGTGATGCATGACTTTGTAAGACCCGAGAAGCTCCAAGCCCTACATTCGGGATGTCCCATTCACAGAGACACAGAGACAGAGACTGATGCAATAAGCAAGAGGTTTATTGATCCAGTACACTGGGGCCGTTCTGCAATTGGGG
Source organism: Rattus norvegicus (assembly GCF_021556685.1). Taxonomy (NCBI): domain Eukaryota; kingdom Metazoa; phylum Chordata; class Mammalia; order Rodentia; family Muridae; genus Rattus; species Rattus norvegicus. Next base: position 141,022,283 of record NC_141535.1, on the reverse strand, counting down.
CAGAGGCGACCCCGAAGAACAAAGGCCCACACTCTTTATACTTTTCCAGGGTATAGGCTTTAGGTTACAGCATGAGTTGGTTATTTGTCATTGGCAGGGCTTGTTACCTTTTGAATTCATTGGTAGCCGCCCATTGTCCTTTGAATTCATTGGAGGCCCTTGGTGGGGAAACATCTCTGGTACTCAGGAGGCGGGGATGGAGGGTCCCACCCTTACTGTGGTTGGGACACTTCCTGAATAGGGTGTTTACTCAGCAAATTTTTGTGAAACTCCCCAGCCTCAAGCTTATCGGGAAGTCCCAGTTACCTGATGCTTTCTGAGATAGGTTTGTCTGCTTGGTTCCCACATTCCACAACTTCAGTTTGTGCTTATGTGGGCCATGGTGATGCACAACATCACTGAAGGAGGGAGTGTTGGAGAAAAATTGCTTATTTTGTGGCAGCCAGGAAGCAGAGGGAGAAACTGAGGGGGAGGCACTCAGGAGGAGATACAGTTCCTCACCCCAGAAACTTCCCCACCTCCATTATGTGCTCTCTCTATCTCTCTCTATCCTGCCTTCACCTAGTTGGGACTCCATCAATGGATGAAGGCATTGGTTAGATAAGAACCCTTCTGATCCTGTCAGCTGTCCATTACTGAATCCATGAACTGGCGACCAAACTGTGACAATCAGCCTTTTAGGGAATCCTTCATGTGCAATAGATTTTCTAAACTGACTGCAAAATAATAAATGAAAATGGCTAATTCTGGACCAACATGTAGCAGGTAACACACAGTTCAAAATGATTCTTCTTGATCATTTCACAAACCCAGGAAGATACAATCAGAATGATGTGATGGAGTGGCGCAGAAAAGGTTGAAGTGACTTGGAGTCTAGTTGGTTTTAGATAGCAGAGCCTTACTTTACTCTGAGGTTCTCAGATCGGTTTGTTTTCTCATCCTGCTTCCCCTGAATAGCTGGAATGCCAGAAATTCATCTTTTGTCCTATCTTTTTGCTCCTAAAAGAACAAAATGGATTAAGATTGCAAAATGAATGTACCTCTTTCGTGGAAGGAGAGCAGGATCTCCTTACCCAGCCTGTCTCTAGACAAACCAGCCTTCTCCTTTTCCAGCTGAGACTCCGTCAAGCGGTGTCCAGAACGTCAACTGACACTTTGCTGGAAAGCTTCCACTGTTGAAACTTTGACCCTGTTCAACTTGATTATCCTGGTTCACAATTAGAAATCAAGAAACTTCCAGAAAAAGAATGTACCTGTGAGTGTACATACATCCACTACACACACACACACACACACACACACACACACACACACACACACACACACACATTCTCTCTCTGTCCTGGCTTTTGTTCTAGGAGGGTCATTTGGGAGAGGAAGGACTAGAGATGAAATTAGACCTGTGTTTACACAGCTCTCCTCATTGGCCAGGACTTAGTTTTTGAAAGTTTGTAAACTAGCCTTCCAATTTAAATTGAATAAGTAGGTGCAGCTGAATAAACGGAGAGACCTGGCTCTGCAGCCATGTGCTTTTACTTTAAAATTACATTGATGAGGAACAGCGGGGGACTAGAAATGAAAAGAAGAGAGATAGAAGACAGGAGGCTCTTTAAAGGGGAAATGTGAGAAAATCAAGAATCAAAACAGAAGTCTTCGATGCTGGGGGTTGGGGGGAGACTGCAGGGTGGGGTGTTCAGACTAGCACAACCAGGAGAAGGCTGCCTCCTCAGACCTGCCTGCCCTCTGAACATGAATGGAAGAGCTGCCCCTGGGGAAGACTCTGAATCCAGAGGCCAGACGCTGAACAGGACCTTAAAGTGCATGGGGTTTCCTCCATAAGACAAGCACCAACAGAGAGTCTTCTCACAGCCCCACCTTAAAGGCGGAACAGACTGCTACCTGCTGAGAATAGGTGGCCATTTGTCAATCAGTTGTCCCCACCCCACCCTACCCTACCCTAGAATCTTTATCCAAGGCCCACCCTCCAGTGCTCCAGAGCACAACTGTGTTTGGGGATCACGCCCCTCAAAGACTCACTGGGCTCAACTCAAGGCAACTAAAGTATGAAAGGAAGCTGGAGGGATGCAGGTGGACAAGGAAAGCAAAAACGGCTCCCTGTTTCCAGAGGACATTGCAATGAGACACTTCAGGAAGGTACGGAGGCAGGCATCTAAACAGGACCAATATGGGTAAGGGGAACTCCAGCGGCCCCAGCCTCAGGCCCATCCTGGATGGATTAAGATGGGACTTTTTCTCTGGGGCTTGGCTTCTTGACTGTCCTCAGCCTCCAAGGTGAGAGAGGTATCGGTGCTTCCGTCTTTTATGGCCAGAAGGAGAATTCTCTCGGAGAGACCAGGGTTGGGTCTTAGGCCAGCACTCATAAGCCGGACAAATACAGACCCGGAAGAACTGCTCATCATCCCTAGAGGAGCAGGGCTGGAAGATGGCAGATAGCTCACTCTACACACCCAGAGAAGCGCCAAAGATATAGCCAAGACTCTGCTCTACAACTGCATCATCTGAAAACCCTGGCTTCTGGAGTTAGCATTCCTTCTAGGCTCCGCCCCACAGTTACCTGGCAATAGCCAGGTACGCAAGATTCATTTTTAAAAAGGCTGCTTGACCCCTCCTCTCTCTCTTCCTCTCTTCCCCCTCTGTCCCTTTTCTCCCCATCCCCCACCCCCATTCAAGGCTGGCCTCTCCTCCCCCCTCCCTCCCTCCCTCCTCCTCCTCCTCCTCCTCCTCCTCCTCCTCCTCCTCCTCCTCTTCCTTCTTCTTCTCTCTCTCTCTCTCTCTCTCTCTCTCTCTCTCTCTCTCTCTCTCTCTCTCTCTCTCTCTCCTCGCCTCCAACTCTCCTCCTCATGCCCTAAATTAAACTCTGTTCTATACTATACCTGTGGCTGGTACCTCAGAGGGAAGGGATGCCTAGGCTTGGGCCCGCAGAGGCACTCCCAAGCCCTGGCACCACACCGCACCTCTACCAAACACATTCCTGATTCTTCTTTATAAAACACAACAGTAGTCACCTGGGATCTGGATAGGCTGTCTGAGGGAAGGGAAGACAACCACACTGCACCCCATCCCTGCCTTGTTTCATCCTCAGTTTCTTAAACACCTAGCATGCAGCCAAAACTCTGTGGAGGACGTGGTGCCCGGAAGAGCTTTCCTGTTCGTCTATAGCCCACACGGCAAGGCGAATGCTTCCTTCACACATACCTTCCCTAGCCCAGGCTTTCATACTTTGGGCTTTGCAGGCCCTCAGGATGATGGGGAGCAGGGTGTGAGCTCGCTGGCTGAGAGGCTGGGGGAGGCCCTGGATTCCACCCCCAGCACTGCAAGGTCAGTCCACAGAGAGGCCGGGTTTTTGCCTCAGTAGCAGCTAGAGGCAAAGAAGGACCAATTGCCTGTGAGGGAGGCTGAGAGAAGGACTCCACTGGGTCTTAATGTCTACTCTTTCTGCTGCCACGTCTAAATCTTTTCTTCTAGAGTTCCCTCCTTGTCACCTGCTTTTGTTTCTGCCTCATGGTGCCCTGGGGACACCTCCTGCCCCCTCCCAAGAGGATGCAGCACCAACACCTGTGTTGGCAAAATCTCCAGAGGCTCTGTAGAGAGGGAGATGGAGACCTGGAAGGCTTTGTCATCAGCAAAGTCTCCCTCAGGGCTGTGCCCCGCCCACTGCGAGGGTTGATCCACGGACATTAAGAAAGGTGCTTTATTTTTCTCCACACTGACCTGGTCTGCATATAAACGGCAGGATAAAAAGCAGCCTTCAGTGGGAAATACCATGTGGAAAGTCTTCACAGTTGTGAGCGGATCCCGGCACAGGTTAAGAAATTAGATGTGCCAATTTCCCACTGGGTGAAGCTCGATAGGCTGTCGCTCACACTTTCTGTCAAGCGTTGTCAATGAAGGAAGCGTTCACAGGGTGGCTTCCAGAAGCAACAGAGGCATGGGCAGAGCAGAGGCCATTGGCTGATGCTTGCTCAGTGGGTTTCTGAAGTCACACTGACTGCTGTGACCACCTGGGGCCATTTCTCATTTTTGTTAGGATGGAGTGGTGGCATCTGCCCCCCCTGCTTCACTGTTACTCACCCCAGATACCACCTTATCGGTTGTCCCTGACCCCATCCCCACAGCTGGGGGACTCTGGAGATTGTGGGATACTGTCACTGTAGCAGCCAATACTGTCCTTGTAGATGCCCGCCCTTCCCCCATAGACCCTTCTGTGTTGGCTAGTTTCCTGTCAACATGACACAAACTAAAATCATTGAGAAGAGGGAACCTCAGTTGAGGAAACACCCCCACCAGATTGGTCTGTGAGGGCCATGACATCCCTGGATGAGCCCCTTCCCAGGCAGGGCACCGATTACTTTCCTTGTGACCACCTCCTCTTCTCTGCTCTCCGATTTCCCCATCTGCCTTCTTCTCTCTCACCCTGTTTATTATCAGGAAAAAAACAACGGGGCCACATGTAACTTCAAAGAGCAGCAAGAGGCTCCTGTTTCAAAACTGCAGAGGCCTCTGTGCTAGGCTAGTTTTGTCCCTCTGGCTCCCCTGAGCTCCTCTGGGCTCCCCTGTGTGTGGAAATCTGGAATGACTGGTCTGATGGGGTTGCATGAGTGTTCCCGATCTGTAGATGAACCAGAGTCAAGGTTTGATAAGGGATGCGGGACTGAGAACTGGCACAGATGCACCGCCCCCCACCATAAAGGGGTAGGATTGGGAGGGCGCTTGTGAAGCCAAAGTGACTGCAGGGCTTTCTGCCATAGGTGTGTTCTGAAGCTCCGGAACCACTGACCAGCTGTTGTCTCTTTCACCCTACAGCCAAACCTACAAGAGCAGCCCCCGCCACTCGCTCACCAGTAGACAGCGAGTACATGAGCAAGCCCTCCAGTCTGCTGAGACGGAACTGGGAGTCCCTCGGTTTGGGTCACTCTACCTCACCTTACAATGACTGGAAGGCACAGTTCTAGCTCCTAAAGGAACCCCAGTGTGTTTCTTTGACTCCTGCCCTTTAAGTATGTTCTCCCTCCCTGTTTAATATCGAAGCCGTCTTTGCCTTCACTGCTCCTGTGCCACGGAGCCCTCGGGAAGGCAAACCTTGACGATGATTGTACCTCTTGCCCCCTCGGCTCCACCAGCCGTGTGTCTTGAGCAAGAGCCCCAGGGTATTTAGAGCACTTCGCTAGTGTCTAGAATTAAGCTGGACAGCCACTTTGCAGATTCCCTCTCAGTGGGCGCCTGTGACAATGAAATATCTGGTCTGCAATCAGATAGTCTGTTGAACGCTTTTTTGTCCTCAGATTAACACAGGTGGCTGTTCTGGGACCTTGGTCAGGGAGGGCACCAGAGGAATGACAGCCAAAGACATCTGTGCAAATTCTTGTCATCTCTGATGCTTCCAAAGTCCACAGCTACACCCTGCACCCGGGGAAGCTGAGGGACACCCTAGCATGGGCGTTGTGAAACATGAATTTCCCTTAACTGGTTCCCCCAGGTTACACAGGATCACCACATCATGAAATGATTTTCCTTCCCTCTTTATTTCCTTCTGTCCCACTTTGCTTCTGAGACAAATGGAAAAATAATTTGATCTCCTTGATTCTGCCCACCCTTGATAGTCTCCCACTTCACACTGAGTACCGCCCCTTGATAAATGAGAACACATGTGTTGGAATCCAGCCTTCACCCACCGGACTTCCTCCTCCTCTTTCTCCTCCCCCTCCTCTTTCCCCTCCTCCTTCTCCTCCTCCACCTTCTCATCTATTGGGTGGGGATGGAGTGGGTTCCATTCAAAATTCTGAATTAAATTTATCACAAGTGGAAGAGCATTGCTTTTCTTTAAAACATTGGTTGGGTGAGTCCCCAACCACTGTAATTTAGAGATACAGCACTGTCCTTTAATCTAGAAGTTTCCTTTTTCCAGCTCCAAATTCTCTGATGGGGTGGGGGATGGGGTATGCAACAGACTCTACATAGCTGCTTTTGCCAAGTCAGTGCTGACTCATCGGGGAGGAAGCCAAAGGGTGACGCATGCATATTTGGAACATTACCCTGTATGAAGATTTCATCCAGGCCTGACCTCGGCCCTTCTGTCTCCTGATCGATTCAGAGGCAGTCACTTTTCCTTTAAAAATGGGTCCTGTCTAAATCCTTCATGTGAAGGCTGCGTTTCCCAAAAATGAACTTTCTGACGTTTGAATGTGAGTTCATTATTGTTCTTTACTGTCTTGGTCTCTGGGCAAACAAACTTATCTCTTTAAAAAAAAAGAAAAGAAAAGAAAAGAAAAGCAACCCACAGTGACAAACTCTGCAGAAACTCAGTCTTTGAGCATCCCCCGTAGCTGGCATCTGAAGCAGGATGCCTCCTTGAACTGAAAGGCATGCCCCAGGATCCCTATAAACATCCTTACACTTCAACTTAAGGAAACCCGCCTGATGAGAGGGGAACACTCAGCCTGTGCTGCTAGGAGACTCCCTGTTTATGTGGCCTTTGTTTATGTATGCCCCGGCTGATAAAAATCTCTACTTAACAGATGCACTCAAGCACCTCAGAAACTAATTTTCTTTCTATCGCAAGAGCTTTCCGGGAAGAAATGAAAGGAAAGGAGAGTGGGGTTGGCAGCCGTCCATCGTGTGGTCGTTTATTGTCATGGAATGTAGCAGAAGACGGCTCCTGCTAGTTCGTTTTGATTTCCGTGTGTAAATCTGCTCTCACCTAAAGCTTGACCACATGACGGTGCAGACACACATTAAACTGATTATTTCAGTCTGAGCTGTGTGCAGACAGCGCACTCTAAATTGCACATAAAAATGTTCTCCTAAACCATACCACCTGCCTGCACAGAGATCATTTTCTTTCATAAAGACAGACTCTAATATGTCTCTGAGATGCTGGCCTCTGGGCTCATGAGGACTGTCTCTCTACAGGAACTGGCCTGGGCTATGGCTTCTCTCGGCCTCCTGGTCTCCTTTCCAAAAAGGCAGGAATGCTATTTGGCCCGCCGGTGCCTTGGCTTCTTGCTCAGAAGATTATCCATCCCGTCCCCTCCCATCAAAATGCTGTCACACAGGAGGGTGGGTGAGTAACTGAAAGGCCTGGAAGAGTGCGACATGGAAAAGGAAGATGCATGGGGACAACACAAGCCATCGAGGCCAGCGAAAGATGAAAGGTCCCATAATGAAAATGGCTGTGGAGAAGTAAGCCTAGGCAGAGAAAAACATTGGACCAAAAGTAACTGAAAAAAGAAAAGAAAAGGAAGGAAGGAAGGAAGGAAGGAAGGAAGGAAGGAAGGCAGGCAGGAAGGAAGCTAATTCTGGAAGGGACAGGCAAACTAATGTGACTTCACCTTGTTAAGCGGTTGGACAGTTGACTTTCATTATCCACTCGGTCCTCACCAGTGAAGAGAAGACTCGGGGTGCTGCGCCCACACAGGGGCAAAGTATGCAATGTTGTTCTTGGAGTGAATATTCCTCCCAGAACTGCACTTCCAGGATAAAGTTCCCAACCCCATCCACTTAGGCTTTCTTTGCCCAGCAGAGAGAGAGAGAGAGAGAGAGAGAGAGAGAGAGAGAGAGAGAGAGAGAGAGAGGGAGGGAGAGAGGGAGAGAGAGAGGGGAGAGAGAGAGAGCAGGGCTGCTTTCCCATTAAACTGTCCTGTGTCCTGTACTGTAAGACTTGACCCTTCTCACTTGAAGACCCCTGGTTTCTGAGTTTCCCAACACCACTCTTCTTCTCATAATTCTTCATCTCCCTTGCAAATTCCTGCTCTCTGGCCCCATGACAATCGATTTTCATGTGCAAGTATACTGGGTTACAGAAAGCCTAGATATTTGGTCATAAATCATTCTGATGTGTGTCCCAGGTCTGTATGAGATGAACACTACAATGGACACACTGAGGCCAGGAGCAGGCCCCGCCCCTGTTAGTGGGTGCCATCCCATCCTTTGGAAAGCCTAACAGAACTAAAGGCCACACAAAAGCAGAAGTATGTTCTGTCTGCCCTGTGCTGTGCCCTTCAGTCTTCTCTGTTTTTGTGTTTGGCCTGAAACATCAATGTTCCACCTTGGTCCTCAGAGTACAGGACCTTGAGTTTTTTTGACTTCCATTAACCCAAGACAATCTTTTTGTTCTTTCTCTCCTGTTTAGGACAGAACCCAGGGGCACATACAAGCAAAGCATATTTTATTAGATAGTTATCAAATAGTATATAAGCTAGCCAAGATATAATATAGATTTTAAGCCTTTCTTAAGCTGGAATGAATAACTTAATGTTCTGTCTAACTAATATAGTGATGGACTGGGTGTTGAGTATATCATATGCTTTATAAATTATAGAATGGTAATAATTGTACTCAACTTATATATAAGTGAAAAGGCTTTTTAACTGGACAAAAAGGGGGAAATGTTGTGGTTTGCCCTGAAGTTATCTGTATTTTGATGCTAATTCCACTGCCCAAGGACAGCTGCCTAGTCAGTACTCAGAACTCAGGTGACTTCATCAGAACCACCTCCCCATTGAATTTGTAAAGTACAGGTACCGAATAGAAGGAGGCCTATCATTGGAGGAGAAGGAAGGATGGGCGGGAGAGAAGTTTGAAGGAAGAGGAGGAGACTAGAGGAAAAAGGAGAGACAGGAAGAGGAGAGAGTGAGAAGCTATGGCAGGTGATATTAAGATTCTGCTCTGTGTATTTACAGGTTGTTGTTAATGTTCCTAGGGATGGATGGTACCGGGCTTTGTATGTTTAAGTGGGCAATTATATCTTATCAATTGGGTCAAAGATTATTGTGTTGTGTGTTCTTTTTTGTGAGGGTTTGAGTGTAGGAAAGTGTGTGGTGACAAGAGACACTGGGCAGCTGAGGAGTGGGCTGTGTTTCCGCCCAACAGATACCTTGGGACACCATGGTGCGGACCTAGCGGGGTAAAAGACAAATATACCTTTTTATTTTTATATTTTTACAACAACACAATTCTTATTGTAACGTGTACTTACATCATGTGTGAGTCTCTGTGTGTGAGTGTATGTACACGCAGCATTTAGCATGCTGTGAAGGTCAGAGGACAACTTGAGGGAGTTGGTTCTCTCTTTCTAACATGTGAGACTAGGAATCGAACTCATGTTATCAAGCTTGGTTCTAAGCACCTTGGTTTCGGGCCATCTCATCAGCCCAGAGCCAGTTCTTTATTGTAAATCTATGTTTCTAAGTCCCTATCTTTGGCTGGTTCCGCTTCAAGAGAATTCTAATGTGAGCCTGTTCTTATGTGTTGGCTTCTACGCCTACTTCTCTCTCATAGTCTTAGCTTGCTTCATACTGCTGCAATGAAGACTATGACCAAAACAACATGAGAAGGAAGGGTTTATTGGCTCACACAGTCCAATCACACTCTGTCTCTGAGGTAAGTGAGAGGAGGAACTCAAGGCAGGAACTGAAGCAGAGGCAATGGAGAGACACTGCTCACTGACTTGCTCTCCATAGGTTGCTCAGCCTGCTTTCTACCCAACCCAGGACAATGTGTCTAGGCCTATAGCAGGCTGGGCCCATCTACATCAGTCATCAATGAAGAATGTGCCCACAGAGTTGCCCACCAGTCTATACGAGGGAGGCATTTTCATTTGAGGTTCCTCTTTTCAGGTAACTTTTTCCTATGCCAAGTTGACAAAAATAACAACAACAACAACAAAGAAAAACAAAACAAAAACCAAACAAAACTGTAAAAATATAAAAAAATACTGTAAAAATATAAAAAATACTGTAAAAATATAAAAAATTAAAAAAGTATGGATGTCTTTTATCCCCCATTAGATCCGACACCGAGGTGCCCCAAGGTATCTGCTGGATATCTTAATTCTTAATCAGCAAAGTGTCTCACCCGCTCTGCTCCATCCCATATCACACTGCCAAAGGCCTTTCTCTGAGCCTGGCAGTAATCTCTCTACCCATCTAGTTCCCAAGGCAGGTTTCCATGCCAGAAACACACATCCCAACTCCGAGGTGACCCAGACAGCCACCCCACACTCCATTACACTTAAGTCTACACATGAAAGAACTCACAACACAATAACCTTTGGCCCAGTTGATAAGATATAATTGCCCACCTAAACATACAAAGCCCAATATACATCCATCTCTTAAAAATGTTTGTAACAACATGTAAAGGTACAGCGTAGAATCTTAACGTCACCCGCCATATTCTCCTGCCTGCCACGGCTTCTCTCCCTCTCCCTCCTGTCTCTTCCTCCTTTCCGTTCCTGTCTCCTCCTCTTCCTTCAAACTTCTCTCCCGCCCACCTTTCTTCTCCTCCAATGACGGTCCTCCTTCTATCCTGTACCTGCCCCTCACCTGTATTTCACAAATTCAATGGGGAGAAGGTTCTGGTGAAGTCACCTGATTCCTGTGTAGGACTAAACAGCTGTCCTTGGGACAGTGGAATTAACATCAAAATACAGATAACTCCAGAGTAAATCACAACACAAACCCCTAGCCAGGGCAGTTTCAAGTGAGTCATCCAATTCTGATCCCTGCAGTGGCTCCCAGGGTATCAGCAAGCCAACCCTTGGAACTTATGAACATTTGTTTTAATGGCAAGGTATCTGAATCCTGAATACTAGCACCGTGTTCTAGTGAGAAGGCCAGGAGACTGGACACAAACTGGGCTAGCCTCCCATTGCTGGGACTGAACACTTGAGGCAAACAGCGTAAAAGGAGAAAAGAGATTAGCTAATGGTTTCAGGTGTCAAGTCAAGGTTAGTTGACTCTGGGGCTTGTGGGGAGGCACACATCAGGCAGGAAGTATGTGTGGCAGAGAATAGCTGCTTACCTCATTGGTCCCAGGAAAAAGGGAGATTAGAGGAGAGAAGGGGAGAAGATCCCAATATCTCCTTCAAGGATACAAAAATGATGAACTCTGAGTATTTCTACCATCTCCCAGTAGCTGCTTCAGACTGAGGACCAAACATTACCACATGCTAGAGTGGTAGCCCAGTGGAAAATCATTTGCAAGTATGTACAAAGTCCATGGTTCAATCTGCAGTCACACACACATATACACAAACACACAGACACACAAACATAGGCAGACACACAGACATACGTACATAAACATACTCAGAGACACAGACACACACAGACACATATACACACAGATACATACACACAGACACAGACATATAGACACAAACACATGCAACATGCATAAACACAGGCATACACACAAACACACATAGATACACACTCACAGATACACATACACATAGAGATACACAACAAATACAGACACACACAGACAAACCCAGATACATACATAGACACACACACACACAGACATATAGACACAAACAAATACAAACCCAGACAAACCCAGATACACACACACACACACACAAAGAGGCACACACACACAAAAATACAGACATACACATACATAAATACACACATATACACTTATACACACAGACACACACCGCACACAGACACATACTCTTAGGCACAATAACAGACACACAACATACCATACAAACAGACACACACACACACACACACACAGATGCAGACACATCTTATAGACACACAGGCTCACAGACACATATGCAAACATACACACAGATACATACATTCACACAGAGATACACAGAGACACACACACATACATACTACACAGACAAACACACACACACATATACACCTATACCATATACAGACACAACCAAACACACAGACACAGACACAGACACACACAGACACACACAGACACACACACCAGGTGACACTAAGGCTCTAGGAAATTATATCACAACAGAGGAAAAGCAAAGTGCTCTGAAGTTTGGAATGATGAAACCATGAGCCAGGAATGCTGGAAGCCTGGAAGACAAGGGGACAGATTGTCCCACAAGGGCTCCAGAAGGAACCAGGCCTGCTAACACCTTGGCTTTACCTAAGTGAGACTGACTTTGGATCTCTGGCTTCCAGATATGCAAGGAAACAAATATATTTTGTTTCCAAGCCCAAATTTGTTATAGCAGCAACAGGCTAATACACTCTGTAAGAGCTCCTCCTTGAAAGCAAAGAAGCGAAGGCACTCTCCACACCTCTCGGCAAGGGGGTTTGCCTCTGCACTAAGGACTTCCAAAGTTGCCTCTTTCTTTGAATCCCAATTCAAAAAGACGTTCCCATCCTTCTGTTTCTCCAATCTAATCCCAGAGTGCTCCTTGACTCAATTCTCATGACTCCAGGGTCCTGCCTCACCAAGCAGGCCTCAAGTTCAGCCTCCCACTGTCTCTCACCAGCATTTCTTGTCTCTTAGACCTTGAGTTACTCAGCACCTTCCTGGTGCCAAGGCACCTCACCAAGCATAATCTGACCACACCTCTTCCTGATTAAATCCGTCTGTGTGTCTGTCTTTTCCTTTCCTCTTATCACAGTACTCTCCCCACTAACCCTCCCTTTTTAGCTCTGGCCGAATCTACCTAGTCAGTCATGAGGGGCAAGCCCAGACCAATACATGCTTGGTGAATATGATGTCAACCCACTGATAATTAAGAGGGGGAAATGCCTTAAATTATGATGTTTAAACCGCACACAGACACATACTCCTAGGCACAATAACAGACACACAGATTTCAATGGATTTAGTGAGACAACTATACAACCACAGTCAACTTTGGAGTATTTTCATCAGTTCCAGGGCCCCCCTCAGCTCCATGTGCTCTGAGCATGTGTGCTTGCCTGGTCTAGATGTTTCAGGGGAGTGGAATGAAGCCCGTGTGTGTCACAGTTCTCTGGGAGCCCCTGAGAATGTGATTATTCTTTTGGTCCATGCTCAGAAGCAGATAGATGTCTGGGCTCATGTGGGAACTCAGCTCGACCATCTGGGAGAACTCTGACCCATTTTCTGTGAGGGTCACACATACCCCTCCAGCTTCACTTATTTCTCATTGTAAATGTGCTTTGAGCTTAGACTCATGGGAGTAAGTGGTGTCTTTTGTGGCTTAAGACTTTGTTCTTTGTCATTCTCTATACAATAGTGTTAAGTGTGGTAAAAATAGGTGAAATTTACTACTGTCCAATTTGTTCAGGCTGCCACAACAAGTGTCTTGTGAGCTCTAGAAACACATCCCTCACACATCTTTGGTGGATGCAGTCTGAGAAGTAATGCTGGTGTGGTCGGGTTCGGTGTGACCTCTCATTTGACTTGCAGGCTGCCGGCTTCTCATGTTCACTCTTGAAGAAGGCACTGGAGAATGTTTCCCAAGAACCAAGGGAATGGCTCCTGTTCATATAGCCTCTGACCTCACGGCCTGGCCATCTCCCAGCAGCAGCACCATGGAGATGAGGGCACAAAAACATTGACACCCTGGAACCTTAACCAACCGTGTGTTGGGCAGTGCTTAGGCTCTCTACACTGTTGTGCAAGCTCACACTCACGTCAGAACCCACTTACTTCTCTCCTTCCTTCCTTCCTTCCTTCCTTCCTTCCTTCCTTCCTTCCTTCCTTCCTTCCTTCTGTGTTTGTGTGTGTGTGCGTGCGGGTGTGTGTGTGTGTGTGTGTGTGTGTGTGTGTGTGTGTGTACAGGCGAAGGCCTGAAGTTGACACTGGGTGTCTTCCTGAGTTGCTCTCTCTGCTTTATTGAGGTCAGGTCTCTTGATAAACCCAGAGTTCACCCCTTCTAGGGAGACCCTGTCTCTGCCCTCTTAGACTCCATTTACACCAACCCTTTTCATCTTGTAAAACTGAAATCGCTACCCATCGAACACTAACTTCTCGTCTTGCCCTCCCTTCAGACCCCGGTAAACAGCCTTTTACTTTCTTCCCCATAAATGTGATACTGAAGGCAATTGGCATCAGTGAGTTATGTGGTATTTTCCCTTTTATGACTCTTTTGTGTCACTTGACATAATATCCTCCAACTCCATCCATGGTGTACTAATCAGAATCTCCTTCCTCTTTGGCACCAAGCCGTATTTTATTGTATATGTGTGCTAGATTTTCTTTATCCTTTCAATGGTTAATTCATTTTAAAATGTGATCAGCCATAGAAAGGTTAACTCACGTGCCATGATTTCATATGGACTGGATTCATAGCCTGGCCCTCCCTCTTTTGCTCATGGTCTTGGGCGGCTCACTTGTGAAGTGAGTGGGCTAATGTCATTGTGGGGCTCCATTAGCATGGCTCTCACCATTCTGTCAGCACATGATGATGTCCAGAGAGGAGACACTAAATGAGTGTGGTAGAACCTCCACACCAAGATTCCTCAGGATGGCGAGGGGACACAGTTCTAGTGGTAGGTGGCAGGCATACTTCCAGTGGCACCATTTACAGTGTTACCTTGCTGCCAGTGTCACCTTAGAATTATGTAGCACCTTAGACATACATACACTTTCACATTTGTCAAAAAATCCTCCTTAGAAGACACAAGGACAAAGTGGGTCTCTCTGTTATGTGCAGGGCAAGGGCAAACACCAGTCTTCACATGGTGACTTAAAGGCAGGAGACCTGCTCGCCAGGTTTTACACAGGTTGCAGGCACTGTATCACTTGGTCCTCAGAGATGGACGCTGTTACGTCTGAACTTTAGGTGTTCTGGTGCCCTTTAGAGAGATTAAATAATGTGCCTGAGGCCTGTGAAGCAATAGGAGGGAGCCTAGGGCTGACAGCTGAGCTGAAGGAGTTCTACTGTGAGGCCACACCCTGAAGAGCACCCCCTTGCATGCACTATATTTCTTGGAGGTTTGGTGTAGGTTGATGACATCATGCAGGTGAAGGCAGACAAGATAAAATGAGGCCTGTCATTGGACAAGAAGGAAGGGAGGCAGGAACAGAGGTTTTAGAAGGGAGGGAGAAGAGGAGAGAGAGGCCGGAGTAAGGAGGAGGAGCTGTGAGAACACGATGGCAGATGTTAAGATTCTTCGCTGTGCATTGATCCAGGTTGTTATGACTGTTCTTAAGGGATGGGTGTGTCCAGGATTTTGTGTTGTCTAGATGGACAAACTATATCTTATCAATTGGATCAGAGGATACTGGGTGGTGTGTTCTTTCATGCGATGATGTAATTGATGGTGGTGGTGGTGGGATGCACTGGACCAGCCACAGAATTGGGATGTGTATGCCTGTCGTGGTGGCAACCAGCCAATAGAGCTGTGAGTGAGGGTGGGGCGGCCTGACAGGGTGCTGCCCCAGGTCAGAGAGAACTTGGGGGGCAGCATGGAGCTAATCTGAGATAGATTAGCGCTAGTTTCAATGGTCTTCTGGAGCCAGAGCTATCGAGAGCTCAACCACCAGGATACGCATAGGAAACATTCTGCCCTATTTTATTTTTACTGCAAAATTATTTTGGGTAATTTATTTACTGTGGGGCTGTAGGGAACTCCCTCCTGAAAGCCTACATCTAAAATGCGATCAAGAAGGAATTGTGAGTAAGGTTTGATGCTATTTGTACCAATCGAATTAGAAAGAGCCTCAATTCTAGATTTTAAAAAAATCTTACATTAAACATATGACCTTGGCAGTCATATGTCATGCGTGTATGCCACATGCTGGCGAAACAATCCTTGTGTGTAAATATTTCACAAGGGGCAGAGTGTGCAAGATCACATGGGCACTTTTTGGTTTTGGTTTTGTTTTTTGTTTGTTTGTTTGTTTTGCTTGTGTGAAGGAGATTCAAATGAAGTAACCCCAGTCTATGGGACTCTAAGGGACTAGTCTGGAAGGACATGGCTAACTTGATCCTTGCCATCACCCATTTCTCTTCATCTCTGTTGTTCTCTATTAGCTACTTGGTTCCTATTTTCCTCACATTCTCACTACGGACTCCACTCTCCATAGACACGGTTTTCTATCAGTCTCTCCTGAAGGGTCACAATGACAATCCTACCTCCCCAGTTTTAAAAAGTGGACTTCCCCAGGCTTGTTCATCAGACCTCCTGAGTGTAAAGTAGCTCCCAGCAGTCGGATAGAACCTTGCAAAGCCAGGGAGAGTCTGAGATTGTATAAGGACCAAAGCTCCCCGAAACTATTAACTCGTTCAACTTACTTCCGGGATCAGCTGATCAGTGTTCTGCTGTGTCTCCCATTCAGCAGATGGGACAGGAGACTTTGCCAGTGGGAGGATACTGTCAGGATGTGGTGAGAGAGGAAGATGCAGGATAAAGATACAGAAGCAGAAAGTATATAAAGCCCAGATGGGATGTAGAGCCCTAGAGAAAGGGTTCCCTGAGACTGGAGGGAGGGACTGAGAGAGTCAGCAGATGGGCAGTAAGTTGAGATGGTATCTTGTGGGTGGCGGAGTGGGATGGGGGCACCATGTCTTCTGTGAGGCTGAAGGCATGGTCTGGCTGGAGTGGGTAGAGATTTGGGATAAGAGGCATGAGTGACTTCTTGCTGGATGGTTTTCAGAAGAGTGGAGGAAAACCTGACTGTGAGGTAATAATGGCTTCCTGGACTTTTCTCCAGTGGCCCCAAGTAGTTCATGAGAAAGAGTAGAGAAGGCAGAGGAGTAGATGTTCTGGGTGGGTGGAACGAGAAGGGAAGAGGCCGAGGTGAGGAAGGAGCTAAGATGCTGAGTTGTAGGCCTCGGAGAGGATCTTGGGCAGGACATCATGGAGTGGACAAAGAAGAAGGCTTGTGTGCAGCACGTGTGGGGACAGCGAGGAACCTGCAGAGATCATCTGTGCCACGATGAATTCTAGGCACAGGTGGGAATGATGGGGTTTCTCCTGAAACCTCCACGGGCACGGCAAGAAGGGGAAGCAACAGCCTAGGGCAAACAGCGAGGCCCTACCATAGAGACCTTGTTTGGTGCAGGCTGAGTGATGCTACAGGATGTTCAGGGTCAGAAAACAGATTCTATTCCAGGAGAGGAGAGTAGTGGATCAAGTGGGGCAGGCACAGAAAGAGGAAAGAGAGCTAAAGGCTACTTGGGGACAACACCCTGCAGGAAGCTGTGCTGCTTCCGGTGAAGAACACCGGCCGAAGCACTGTGCTCCCTGTGTTCCTGTAGCTCGGAGCTTGGCTTCCCTGCATGCTGCTAAGAGTACTGCATGCTCTTCTAGAGGACCTAGGTTCAGTTCCCAGCACCCGCATGGCAGCCTGCAACTGTGCAGTTCACAAGCCCGGCGTTCTCTCTCGACCTCTGTGTGCACCAGATGTGTGGGACATACACATACATATGGTTAAACCACTCATGTGCATGAAAAGTATCTTTAAAAGTAGATTAGAGTTCTTTCTTACTTTTTGAAATTCAAACTTAGCTGGGCACCCTACTTTTTAATGTGGTGGCCCCACATCATAGGAGTCCATGAAAGAAAGAAAAGGGACTCCACTTCATGGGAAAGGAGGGTGGCTACTGGGGGGTGTGAATGGTTTCACATTTCTGCCCACCAGGCTCAGCTCCCAGGTGACTTACCACACTAAGAGATATCTTATAGCTTGGCCCCTCCTCATCATTGAAGCTGCAGTACCATGGTGTACTATTGACCTTTTTATTCCCTGCTTACTGTGGGGGCTCCCTTTTGCTACACAAAGGTCGTTGGATGTATCTGAGGACCTTGCCTCAGCCCTTCCTCTTTGTTACTGATAGTGTGAGATGCCCAGCCCAGCTCTCTTGGGGGGACAGTCATGTCCTAGTTACTCTGTGCCTTTGTATACAGGTGTGAGTCTTCCTGGAACTTTTGGCATCTGAAATACATACCCGCATACCTCTAGAGACATATGTCTTTGGAAGAATAAAGAAACGTTCCTTTTTCCTCAATACTTTTCTATTACGAGCCTCCCTTCCTCCTCAATCTTAGAAAAGATGATCTTTTACCAGGATTCTGTTCTCACCTTCCTTATGTCAGTATGTGGGGTGTGTACGCACACATGTGCGTGTGTGTGTGTGTGCTCGTGTGTGTGTGTGTCTGTGTGTCTGTGTCTGTGTATCTGTGTATGTGTGTCTGAGAGAGAGAATTAGAGCATTTTTAAAAATCAAATACAATCTTAAATGAACTTTTAACATCCATAACCAAAGCTTACCCAGAGGCTGAGATAGAAGCATCATGAAATTGAAGCTAGCCTGAGCTACATAAGGAAACTCTACCTGAAAAAAGTAATAAATATAACTGTCTACTTTCATGATGTTTTCATTATCTTTCAAAGAAACTGTGCATGAATCAGCATAGTCTGTCACTGTGACAAGTGCCTAAGTGATCCAGGTATGGTGCTGCACACCTTCAATGCCAGCACTTGGGAGGCAGAGGCAGATGGATTCCTGCTTTTGAGGCTAGCCTGCACTACAGAAAGAGTTCCAGGACAGCCAGGGATACACAGAGAATCCCTATCAAGAGAGAGAGAGAGAGAGAGAGCAAAACAAACATACAAACGAAAACCCTATTTTGCTTATAGGTTTAGAGCACAGTTGCCTGGCTCTCTTGTGTCTAGGGAAGTAACCATGCTGACCACCACGTAGCAGTCACGGAGCAGAAAGTAGAAGGCTGGAAGGGACAGAGTGAGTGTGGCCCTGAGAACATGCCCTTCCTCCAGCTGCTTCCCAACAACCAAAGTCCAGGAGCTCTCTGGACAACACCACCATCTCACCATCAAGGCTTCCAGGCAAACCACAGCACTATGTGTTGATGGTCACTGTCCCCTCCTGCCACCCAGACCCAGGAAACCACTGATGTGCTGTTGGACTCCATGGATTTGTCTGTTTGTCATTTCTATAAAATGCCCTCCAACAACAGATGAACTTTATGTCTGATGTCTCAGTATAATGCTCTCAAAGTCCATGCTGTGTAGCATACCTCAGTACTCCAGTCCTTCTGTAGAATAATGGCCCATCAGTAGATATACGGGCAAATGCACAGCTGATTCTGTTTATGCATTTATCACTTGGTGAGCATTTGGGGGCCCCTTCCACTTTTAAGCGTCTATGAATAAACGCTGCCATAGACATGAAATGCTAGTTTTTTGTGTATCTGTAGACTTTTGTTTCTCTTGGACACACAGCCCTAAGGAATGGAGTTGTTGAAACATGTGACTCCATATTTACGGTCTGATGGAGCTACCAGACTGCTTTCTTAAGTAGCTGTACCATTTGGCATCCACACTAACAGTGTATAAATGTCCCAATGTCTTCACACCCTTTCCCACACTTGCTTTGTCTGTTGCTAGATTGCTTCAGTGATGGAGTCTCCCATTTTTGTTCTGATTTTATATTGAGTGGTGTTTTTTAGGTGCTTGTGGTAACTTGAATGTAATTGGACTCCAGATGCCCATAGGGAATGGCACTATTAGGACCTGTGGCCTTATTAAAGAAAATGTGTCACTGTGGAGACAGGACTTGAGGTCTCATATATACTCAAGCCATGAACAGTAGGAAAGTCCCCTTTTTCATCCTGCAGATCAAGATGTAGAGTTCTAGGCCTCTCCAGCACCATGGCATGTAGACTGCCATGCTTCCTGCCATGATAATGGACAAACCTCTGAAACTGTAAGCCAGCCCCAATTCAATGTTTTCCTTGATAAGAGTTGCTATGGTCATGGTGTCTCTTTATAGGAATAAACTCCAAACTAAGACAGGGCCCATTGGTCATTTATATGTCTTCTTTAGAGAAACATCTATCCAGATTCATTGCCCAGAAGTTTTGTTAGTTCACATATCTTTACATTGAATTGTTAGACTTCAATAATTAATAAATCAGCTATGCATACCCATGCACAAATCTTTTTGTGGATGGATGCATTGTTTCCTTTTGAAACTCTGGGCTGGTAATGAGCGTGGCTGGAGTTTAGAAGTTGTAGTATAACATGAGAAAGAAATAGACTGTCATGATATCCCAGAGTTAAAACCATGTCTATTATAATGAGTCATGATTCAGTCAGAAAACAGGACACACACACACACACACACACACACACACACACCACTCCTGAGAATTTATCATGAGGAACTGCCTGACTGAGCAAGTCAAATATGTAGGCAGATGGGTCTTCTGCAGGGGAGAGGTTCCAGACAATTCCTAAGAGCTTTTGTTTAAATGAGCCCACTTTAAGCCCTTCCAGCTAACAAAGTTAGGCTCAGTCATGCTAGACTCTAAGGTAAAGTCAACCAAGTATTTGTTAAAGAGTGCTCCATCCTCCCTTCTGCCCTCCAGGCCTTCTGAGAGGAAAGATCACTTCTGAAAACAGCACCAGAAAGCATGTTTGACATTGAGAAGTTCAATCCAGTATCATAGTCTCTGACAATGCCACCACCCCTAGCATACCCAATTTAAAATCTAAGTAAGTCTGTTGCTGATTCAACCCAGGTCACATGACTATTTCAAGTCCTTTCTCCACAGAAGGGAAGTGGTTGAATAGTTGTATCAGACAAGACATCTCTTGACCTTACAAAAATGGGAAAAACTGGAGTCCCCAAAGGAATCCTCTTTTGATAGCCCACGGGATAGAGTGGTGTGCCTAGCATTCAGGAGTTGTACAAGAACAACTGAAATTGAAATAAGACCCAAGGTGGAACCTCCAACCATGCTGCCTTTGCCCATTCCCTCTCTCTAACCGAGACTCCTAAGAAGTCCAAGATGTCAGTCTTGTGCTCCTGGCATGGACCCTGGATCCAGCACATCAGTGTTGGCTTTTGAATTTTCAGGAGCATTTGCTATTTTCTAAGACCTGCTACATGTCTCCCAGAATGCTCTGCTTGTCCACACAGCTTCTGCAAATCTCTGTCAGGAACCATGTGGCTTCAGTGAGGGACCGACAATGGCTTTTTGGCTGCTCTTATACCCTCTCCTACAGGGGTCTTTAACATATGCATCCGGCTTGTGGCATGAGCCTTCCCTGACACCATTACAGTGGTGAATATAGGTCAGCAGAAATGGTGCCTAGCTACTTCATGATCTTCTTTCTCATTGGAATGTTCTGGCAGGAAGCAGAGCTGTCACTGTGTTCATCGCAATCTCACTCCGGTGGCACTTGGGAACAGTGGCAACACCTTGCTCCGGCTGACCTGCGGATATCGTCGGTACCTAAGATGGCAGTGTGATTTTTAAATGGTATCAGGCGAATGTTTGCAGTCGGAAGGAAAATACAGGACAGAATGATTTTCTGCCACTGAAAGAGGTCGGGAGGGGCTGGCCTTCACTTCCCGGTAATCAGAATCAATAACTGGGCTAAAGCTAGACACTGAAGGGCAGTCCTAACACACTGTTGTGCACTGGAGGTTTGGAGCGCTAGTTGCAGGACGCCCAGAAGGACACTTTCTGAGCCATTTCTCTGATTCCCTTGTGTTTCCTACCAGGAGCTGGGGGAGGGGGGGTAGAAATGGCCCTTTCTGAAGCAGGCACACAGCACGCAAGTGACCACTGACAGTAGACAAGCTTCTGAGGGAGACAATGAAGTCAGCATGCGTCCTTTCCCCAGGTCTGGCTTTGAACCAGGACACACATAGGCTATGCTTGCTGGATGCTGCCTGTGTGCTGGGCTGGGCTCTACACTCTGTGTACTTTTTAAACCCCACACCAGGAGACTGGAAAGATCTCAGAGAAGACTCAGGCTCTGTTCTCAGCAGCCATATGGTGTCTCACAAGCCTCTGTAACCCCAGTTCTGAGAAGTTAGATGTTAGATGTCCTCTTCTGGCCTCTGAGGAAGCTGTAGGCATGTGGCACACACACGCATGCAGATAAAACATTAATACATTTAATAAATCCAAAAAGGAAATCCCCCACAGCATTTCTATTTACAGCAAGGAAACACAGGCCTGCTGAGCAATCACAGAATCTCTTGGTAACCTAGTGGACGCCTTGCCCTATCCCTTGTGTCTGGAGCAACTGAGACTTTAACATGCGTCGCTAGCTTGCAAAACCCGGTTAGAGATGGTAAGCCGTGAGGGAGCCCGGAGCTGAGCAGTTTCTTCCTTAATTAAACTCAGTACCCTAATACTCAACTTCCTGTTTAAACTACTCAGCGACCTTCCTGAATGTTTCTCCTCAAAACCCTTCTCCTCATATACCTGTCAAGTGAGCCAGCCATCCCATTTCAGAACATTCACACAAAGAAATAAAAACGTGTGCCCTCACGAAAGCTCATACCAACTGTATTCTTGACAGCTAAGCCCTGGGAACAATCTAAAAATCACCTCCTGATGAAAGGCTACGAAAGCTACAGCCCCATCCCATATGGCAGTACTGAAGAGGGGCAGGCAACAGCACAGGCAGGGGTGGATCTCGAGGCTGAAATGCGCAGCTCTTGTGATGGTCCACAGAAGGCCGAGCAGCAGACAGCTTAGAGGTTCCTAGGGGCCAAGGGTGGGAAGGGAAGTTCACAGCAAGGGGACACAGGGAACTTTTAGGGGAAGAAGCTTGAAACTCATTTGAGGGCATCTGCTTCTGTGTCGCACACTGAAAAGGGTGAAAAGTTATATGTGAGTTGTATCTCAGCAAATGTCTCCCTTCCCCAAACCTCCTTTCCTCATTCTGAGGGAGGGAACCATGGTCTCCTAGGTGCTGGGCAAACATCCAATCGGTAGACACATCCCCAGACCAGCACACCTTTTTTAAAAAAAAATAACATTTCTCTTTTACCCTGATGTCATCTTTCCATTCATTTATTTATTTAGTCAGTTCGATTTCTGTTTATTTTTAGACAGAGTCTCACTCTGTGACTGAGGCTAGGCTCATACTTGCTAGGTAGGTCTGGAATTCTCCATCTTCCTGTCTGCATCTCCTGTGTGCTGGGATCATGTGTGCTGTCATATCTGGCTTTCTTGCCTTTAAATTCAAGCTTAACCATTCATAATTAAGATGACCTCTTCTGGGCACCAGGTTCACATGGGTGCACACACATACATGCAGGACAAACAACCATATATATATATATATATATATATATATATATATATATATATATATATATATATATTATGTGCATGGTTTATACACATTCATAGGTGAGCAGACTGGCGAGCCAGGTGGGAGCTGCGCCTCTGGGGACAGAGGAAGCCTGTCTCACCTGCTATTACAGCTGCTGCAGTCTGAGGGCCAGAGTGGGGGGGGGGGGGAGCCTCAACCCAGGGTGTGTCCAATGGTGCTGTATTAATCAGATCCCATAACACCGACCGCCTACCCTTTGTTTCTCTTCTGGTAGGATTCAGAGTCTTAAGGGGGACAAACTGTTTATTATCTCCCTTTTCTTCCCAACTCCCACCCACCCTCTTGCTGTAGGAGTCCAACTGGTCTAAAACAACTTAGAACATGTCCTGGGCTGGTGCAGGCCAGGGTTAGTATTCAGGCTCGGTGATTGGCAAGAGAGCATGTGGTCTATAAGAGTCCCCTCCCCCACCCCTCCGCCTCCCCTCCTGGGGACCCGTGTCTTGGCCCCAGGCAACTGGGGCTGCAACACAAATAAATAGAGAGCTGTTTCATTAAAATCTCTCTAAGACACGGTGGACTCAGGGCTCAGTCTCCTGTGACCTCTGGAAGAGAAGAGGCGGGGGTGTTAAAGACAGGATTGCCCCTGAGGCTAGTCTCTAGAACAGACGTGGACAGGGCAGCTGAGGGTCAGCCAGGGCAGCTTCCAGCTGGAGGGGGACTTCAGGCCCCAGCAGCAGCAGCAGCTCACTCAGCTGGGAGGGTGATGGCTGCAGCAGCTGGGGCAGGCAGGGATTTGGTGCAAACCGTGAGCTGGCAAACCTGCCTGGCCCCTGAACAGTAGGGCGGGTGGGCGGGCGGGAGTGAAGGGAAAGCATTGGGTTTTTGCAAAGTGAGGAGGTTTCGAGTTTTTGACATTACAGTGACTCTCCATGTCCCTCCTGCATCATCCAGCTGTGTGTGGCTGGGATAGTACTGGTTATTAAAATCACTTATAAGTAACTGGATTCCAGGCCTTGTCACAGAGATAGACAGTGCATTCCACCTCCCATTCTGGGTTTTTCTGGCGACATTACACATGAATCGAATGCGCTTCCTGGCCCTTATAACTAACATAGCATCCAGGGGCGCTTAACTAATAAAACAAGCCTATGTACATCTGTATTTAGTCTCTCCAAGTTATGACTAACCACTCCCTATTCTACATGGAATTCTGCCTGTTAGCACACACAAACCAGTTCACCGAACTGTTTCTGCTCCACCACCACCCCCCCCTTTAAAAGATGAATTCTTTTGGCTAAGACCTTCAGGTCTTCCTTTCTGTGGATCCTGCATGCACCGAAGTCACCAAGTGCTCAGTCCCAGGTGAAGCCTAACATCGTGGCTTCTAATCTATTGCTCAGTCCCTCCTTGGGTCCTATTTTTTTTTCTACCTTTAAATGAAGATAATAAAACACTCTTGCAGGATCCAGGTGACGATTAGACACATAAAACATACAGTACCTTGTAACCCCAGGAAGAAATGGAGCCTTAAATCCCAGATCTGACAGTACATCGGTTGAATATTAGAAAAATCTTTATTCTTTTAACTTAAAAAAATGAAATACTTACTCTTTGTAGCCTTGTAATTTTTGGGAACATTAATGAAATGATATAGACTAAGGCAAGTTGGCAGTAGGGATTGTTACTCCATTTTATTTTATATTATTTTATTTTATTTGCAGTTCTGGGGTCATAGTGTACTTCTAATAGTCAAACGTTTCCTGCTTTGGGGAAAGACTGTGCCTAACTATGGAATGGGCAGGCATTTCTCTAAGAGCTCACAGATAGCTTGACCCATCTATGCCTTTATCTCAGCTTGAAGGTCAGCAAGAACATTCCTGGGTCCTTGGGGGGTCTCACAGCTCCGCAGAAAAAATGTAAACACTCTGAGTCCACAAGAAGCCCCGTGGTCCTTCCATCTCCCCTGGGGTCTAATACGCAGCCTCTCTTTCTGAACCTTCACTCTGTAGGAGAGCACTGCAACATGTATTGATGGAATGGTTGATTTCAAATTTGCCCTTCGTTCATCTTCTGATCTTCGCTGATCTTTGCAGACACTTCTTAAGCATGAACTTGGAGAAAGGATGAATGAATGCCCCTGGGAAGCTCCTGGGTTACTGCAGCAAAGCACGTGGTCAGTGCAGACTTGGCAGTCTGGTGTGGCTTTGATGAGCTCAGGGCCAAGTCCTGGATGGACCTTGAGGTCTTCAGAGAACATTGCGCAGGGAAGGTTCATGTTGGGGTGGGTTGGGGTGAGAAATGCCACTTGGAACTTTAGGGACCAGGTAGGAGTTGGTCCTTATTAGGAAGCTCAGTACTCGGCCTTTTTTACCTGTGTTGTCTGAACTGCCCAAATCTCATTCTAATGAGTCCTTGTGGTGGCTTTGAAAGTCACCTAAATCCAAGACTGTTCTCCAAGTTCTTTGAGAGCAGGTACCTACCATCTGGGCTCCACAGACTGGCCTAAGACCTCTTTTTCCGCAGTGCTGGGGTTTGCAACACACGCTGCTGGTACCTCCTGGAGAGAAATATGGCTAAATTGTTTTCTTCTAAAGCCTTTAGTGTTGCTCAGGGGTGCTTATATCCATGACCTGATTGCTCTTGGCTCTGTCTGTCTATGTGATACAGAGAGACAGAGAGGGAGAGAAAGAACACCACACACACACACACACACACACACACACACACACACACACACACACACGCGCGCGCGCGCGCGCTACTTTCTCCATGTGAGATTCTTAATGATTTCCAAGCTATGGCGCCAAAAGTGGCATTATTTGGAGTTTGTGTTAGTCCATTTTCCATTGCTGAGGTAAAACAACAAGAAGGAAAAACTTGGGTTTGGGCTCAGCCTGTGGTTGGCTGGTTCTGTTGTGCTTGAGCCTGAGCAGAGGCATGGTGACTGGGTCACACAGAGCTAGAGAGGGTAGTGCTGGGGACAAGATACATTCCTCAAGGACTCCTGAGCGACACACCTCTTCTAACACTAGGCCCTTCTAACACTTTCTGTCACCTTCCACAATCCCATGAGGCCAGGAAGTCAGTGGATTAAGTCACTGGAAAGGAGGGAACCCCCAGGGGTCCTCACTGAGGAATTCTCCTGCACTGAGAAACAATCCTCAAGAGGTGAGCTCAGAGGTGTAGGTGTAGGTCTTTCTTTTCTCCTTTCTCCTCTAAAGATAAATGATATTTGTCATTTTCCTTCGATGCCTAGACACCGAGATGTTAGATTCCTGTTTGGGTTTCAGTGCACAGACTACAGAGCCTGAACATATTTACAGCAACTGCCTAACCCTCAGCCACACACAGGACTTTCATCAGCCTTGGGTGTTTTGTTTGCATGGGTTGCTTCCTTCCTAAAACTCAGCTGACCACGTGTTTTAATGAATGTGATGACGTAAGACAAATACCCAGGCTATGTTCAACTGCTATATCCATGATTTCCTTTGATTTTAACAGAAAATAGAACCATTTTCAAGGCCCCTCAAGGACCTGTTGGGTCCTGCACTGTGCCTGGTCCACCCAATGGCTGTCACTGCCATGTCTCTAGCCTGCTGCAGGCTGAGCTGCTATTGAACTTGTCTATCACCGTCATGGCCTCTGCAGTGCAGCTGGAAGGTAGTCTGTTGTTTCTCCAGCCCTCTTTCCTTTTCCCTGGGAAAGCACTTGACAACCCAGGTGGAGCCTTGGATGATGATCACAGAATGGTTTCATCAAATCCAATTTGGAAAACCAACCAGTTTACTAGGGTAAGTCTCAGAACCCCAGGTGAGTGGTTAGTTACAGGAGCATAAGCAACTTCTCTGATAGCTGTGGAACCAAAGAGGTCAGTGTCGCCATTGTTGATAGCTCACAAGGATGCCTAACTGTAGCTCCCTGAGTGGCCTCTGGATATCATATCTCACTGAAGAGCCCCCTCTCACCCAGGAACTGTTTGCTGCTTATATAGCCTGAGGGAGGGGCTTCCTATGTCTTGTTAGATTTCTTGTGAATTTCATTGGCCTTCCTGGGAGGAGGTTTTGCATCAGTGAACCATTCCTACCAAGGATGCTCCCCTGCAGAAAAAGTCAGAAGACTAGCAAAAGGTTTCACTGTCCTGGTTTTATCTCTGTTGCAGTAGCAAATACCAGGAACAAAAGCAATTTAGGGGAAGAAAGGGCTCATTTAAGCTTATAGATCACAGTTCATTGTACAGGAAGTCGAATGGAAGCTCAAGCAGACCCCTGAAGGCAGGCCTGTCTGTCTGTTATTCTATGTGGTATATGTAAGTGAGGTGCTTTGACCTCACTTCCGCCAAGGCCATGGAAGTGCAGAGGACAGCACAGAGGACTTTGCTTGTGGGCTCACAGGCCCTTGTTTATACTTGCTAGCTTTCTCCTGCTAAGGAAATGATGCCTCCTACGGTGGGCTGGGCCCTCCTAAGCTCATTAATAATCAAGATGCTCCTTTCTGGGGACTCTAGGCTTTATCAAGTTGACAGTTAAAGCTAACCAGGACAATCCTTCTGCATCTAAGTGGATAAAATACTCCTCAGGGGGTGAAAGGAAGATCCCGGGTGACTGCCTGAAAGGAGGCTTTATAGTTTTGCTAGACAGTGTCTTACAAAGTGAAGACCCTAGAGAAGGCTCACAAACCTGCGGAGCCCAAGAACTCATTTCATCCATCTGAGGGTTTTGTGACCTTCATGCACATAGGACTCTGGGGTGGCAGTCCCTTCAGCTTCCCTGTAACCACAATCAAGTTTAACACTATCCTGGGAAAATCAGAGAGAGAGAAAAGGTATATTTCTAATGATCAGGGAAAACATGTTTCTGGCAGTTAGGTGATCAATTTCATTTTCCTTCGATGAAAGGAAATTGAATTTAGAAGTTGAATTTAGAAAAAAAATTCATGGTTAAAGATATGGTCCAGGCAGTGGAAGGGGAAGCCCTGGGTCCTGCTAAGACTGAACCCCCAGTGAACTTGGGGGGAGGGCGGCAATGGGGGGAGGGTTGGGAGGGGAACACCCATAAGGAAGGGGAGGGGGGAGGGGGGTGTTTGCCCGGAAACCAAAGAATTATTATTAAGTATTAAATAAATTAAAAAAAAGAAAGAAAAAAAAGATATGGTCCAGGGCTTTCAAACGTACACTGCTCTTGCAGAAGACTTTAGTTTGAATCCTGGAACCCACATTGGGCAGCTCAAAACTGCCGATAACTCCAACTCTAATATGAGAATCCATGTCCTTGGTATTGAAATTGTACACTGGGTTATCACACCAACCCCTTAGCAGTTTGTAAAAACCCAGTTTGAACAGGTGCTCAAAGTGTGCTTAGTCTGTAATGGCCAAGACTAGATAGAGCTTCCGTCGTTAGGCTCAAGGCTTTCATGCCCAATGTAGCAGGTGAATGCTGCCACAACCTGGACGATTTTAGATGCGTTTCTTTGTCTTGTGCATAGTAGGCACTCGATAAACAGAGCCTGCAGGTCTCCAGAAGCTCTATTTGTTCTTGGGAGTTGGGTAGAATTGTCCTTTGGTATCGAGGCTCTCAGACATTCAGACTGTACTTCACGGTTCTGACCCACCTCCACTGAGACGCTTACCTTTCAAGGCCTTGTCTGAGGTCTGGTCTTAGTTGGTAAGCCTCCTTAACCATGCACAAACTTCCTGCTGCATACTGTCCTGCCTACTCAGTTCTTTCTTCATAGTGTGTCTCCACTTCGACATGAGAGACACAGCAGTGCTTGATGACTCGAGAAGCTGCCATTGAAGATGATCCTGGCTCATCAAGGTTGGGCAACAGCTATGCAAACCACACTCCACATCGCTGAGAGGTGGTAGGGTTGGCAATTTCTGGCAGGAGTTATTTTTCATAAGGTGCTTATGTGTTTACAAACTCAAAGCCTCTGGCACTAGAAGTTTCCAATAGAAACATCTCTTTCCAACAGAAGGAGCTAGTAGGTCTAGCCTAGGACTGTGGAGTCCATGGCTCTACTGTTCACTTGGGAGAGATGTTGGAAAAGAGAGGAGTCTCCAGCTATCTCATGAGCTTAGGGGGGATCTTGAAGCTTAGCAAGCAATGTACAGCCAAGAAGATTGATTGTACAGGATGTGTTAGCTGCCTCCTTGGGGTTGGAGGACCTTTTCTGGGCCATTCCCTAGGGATTGGGATAGTGCAGAAGTGCCCCCTGCTGGGCTTCCTGCTAAACTGCAAAACCTTGAGAATGGTGTCGGTGGGGAGTGGCTTGTTCACAAGAAAAATGGCAACATCTGTTAGGGAAAGTAGAGAATCAAGGGGAGCTGGCAAGGGGTGGGGATGGGGGAGCACCTTAATTAAGTGCCTGACCTTGTGAGATGTCTTATTAGTGAGTCTACATTGGATGGATTTTGGGATTACATCTTGAAGTCCAACAGCCAAGAGCCTCCATATAATCTTCACATGTATGTGAAGCTTAGAAACCAGGCAGGCACCTCAGAGAGCTTGCCAGAAGCTCCAGCAAATGAAAGACTCCATGAGGAAGACCTGAGCTTTCACGGTCGACTGGGATCGTCAGCTTCATCAGCCAAAGGGTTGAGCATTGACAATAGAGGGGTCACAGGTCTTCTCCATGGAGATGTTCCACAGGCCAGGAACTGTGGAAGACCATGGACATGCAGACCATGGCCACTTGGTACTGAAGGTCATCAGGACTTTCCCAATTAGGCAGATTAGGACTTAACCACTGGAGAAAACTCCTTCTCACTCCATCTACAAATGAATCAAATCAAAGTAAATGTTTTAAAGATGTCTCCAGGTATGTATGTGCTATTTAATAAGCCATACGCCATCTTAAATTGTAGGGTGCATGACTCATAAGTGAATAAGGCTTGCAGGTACATTTTTAATACCATAAAACACATTGCTTAAAATAATTTCAAAGTGGCTCTGGATCTTTGCCATCTGCTAAGTTTTGTTGTGTTCCCTTATATCAAGTCTCCTCTGAGGTGCTCTAACTGCTGTCCCTCCTGTGCCCTTAAACCTCTAACAACAGTTAGGATGGCCTGTGAGAGAGGTTCTGAGGGTTACAGACTAGATAGCTTCCCTGATAAGGCAGATAAGGAGAGAGGCCAAAATGGTGAACTTCAAAAAGAAAAAAAAAAAGATGTGATTTCACTGAGAGGTGTGGTTTGCTGGGAGAACACGTACTTAACATGTTCGGGGTCCAAAGTTCAATGCCTACCATCACTATAAAAATGCAGTGATAACCAGGCGGTGGTGGTACACACCTTCAATCTCAGCACTCAGGAGGCGGCGGCGGAGGCGGCGGCGGAGGCGGAGGCGGAGGCGGAGGCGGAGGCGGAGGCGGAGGCGGAGGCGGAGGCGGAGGCGGAGGCGGAGGCGGAGGCGGAGGCGGAGGCGGAGGCGGAGGCGGAGGCGGAGGCGGAGGCGGAGGCGGAGGCGGAGGCGGAGGCGGAGGCGGAGGCGGAGGCGGAGGCGGAGGCGGAGGCGGAGGCGGAGGCGGAGGCGGAGGCGGAGGCGGAGGCAGGCAGATCTCTATGATTTCAAGGCCAGCCTGCTCTACAGAGTGAGTTCCAGGACAGCTAGGGCTATACAGAGAAACCCTGTCTCGAAAAAAAACAAAAACAAAAACAAAAACAAAAACCAAACCAACCTAACCAAACAAAAAAAGCACAGCGGTGGTGATGATGATGATGGGGAGAGGAGGAGGGGGGAGGGGGAGGAGGAAGGGGGAGGGGGAGGAGGAGGACAGAAGGAGTACCCACATAGTGGAAGGGGAGAACTGGTTCATAAAACATTGTCCTCTGACCTCCACACATGTCTGTAAACTTATGCTGCACACAAACAAATAATCGCCCCAACCTTTGACCCGTGTATTACAGTTCTCATTTTTTCAGAAGCACACGCTGGTTAGCTAAGTTGAAGTGTCAACTATGCTGTAGATGTGGTACTCTGGGTTCAATGGCCAGTACCAATGAAAGAATGAATGAATGAATGGTGAATAAACAAACATTAATCTGTTTGTTTTACTAAGCACATACCCACTTCATGGCTTGGGCTTTATACTTTGGAACTGTTTTACAACTGAAATGGAGAAGGAACAAAAGGAGGCTGGCTTCTATCCAGGCCTCCTCCCACCCCGGGGGTGCACATCCTCTGACCATGTGTGTGCTTCCATGGTGACCCTAGAATTCAGTTTCACCCATTCCACTTTCTCCTGGCTTCTTGGAAAAGGGCCCTGAGACATGATTCTGGAAGACAAGGGTACCGACCATGAAAAGCAGGTCGTAAGACACAAGAGAAGGGCTCCCATCTTCTCCCCTGAGTAGCTGTTCTTTACTAGACCCCATCTTCCGAAGACTTCATGGGGCAAAAGAGCCGGATTTGAAACATTTGCTGAACCAAAGCAAAATTGAGCTTTGCCAGGATCCTTACGACCTTATAAATATTTATATGCAATAACATCTGGGCCCGGGCTTTAGTATCTGAGCTCATGTTTGTCCAATGATCTGGTTCGGCTTTGTTTTTTGAATGAGAAAGAATCCTGCAGAGGGTACCTCCAGTTTTGCGGCTCAGCGTTCACACTCATTTTCCTGATTGTATCTCATAAGCGCCGAGCCAAAGTCAGGCTGATTTATTCTTCTTATTAATCAGAAGGCACAGAATGAAGCAGAGTGGGGGAAGGGGAGGGAAAGTGGGGGCTCCTTTAGAACTGGCTCACACAGCTGAGGGTTGCACAATTATCTGCAAATGTCAGGTCCCCAAGTCCAGTTTTGCCTGAGCAATATGATTGACTGTCCCCAAGGTCCTGAGTTTCCTCTAAATAATTGCATAATGTTCTCACTTTGTTTTAGCTGAGGACACTTGGTCATGAGAATCGAACAAATGCAGCTTTCTTCAAGTTTTTTTCAAAAGCTTTTCAAGGGCTGAATTATTATTTTTGGATAGGTCGAAATGAGCCACGTTTGCATAGTTGGAAAGCAATTATGTCTTTTGAATTCCAAGGACAAAAAAAATGTGTGAAGTCACTCCTCAATTTTCTGTTCTGGAGGAAGAGAAAGCTGCTAAAACGTCAGTCGTTTTTCATTTTGGAAAATGGATTTATGCTTTTAATCTCTTCCACGATGCTTAGAGTCTGTGAATATTCACCTTTGCTAAAGGAGGGTCTCTCGCCTCGAAGACTTTGAAAGAACATCAAGATTTCCTATCTCAGTACCTGCTCTTCAATAAGGCTGGGGTGGTGGTGGAGGGACAAGACTTCCTCATGCACTCTCCAAAGTTAAGGGAGAAAAATCTCTTCCAATTTCTCCAGAGAAAAGCTGACACTATAGCATGTTGTGAGGGGGCTTCCCAGCTCCCCAGCTCCTCAGCTCCCCACAACGGATGTTACAGAAAAGCAAGTGAAGAGGCTGGGAAGAATGTCGGACCGTTAAAGTGTTTGTCATAGAGGACTGGGATCTGGGTTCTGATCCCCAGGACCCACACAAAAGCCATGGGATGGATGTGTGATTCTCCAACCCCAACACTGGTGGAGCAGAGGCAGAAAGATCAGCCTGCTGAGCTCACAGGCCAGCCTGGCAAATCGGTGAGCTTCACTGCCTGTAGGAGAACCTGCATCAAACCGTAAGCTACAGGATGATTTCCAAAGCCACCCAGACTTTGACCTCTGGCCTCCACACAGGCATGCATACCTACACACTCATGTAAGCACACAAACACACACAGGAGAGAATAGTATATGTTAATAGGGGCAGGATTTAAAATGTGTTTGCTGCAGAAAGAGGGAACTGTCAACTCAAAGCAAATGCTAAGTGCTGTCCACTGACTGGAAAGATTTGCCTTAGGCACAGATAACTGCTGCTTCAGTGCTCTCTCTCTTCCTCTCTCTCTCTCACACACACACACATACATGCACACACCACACACACACACACACCACATACATACACACATACATGCACACACCACACACACACACCATACACACACACCACGCACACACACCACGCACACACACACTATACCACACAAACAACACAAATTCTCTCTCTCTCTCTCTCACACACACACACAAAACACACAGACAACACACACAACACACACACACACATACCACACACACACACACACATACACACGCACACACACACCACAGGTCAATGTGATAAAGGTATTTTGACACAGAGAAACAAAGAGAACGTTCAACATTGTTACTTAGGGACTATGTCTCCGGTGTCTCTTTGCTGTGTGTAACTTGCAGAACATTTTTTTCTTGTTTTCTGCTCATCCACAGAAGCATGCAACTTTAATCATTTTTAAAGTGGACTTGGAATAGGGAGCTCTTGGAAACAAACCTGTTAACCCTTAAACGAAAGCAAAGCAAATGCCATAGCGTTGAGGTACACCCCCAGATCTACAGCTCATTCTTGAGTGCAGTGGTTCCGAAGTTCAGGCCCCTTCGGGTGACTGCACTGCCTCTCTTGAAAGCCAAGCTGAGTTTACACTAAGAAGCACAGGGCTTGAGGAAGTGACTCTCCGTCCACCCAGCACCTTGCAGCAACTCATCACCCCAAACACGACAGAGAGTGGAACAGGAATGTCTTCACTCTGAATGTGGAAGCTGCCTTTGTGCAAATGTAGAAACAGCCTTTTAAGTGAGATAGAAAGTAGGATTATAGCTCCTTCCTAATGATTCAGATATTAGACTAACTTTGGAAAAGAAGTCTTCAATATGAGCCCCACAGGAATGCATCTAATATGTAATTTGAAGTCATAAAATATTCCTGCTGCAAGGAAGCACGGGGAGCCATGAGGAGATTAGATTTATTTTCCCGTGTTTTTTTTTTTTCCTAAGTGAGGTCCAGAGGCAGGAAGAGGGCCATCGCCTATTTAATACTAATACTCTGACATCGTGTGACTATGTTCTTAGGCCCTGATCCAAATAGTCCTCGGGCCTAAAGAAACCCACACTGAAAGCTGAGAAGTTTCCGCCCCAAAGCTGAGCACTCTCAAATGCTTTTTGAAAACTGAGTACACGCACAATGTCCAGAGCCTCCCATGATTTCTAAAGGCCGGGGACTCTGGGAATGTTCCGATGAAAAGAAATCTCAGGGGCAGTTGACAAAACGTAGCCTTTGAAACACAGACTCGGATTTCAGGGACAAAACAAACGATTTTGTTTAGCCTAGTGAGAAGAAAGTGAGTACTACTTCTGAGTTTGCAGACCTGCTGATGCCTGACAGGTTTCCAGCATTTTTAATATAACAAAAATAACGCTTGTAAGATATGAACTCAGTGAAGCAAGAAATGCATGAGTACTTGCCACTAAGTGGGAGAGAATCCTTTAAGTCCTGATGGTTCTGATGGAGTCACTCTCAGAATGATGGCTGTTGGGGCACTGTGCACTTTCTACTGTTAGATACTATAGAAAGCACTTTATAAGGATGGTTTTTACTAATTCTTAGGGCAAGCACACAAAGTGGAGGTATTCTTGTTTACTAAAGAGGGAAACTGAGGGTAAAAGAAGTAATGAATTGGCCCCTAGTTCATTCATCTGGTATCAAGCATAGCTACGATTCAAGCCCAGACTGTGATCTCAGTGGCCTCCTGGAAGACCTCCCTCTGACAGCTCAAGACCCCAGGAAAGAGAGAGAGCGCTAATAGAAACAACACCTAACTCAGGTGCTGGTGCCAGGGAAAAGCTGGGGTCCATGAGAAACCCAAGCCGACCAGGCATCTGACTGCCCCATTCCAGCAATATAGAGGAAAGGAAGGGCAAATTCTATATGTTGAACAAAATGGGTGTTTTCAAGGATCTATCAGAATGTAATGAGAACCCCTGACAAAGACTGTGGTCAATCTGAATAGTTGCTAGATACCATCCAGAGAAGGCAAGGGAGAAGGTCCCATACCACATAGCACTTGGGCAGAGGAAGCTGGGAAAGAGAAGTGTGTAACGGGGCAGCAAGTTCACTGGGGGAGAGCAAAGGGGATCGTTTCTGACAAGCCTCGGTGCCAAGATCAATATTATCTTTTATTAGAAAAAATTGAAATGGATATGAGGCTTTTGCAGAGGCAAATTCACCATGACCAGGAGATGAACAGGGGGGTGGGGCCGGTAGCTGAGGATAGCAACCGAGCACCGATTCTCAGTAGCTGGGGGAAGGAGAGGAGAAGTGAAATTCAATATTCCAGGAGTTAGGGCCCTGTGCTCAAAGAGAACAAAAGAGCATATGGCCGGTGGAGGAGAATGACGCAGGGAACACTCCCCATTCAGAGGGCATTGGCTCCTTCAGTGATCCCTGCAAATGGTCCAGGGGAATCTATGGCCGTACACCTGTGGGGCATTGTTACTTATAGGTTGCTCTGGGTGGTGAATCTGGCCCCTGACAATGGTAGGATGGGATAAAACCATGATGCTTGCATTCTTGGCCTTGAAGGGATTAGCATTCAAAGCTACCACCTGGGAAGATGGTAGTATAGCCATGTCCAGGGCTCCTCTACCTAGGTGGGGTTTTTTCTTTTTTTTTTCCATTTGCTGGGGCATTTTTGAGGTGGTTTCCTGAAATCTAAGTTTACCATTCTTGAATTGCACACTCAATACTGCTAATCAAACACACGGATGGGGGCAACAGTCTGACGGTTGCCATGGCAAATGGAGTGTTGGTATCTTTTTATAGATGGCTGGTTTTCAAAGAATAAGATTAAAGTGACAATTTTGCTTAGATGCTCTCTAAAATTGTTTTTAAAAAGTTTGTACCAGTAATTTTCAGTTGAGCTCTGTAGTGGTTTAAGTGATACATGTTCCTCCCAGGCTCAGGTAACACTTGGTACCTAGGAGGTGGCCCTGTTTGGGGAAGTTACGGGACTTTCAGGAAGTGGAAACTTGCTGGAGGAATATGTCGCTGAGAGTGGGCTCTGTAGCATTGCCCTACTTCCAGATGTTCTCCCAGCTTCCTATGTGTGACTGGGGTGTGGGCTTTTGTTTTGTTTTCTGTTCGTGTTGTTGTTTTGTTTGTTTTCTCGATTGTGTTTTTAAAAAGTGAGTGAGAAGCCAAGGGAGAAAAACAAAAACCCAGGAAGAGTCTCTCATGCCCTTTGTTTAGGGGAGAGAGCTCTTAGGCATTGAGGGGTTGATCTAGTCCCTTTATCCACATGCAGGTCCCAGTGTGTGGGAAAGACTTGGTTGGAGGTTTTGAGGGAGATGCGGGTTGGTCTGGAGCTGCAGTGCAGCTCAGAGCTTCTCCTCCTCAGAGCCACAGAAACCATGCACGGCCCTACAGCCAGTCAGCGTTGTCCATGTGACTGACAGCTATGAGCCCTGATGGATGCTCTGCTTAAAGGGAGGTACCAGGTCCTGCTAGGGCTGCTGACGGTGCTCAGGGGTTGATGGATATCAGTAGGGATGTGGAAAGTGGATGCTCCCTGCTTACTCGTTTTCTTTGCTGCTAAGGATAAGTTTATTATATTCTTGTCAGTGTTCAGGGCAAACACCTGAAAAAGGTGCTCTCCTGTTTTCTGTTGGTAGTGATATGTGTCCTCTCTCTGCGTTGGATGTTGCCGAGGAGCCAGTCCTGTCCTCAGCTTCTCCCTTCTCTGCTTGGGACAAATCCCACCTGGGGCAATAGAGGGAGGAGGAGCTGCATGCACGGATGACTTGACATCATGTTTGACAAACCTTCTACTTTCATGGCAAGACAACTATTAGTTCGATAACTATATAAAAATACATGTATAAATTATTTATATACAAATGATTTGGATCTGCAATTATCTAGAAAGGAATATGGAACCTTATACCCTATCTGCATTTGAAGGGCAGAGGGATCTGCTAACTAAGATCCTTCTCAACTACAGTAGGACAAAGATTCTTTTAAACGGGGGCTGTGAAACCAGACAGACAAAGATTCAAGTCAAAGTGTGGCCATGTTGTAACTGGGAAACCTCCATGGGTCATTTAACCTCTTTAAGGCCAAATTAATGATCACTGCTTGCCAACGTCACTGCTTGCTTGCGTGGCTGCTGGGAAGAGCTAAGGAGACAAGACAAAGGAGAATCACTACAGTGCCTGAAGGGAGTAAATATACAGGAAAGACTGGGACTTCTAGTCAGGAAGTTAGCAAACAAAACTTATACAAAGCCAACCCTAGTAACAAAGGAGGAGTAAAACCATTAACATTTGTAGGCAACGTGATTACCTATTACCTTAGAACGTCCTCAGAATTTACGGAGGCTAACCTGACCTTTGGTGATAATTCTGGAGTGCGATTGTCAGAAGTACACTTACTCATTAACCACGCAATTTGGGACTTTTAAAACCTTGTGTGTCCATTTTACATTTATCAAGTTATTTGTGGTAGGGAAGCCTGCTGGAGCAGGTAAATGGAAGTCAGAGGGCAACTTGCAGGAGTCAGTTCTCTCCTTCTACCACATGCTTTTAAGAGGGTGAACTTAGGTCATCAGGCTTGGTGGCAAGCACCCTAACATGCTGTGAATTTCAGTAAATGGTCTAAGTTTTGAAGCTGGTGCCAGAACTTGAACTCAACCAGTTCTGTGTGGTGCCTAATCCCATACTTGAGTATCCTGTGTTTAGCTTTTGTTCCTTTGTGTGGTCTGTGCATTCCTATTAACTGAGCCACATAGAAGCTCTTGGTGGGAATATCTCCCTATCTCCTGTTTAGTATGCCCCGTGGCTGAGTCTGTGGCTTCCTGACACAGTGTATTTTCAAGATGTAAGCAGGATGACTTATCTGTGCATCTTTGTCAAGAGATAAGAAAGGAGTTCTTTCATAATAAGCTTTTTTCTTTTATTATACCATGTCCTGTAAGGTCATGAATACGTAAGTTACTTTGTACATATACCTCACACCTTCCACCTCCTGTGTCACCCCCACCCCTGGTTTTCTCCCCAAGCTGTTCTGTATTTACTCTGATATCATATGTATGTAGAGTCTACACTCCACAAATGAAAGAAAACATATATTTGCCTTTCTGAGAGTGATTTAATTTTGCTTACTATGCTGCTGTTCAGTTACATTCCTTTTCCTTCAGGTGGTACCACCTCTCTCTTTATAGTTAAAAGAAACTCCATTGTTGGGGTGTTTTGAACAAGAATGGCTTCCATAGACTCATATGTTTGAATGTTTGGGTCCTAGTCGGTAGAACTGTTTGGGGAGAGTTGGGAGGTGTGGTCTTGTTGGAGGAGGCATGTCACTGGGGCTTGGCTTTGAGGTTTTAAGAGCCCATTGCATTACCAGTTGTCTCTCTCTGCCTCATGTCTGTGTATCAGGATGTAGGCTCTCAGCCACTGTCTGCCCACCTGACACTGTGCTTTCCACCATGATGGTCATGGACGCACCCTCTGAAACTGTAAGCGAGCACACTCTGTCTTTTATGAATTGCTTTGGTCGTGGTGATTTATCATAGCAATTAAAAGGTAACTAAGACAACTGTGTAATTGTATGTGGGTGCATACACACACACACATACACACATACACGTGGGCACACATGTGCATACACACCATTCCTTTGTTGACAGGAACCTAGATTTTTTTTTCCTGTGGCTTAGCTATTGTGTATAGGGCTGCAATGAACATTGATGTGTGAGCGTCTCTGGGATAGGTGGAGGCCCACTGAAAAGAGGAGATCATGGAAGAAGAAACTGGGCTCAGTAAAGCATGAGAATCTTTTTTTTAAAAAAAAAAAACAAAAAACAAAAAACAAAAAACCCAGCATCAAACCTTGGAGCAAAACCAGACTATGTATCCAGCAGAGAAGACCTTTACTTGGAAGTTGGGGTCTTATAAACAGTATTATGAGGTCAACTCAGTATTCTGAGGGAGGGACCCAGGATTAGTATTCTACTGGAGGAAACATTTGTTATATAAAGGAGTAAACCTTCCAACCAGAGAGTTCATTTTGGGATTTAATGGACAGAAACAAGCATGGCAACTTGAAGCAGATTCTGGGCAGTTGCGCTTAGGAAGTTGGTTGTAAGTAGGATTCTACTGTGGTTCTTTCTCTGAATGAAGGTGGGAGGGAGTAAAGCCGTCATTACAATCTGCCACCATCTCTTACTAGGTTTTAACTGAAGCAATACGACAAGTCAAGCTGTTCCCCGGGGTGCAGGGACCCCACCACTATGATGAAGAGAGATAGCAATCTCAGGTCAGCTCGGGAACATTACTTGGCAACCTGTAAGCCTGTCACCAGCCTTCTGCCAAATGGTCTTGAGTGAGGGCAACATGCCCATTGCTTCTGGTCCTTTTAGTGCTTTACTTCTGGGGCCCAAGGTTCCCTGACCTCGAGGCACAGTTCCCAGCTGTGCAGACATTTCCTTGCTAAAACCCAGCAGCAGCGTTTTACATAAGAAGACTTTTCCTGACATTTTCATGTTTGGGCTGAGCATCTGGGCATTTGGTTTTAATTTGGTGCACAGAGGCCTTGTTGAGATATGGATTCTCATTGATTCAGCAGCCACACCAGGACTTTGAGTCCACCTGGCACACTACTGGCTTGCTACTGGTAAATAACAAAGGCAGACATAAAACTCAAAGCTACATGGATGCAGCCTGTTGGATTCCTGTGTGTGTAAACTAACACCTTAGGACAAGCTGCACTGAGAAAAACTCACTTTGTGGTGTAAACTGTGGGTTCCTGTTTGCTTTTGAAAGCACCTTTGTGTGTCCTGCCAGTTTTTCAGGCTCTCTCTTATGAACTGAAGTATTGTATTTACTTTTGTCTACAAGTACATGAGTCTTTGTTGTTGATTTTGTTTAGTTTTATTGTTTGTTTGTTTGCCTGTTTGTTTGTCTTTCCAGGTTTCCTTGAGACAGGGTTCCAATGTGTGGGCTAGTTTGTCCTGGAACTTGTGATCTTCCTGCCTCAGCCTCGAATTGCAGGGCTGTTTTGCCACACTCTGCTCTATAAGTTCATGGTGAAGGTGTGATTCTCAGTTTGGCTGGATGTGAAGATGGGGCTGTTAGGGAGTCAAATAAGCTCACGTTTAAATAAAGACATAAAGCAGAAACCTAATCAGAGAGGATTTGTTTCCCTCTCTCAATTCCCAGAACACAGAAACTGAGAAAAGGCTTGTGACTCTGGCAAAATATGGTTGTCTATTACCTTAAGGATGTTTGTGTGCGCATACCTGTATGTATTAGTGAGAGTGTGTGTGTGTGTGTGTGTGTGTGTGTGTGTGTGTGTGTGTGTGTGTGTATAGGTGTAGGTATAGAGTTATGACACCAGAGGAAATCTTGGCTGTCATTCCTTAGACACCATCCACCTTTTCTTTGAGATTGGTCTGCTTTCTGTCTAGAGCTTACCAGGTAGGACAGGACGGCTGGCCAGTAAGTGTTAGAAATCCACCTATTTCTGCCTCTCCAGTGCTGAGATTGTAAGGGTGCATCACCACGACTAGTTTTTGTTGTGGGCTCTGGGAATTGAACTCTGACACTTGTGCTTTCAAGGAACATTCTTAACTGAGCCATCTTTCCAACCACCATCATAGTAAGCTTTTAAAAAGTGAAATACAGGGGTTGGGGATTTAGCTCAGTGGTAGAGTGCTTGTGCCCTGGGTTCGGTCCCCAGCTCCAAAAAAAAAAAAAAAAGTGAAATACAAAAGTAGTTTGTTTTTAATCTTTCCTGAGAAATGATAGAAAGGAAAATACCTAGTATGTTTTCCCAGTACACGGGGAAGAACCTGGCTCACTTTTCTGCTCCACAGTGCAACCCATGGCAGTGGGGAATCACTGCCCCAGGAGATCATGGCCCTGGGGGAAATGGAGTACTATCGTTTGGCTAAATAGAGCATCAAGCTACTTTCTAAACACTTTGTCCACAGATAAATGGTATTCCTGCCCTTAATCAGAAAAGCCTCTTTCCAGCGAACGACGTAAATACAGAGACTCATGCTCACAGGTGCTGGGAATACGTGACAGATGAACATTCAGTCCTAAACAAGATACTGATGTCATCTCCTCTAAGGCTTAGAGACCGTCAAGAAGGGGAGGTAGGAAGAATGGATGAGCTGACTGGCAGGGAGAAGGGCTGCAAGATGTCATCTGTGCATGATGCAGCTAATGCAATTAGGAAATCGCAGACTGCAGAGGCCACGCCTATACTGCATCTGCAAAACATGGCTCCCTTAACCGTCAGGCATGGCTGGAAGAGGGGCTCAGGATTCCCCACCCTTCACTGCTGAACTATTTGCTGCTGACAGATTCAGGGAGAAGGGAATCACGACCTTCAGTTTTGTACCCACTGGTGACCACACCAGGCTACAATAAATACTCCTAGTCCAATGGTTGCATAGATGGCCTTTAGTCACAAAAATCAACCCCAAAGTATGAACCCCTTGTGGGGGATGTGCTAGCAAAGTTGTCAGAAAGTAGACAGGGATGTGGGAGAGATAAGAGGGCGCAGTTATTGAAGAGTAACCAAAATATATTAATGAAATTGTCAATATCCAAATCAATAAAAAATTCCCCCCAAAACAAAACAAACAAAAAACAATAGAACCAACAAAACTGTAGCATGAACCAACACAAATCCTTCTTGTATACTGATGACCTCAGATATTTTGTTACAGCAATGGGAAACTGACTAATGCACACAATTTCCCTCTATTTAACTTTTGCCATAGACTAGCTTACTTAACTGTGACCTCACCGCAGCTCCTAGCTACTCTTAGTGCTTAAATGCCTGTCAGTATGCAGTTGAATATTGCTCTGATCATGTCTGCTGTTGCCAGTTGCCCTTGGAAAGACCCCAGGAGAGCCTTACTTTGAGGTGTAATGGGTGATTTCCACAGAGGCATGAATGAACACTTCCACCCCTCCCCCACTCCTCTCAGCTTGGGGATTAAGCACCAATAATGACTCTCCCAGTAGCACTGGCTAGGTGTTCACAGCCATATTACTCCATTACGTCTCTTCCCCTATAAAGCTCACCATCTCATTTCTTCTTCTCTCTGTACAGTTGAGGAAAGAGGACAGAGCCTCTGATCTCTCTCAAGCTTTCTCCGTTCTTGTTGAACAAAACCCCTCAGTGGCTCCTAAAGTAACAACGGGCTCTTGTTGCCTGTCCCTTCCAGGTCATTATTTAACCTGGGATGCCCTCAGGTTCTGTTTTCATCCCCCAGGGGAGCAGGGCTGCTGTTAGATATTTGTGAGGTTGTATTTTGTTTGTTTGTTTTAA
Source organism: Rattus norvegicus (assembly GCF_021556685.1). Taxonomy (NCBI): domain Eukaryota; kingdom Metazoa; phylum Chordata; class Mammalia; order Rodentia; family Muridae; genus Rattus; species Rattus norvegicus. Next base: position 140,980,222 of record NC_141535.1, on the reverse strand, counting down.
ATCTTTGCTCTTGGCCACTCCTGACCCCCAGGAGTGTGTTCTGTGACTCTTTGTGAATTCAAATATATTTAGGTATGTGTGTCTGTCCTAGGTATCCAAACTATTGGGTCCAGGATTTATGCCTTGTTGCCGCTCGCCTTTTGATCCTTTTTTAGCACCTATCTGTACTGGTTTTGAGGATGTAATCAGATCCCCTAAGAAGGCAAACAATGGTAGAGGGAATAGTAGCATTCTTTCAATTTCTGCTGTTTGGAGACTAAAATTATTTTCAGCCCAAGAAATATTTGCCCTAATCTCAGTCCCTGACTGAGCATGACCCTAACCAAGGGTGCAAGAAAATAGATGTTCATGGAGATGAAAACATCAAATGAAGGATATCTTTGGAGTAACATTTTTACCACATCTATCCATCATAATAAAAATACACAGGCTGCACTGGGAAAGGGGGAAGCTCAGCCCAGTAGGGGGTTTCTAAATAGCCACAGGACTTGAGTCAATCCCTAAAATCCACATCAAAATCCAGGCACATCAGTGCACACATTTAGGCCCGTTTTCAGGAGGCAGACAGGGAGATCCCTGGGGCCCTCTACCCAGCCTACCTGCTGAGCTCCCAGTTCAGTGAGTGACCCATTCAGAGCAGTCAGGCTAGGAACAGCATGAGGTTGACTTCCAATCTCCACATGTGCACATACATATGTGTGCAACTGCATGCACATAAGCATATACACATACGAACTGTCTTAAAAGTTTTAATCCATGCGTTTATACTAAGGGAACATGTGATAGTCATCAAGATCTTTGCTATGAGAACATAAAGGGTGTGAAAAAAACCAAGCTGTTTTTATTCCTTTCACTCTTAGCACAGGATGCTTCTGTGACGGTATTGTGCATAAATCACCCTTGCTGCCCTATCAAGTAACTGTCTAGAGAACACAAGAGGCTGCCCCAAATTCTAGTAAATTCTGAGGCATTCTACCTGGAGATGGCGTTAGATTCTGCAGCTTAGGGGCCTAGTCCTGTAGGACCACCCCACCACCACTTTGGATACCAGTCACAAGTTCTAAGCAGTGACTTGTGGCTCAGGTCAACTATAAAGCACAGGTCCTATGATCCTTTCTCAGGCTTATTTAGCACCCAGAGAACACTTGACTTGGGTTAGCCCACTTGTTGTACAGGGTATTAAACAGGACACAGATGAGACAGATGGAAAGATAAACAGGTGGGGTCTCAATCAGGCACTCTGACCCTTCAACTTGGGGACGCAGACGTCTAAGAACATAGACACTGCTATGGTTTGAATCAGAAACGCCCCTCCCCCAGGCTTATGTGTGAACACTTGGTCCCTACACAGTGGCCCCGTTTTAGAAGGTTGTAGAAACGTTGGGAAATGGGGCTTGCCTAGAGAGAGTCACTTGAAGCTCATCTCTGTCCTGGCCCATACCCTCACGACTTTGGGAGTCACCTGAGAGTTAGGAACCTTTCACACGCCTCTGCTGCTATGAGCCTCTCATCGACTTCCTCACTGTGGTCAGCAGATTCTCCGAAACTGTAAGCCCAAATACCCCACTCCCATCCCTAGCACTCCTTTCTAGATTCAGGCATTTTTCTTGCAGAGATAACAAAAGTAACTAACCCTGTGTTTGCCTCCCTAAAAGTCATCGGAAGCCCTTCATTCTGATCTGCTCTTCTCTGGGAGTTCACCAAGAGTTGTCTTGATAGAAAAAAGAAAATTCCTATTGCCACGGAATTGGAACTCTGGGCAGAAATGGGAGGTAGAGGTGAAAAATATTACAGAGACTCTTCACTGAAGCCACACCGAGAGTCCCCAAAACTCCCTCCCAAATTTACGTCTTCCTTCTTCTGTTATTGTTGCTATTGTCCTATAGCCTCCTGAGTCTAATTGGTGTTGCCTGTATGCATACGGGTGCAGGGCCAACCACTGCGGCACGGAAAACCTACACAAAACTCTCCCTCTTTCAGTGGCTGTGACTGCCTGTAGCTCAGCTAAGGGTGGGTTCTGTGAATCTTACCCCTCTCCACCCTGGAAGTTGACTGGTATGGTCTTGTGCAGGCAGCCATACTGTTGAGAGTTTCTGGGTATAGCAACCCTGCCCCATCCAGAAGATCCTCCTTCCATCAGACTTCCTCTCTGCCATAGCTCTTACAAACTTTCTGCCCCTCTTCTGCAATGTTTTTTTAGCCTTGGGCATGGGAACTGTGCTATAGATCTGCTGTGCGGTGATGGACGGTCCTCAGTCACTTGCTCTCTGTACCTTGACCAGCTGCTGTTCTCTGAGATAATCTGCCTCTGCTATAAAAAGAAGCTTCTTTGATAAAGAGGGGAGCAGCACAAATCCGTGGATGCGTGTTCATTTGAGGAAGGAATGTGAAACAAACACACTTAAGTATTTAATAGACAAAAATTAAACTTTCCATTTAGGAAATGTAAGACCCGATCTCATGCTCTGGAAGAGTGGTCGCACCTCAGGGGGTGCCCTCTATTCTCTCCATTACCCTAGGATGAGACTTCTTTGGAGTCATCCTGCTTTGTCACAGCTCACACCCACCCAAAGGAGATCTTTGACCTCTACCTTCAATGCAAATCCATAATCACAGGCTCACTATGACTGTCACGCAAGGCAAACTACCATTCCATCTATGGACCAATGCACGGTCTCCCACTGGCTTCTCAGAGGCAGGGTGATCACATCATAGCCTTGAAGCTTTGCATGGAGTTTCCTTTGCTAACACCTTCCCATCTCAAAGTCTTCATAATCTCTCTCCATATCACTTCCGTGAGAAAAAAAAAAGCAAAATTTTAAAAAATATTTATTTATTTATTTATTTTATGTATGTAAGTACACTATTGCTGTCTTTAGACACACACCAGAAAAGGGCATTGGATTCCCATTACAGATGGTTGTGAGCCACCATTTGGTTTCTGGGAATTAGACTCAGGACCTCTGGGAGAGAAGTTAGTTCTCTTAAGCACTGAGCCATCTCTGTAGTTCTGAAAGAAGTAATTTTGAAAGCAAACAGCACTGAAGGTCTTTCGCAGTGGTATCTGGAGGCCAGTAAGGGCAAGGGGCTCCCACAGCACTAAGACAGTAGCTGCTGCCTCAGTAGGTGGTCCTCTAACTGTGGAACTTGAAGGAATAATCACACTATGCCCAGAGATCTCCAAGTATCTACCAAGGAGTTACTGGGGTCTTGTTTAATAGACACACTTACTGAGTCTAGATAGCCTTCCTTTTGTCTTGTCTTGATCACAAGGCTCCTGAGATATAACTCCTGCCCTTCTTCATTAGCAACCTTCTTCTTGGTCTCCTCTCTAAGACCCCACTTTCTCTGCAGCCGTAGGGACACTGAATCAGAGCTGTTTGAACCCAAGTCTTAAAACGACAATGTCCGAGATCTCAAGTAAATAAAGTGCTTTTGCCATTTACCGCTGGTTCTGGGTTTTTTCCGATGCACAGTCAGGGATATCATCTCTTACTGCTCTCTCTTCCTCACTACAAACTCCATTCTGTGAACAGACAGGCAGATTCTTCCTTCTGGATTTTACTATTGGGTATTCCAAGCCCTCTGCAAACCTCTATCTGGTGTTCATAGCCTTGACGTCACTCTTCTCAGTGACGTCTGCGCTGGGCACTGCACTGACCTCAGCTCCCATTTCCAGCACATCTGGTCACCTCACCTGGCGATATATTTTTTCATCTAGAAGTTATGATTTTCTAACTGGTGTATTCCACTGATTTATGATGTATATATTCTCTACCCTTAAGTATCTCTAGTATTGAAATGTATCTGACAATCACTGGTGTCTCTTGTCCATGGACAGCTTTTTCCCCTCTTTCAGTCATCTTACAGTTACAGATCATATAACAATGGTAGGTCTTAAAACTGATGACGTGGTAGATTGTTTGCAATTATTCTCTTCCTTGTAGCCACATCTGTTTTCAATGTAGTTCTGTAGGTCTTCTCTTTCTCTACCCCTTAAATCTTGCCTGGCATTACAGCTTGCTTTGATCAGCCTATGATGGCAGGAATGACGATCGGGTTCTGAGCCTGGTCCTCAAGAGACTGGTGCACTTCCTTTCCCGCCTTGGAAATCTGCCATGTGAGGCAGCCTGGTGAACGAGGAGGGACAACCAGCCCTGCTAGCTCCATTGTAAGAGGTACAGATGCCTCACTGACAGGCAGATGGCCACATGCACCTCTCAGATGAACCCTAGAAAATGGTGGGCCCACGGAACAGTGACCTACAAAGTATAGCACATAACAACTATTGTTGGTATCCCGAGAACAATGGATACTTGTGTTTATAGTATAGTCACTTTAAGACAGATACAGGGGATAAAAGAGCACTCTATATGGTAGATACCCTATAAACAAAAGTCAGGTTAACTAAAGAGAAACATAAATATGTATTGAATAAGAACATTTATGTTTCATGGAAGACTTCAGAGGCTGAGGCCCAAAGATTCCGGGAGAGTGACCTTCATGGGGTGCTGTGCAGGCGTGTGACTGGCAGGCGAGAGGGTTTGATATAACGGTGCTGACTAGAGCGTGTTGGTTTCCACTCTCACTGACTTCCAGGCAGAAGGAGGCGCCCTCTCTGTGATCTTATGACCTATTTTATGAACTGCTTCAGGGGAGAAAGGCAGATCAGAGAGTGAACTTTCTGCTCCTCTGACTTTCTCCATTTCCTTAAGCTTAAAATATTCAGTATGTCAAGCTTCTGTATTTGGGGGCGTCGTGTCTTGAGCCCTACCATAACTTATAAACCTTAGGAGGGGCAGGATTTTGCCCTTTCTGTCATTTTTAGTATAGTTTTTATTTTGTTGGTAACTTTGTACTCCTGTTAGGAAAATTATAGCTGACTTGCCCCTTCCCTTTGTGTGTCATGAGAGACCAATTTTCCACAATATCCTTTTCTTAGCATTCTTTCCTGTCATAAAAAAACAACAACAAAAAACCATAAGCAGGATTAATATCTTAATGCATAAAAACAAACAAAAATGTTCCTCTAAAAGCAAACAAAAAAAAAATAAACAAACCAAAAAAGCCATTTGTAAGCCCAGCACTATGTTGAGATAGGAAGAAAGCCTCCATCTGTTTATTTCCTCTATAAAGATTGAGCCCGGGGCTGGGGATTTAGCTCAGTGGTAGAACGCTTACCTAGGAAGCGCAAGGCCCTGGGTTTGGTCCCCAGCTCCGGAAAAAAAGAACCAAAAAAAAAAAAAAAAAAGATTGAGCCCAATTCTTATCCATTGAGAAAGAAGTACGCAACACCACACGCTTGCTCACTGCTGGACAGGACACCTTGCGCTTCCGCACTGCTGGACGGTTTCCAGAACTGCCCCTTCTTCACCCACACCTTCCTTCAATGGAGGAGAAAATAGGATTTGAACCTGAACTCCAAGACACTCTGAAACTCACCCATTTTCTGTTGACCATCACTTATGTGGACATGAGGCACATGCAGTACTAAATCTCTGTTTTCGTGTGACCAACCATCTCACACGGGTGCTGTTGTGACCCCATCCACCATAATAAGCCTGTTTTTGAACTCTGAGTTAAAGTAAACCCTTCCCTCCCTAAGTTTCCAGGTAGTTTGCACACCAACAGGACAATTAATACCACCACATCTACATTTGAAACTCTTCTGGCCTGCCGATTAATATCCTACTGCATATTTGAGACTCTTGGGTATTTCAATGTCACATAAAAAATAATGTAATTAAAGTTAAGGTCAGTATGTCCTTCCATTGCCCCAATCACTCAGTCTTGGAGATGGGGCACACCCACTTCTGTAGGCAGGAGAAACTGATCACTATTGATCAAAACCCATCATATCTACAGGGCATGGTGGTGGCTCATGCCTTAAATCCCAGCATCACAGAGGCAGGGGGAGTGGGTTCTCTGAATCCAAGGCCAGCCTAGTCTACAGATTGAGTTCCAGGACAGCCAAGGAGAGAAATCCTGTCTTCAAAAACAAACAAACAAAACCAAAAACCCTCATGTTCAAGTCTTTGTTGCTGTTTGTGTTTTTCCACATAGGGTTTCTCTGGCCATCCTGGAACTTGCTTTGTAGACCAGACTCAAAGATTCAGACGGTCTCCTGCCTCTGCCTCCTGGGTGCTAGGATGAAAGGCATGTATCAGCATGCCCAGCTTGTTCGAGTCATTTTTAACAATAGCTTCTAAACATGTTTCCTCATTTTGCACAGGTGCTACCTGGGGTAGTGCTTTTCCTCTTGAGACAGAACGGGAAGATTGGAAATTAAGGGGACATTGGAAGAGAAATGTTCATCTCACAAACCGGGAAAAAGACTGCAAAACACTATATGATCTCTTTTTGAAAAAAAAAAAAAGGTACAAATCGGATTACAAATCACATTTACAATAAAAACACACTTTGTGTGTCCTAGTATAATAAGAATTCCTTTGACCCTTTGGACCAGTCTTTTGTTTTTAATCTTATCAGCCTGTAAACCTGTATAGTTCATTCCATAAGCCACCTTATAATCCCAACTATTAAACTTTTTTAGATAAAAATAAACACACCAAAATGCTTTCACTTAATCTTTTAAAATCCTTTGAAGAACGTGGCTTGAAAAGGCCACGATAGCCATTGTTCAGACAGGCGCATCTCCTGGAGACCCCTTCACTCCTCTAGTGTGCTGCGTTGTGATTAACTTCCTCCATTCTTCCTGATCTCACTTCTGAACTCTCGCTTTGATGAAGATAAGAATGTGGAAACTCTGGGCAGAGGTCTCAGGTTGTTCTCTGTCTCTCTGTGTCTCAGTTTCTCTGATTCTCTGTCTCTGACTCTGTCTTTGACTCTGTTTCTGTCTCTGCCTCAGCCTCTGTCTCTGTCTGTTTCTCTGTCTCTGACTCTATATCTGCTTATATCTCTCTCATTCTCTCTTTCTCTCCGTCTTTCTGTCTTTCTGCCCCTCTGCCTCTGACTCTCTGTCTCTCTATGTCTCTGTCTTTCTCTGTCTCTCTGTTTCTGTCATTCTCTGTCTCGCTGTCTCTGTATTTCTGTCTTCTTTCTCTGTCTCTCTTCCTCTCTGACTTCCTCAGACTTCACCCACCAGTGACAGTGCTATGTTGGCGTCACTGTCCTCCCTGCTTTCCAACATCATCTCCCTACCTTTCTAGAATGCAGTCAGAGTGTTCTTTGAGAAAAGGGAATGTTGCCACATCAGCCCTACCTCCTGCTTAAAGCCCATCAGTGACTTTCCCTCACCCCCCGGGATAAAGATAAATAACTTCTTAGCTCACCAGACACTCCCCCTGAAGCTCCACACTCAACAGTTCAAGGCTTGGCTCCTCTGGGAAGGCTTCCACAGCTCCATTACACACCCTCAGACTCCCTCAGAACATCTCACCTTCTTACTTTTACTCATTGTGATCACTACTCTATTTGTGAAGTTGCCTTGCATTTAACATACCTTTCAACTGTAAAATTCAGGAGGCAGGGAGAGGTCCTTATTGCTTATTTTCCCTCCCCAAATCAGCCATAAAGCCAGCAGACATCACTACAGCTTTATCCCACCTTTCTGTGTAAGAGAAACTTCCATAAGTTTTCTCAGATCAACTCTATTTGACTGTAGATCATCACACACACACACACACACACACACACACACACACACACACACACACACACACACACACACACACTCCAGAAGAAAGTCTGAACACCTAGAAAGAAGAACTATTGCATAAAGAGGCCAGGAGGAATCTGAGCAGGCCCTGCTGATGTCCCGCTCCCCCCCACCCCCGCCATGCCCTAGCAACTGCTCCTCCCTCAGAGCTTCACTACTGCCCATGCTTCACTGACAGAAACTCCTACAGGTTCCGATCTTCAGCCTGAAGGCCCCCATGTTACATGAAACCATGGTCAAATGAAATGTCATTGCTGCACTTTCTCTTATTAACCTACCTTTTGCTGCGGGATTGCTGTCTCCTTTTCTGCCCCAACAGCATGTTTGCAACTTTTACCAAGTCCCCAGGAGACGAATCTAGTGAATCCTGAAAGATTAAATGGATAATGGCCAGAACATATTGAGAACCAAGACTCTGACACATGACCCATAGTTTCATGTCAAGGAAACTGCATTAATACACAACTATAATAAACTTCCCAGGAAGCCTGCGTGCTATAAAGCCAGTCTACAGGAAGCCAGGTTGCTTTCTCTGGTCATAATCCTGGAAGCTTAAGAGTAACTTCTAGAACATTCAACCAAATGTCCATGACGTGGCAACTAATTTGAGTAATACTGGAAGCTTTTTAATTTTCATTTCTATTTCTAAGTTGGGAACCAAGCCAACTGTGCCTCTTAATGAGTCCCACAGGATGACCTACTTCCAGCTAGCCCATCTCCAGTTCCCTCAGCATCTCCCATACTGTAGGCAGCCTGCAGTGGAATACCCCTTTATAGTGGACTCAAAAAAACCACTGCAAAGCTCACCACTCCTGCCTGCCTTTGAATCTCTGTTCTAATACAGTGCTGTTGGCTCATTCCCTTACATAGCAAGTTCAGTAAATAGCCCTGACATTTCCCTCTTGACTGGTATTTATTTCTGCAACCTCATTTTCTACCTTCCAAAATAACTTAGCTGACTTTTGCCCTAACGATCAGACTCCTCTGAAATGCCCTCTGCTGGGCCCCCACATTTTGTTTGGACTTGTGGTTCCTGATGTGCACGATGTCTTTTCTGTCTTCAGGGTCTCCTCCTGTCAGGGAACCCCAGAAGGGTTGAATCTTTTCCCCACTGGGGATGGTGCCCAGTCTTTAAGGTTTCCATGACCACTGTTGGGTTCCGTTCTTAAATCACCATGTCCAGTTTAAACTTGTTGCTACTTTTTCCTCCCAGATGCTCCAAAAGCACCTAGATCAGTATGTTCAAAAGCCACAGCCCCATTATAGCTATCGTCAGCTACCTTGAAGACTTGCCTCCATCCGATTGGCCAATAGGCATTTTCTTGACTAATTGACATAAGAGTGCCCAGGTTACTGTGGGCAGCCCCTTCTTAGGCAGATGGGTCTGGGCTGTAAAGAAAAGGAGCTGAATGTGAGTCTGGGACTGAGCCAGGGAGCAGCGTTCTTCCATGTCTTGGCTTCAGTTCCTATCTCAGCTTCCCTGGATACCAGATTATCCCATACACCACATAAACTCTTTCCTCTCTTAACTCGTAGGCTTGAATCCTACACATGTGCAGAGATGTACACACACACACACACACACACACACACACACACACACACACACACACCACACCACACTTTTAGTCATAGCACAGCTGCCAAACTCCTCAGGTAATGTTGCCAACTGCTGGTAAGCACTTTAGCCTCCTTCGTTGTTCCTGACGGCATTCCCTACTCTCTGCCCTGATCACGGCTGCCTCCTTTAGGACCTCTGTTTGGTCTGACTCGTCCCCCGATAAACTCATATTTTGAACAGATGGTTCCCATCTGGTGGCATTGTTTGGGAGCCTGTGGAAACCTGTAGGAGGTGGGGTCTAGCTGCTGGAAGTAGGCCTTTAAGACTGACTCTTTGAAGATAAGCCTGCCTTGGTTTTAGCATCTCCCTGTTTCATGGTCCTCTGTCACGTGAGGTACCTCACCATAACCTTCTGTTGTCATGGACTTTGCTGTGCCTTCCTCGACAAAAGGGATGAGTCCTTTTGGAATCATGATCCCAAATAACCCTTGCCTCCTTTGAGTTGCTTTGTTGCTTGTTTCTGTCAGACAGTTTTGAGAGTTATTTTTTGTTGCTCTGAGAAAACACCATGACTGAAAGCAACTCACGGAGGCAAGACTTTATTTCTGGGTGAGAGTCCACCATGGTCTGTGGGCAGGGCGGCAGGTGGCTAGAGCAGGACTCTGGGAAGTAGGGTGGGGTTATAAACCCTCAAAGCCTGCCCCGAGTGATGGACCTCCTCCAGCAAGGCTGTACCTCCTAACCTCTCCAAACACCGATGCCAATTAGGGCATCTTCAATTCTGTCTGGGACATTTCCTTCAAACCACCACAACAATAATGACCACAACCTCACTCTCTCTAGAATATCACACGGTCTCTAACTGGTTTTCTGCTTGTCTGGCTTGTCTGATGGCCATGTGAGATCTCTGCTCAGGTGTCTAGTCAGCAGGGTGACCATGGGGGACCAAATTCATTGTGATTTATGAACCCGAGAAGCATACTGGAAGGCTTGAAAAATAGCTGGAAAGTCGTGTCTGCCTTGCAAATGCTTGCCTTGGGTTTGCATCTGTTGCACAAAATGAGTCCTCGTTTACACTTCTGCGTGTGGCCTTTCCCTTCCTCCGCCCCACTGATGCTCTCTGCCTCACAGATACAGGACATGGTAAGCTCCCCCCCCCCCCCCCCAGAGATGGGGTGAGGGATGCTCTTCCCAGCAGAGACTCTCCTGTCAGTCATATCAACAGGAAGAAAGAAAGTCAATACGAGGGTAACTGGCTGACTGCTCAAAGGGGCCCCATGTGGAAGGGAGATAATGGTCTGGGGATTCCACATATAAACATTTTGAAGATGCCAATGGCCAGCAGGCAGCCATTCACAGGAGACATCTGTGAAGAGCATGGGCGTGGGGAAGAAGGCTGGGAGACACAGACCTCCCCCCACCTGAAAACCCCATGGCTTGATCGGAAGAAACAAGAAGAAAGGAGCCAGGTTTTCCTTCCCAGCCACAGACCCTAGCCTCCTGATTTACAGCAAGCTTTGTGAGGCTGAGTGCTCAGATCTGAAGTTACTGCAGCTGCCTGTGTGCCGGTGTGAATGATGAAGCAGGCGGGTAAACAGAACACGAGGGGCCAGCTCTGGCCAGCAGCTCCTTCCCAAGTTCCCACAGTCTGTTAAGAGTCACCGCAGGATAGGGTAGTAATGTCCTCGGCGATGCTGACTGACTGACAGCGGCAGACTGGCAACGCTGCGGGATGCTGGCCCGTGCAGTTGTTCATCACAGCACATAACACACATGTGCGTATGTGCAGACTTAGATGCCTACACAACTATACCCATCTACACGAATATTTATAAGCCAAGTAATTTTTAGTCAGTAGATGCCCCTTTGGGGAGAGGAAACCCAGATGAGAGGAAGTGGGGCCAGGGAGGGGACACAAACTGACAGTAGAATTCCTGACTTGGTTCCATGAGACTCTGGACCCTGTCTCACCTGGAAAGTTCCATCCTGTACAGAAAATCCTGCTGACAGATTGAGGACAGAGCCAGGACTCATTGCTTGAGCCCTAGGGTACTCATTGCCTATTGGACTTTGGTTCAGGGTGTGGGGCGGGGGTCGGGTGGGGTGGCCACAAAAGCTGCAGGCATCTGATACTGAGCTTACCTAAAAGCTGCCGGTGGACAGATACAGTCCTGGCACTTGTTTGCTGAGGTCCAGAGGCTTGCTTAGAGCTTCCCAGCTCCCGTGAACGCATGTCTGGGCATTTAGGGATCTGGAATACAGGTGATAGCTGCTTCCCTATCCTTGGGTTTTCATCGGATGTTTTCTGTGCCAATATTATCGAGAAGGAGGCTCTATTGTCAGATGGCTCTGTGTGGCAGTATGGTGAAGCCACACCTATCTGTCAGCCACGTTAGTGAGGAGAAGTGTGCCAAGGTGTGGGCATTCCTGGAGAACCCACAAAAAAAAAAAAAAACACCTGGCAAGAGGGAGACTTTGAATCAGTGGGTAGGTGCCTGTGGTAGTGTGAGGCTGCTCTCTCGTGTGGGGAGTCTTCGGGTTTTTATTTCCAGGCACTGATGCAAACCGTTACCGTCCTCCACAGAGTAAGTAGGAGGAAGGGGGGGGGGCGGTTATGAAGCAAAATCAGCTTGCTCAGGGAGACAGGAGCTGACTTCAGAATGTTATTAAAAGATGTGGGAACATCCACATGGTGAGAGAGGAAATTGAAAATGTCTGGGTTGGTTGGGGCCTCGATTTAGTTGTTGAAAATGAAAGGATGTGCAGAATGATGAGCCCACGCCAACTGACACCCACTCTGACAGGCTCGCCGCTTAATCAGAAGAACCCAGCAAATTAATAGGTGATTCTGATGGAAAAACGAAACCTCTCTTGGGGAGAACATTAATTATCACCCTGCTATCAAGGAAAGGTGACAATGTGGATTTATCTAGGAAGAAGGTAGGAGAGAGCAATTTTCAGGGTCAGTGGGTCTTCCCTCCGTCCCTCTGTCCCTCCCTCCCTTCCTCCCTCCTTCCCTCCCTCTTTTCCCTCCTCTCCCTCTTTCTCCCTTTTTTCCAAAGCAAAGAGAAACAACCTAGGAGAGAAGATTGTTTTCCCCTTGGGAAGAGAGCCAGGAGCTTTGCAAGCAGGGCATTCTGCTTAGAAAGGGGTTGCAGTGGCTGGGTCTCTTGTTTGCCGGGGAGGCGGCCCTCTGCTGTCTGTACTGAGACCAGGCTGTGCACTGCTCTGCGTTACTCAGTGTTGTGTAAAGCCATGCCTTTTCAGGCTGTGCTTCGCCTTGGGAAACTGCATTTCACAAGCATTTGTTTAAGTTCCATTTTGAAGGCAGAGGAAGACTGCAGCCTCTGGGTGGACCCAGAAACTGCAGCATCTGCCAGGCGCCACCCGTGCAGCCCAAATGGATAAATGTCTCATTCTTGGGAATAGAAAGGGAGCCACCCTGTAAATTCATTGGCAGTGAATTGAGGTTATAGAGGCACACGGTGCATTAAGATTCTAGAAGGAAAGCCAGCCCTTGAACTTAACTGGCATGCCGGACTGAAGAAAGTGTACTTCCCCTATCCAGCCTCCATAAGAGATGAGCACCAAACGCTGTGGTGCCGTGACTGCATACCAACCTACCATCTGATATCTGTGAGCCTCAGGTACCCAGACTCACCCGCTTGCATTAATTAGCTTCCCTCCCCCATGTCATCCCCTTGCAGGTTACAGCAGTCTACTGTGCCTGCCCAACCATCTGTCTCTACCTAGAGCTGACCTAGTTCCTGTTCCAGACCCGGGCAGCCTTTCTTGGTCTAGTTCATTAGCTTATCTATGCAGATTTTTTCTCGAAGCTTCTTGAACCCATTTGCAGTTGCTTTAGTTTGTATCCCTCCATCCGTCCATCTGTCTGTCCATCCATCCATTCATCCATCCATCCTCCCCCTCTCTTTCTCACAGCTACATGTCTGCACGAAAACAGGACAACTCCCATCTCAGGACTGGCCCAGGAGGCAGTGGAGCGAGATGCCTCTTGAGGAAGCCAGCCCAGGTGTCCCAAAGATTCTATGCGAGAGACAAAGATGCGGTGTCATGCTACCATGCCATAACTTATTGCATAACAATAAATTCATGAGGTTTAATATGTTTAATGACAGCAGTCTGTCATAAAACACATCTGACTAGGCTGCCTAGCCAAGGCAAATATTGGTTCTTTTATTCCCATCTCAAATACTGATATTGACTCTCATAACACACACACACACACACACACACACACACACACGACAGAGAAAAGATAAGAATATATGACTCACACTGTGTGGGAATGTAGAGTCCTGAGATGAACTTCTGCTGGGGGTGTGGGGGTGTTTGGTAATAAGGTCCTTCAAAGGGATCTGGAAAGTCCAAGAAGAATGGACAAAGATGTGTGGCTCGGGATGGGGGTGCGCTGATAGAGCTATTTATGGCATCTTATTTGTGTTCACTCTGTCAGAAGGGCACAGTAGTCTTGGATGAAGAATGCGTATGGGGCCAAGAACTTTATTAAGTCCACACACTCACCCAGAGCATCCCTTGAGCTTGCTTTAAAAAGAGTGCATCAAGTGATCAATGCTTCCTCTCCCTTTCAACTACCTACAAGACACCCCAGAAGATAAGGGTGTGTCTCTTCTGCCTTTAGTTTCATCAGCTATCTCTTCCCTCACTATCTCCCTTTCTTCTTTCTAATGGAGTGGGTGGACCACAGGTCTAGTTACGTGTGACTGATGGCTAGACTGCAGGCAGCCTACACTGTCTACACATGCTGGGAGCCAGTCACAAGCTGGTAAAGAGTGCCCTGACAGACTGGTGTTTGGCCATCTGTGAGCGATAAATCAGCAGCTCCATAGGATGACCAAAGAGTAGAAGATTATTTCTTGCTAGAATGAGGCTCTTTTGTACAGAAATAATATGGTTTCTTTTAGCCAAAATTATGCACCTCTCCTTAATAGTAGATCTTGGTGAAGCTTGTTGAGCTGATAGACATATTGCAATATTAATGTAGGATAAAAAGTTTAAAATACTATGCTAATTCCAGATGGCAGAGAGAACTCTGGGATGCCTTCTACCTCAGAGCCCAGGAGCTAAGCCAAGAGCACCACGGGGTATTCGTACCATCATAAGAGCAGATGGCAGACACACCTTTTCAAGAATCAAAGTTTCGGGACAAACACAAGGCGAGGTGTAGACACGAGTCGCCTGAATGTTGAACCAAGAATCCTAAGCGATCGCTTCTCTGTCAGCTCAAGTATATTTTCTTGTTCTGTGAGTCTTCTGGACCACGGCAATAAAATAAAATAAAAAAGGGCAATATTTTTTTTATAAGCCCCAATGAAGCGCCATCCATGATTCTGGCTCTCATTCAAAAAACACTTGAATGAATGATCTGAAGTGCAGGCAAGCTGGCTTGGACATCTGTCACAGTGCTGATGGCCAACATGGATCTGGCTGTCCCAGCTGGCTGGGTGTGTCTTGTCTTAGTGCCCCTCTTTGAGGAGGCAGGACCTGGCTACCACTTAAGACAGAGGAAAGGCTTTCTTATTTTGCTCAGGAGATATGTTCTAAAAAATTCCACGATGCTTCTGTACCTGTTTCTCCTAGCCCATTTACGTCTGTCTTCATAACTGCCTGACCTCTCTAGGAGCATCACATACCCTCTTTCCAGCTCTCTCGTCTGCGGTCAGGTCAGGAAGGCTGTTCCTTCCCGGCTCCCGCGTGTGGCGCTATCATCTTCACAACCAGAGTTGTGACCGAGACTTTCCCCCCTGAAGTTTGGAACGGCAGATTTTTGGCAAGCTCACCAGTTTCATAAAACAAGATAACTGTCCTTAGGCAGCAATTGCTTTTTTCATTGTTTCAAGGAGATTGCCAGAAGAATCTAGAAGAGCCCCGATGACTTTTCTACGGAGCAAAGGGGAAAACGGGGACTTCAACAGCCCAGGGGTGGCCGGCAAGGTGAAAGCTGATTTTACACGGGCTTGGGAGATATTCTGGCACCATCATAAGGTGACACCAGGGAGCCTAAGATCACTCTTGCCGGCTGACTTTTCAATCTCCTGGCACCGAGACCTCAACAGGGAAGAACTTCCTTCCATCACACAGCGCTGCAGTTTTTCTCTAAGGTCAAAACTGCGCGCGCCGAAGGCCTAACGGGGAAGGGCAACAAAATGGCAACTAATTCCAGGTTAGCAGCTAAAATAGCAGTCTCCTCCGGAGAGCCTGCGCATGGAGGTCGAAGGATAAAATAAGGCTGAACGGCATCTGATTTCTCTGTATTTGTCCAAGTCGATGGCCAAGCCCGGGAGGTAATATATGAAAAGGGACATTTTTGGAATAGTTGTTTTTGAATTATGCTCATGAAATATATGCTGTGCTGTGGAGGACATGTGGGAAAGCTACATTCTGATCGCATGACTAATTTTTAAAGCCTCGTAGAGAGAATACCCCACCCCCAACCCGGAACACAGCTGGGTTATCCCTCTCTGGACCGAACGTGTCAATGCTGAGTTGAACTGGTACGAGATTTTTTTCTTTACTCTGCCATGGCCCTGTGACCAAAGAGCTAGCCCAGCAGCGAAGGGCATTGTGAATAGTTTGTACACCAAGAGATATTACTTTATTAGTTTAAGAACATGTTTTACATAAAAACAGGCAACATCAAAAAGAGCTCATTTGGTAAATGAACATAATATATCACAGATGATTTCATTCCACATTCACCTACAATTTATGAGCTTAAACTGAAGAATTGGGGGGAAATTGGATACCATTCCACCTTTAATTATGGGGATAAATTGTTTGAAAGTTATCTCATTGGGATTCCAAAATCAGACACTAACCTACGTCATCCAATCCATGCAGCAAGTGACAAGGGCGACTCTCCAAAGGAAACGTTGAATTGTTTTCTCCAAATCAAAACCTTGAGGGGAACTTGTTAAATGTGTCCAGTCCCCAGCCCACCTCTTTAGTATGCAGGGGTAAAGGACTATTCAATTTCACACTCAACTAATCTTTTAATAATTTTCTTTCAGCCAGAATGAAAAAGGCTAATATTAATTTCCTAATAAAAAAATTAAAAAAAAAGTTGTCAAGGATATGACGCTAACCTTGAACCAGCTTCAGTTTCTCTTTATTTATTCTTCGAACACACCAAGGATTTAATGTCAGGGGCAAGTGAGAACTATTCCCAGTCTGTCCCTGACTACAGCCGAGCACGATGGAATGAATTAGCATTAAGTTGTTTAGTACCACTTTAACATCCTACTCTTAATACCAATAGTTCTGAAGGCTTAAGCACTAATTACTTAAAATTAGTAAAGTATGACACAGTCAAAAATATACAATTTTACATTAAGGTAACATTAAGGGTCTCAGTTTAGTTGACCAAAAAATAAATAAATAAAAAAGGGTGGAGGAGGTTTACAGGTGCGGCTGAGAGACTGCCTTTTCTTGACGGAAAGCAATAAATCCACACCCCTTGTTTGTCTCCACGGGCAAACTGCAAGATCACAACACCTGCCAGTTAGATGCTCACTTTACCGAAAAATGACCACAGAGGTCTCCATGTTAGAGCCAGCCACAGAAACGAACAAAAATGCCCGGGCTGAGTGAGGCATTCTAAACCTCTACCTTGGATTTCCTGATTCCCATCAGTTTATGACCCTTAGTGCTACTGGCTGGCTGGCTGCATATTTGAGATGATTAAAAAACAAAAGAGCGGCTTAAAGCACCTCCCCCATCTGTATGTAATTACAAACTAAAGATTCCATCTGACATCCCAGGGTCCCAGTTCCTAACTGCTCCCCGTGTAAGCACCAGAGAGCCCAAGTGCAAAGAGCTTTTGCGGTCATCAAATGTTTCAAATGTCCTCAAGTTTCTCTGATTTATCTGCCTTTAAACGGGAGAGTAGGAAGTGTATTACTTTACGTTGGCTTCGAATCTGAGTTGAAAAAAGTGTTAATTGTGGGGGCTCCTTGGACCGCTATTCTCCCAATAGACTAGAGTGCCTTCATGAAATCTGATGATTAAACTCCGGAAACCCAGATTTCTAAAGAAGCATGTATCTGATCCTCCACACAGCATGCAAACCAGTGCTCCCCTGGGGCAGAGAGTTATTGTTGCAAATTCCCAATGGAAGTAGCAGGCATCTCATGGGAAAAGTGGACCTTTGGGCTGATCAAGTTCAAGTTCGTAAAAATATTTGGACAGCGGGAGAAGAGGCGTGGGGTGGGCAAAGAAAGACACAGAGAGGGACAAAGAGAGGGACAAAGAGAGAGACAGAGAGAGGGACAAAGAGAGAGACAGAGAGAGGGACAAAGAGAGAGACAGAGAGAGGGACAAGGAGAGACAGAAAAAGGGACAAAGAGAGACAGAGAAAGGGACAAAGAGAGAGACAAAGAGAGGGAGAGAGAGGGAGAATCACATAGTAATTAAAAAGTTAAAAATAATAAAAAATATCTTATAATATATGTTAGTTGAGCCATTTGGAGAGAACATATCCGAATGGATAGTTTTGTTAAAATTACCATCTTGGATCTTGGCGCATTCCAAGACTCTGGAATCACAATGAAGGCTATGCAATCAGACATCTCGGGGTGGACCCTTTCTCGGGAGCGGAGGAGAAGTTGAGAAGGGTGAGATGTGCCCCTTCCCTCTTCTGAACAGGCCTCGAATGGCAAACCTCAGCCTGAGGCACATTTTTATGGTCAAATTAAAAACCTTCCAGAATAGGAGTTTATCATGGAAATGCTGACACCCAGAGAAGGGCTAGAGGCAGCACAATAATGTGGAGACAGTTTCCCCTCAGCACAACTGCACTTCAGCACAGGGGATAGAGTTGTCTAGGCGATGCCTGTGGTCGGCAAACAACCATGATTTAACGTGCTTGAGTCCTGGCGATTCGGTAGCTCCGTGGCCCTCTGAGACAATTTTTCTTTCCTGTTTTTTTTCCCCAACTTAAATATGCCTGGAAGGGGAAAAGATTGCAATTTTGGCCTTCTTTCACAGATATACTGCGCTCTCTCAACACTATGTGACAGGCCTGTTAACCACCACTCATAAAAGGGCTAAGCAGACTGCAGGGAAGCCTCAGGAACGCAGAGCATCAAGTGTTTTCCGTCGTTTATTCATATTTCCCCTGGACTCATATTAATACACACCACCACCACGTGTGGGTTAGCGGGGGGCTACAGTCAGAGCATTCCCAGGGACTGAAGACCTTAACGTTTTCTTCTAACAGTTTGGAACAATTCACATATTTATTGATCATGACAAATAAAGTGGTTCCTTCTACAATGTTGAGGGGGAAATGTACTCATTAGTATAATGGTTCTCATCTACAGAATTGATTTACAGGAAGCAAGTAATGAAGGAGTGTTCAACTACTCTACTCTCAAACCGAAAGAACCCTTCCAATACCACAAGACTGGTCTTGTTGGTAAGGAAGGGCAAGTCCCATCACCAGACTACCACCATAAGAGTTATATTCA
Organism: Rattus norvegicus; assembly: GCF_021556685.1. NCBI lineage: Eukaryota > Metazoa > Chordata > Mammalia > Rodentia > Muridae > Rattus > Rattus norvegicus. Next base: position 140,961,474 of record NC_141535.1, on the reverse strand, counting down.
ATACTCAAAGATAGGCAAACAGTCATGATAGTTCAGTGGAGAATTACGGCGACACACAGCCATAGTGGCACATAGTTGTTCTATGATACACAAAATAAAAAATAAGATTGATTGGTTATAGAAATTCAAAGAACACCACCACTTAATTATTTCAAACTGGAGCTATTCTGGGAATGTTGAGGGGGAGGATATCCGTGTTGACTGAAAGCAAAGCAATCTGGATGCACCCAGTCTTCAGTGTGTGCTGTCCCTTCGCCCTCTGAGTTACAACTCTGACGTCTAAGATCTTGGTGGCTCCACACTGGCAAGACTCTTGAATTACTGCATTCCGTCTGATTGCTCAATATTTCTACTTGACAGGTTACATTCCGCTACTTATTCAGCGTTGATCACTGAAATTCTATAGGGATGTGCTGCGATCGTCCTTCTGAATGGGCTCTGAATTCTTCTGAGCTGCCCTTCTTCGTGATGAGAGAATGTTGATGGAAAAATTCCAGAGCCTTGCACTTTGGTCCTGTAACCCCTGGACGCTGTGGCTACGTTAATGACCGGGGAAAGCAGTAATTCAGAACAAGGAAAGTGGCAATCTGCTATTGGCCGTAGGGTGTTTTATAGTCACACACGTGGAGCCAAGGCTCAGCCATGCCATTGCTCGCTGATCTTAGAATAGCGCTTTGCTTTTCCGTTCCAGAGAAAGTAGCAATTTTAGAGCAGTTCTTGTCCTTTACCTATATGGACTCTATCTACAAATCGACACCCTTCCTGGTGGTCTGTGCCCTGTCTCTAGTCCCAGCACCCAATTCAAATAATATATGGATTTATAGCATTTTGTGAATTTATGTGTATCATTTCTGGACTCCCAAAAAAGGAAAAAAAAACTAAATAAATGTTATATTTAAATGAGCAGGAAATATGGGATTCTGTTATTTAAAAATCTACATGTGTGAGGAACATAGTTTAATGACTATGTATAAACACAGCAGCTGCAGATCAGTGTGGAGTTCGGAAATATCTCGACCTGACTATGGGAAGGTTGTTCATGACTTTCAGGACATTGAAATACATTCAAAGCAGTAATGAGCAAATAAGGAACTTGTAGCCACCCTGGAGTTTAAAATTGTTCTCTCTTGAGTCAAAGCTGAGAAAACATTAGGGCAACGCTTGGGTTGGGCCTTGCCTCCCACACCCTCCCACACACTCCTGCATCCCAGTGGAGCAGGGAAGTAAGGAAAAGGAAGCACAAGCCTACATTCTGAAACAATGGGCTCCCAAGGAAACCCAGGCCTCCGAGACAGATTGCCTAACAGGAGTGAAAACCCAATCCCAGCCAGGCTTGGCCCCAAACCAGAAAAGCAACACATCCCTCCTGGAGGACTAGAGACCATGCTAAATAAAGTAAAGAAAATCATGAGTGGGAGTGGTGGCTTCAGCCTCTGAGGTATCTTCTGGGAGACTTGCTGGAACTGACTTCCTGGTACCTAGAGTTACTCATGGAATCTGTTTGGTTCTAGGAATCCCATTTTAGAACCTTTTGGATTGTGTTTTCTCTGTATTTTCCTTTCAGCCTCTTTGCAAAGCACTTGCCTCTTGCTCTCACATGCCCCGGGTCGGGTCTTTTCCATTCTGTGTTGGTTTCGCACTGGTGGCTATGGTCCTGTGTAAAAGCAGCTGAGAAAAGAAAATGACAACAACAACAACACAGAGCCTTGCTTTTCCTTGCCGGTTGATTCCCGGCCCCGTAGAGCACCTGATAATTTATTGCTCTTCTCACCAGTTGTTTCTAGAGCTCTTCTGACCCTGAGCAGACAGATCCCAACTCACCGAGCACAAGCCAAGGCTAGGTGGTTCCCCAAGGGTCTGCCTGGCACTAGCAGCAGCTAATGGGGAAGCAGCATTTCAGGGGCGCCTTCAGCACAGCAGTGAATGGAGACAGGGAGAGACACTGTCGATCACTTGGGATAGGCAGCCACAAACCTTAACTCCCTCCAATCAGAGCAGAGAAGGCTCTGCAGCTTACTATGTAGGGAAAGGGACTTCCCTTCTTCATAAGATGGCTAAGAAGGAGGGGTGCATCTGCTGATGCTGTAGAACCCGTCATTGTCTAAGCCCACTGAGAAGAATTGGCAATGTGTCATTCCCCAATACTCTTCTTGGGTGGACATTTTGGGTCTCAATGACGCCCCTTGGTCTGCAGTAAAATCAAGAAATATGTGTGAATACACTCAAGGGTCTGAAAAATTCCCCAGCAAGGATTCTCAAGCAAATTCTATGCACTCAGAGGGCTAACATGTGCTATGTTACATACTGCAGATCCTAGTCTGACTGATGAAAACATTCGTTACTTCTATGTTAAAAGAAAAAAAATCGCAAATTAGCCTCAACCCTTTAAGGACCCCTATTAGCAGCAAATTACCGTTGTCACAAACACCACATGCCTTCTCATTCAGTAAAGGGAACTTGCTACAAAGGTACCCGAAATATACTTTCTGTTCTGCCGTTCAGCACTGAGTGCTAGGTAGATCAGATGAACCTGTTTTACAGAAGTTTGGGGGGAGGGGGAATCTCAGAGTCTTAAAGGGTTAAGCTAGGACTTCGAGTGAAGGGATCTTATTAAAAGGGCGAATTGGGGGAGCGGACAGTCTCAGAGGAGCTGGGGGAGTAGTCTTCTGATTCCGAGTTGAGTTCTGGTGGAGCTGGCTGTGCCTTGTACCGGCCCCTCACATCCTGGTTGCGTCTTCGTCGGAAAACCTGCCTCTCCTTATCAAGAGCGGTGGTCTAGCAGGGGCATAAAATGAGAAAGAGGACAATTAGGCCAGGGGACATGGCAGAGAGACTCTAGATGGTTTGCAGTTGGAAACTATGCTGGCCAAGTTAACTTGCCCATCATGGCTTGCTTAGGTCAGCAGTCACCGTCCTTGCTCAGGAAGCCAGCAGGCACAGGAGAGGTCACAGGCTGCAACCTACCCAGTGCCACCAGCTTCCTATCTACCACCCCATGGCTTTCAGAATCACCCCCCACATTAAACTGAGCTTCAGTCCTTTGTGTGTGACAGGTAAGAAAGCCCCTTGGGTCATGCTGGTCAACAAGCAGCTTAGGGCAGGGGAATAATAAACGGAAGGGTGATAAAGTTGTCAGATGTGGAACATGGTCCCAAGCTCTGCCTGCTGTTAGCAATTTTCACTCTAAATGATCTTATTGTCTCTTGATGAGGGGACATGGCAGAACCTTAGGAGGGGCTGGGTGAATTTTAATGAAGCCAAAGTCTGAAAGGGAACTCAGCTTGGAATGAAATTAAGCCTATGACCACATCCTATGGGTTTTACTTTACAAAGGCAATTTTCATAGAACGGAGGGCTTCTTTTTTCCCTTCTTTTTCTCTGAGAATTCCAACCGTTTGTCTCTATGCCTAAGTTTCCCAAGGAAGCCCCAGATGATCTCTGAGACGTCTACCTGGCGATAGCCCCAGCAGTTATTACAACATCAGCACAGGGAGAGCATGACTTATTTCAGATTTTATGGGTGAGGGGAAGGACTGGCCCATTATAGCAAAACTTTAACAGAAGGCAGGAAAGCAGGTACAAAACTCAAAGGAAAAAGAAATACTGAACATGGGTCAATGTGGAAGGGCAAGGTCTCCTTGCCTGCAAGTCCCCTTTAAAGGGACATAGCCTGGAGGCTATTCTGCTTTTAGGAGATTATTTTTCCTCTCTGAGGATATTTGCCGCCATTTTCTCCTCTTGAAATTTTACTGTTGGCTTCTTCAAAGAACTGAGATAAATTTATAGCAGCCTGGTTCTGAGAACAAAGTGAAAACTAAGCTGCTCATACGATTGCAGAATAGCATTAGAACCGTCTTAGATCTAAAAGAAGGCAATCAAAGTTCCAAAATGAAGTAATAAAGAGCGAAATAGCGACAGCGTGTAGAACCGGGCAGTAAATGGCTTACTTAGGCTGAACCGTTTCCACTTTAAAAAAACGATGCACACGCCGAGTAACAGTGTTAGAAGCCAATGAAGGCGATAAACTTTAATAATTCACTTCTCGCTTCACGGGACGGCTAAAATAACGATCCAATGGCTGCTCTGGTGAAATGTCTGCCTTGATTCTGCCCCTCATTGAATTTTAAAGGACCTCCTATGTGTAGTTTTTGGGCTCAGACCCACTGATTTCATGAAAGCCTCTGCCTCACAAACCTAAATTCCTAACTTTATTTAAAACATTGTAAAGTCCCAACACATGGTATTTTGCTTTTCAAAGCAAACTGAGAATGTTCTGTTTGTGTGGAGTTGGATGTTTGTAGAAAACAGATGTCTATTTAGTCTGTCTAACATAAAAAGCATTCTGTAGTTAATCCAAGGGTAATATAAACTCGTCTCCTGGTCATAAAAAAAATACAGTTGTGTTTCTACCTTTCCGAGGATGAAAAACTCCCTGGCTTTGGATGCTGACAGAGGATCACAGGCGGTCAGACATGGAGGGGCTCATGGGGAGTGTGCCCTACTCTGCCTGTGGCTGACTTGGCCATTCATTCAGCTCCATCAGTGTTAAATACAAGGAGCAGGCATGGCCCGCTCTCTCACACTTACAGCATTGCCGAAGATAAAATTGGATGTTCTGAAAAGTTTTAAACAACCAAGGCTTACAGAGGTCTGAGGCACTCTTCTTTCCTTTGTAACTCGATACAAGATAGTGTTCTAAAATTAAGCCATGGAAGCAGAAGGCTCCTATGACAAGCGAACTCCCCTCCCTTCCTCTGTGCTCTCACATCTCTCCAGCCAACAATTCAGTGGCACGCTTGTTGAAATAGACTCTTAACAGTGATTCTCCTTGTGGGATTCTCAAGGACCTTCAAATACTTAGCCCTGGGTCTCCCTTCGATGCCTATGGTTACCTGTCTATTCGGTTGCTCTAAGTGCCACTGGAGTGAAACACTTCTCCACAAACACAGAGTGTAGTTGATTCCGAGGCCAGTGGCATTCATGTTGAGCCTGTGCACAGATGGCCCCTCACTTTCGCCTTCTCTTCTTCACTGTCTTCTTTCCTCGCCCCTCTGCCTGCAGAAGCTCTGTTGCTAAGGCTCAGTTACACCTGCCATTCTCCCTAGTTGGTAGCTTTCTAAATGTTCACCTTCCTCGACGAGCCTTTGTGTGCTTACAGGCCCCTGGATTTCACAACACTTCTTAGGAAGGTGTGTTCTGATCACATGTCCTAGACTAAGGGTTTCTATTGAATTCACAGATGCTTGAGAGTGGAAAAGGCCATCCAGTGCATCTCTGACCAGTGTTCTGTCTTTATAGGACTGATATTGAGGCTCGATAAGTGGAGGGATTTGCCCACATACCACACTAAGGATAGAATGCATGTCTCTTGCACAAGGCCCAAGCAGAGCATTTACTCTGTAATCTACTGTGACAGGATAAAGCAAAGCCTCCGTGTTTGCACAGCTCACTTCAACTCTGTTCTCATCCCAAGTTGCAGGAAGAAGACCCAGAGCCACAGACAGTATCCAAGACTGTATGCTACCCATCTGAGAAAATCACGGGGAACAGTAAATCAGGATTGAGCCAGTCCAATCCATTGTGAATCTGGGGAACTGTGACCTTCTAGGTCTAGTGCTCACCACAGAAATAAGGGTTTCCTGCCCATCTGGGTCACTGCAGTAGTTATCAGTAACTGTAACCAAAGACCACCTAGAGGGTATCTGCCTCCATAAGCCTCTGCTCCCTGAGCCCTGGCACATTCTATTTCAAGCTCTATGAACTGTGGTTCATTTTAGGATGTTTGTCCATACCCATTTCCCGTGTGGTATGTAACATGCTCACTGTGTGTCCAACATAAATCATGACTGTTCTCCTCCCCATCTGATAGAGCCTGTGAAGGGCCACGGTAAAGTCTCAGATGCCGTCTCTGAATTCTCCACAGTTCACAGCACACAATAGATACATTATGAACTCTGTGGCTATTGGAATATGAAGAGTTCCAACAGAGGTCACCTACTTCCCTCTGGGATACCCAGTCTCCAGTACATCCTGCAAACAGCTGACAGGTCAATTTCCACCAAGTCCAGCTTATATACAATCCCTCATAAAGTCTCAATCCTTGTCTCAGCCTTGGCAATGGACTGACAGTAAAAATTTTCCAGTGTCTAGTTCCTGTTATTACTCAAAACTGATTTGTAACATCAGTAGATCCATTGAGAATCTTTATCAGACAGTGGCTTTTCTAGAATAACACCCGTTGGCCCGCTTACCTCAGTCAATTCTGCATTAGTTTCCCTTTGGACATCTTTCCCATCCCACACTGACTCCAGGGAAGGGTATCCTGCACTACCTATGAGAGGCAAAGCAGTGGGCTTGCCACCAGAAGCAAACCTAAGCTGACAGGTTTAAGACAGACACCTACCCTGTCAACGGGACCCCTGACACTGTCTCTGGAAATTTACCTTCCCAATGAATTCCAGTTTTCGGGATGACAGCTTCTCTAATTCTATATACCATAGGATTTTTGAAGTCAGGGACAGCTCAGTGAGACAAGTGTGGAGGCCAGCAGGGAACTGGGCTTTGAGTGAGTGCTCAATCTACCTAACAGTAAAGTCAGAACCCGCTGACCATAACATGTCTGCTTATGGGCGATAGTGAGTGTTGTTTGTGGCTAGACCAATCTAGTCTTGGCTTTGTTCCCACAACATCCAAACAGTCATTGACATGTCTCAGATTTCTGCAGGTCTGCATCCTGGATCAAGTTGCTCATCACCTGACATGACCTCTTCTCTGCCCAGCCCAACATATGTATCCAAGACCTAATCACAATTCATCTACTACAGCACGTCACCCACTAAACTCCTGCTGGCAAGAACCAAAGCTTTTGCTTTTAATTGCATACTGTTGGTCGATTACCACCTTTTATGTGCAGATTTCTCAAAGTTTATGTAAATTCCTTCATGCTACAACCAGAACCTTCCAGAATACTTAAGCATATTCGCCTGCATGTATCACGTACTTCTCATCTAATCCAAAATTATTTTAGGTGATTATGTACTTTCTGAATGATATTATATAAAATAGCAATAAATGAATAGAGTCACTGCCTCAGAATCTGTTTCAAATATGAACAAAATTATTCCTGTATCTTATAAAATAATTTCTCGGCTATTCACGAATTTGCCCATTGCAGTGTCTGATCACAGTTAGTACTGCCTTTTGTGATCTCTTTAAACTGAAATTGGCACACCTCTCAGACATGCACAGTTCCCTCTTTCCAATTGGATTCTGTAGCCCCCTTGTGCATTCCAGAACTGAGGGATTCAGCAAAGAAACAGAACTACTCGTCGTGATGTATTCATAGCCCTCCCAGAAGCATTGGAAGCATGATTTGTCCTCTGAAACACTGGGTCACACATTAAGTTCCAGGCCATTTCTGGATGGCTGAGGGGTGGCTTTATTTATTCATTTACTTTGTATCACTCATACAAGATTTTCAGGTATCAAAGATATTCTCTGTGTCTCCTCCTCCCTGCCTACCTTTGCAAGGTGAATGTGTCTTAAGGTATGGGCTGAACGTCCCATCAACACATAAGACTCCCTGACAGATTTATTTTGTAATGTATTCTGCTCAGTGTTCATGGTTTTGTTGGAGCCAGCATGTATAGACTTGCTACTGAAATCCCGAATGTCTCCTCAGCGAGTCTCCATTCCATTAAGAGCCTCTAAGAGGACTTCAAGGCTGCAGTTCTACAGTTTGATGTTAATTACCACAGGTTAGAGGTAAGCAAGGAGCCCTTAGTATCCCAAGGCTGATCAGTGCTAACCAAGTATGACTTACTTCAAATGTGTGCCTGTCTCTGTCCCCACTCTCTGTATAGGAAGCTTGATTGAAAAAACATTATCATTGGAAAATAAAATGAGGTAGAGAAACAGACTAATGTAAGCCCATCCTCTGTAGAAGAACCACCACAAATACCCACCACAAACTGTTAACTTGTGACTCTGACAAAGCCCCTGGCTGCTACTGTGGCAGGTGACAGATGGTTGTAATATGCCAGTTATCACAGCAACTCAGGGACCCACACACAGCAAATATAACTGGGGATCTAAAAGGAATTAACATGTATCCTGTCTCTGAGCCTACCACAATACTGGGCACGCTGAAATGTCAGGAGACCCTAACCAGAAGAATTATTTGGCCAATGACCCCTTCTTCTGTTGACGTTAGTCTATGTTTTACGTTCGACTCAGCTGCTTTAAATCCTTGCTTCTGACGTTAAATTCGAAAGGATGCACACATGAACTTGAACTGTATCTGGTCCTGTACAGTGTTTAAGAGGGAAAAACCACAGTAGCTGGGGAAGCCCTGGCAGGAGGCTGGAGTATGAATTATAGAGTCAGCTTTGTCCTTCTCTTTGTAGGCATCACGGATCTCTCTCTGTAAAGCCTATCTTGTCTGCCAGCTTTAGCTTAATCCTCTCGGAAGCAGCAGTGGGTAGAAGTTGGGAGAATTAGCTTTGTCCTTAACCCAGCTAATGATGTGGCCTTAGACGTGCTTTCTACCACACTGCCTTCGAGATTCCATGAGCTTGCACTAAAGAGGGTCTTCTGATGCCTGAGCCCCAGAAAAATGTGTTCACCTATGGAATTCCACCAGAATGCTTAATATCACCATCAATCTACGGTAATGGGCTGTGTGTTCTCTTAGCAAATAATAGACCTTACAGTCTATGGATCAAAAGTATTTCTCCTCTGCAATACAGGCAGGATTCGCAAGGGATGTACTTCATTTCTGTTGCGCGGCGATGTTTTCTGTCATGGCAGTAATTATTGGATTTAAGAAACTACATTTTTCAAAGGCGCAAGTGTTGATGACTTTCCCTCCTTGGCTTTTCCTAATTTATTGCCAGCCATCACAACGAGTCTTCATTTCATTAATAAAAGAACATTATTGTGCGTTTTGCCTTTTAGTCCATCCATTATTCATGCTACCTAGGAGGCTGGGGCATTAATCTCAGGAACCCGCTCCTTGCTAACCCTCACTCTGTAGGGACTAAGTTATAATTTGCTTGCCATTAAAATTAAACTAACAAATCGATCCGGGTATCCCTCCTCATTTCATTGTGTTTATTGTCATGGTTAGTGCGGTTCTATTTTGTTTGGCTGTTGTATCCTTTGGGGGCCTTGTGCTTGTCCCAGCGTAGATTTTCGCTAGAGTAAAAGTCACCATTGAAATGGCAAAAAAGAGGCTTGCACAGGATAGATCCTGTCGGCCTTCCATGTGACTTCCTCAAGGTGACTCTCTGAGACATTACTGCCTGTTTTCCTGTGTGATGGCTGACTGTGTGCTTCTCTGCCAGCTATCAAACACAAGATTCTGCCGCCATCCTAGCCTCCATCAAAAGTTACAGAGGTGGCCTTGCAGGGTGTTGGCCTCTGGCTTCCAGAGGGCTGGATTTGCCTTCTTCTTCTGCTTTGCAGCCCCTGGTTTCCTCATGAAAGAGAAGCTGCCCTGCCCTGCCGTTGTTCCTCAGCGTACTCGTGAGCTAATCAATCAGCACAGGCAAAGTTTATTCTAAGCAAATCCATAAACATATAAAAACACAAACTAAATCTTACAGGTGTGTCAGGGGCTAGGTGGCTTTATTGCAAGTACAATTTTAGCCGAGCTAAAAGGCTTGCCTACTTCTGGGTTGTTAAAAATGAAAACCCCCTAGAATATCTTAGATGTTGCCTGGCTACCCCAACTCTTCCTCTTCAAAAACACATTCAACCTCAAAATTGCTTCTTTCGAGTTCAACTATTCATTATTTTAATTTGGCAAAGATACCATTTTAAATAAATCCCATCCTTATTCTCACGAAATTTGCATTTCTAATAAAAGGTACTCTGAATCTAGAACTAGCCTTCGCCCTTAAACACAGGGATCAGGAGACTTTGCAACAGGCCAAATAGGCAAGCTTGGGTTTCAGGCCATTGCTCTCTGATGCAGCTTTTCAAATCTGCCACAGTAGGACACGAAAGCAGCCACAGACAACGTGTCAATGAGTGGATGTAGCTGGACTCTAATAAAACTTTAAAAAGGAAAGTTAAACAGGAAGAAGGTTAGGCTCTACTCATTGGTTGCAGCCTGCAAATCCTGCAGCATTTTAAACTTCACTGAGACTCGGTTTTACTAAGTTCAAAAGAGGGACGGGGAAGTAAGAACAGATACCAAAGAGTGCTTAGTAGATATTGAATTGTCCGGGACCCCAGGGAAAGGAAGAGACTCTTTCTTTAATTCAGACCCACTGGGGAGAGGACTTAGGCTCTGTGGTTTTCTCTCATTTCTAGATACAAAATGAAGTTACCGAAAGACATATATGTTGTTGAAATCCCCTCAAAAGAGGCTTCTGAAAACAAACCAAAATGAAACAAAATCAAAACTAAACAGCCATCTGCGTGGCTTGGTGAGCATGGCCCAGGTGGCTTTCTAGTCCTGCATTTATTTATTTTTTAACTTGATTTTTTTTTCTTGAGGCAAGGTTTACTATATAGTTCTGGCTGGTCTGGATTTTGCTACATAGACCAGGCTGGCCCCTACAAGTGCTGGGGTCAAAGGCATATACTCTCACACCCAGCTACTCCTGCTCTTGCCACAGCAATAGCTATCAAGTGCTCTAGAGTTTCTGAACCTAGGCTGGGCCACCATCCGGGTTATTAAGAAACAGCTGCTGGGTCCAATGCACAGTTCTTTGGAAGCTTCACTGTCACCAAAGTTCCATTGTTTTTTAAATTTGTCTACAACTTGCTGGATGCTTTCAACTCCCCCTTCTGTTACAGAAGAAGCCTGGGGTTGGGGTGGGAGCTAGAAGGAATGGTCAATCTCATGCCATCCCAGGGGCATCTGCTTGCCTCCGGCATGCTCACTCACTCAGCACAAGGCCAAGGCAACTGGCCACCAAGCAGGCCTCCTTGGGCAGAGGTCTGCTGTGCTCACAGTATATTGAGAATGCTATCTGGCATCAATAGGGACACCGTTTTCAAACCTGCACCCAGCAAGATACATTTAATAGACCCCGTTCCTTTTAACAGCCAAGCATGACGGCATTTAATAGCCTCCTGAAGCCAGTGCCTGGCTGCTGGGGCTCTGCCTCATTACTCACTGTTTCAGGAGGAGGGGGCTGAAACCAATATGCACATTTTAGTCATGTCATGCCCGGGAACCCACCCATGGCTTTGTCCTATTTTCTCCTCACTTCATCCTATTCAGCATTTTCACAAAGCTGGTATCCTGTTTTGGTTGGTTGGTCTGTTTGTTTTGTTGTTTTTCTTTAACCAAGTTCCTTCATTTTGGCCACGGTCCTGGCTGTCTGCATATACTTCGGGTGCAGAAGTCTCTTCTGCGTGTTCTCAACCACGATACCGGCCATGGGGACATCTGCCCTCGAGAGAGGTAGAAATGATGCAACTAAGCCCACTATGGCAGCGGGGAGGGAGGTCTAGAGCAGATGTGAATGCTTTCTTGGGACTTGCAGCAGGGAGAAGCAGTGTTTCAGGCCTCAGGAGGTGTGGAATAGCCCCGTGAGCTTGAGAGCCTGGGCTTTGGGTGGCAAGGCCTCCAGGATAATTGGACCAGCCAGAAAATGCAGCCCTGGCTGTAGGTAGAAAGGCAGAGCTCCTGAGAAAGAGTCAGGGGCATCAACGAGAGAAAGAGGAAAATGGACCCCCATCATGTCTCCATGATCCCTAAAATGTCAATTAAGAGGTTTCTCACTGATTTGGGGCACCCGCAAGGAGCCAGTTTTAGCAGCGGACACCCTCGTGTGAGCTACTTTGTAAGTGCAAGTGGGGCTCTGCAAGTGCTCGCCCCCCTCCCCGGAACAGTGTGAGCAGCCACTGGCGCTTACAGACACAGGACTGGGATTGGGGTCCTTTGCTGGCAATGACTGTTTATATTGAAGAGCGGGCCTGCCGCTGTGGGTAGATGAATGCTCCCACTTCCATGGAGATAAAAGGGCAGCATTTGTGATCAGCAAGGAGAGCGTGTTCATTCTGGGGCTAAATGGCCTTATAAAACTTCCTAATTAAGCAGAGACGGCAATGAGATTTTAGTGTCATGTCTCCAGTTTAGCTTTACATACTGTGTACACTGTTTACTGCGGCAGTAACTATAAACATTGTTGTTACTGCCCCCAGCTGGAAAGCAGGGCAGTTTATGTGTGGAAGAAGAAAGAGATTATCTCCCATCTGCTCCTGCCCGTTACTCGGGGATATGTCGTTTTGTTTGCTGATGGGAACTGTCACTAGGCTTGTAGTTAGTCTTTTTAATACTGGGTCACGTGTATTAATTATTGTGTTTACTTGACACTTTGCTTCTACCCTTAATTCTACGAGTTTCGTAATTCCTCAGAATGTTCCTTTTTCTGAAATTAGATAAATTTACTGGTGCTTTAAAACACACACACACACACACACACACAAATAAGTACAGATGTAATTAGACACACTTGAGGCCTGTTTTTCACCATCTATCAATTCTACATGCAGATGTCTGGCTGATCTGCCCCAGGACAGGACACATAGGATAAGAAAGGCTGCATCATGCTAGGGCTCAATTTGCATAAAGTATGAAAGGGAGCAAGACTAATTACCACAGGTAGACTTCTGCTTAGCTCCTACCCCTGGGACAAAGCCATGCTCTGGGAAGGGCCTGGAAGGGTGCTGGGAATGCTGTCTCAGGACTGTGCTCAGCATGTGAATCTGCTGGGGACATTAGCATTTGTGGAGTGTGTACTCTCCTGCATTTGCTTCAGTGTTGGAAAGTCAAAAGCGGGGTCTGTGTGCAGGCAAATCATAATTAACTCCCCCTCCCCGAGAGCTAATTTGCTTAGGTAAATGAAACACTAGATGGGAGATCCTCTCCCTTGGACCAACCCTGAAGGCACAAAGAACCTTTTCTGGGAAATCCTCTTACTGAGCTTAGGTGTTTTCCTATTACAAGCCGACTTAGAAATGATCATGACCTTACTACGTTTTGATTATTTGTCTGGGTGTCCCTGATTTTCTCGGCCCTTTCTTTTGAGACTCTAATTATAAAAAGTAATTAAGAGCAATGATCAAAGGGGAGATGTATATGTATTATATATAAATATATATGTATCTATACAGTCATGAACATATGGTCTTTTTTGGTAAAACTTGGCGGTCTGATCCATGAGACGGTGTTAGGCAGACACTATGATTTGAACACGAATGCCAAAGCTGGGGGGCTTTTCTTGGCGAGTGCTACTTCAAGGAGCTTTTACCTGGAGATCATTTTGGAGACATTTAGGTGAAGAGAAGTTCCCTAGAACTTCTCAGAGTTCATTTCTCAAACCATCGCAAGCCATCTTGCTTGTGGGTAACTCTAGAGAGATACGCACACAATGCCCCTGGCAGCAGATGCCAGCGCCATTGACTGGAATCGGAAACGAGGGGGACAGAATTCATAAGCTGGTTAAACAAGTCACACTTCCCATAGGCCCCCTTGCTCAAGCAGATAAGCCAACTAAAGAATCTGACAATTACGAAATTCAGAAAGTAAACTCATGCAGGAGCTAGTACATAGAGGGAGCCGGGGGTGGGGGTGGGGGAGGGAAGGAAACGGTAAAGCGAAAACAAAACGGAAAGGCGGAGAACTTGGAAACACAAGCTTGCCAACACACACAATGCATTCTGTAGCCCGCTGTCCTGGGAGGCATCTCTACTGCTAAGGTGTAAATGCATTGTCTCATCATCCGAGAAGGTTAAGACTGGGCTGGGTGACTTTAAAATGACAGTATATACTTCTATAGCAGACACACTAAAGTGCCGCTGTAGTTCCGTTTATTACCGGGCAGAAGAGCACTGGAAACATCATCGCTGCGAGCAGCAACCACAACAGGCAAAGGCTTTGGCGGCAGCCCGGAATATACTGTCCTTTTAACCGGAAGGGGGAGTCGGTACTGAGCATGTGCGATGGAAAGAAAGCTGGCAAATGTCAGTGTGAAGAATGGGTGAAAAAAAGGAATGAGGGGGGTGTGGCATCTCAATCAAGATTAAAATGAAACCGATAAAGCAGCATATGGACTGGGTAACAAATCAAAAACATGTTTATCCACTGAAGGAACTGGTAGATGGAGACTGCCAGCACGTTGCCATGGAAACACTGACTGTTGCGCTGCACCATCTCATACCTTATCCAATACATTCCTGGTTGTTGGTAGTAGTCCAAAGACCCTGATCTCTTGATGGTAAACCCGTGGTCCAGCTGAGCAGAGAGAAATGGGGCAACTCAGTGGATCAACATTGTGCTCAAGAATTAAGACTCCAGTCCCAGCTCTTCATTAACTACGTACGTACACATGGCGGTGAGGCCTTGTCTGCAGAGCAGCTAGCTAATAACACAATCTGCACATTGAAAATAAAATAAAAAAATAAAGAAACACAAATCCCTTACGAGTATCCTGGATGCCAATTTGTTAGGGTAGATTTGTCTGTCAAACAGCTTTTTGAATATGCTTTTAACCATGCCCTCAGTGTCAAGAGATATATAAACACCCCTTCTTCTGTTTACAGTAGTAAATGTAGTTAAACTGAAGCCACTGTGAGTCACCATGAATACACAGGTGGGACACCCTCCCCAATAATATCCAGTAGGCTTAAACTAGGCTTTATAATTATGAAATAAAAGCGGAAAGGAATGAGGTTTGAAAGGGGCAAAATCATAAGCATTTAGATTTAAGAGAATATACATATATTCATTTATATTCATATATATATATATATATTCATATTCCTGAACTAAAGAGATGAGATAGTATAGTTTATTTGGGAAAATAAAATTAAATGGGAAGAAGAAAGCTTTCTGTATACGTTAAAAGCTTGTATGTACAGTTAAGTGCTTAGCACTAACAAAAGACACAGCAAATACAACATGTGGTAAGTTCCCACTACTGTCCATTCTGGAATAAGATGTTAGCTTTTGGCTACCTGAGAATAAAAGCCTCAATCCTCATGTCCCACTGCTGGCCTGAGCCCTCTGCCCACCCAGGATGCACCTTGCTTTGGAAGAGAGATTCTGGAGTTCTTTCAAGTGTCTCAAGGATTTGACACTCCTGACAGATTCTACTTCTAATGCACAAAAGGCATTTCAAAAGCATGCCGGGGCACTAGGCATTTAAACGAGAAACCACTCTGAGATTTGGTGCTCTGATTGGAAACTAGGCTATACTAGTGTTCGGAGAAAGCAACATGAGGCTTTAATCTTCAAAAATGTATTATTTCTTTTCTTTCCTTTTTAGCAAGAAAAAGAAAATCGGAGCATGCTTGCTCTCTGGAAGGTGGTTGTTTGGCCACAAAGAGGCTGCCAGGTTACTAGTTCTCTAGTGCCATCTAGAGGTGGACTGCCATAGAGCAGGGCGTGGGGGGCTATTGAAGCAAAGCTTTCCAGTACCACAATTATTAGCTGATTAGTATGGATTTGTTCAATTAGACTGAAATGCTCCATTTGCATGAGCAAAATACAAAAGGACAATGTTAAAGCATTAGGAAAATTATCAACTAAAACAATAAACAGCATTAAATGGGGGAAAAATTGGAAGTGGCATCTCAGTCGTGGGTTTTTCATCAAGCTGTGCAAATCTAATCATGCCTCCCTCCCCCTCTCAGCTCTCAGAGAGTCCACCGTTAAAATGTCATCTCTAATTCCTCTTCATGTCTATAAACTGCATTTTAATAACCTTTTGTTTCCTTTTCTCCGTTCTGATCTCCTCTCTCTCTCTCTCTCTCTCTCTCTCTCTCTCTCTCTCTCTCTCGTTGCCCAACTGCTATGAAAGCCGGCAGGACAATGGAATCCTTATCAGAGGCAGAATATCTCAGTTTCCTGGACAGCCTTGGATGCTCCCCTGACCACACTGCCTGACCAACAATGCTCCATCGTCCTGCCTTCATTCAGAATGGCCCCATGACTCCCAAGAGCCCCAGTTGATAATTATTCTCCCAGCCAACTCAGGACTCTCGTGGAGCCTTCGTGTGAAGTCATCCTTTGAGAAAGAGGGCAGAAAAGGGGGCAACCTGAACAAGAGCATTGTGTTTCAGATCATGCGTTCTCGTGTGTTTCAGAAATGGCACCTGTGAACAGAGGGGACTGGCTGAGCCCATATTGCCCCTTTGTTGTTCTGTCTCTCAAGAAAGAGAGCATGCCATAAACTCCTTTATAACCAGTGTTGCTCTGTGCCAGGTAGATTTCTGACTATAGAAAGACAAATCCCATGCAGAGATCAATGGCATGACTATTTGTTTCCAGAAAAAGAAAAGGAAAAAAAACTAAGAACTGATACTTCAATCTAATTTTTAAAAATTCCAGGAGTGCACATAATTAAAAAGAAAAAGACTATAGATAAAGACAATTTAAAGACAATTTCACAGCCACCCAGGAACATATATTTGCTCAGGGGGGGGGATCTGCTTGAAGGAAACTTATTTTTTTACTTTATCAAAATAAATAATCAACATGTTATATGTGTTGAAGACATTCTTATCATGGGGGAATAAAACCAGAATTATTAAATTGTCAAGTGCCCTTTATAGACTATACCAGTCATAATAGGTGTTTATTTCACCTTCCCCTAAAGTGTTGCCTCACAAGATCACTGCTTTGTAGCCATACTCTAGAGTTTGGAATGGAACAGTATTTAATGCTAGGGTTTTTTTCTTGTGATGAAAATGCTGCTAATGCTTAGTCTTTGTACTTGGGATCAGAAACAAGCTTGTGGAATTTGCCTGTGTTACTCTGAAAGCTAAAAGCAAGGCAGTCCGTACGACCAGCTTCTAATTCCCTGCTCCGCCCCATGCCCTGAAGCTTCCCGGAATCCTCGGAGAAAGCAGAGATGCTGGCGTGGGAAAAGCATCCTGGAAAAGGCACACACATGTGGTCCCTTTCTTTTGACACTCAAGTTTTCATACTTGAGATTTGAATGACAGAGGCTAGCATAAAGACTATGCCAAAGGGCTGTGTAAAGCCTAAAGCACTGTAAAGACTCACCCAACTCATGTGTAATTCAGAGTTACGGGTGTGGGTGTTGGGGAGTGGGCTGTAAATCACTGTGGTTTGATGACCATGGAGAACAAGTCAGTGATAAACTGAGACCTCTGTACTCAAAATAGCATTCATGCTGGGCACAGTGGCCCACACTCAAGAGACTGAGACAGGAAGGTGGCTTCAAGTTTGAACGAAGCCAGTGGGGGCCGCATAGTGAATTCTAGGTCAGCATAGTGTACAGGACTAGCAGCATAACAAACAAAAACAAAGGAAAACTTACATTCAAAATGGTATAGTCCTGATACTTAGAAAAGATATCAGTGGCCATTTGATGATGTTTATAATAAATCCACAAATACTTGGTTTCAGAATTTATCAGTGTCTAATTAAAATAAGATTTGCCCTCAAAGATGTATCATTTGCTAACTGGAAAATCATAAAGAAGTTTCTGTCCACAGTCATTACAGGACTCCCAGAACACTTTAAACAAACCATTACTCAACACCTAAGGCTAATTTAACCAAACACCAATTAAAATGAAATTATGGGGAAAAAAATGGCCCAGGTGGGAAAGACACTCTCTATAACAGCCATGAGCTCCAAGAGGGAGCAGGGAAACATTCCTTTTTGTGGACAATGGTATTGCCCACCCATTCCAAAATGGTGGCCCAGTGGAGCCAAATCTATGAAAATAGAACTTTGGTTAGGTCTGTTTCCCCAAGAGACAGAGGCTTGCAAACATTCCTGCCGGACGTTAGCTGATGACAAAGAATGTGGACATTCTGGAAAATATGGAGGACAGTTGATATTTTTTTTCCTCCACTGAGTTTTGGAAAGAGATAAAGAGAGGCAAAAAGAACAACGTGAAGCTGAGGAACATCCCAAAGAGTTTACATTCTATGGATAACCGTCAGTCTACTCACTTGTCATCACCCACAATGTACTGAAAAACGGTCCCGGGGGGACTGTGAGATTCGAACGGCAAGAGCCTCTTGCAAAATGAGGAGGTCTCTATCAGACAGTTACTGATGGAGACCTGCCTCCTAACTGTCAAAGTGGCCCCTTACATGAGTCTTAGCTTTGGCACTCTAGCAAGATAAAAACCAGGAAGAAAAGCAGAGCCCCGAAACACCCATACAAAGATTGACCACTGCGCACTGCGCACTGCGCACTGCGCATGAGCTGAGCAGCAGGGCTGTCCGCAGCGCAGCGCGAATACTCTCCTATGATCCTCAGTCGTCCTGTCTCAAGGTCTTTGTTGAGAAAAGGGAAACAGCCCGAGTGGGTCTCACACTGAGTGTGTTGCTAAAGCATACATACTCTGGCCAAAGAGGAAATTGTTAAAAACTCAAGTTACTTGAGACGTTGGTCTATGTGCACTCTAGAATTTGACACCAGGAAGTTTGAGGTTTAAGTATTTCTCTGTTAGAGAAGCTATCAAGTTACACCTAGTGTATGTCTGCGTGTGTAGAACAGGGGAAAATAAAGCCAGGGCATCCTCATCAAATAAAATGGTAATTACAAAAGTTGTCAACTTAACAAATTTCTAAGGAGCAAAATCATGTGACTTCACTGGGCATTCCTGCAATTTGCTCTCTCTCTGAAAATCAGTGTTTGCTTTCTGCTCTGGTTTGACTTTCATCTGGATTTGGTGTACATGGATGACTACATTGCTCCAGACTCTCTCTGCTGTGTCACCTCCCTCTCAGCTTCCCTTTCCTTCCAGGTTCTAGCAAAAGGACACTGGATGCTTTACCTGAGTGTCAACAAGTTACACTGCCATAGAGTCCAGTTTGGGGAGAGAGGTTTTTTTTCCCCTTCTTTTTCTTAAAAGAATAAATCATGAAGTTAATGTATGCTGCCAGATAGCCTGGAGGTGATGGATAATGAGGCACCCAGGGAAACAATCTGCACACACTCTCTCTCTCCCACTGCTGTCTAAAGAAATGACCCACTACGCTGCCTCCAGAAGGAATCTCCAGGGAACGCCTGTCTCTTGGGAGGCTGCTTTTAAAAGTTCGAGGTGGATATTTCAGATGCTTACTGCTATTACAGAAACTCCAGCTGCCGTGCTGCTCGGCTTGGGGCCCGTGTTGAAATGCTTCTTGATCTTGCCAGCTACTGACAGCTGATGTTCATTTTCTGGGAGGCCATCATCCTGGAGGATAAAAAGAGTGAGAAACAAAGAAAAAAAGGGGAAAGTTAGATACTCGGAAGTGAGGTCAGAAATCTCTGAATCAGGTCAGGATCTTAGAATTGGAAGAGGTCGGAGACCAATCAACCAAGATTTTCCCCATGAAGCTGTCATTAAAGGCCCTCATCCCCTTCCTATCTTCCTTTTCTGTCTGCATTTTAATTGCTGGCCCTGTACCATCAGACCCTTGGAGGTTTGTCTCTCAACCCAAAATCTTCTGACTTTGGTTTCTAATAAAATCTATTTTCAATCTTGGCTCCCTGGACATATGTTCAAGGAAAAGGTGATATGGCCACCCCCCCCCCACACACACACTCAGCGTGTCTTCCCCTCACTGCTAGCCCATGATTTAGATCCAAAGCTGAGGAGACCAGCAGACCGGGACTCATGCATGGCCATAAATAAACTTTTTTTTTTCTATAGATGCTTAATTGGCCGTTCTAAAATCCCAGGCAGTCTTCTGGGCAAAAAGTCTAAGTTTTAAATCCTCTTCACTGCCTTCAAATCATCTGCCATTACGACACACTCCATGTCAAAGCTCTTTTTAGCTAAAACTTCTGCTCTCTGCAGAACAAAGCAATCCTCTGGACTACCAGGGATGTGAGTGTGCCTCGCCACTTCCTCGTTCACGGCCAACGAAAGTCTGCAAGATCCTTGAAAGCAGAGGTTGTGCTTTACTCCACGTTGGATCCTCAGGTCTTAGCCTCGTGCCTGGGCACAGGCCACAGGTTAAATAAATAGTTACGGTATCAATAGATGAATGGGTGGACAACAGGGTGTGTCTCGTTATCCGGTAGAACCCAAACCTGGGAGAGACGTCTGTCTTCTTCCCCTGATTTTTTTCTTCCCCCTCCTTCACTTTACACATCACTTCTTGTCTCTGTTCAGAAAAAGAAACCTGCTGTTCCCCAAGCACAACACGCATGCTTTCTCTCCACACGGGCTCCGCTTCTCCTTTTGACATCGACCATTCATTTATCCAGTGGACATTCATTACAAGTCTAGATAGGACCAGGGTCTTACTGGTTAGTGTAGGAAATGTTAGGAAGTAGAAATATGCATGTGTGGGTCCAGTTCTTGAGATTCTGGTCCTTCCTTTCCTTGAAGACCTAAGTCTAAATGACCTCTTCTAAGACATTTTCCCGTTTAAGTGTAACCCATTCTAATCACTTTTTGTTAGGTCTCCAGTGTCTTTTACCTTTCATCTTTTATCATAGTCGCATTTTCTGGCATCGAGCTACATTATTAGTCTACCATATTAGACCTATCATGGCCTATCTACTGTCTGTGTATCCTCCCACTCATTATGACTGTGTTGTACCACCTTCCCCAAGTTTTCTGCAACCATAAATGCAAGCACTGGGTTCTTTGTCCTATGCACAGTAAGCATTCATATAACAATGAACATTAATGGCTGGAAGAAGGAATTAACTAATATGTTGGTTTTTAGTTGGAACCAAATCTGGAGGAAGAGTTTCCAACAGTACAGAGGGAAGGGTGATCCCATTTTATGGAACAAGCCAGAAATAAATGCTGAAATGGAAGAATTCTTGGGGAAGTGACAGAAAGAGGGATGGGTGAAATACCTACTCTGCTGAGAGCTATGTTGGGGATGCCAAGCAGTGGGAGAAAGGGATGACCTCTGCCTGTTTGAAGCCTGCGTGCTAAGGGAAGAGAAAAATACATGCTGTGACCAAATATGAAGCAAGCCAACAAGATAAGGAGGTGTGGTCACAAGGCAACTGACTCCAAGGCTCGATGGAAAATCCCAATGTGGTTGAAAGGAATGAGAACATATTGTCCCACTGTGAACAGGCTTAGAAAATTGCTCATGGGGAACGGATTTGACCTGGCCTTTAAGACAGTAACAAGGTTGACAGGGAGGAGAGGTGCTGATGTTTTGGTGCACAGTGTGTCCAAGTGGTAAGCCATTGCCTGCCAAGCAATGAGTCACTCGGGTTATCTCTAGATAAGAATTTGTTCAGAAGGATAACAAAAGGGAAAACAGGAGAACATTGTTCAAAATAAGTAAAAGCATAGTTTCAAAATAAAAAAGCTGTGCTTCTCCTTCGTTAAGGGTTTACTTTGTGTGTGTGTGTGTGTGTGTGTGTGTGTGTGTGTGTGTTTTGTCTGTGTATGTGTATGTTTGTGTGTGTATGTGTATCACATGTGTGCAGAGTCTGTGAAGGCCAGAAGAGGGCATCAGAGTTCCCTGGAACTAGAGTTACAGATGGTTGTCAGGGGCCACATGGATGATGGGAATTGAACCCAGGTCCTCTGCAAGAGGAGAAAGTACTCTGAACCACTGAGCCTAATCTCTAGCCCCCCAGACATCATGCGTGATGCATGGGTTGTAGTCTTAGACTGATGTAGTGTAGACATATGAGCGTTGAGTTGCCTCCTACTCAGACATCTTGTAGCTCACTATCTAGATTTGACTCTATGATGTGGTTGGATGATGATAACAAATACATGGCCAGGATTCTTAAACAAAGTTTAATTTAAACAGATTCAGTGGTGTAGATAAATGCCACTTCCAAAGTAGTATTATAAAAATGGCGCTGAAATTTAAGGCAGCGGACCATCTTGGAATCTGTTAGGATTTTTGAGAAATTATTACACATCTCCCAGGCCTCTGAATGCAGTGGAAAGTCTTACCAATAATAAGCATCATCTGGCCTCAGGGGGGCTTCTTTTTGAATTAAAGGGGCTGCTCTCATACACAATGCATTGTGAGGTACTGCTACATTTCATTGTAATAGTGTAGACGTATGCTACCCATGTCCTGCTACAGTTCCAGGCCACCTCAGGCAAAGCATTTAATGATGACCTTTTCCACTATGAAATAGGTTGAGGAAGCAAATTGAGGTCAAAGAAACTTGCAGTCTTAGTTGTCGTCTTAGTACACGCTAGAGGAGAAAGGGGAGGTGGCAGACAGCAGGAAGGAGGAATCAAAGAGGGACTTCCAAATAAGGACAGTGTTCTTCTGTCAGGTGAGCTGAGACAAGGGCAGAATGCACAAGGTTGAGATGGAGGGGAAGGTTGGTTGAGGACAGGGACGGAAGGGTTAATTATCGGTGGCTCTATGCTAACAATGCAGACTTGATTCCCTCTATGCTCAGACTGGTGCCCACTATAGGCCTTATCAGTCCCATCTGAAGATGGACACGCTGAGGCTCAGAGTGCCCACATCATTTGCTCAAGGTTCAGGCAAAACTGAACTATGTCTAGACTGTTCTTTCTACCAAACCACACTATATCAGTAGAGGACAATCATTCTCGTGGGGTCCTTTAGGCCCCAAGTTAATTTAGTGCAAATATTCAATTGGTTGCCCTTTCCATAATGAAAGTCACATAGCAGTGAGGTAACCATTCACTTAGGGGCAGAAGAAACCAGAGGACACTTGGGCAGGCCTAAATCAAGCCTGAGGAGGATTTGGAGGGGTGGCAGGCATATCAGGGCAATGCTCCTTCGGGGCATCTTAGAAACCCCGTTAAATGGAGACTGGGCATCCGTTCATCTATGGCATGGGATATTCACCTTGTAGGGCCAGGGCTCCAGGGTCACAGGGCACACTGAATAGTGTCAGAAGGCCTGGCTGACCCTGCATGAAATGGAAACTGGGCTTTGCAGACAGTGGGGATCTCGTTGGCGTGGGCGGTGCTTAGTAGCTTAAGTGTAAGAGAGAAAGACCAAAGCGGTTCAATGGTTCAATAGATGCTACCATCATCTGACTCTAGACGGATCCAGCCCTTGCCCTGGGCCACCAGCAGCTCCCTTCACCAGGCTCCCCAAGGCAGGTGCCTGAGGAGAGGGTTTGCTTCCCGCCATTGTACAAGGCACTGCTTTCTCATTCCCCAGCCTGACTCTGGCTCTCATCTCCTAGTGACTCTTTTTCTGATGCTGGAGATTCAGGCTTCCAGCCTTAAATTTCAGTGAAGGTTTGAGCCACGCTGGGACTATCGTATCAGTTCACATGGAGGCAGTGAAAGGCACCAGATTCTTACAGGTTGTCAGAGATAACCTGGGCTTCATAAATCTTAGCAATTTCCTCAATGAAATAAGGTTTCTCAGCTACAGGAGGCAACACACACACCACACACACACACACACACACACACACCCCACATACATACACACATACCACATTCACATACTTACACACAGTCATATAGCACACACTCACTCCCACACACTCACATATTCATATATCATATACTCATGCACACAGACAGAGTCACACACATAGTCACACAGCACACATTCACACCTCACACATTCAGACACCACACACACTCCCACACCACACTCCCACACACAGACTCCCACAGATTCCCTCTCCCTCTCTCCCTCTCTCCTCTCTCTCTCTCTCTCTCTCTCTCTCTCTCTGTCACACACACACACACACACACACACACACACACACACACACACACACTGCAGACAACAGGTTTGCCTCATTTCTTGATACAATTTTCTGCAGGTCTTGGGTATGAGAGGAACAGGACATGAAGAAGCAGATCTCCAGGGCTCCGATGTGTACCTGAGCCGTGTAGATTGACGATGGGCGTTAGCTAACTTACTGCTTTGCATCAGTGCAATAAATAGAACTCACTAAAACCATGCATTTTTATATATACGTCTTTATCACTATTACTTAGAATAGATTATGTGCCAAAAAATGTGCTATGAATTTTCTGGATGTGACAAACCTGGCAGTATTTTACAAATAGCTGTAGTATTATTACCATACGCTCTGGTTTGGGAATCATTTCTGAAGTTTGACTCAGGCTGGTTGTGGTTTAAGGCTAGTGGATTTTGATTTAGAAACTCCCGTCCACCACTTGGCAGAACATTGCAACTGACAAGAACAGAATTAGTTTGCAAAATGGAAAATGAACTCTCCCAGCTGTCTGCAGGAGAGCTAACCTCCTGGTCTGCATTCTCTCAGGCAGAGGAAGAGCTGTGGGGAGGGGAGGGGGAGGGGGCTCGGATGTGAAGTCACTCTTTCCTTGGGGAAGCATGTCAGGGTCATGCTTTAGAAAGCTGCCTTCCCCATGGCTTTTGGGTTTGAATCAGGGATCTGGTTTCCAGTCCATTTATTGCCAGACTCCATTATTAAAAATATCTGTAGATTTATGAGAAGCAGTGAAGCCTTGCATAGTTTACTAGGAGGACATTCTGATTTAACGTAAAACAATCCCAGGTTCATTAGCATGCTTTTGAATAACCCCTGCATTTACCTCCCAGAGCACTGCCCACTGTTCTTGTTAACATCCCCAGCCCCACATGACCCCAGGACTCCCAGCATTCAGCATCCTCGGAGTCTGAGATTCTCGCTGCACTTGGCGGCGAAGGGGAGGAAACCGGCCAAGTGGAAGTGACTTTTCGTGTCATCATTTGTGATTCGTGAATATAGATAAGTAATTTCCATTTAATTACAATGTCACTGGAACTTGTTTCTCATCGCCAGTTCTACCCACACAATAGGGGGAGCGCATCTGTATTCTCACGTGCCTATGGCTGAATTCTCTTAGTCTTCACAGACTATCCTGAGATACCATCTAGACTTCTCTCTTCTTTCTCTTGGTCTTTTCCCTCTGAGTACCTTGTCTCAGCACTGTCTTTCCAAAGGGATAATTAGGGAAGATAAAGGAAGCAATACTAAATTCAATGGCTAAGGAAGAAATAAGAAGTCTCCACTTGGTACTAGTGCTAGCTTTTCACATGTAAACCAGTCCTTTCATTAGAATCGAGTCTAGAAGCTGGTCTGGAGTCATCACCAGGGAACTTTGAGAAGCCTCCACAGTGACCGTGACACGAGCAATGGGCATCTGAGGGCACAGCCTCTCATCAGACCCTGAGTGAGGCTCCACGGGGCTTCATGCTTTGACATCTCTCTGCCTTTGTTTCTTCATCACTAAACTAAAAAAAAAAAAAAAAAAAAAAAAAAAAAAAAAAAACCGAAGAAAACTGTAAATTAAGAAAACGACAGGGTTGGGGATTTAGCTCAGTGGTAGAGAGCTTGCCTAGCAAGCGCAAGGCCCTGCGTTCGGTCCCCAGCTCCGGAAAAAAAAGAAAAAAGAAAAAGAAAATGACAGCACCTGAGAGTGTTTGGAAATGACACAGGCTAAGGTGGCTTAGCAAATTAGACAACCACAGCAAGACAAAGAAAGCCATGCAAAATGTAAAGTACAACTCATTAGATCCTAATTACAAGCAAGAGATTTTTTGATTCGGAATTATCTGGTCATCTGAACTTTCCCCCCAAGATGCATTACTTGTCAATAAAGCCTCATTTCAGGGAAAGTGACCGCTCCTTCTTCCTAAAACGATCAAGACATGGTATTAGCTATTCCTGTTGTCACATAGCAAGCCTATCTACAACAGAGGGCCCAGGGAGGTAAATGAACTTGGCTGTGACAGCTCCTGTGGGTGTTGTGCAACTGTATTCAAGCCAGTGTCCACAGGGCTGCTAACGCACACATCACTGAGAAGGAGCTTGTGGCATAAAAACAGAATCCTTCAGGGGCTACCACATTCCAACACATACCGTAACTTGCATTTTGTCATTGCGTGACAACAGATGACACAGTTACTGGCTTTACCTAAGTACCTAAGGGCTGGTCTTCAGATTGTTGGCTCCTAACCTTTATGCATGGGCTTCTCTTCCTATCCTCCAAAAGGGTAGACAGATTGATTTTATTCTCCCCCAATCTGTTTTCTCTGGCAGGAAAGAGGTTTGGGGGAGAGAAACAAATTTGCCTGAAGTCACCAGGATGGATGCGCCTCCCTCCATTCCTCTCTCACAAGAGTTTCATAGCAAGGACGCCTTTGTCCTTGTGTCTCAGTGGACCTCGTGATGAGCCATGACACTTCCCAGGCCCAAGAAACTGAGGAGCAAGGTAGAGCTGGCACCCAGAATGTACTAAAAAAACCCATGTACTTGCTTAAAGGACACTCCAGGGTGAAGGTTAAAATAGGTGACTTTGCTGACTCCATATATATATATATATGTATATATATATATGTATATATATATATATATATATATATATATTTAAAATTCTACTGCCCTTCTTCTCTAGTTTCTGTTTCATTAGAAATCACCGTTTCGATTCCAAGTGGGCCAGGTGGAAGGTCATTGTATGAGCAATGCAGAAAATCAGGACTAATGAGAGCGCAGGAAATGTTTTCTGCAGACATCCAAAGGGTTTACAGAACTATTATTACTTTTAGGCCCCTCGGGGAGAGACTTTCCGTGGTGGCCAGATATAATCTGATTGCCAAATCCAAAATGTCTTGTTAAATTTATATCCCTTGAAATCCTTAATTCATTTATTTTGGTGGCATGGTCTTTTTTTGCGTGCTGACCTTAAGAGGGCTAAGTAAGCACTGGCTACCAAAGCTCACTGTTAAAACTTATTATTTGGAAGCAAAGCAAGCCGTTTCTGACCCAGTCTCCATAAAGATAGTTGCAACTCGACGATGACTCTTTTTTACACCAAACATCAAAAGGGTTTCTCTAAAACCAGTGTGCATTTTGCGTCCATGAGGAAGGCATAGAGGGATATTGTGCCTTATTTTAGATCTAGATGTCACATTTGCCTTTTAAGAAGTTTTATGTGTTCTGAGAATCCTAGAGAAAAGTTGAAATGAAGCAGAAACCCAGATGTACAGAGGTTCAGAGCTGAGGAAGGGACTGGTCAGACGCAGGGCTTGTGTGAAACAGCGCACAAGGCCGCTGAGGAGACAGACACTTGTGCTGAGGGGTGCCACTGTTTCATGCAGAGGATAAAGCTGGAGGTGTCCTGCTTTTGTGCTTTTACCCTGGAAGGGTTGGGATGTTGTTGGTGTGTGCTTTGGAATCAGAATATAAGGACTCTTGTTTCCAGCAGTGTCTAGAGTCTCTCATAGATACAGACCTGTTCACAGGGAAGGTTATTTTGTGGCACACATCCATGGTCTGCCATAACTGACTCATCTGAGGGACTGAGCTCTCCAAGTTATCGCATCAAGTGCTCTCCATACTTCTCCACAGAGGCATCTGGCCTGACCCTGCTCACTGTCTAAAGCTGTTTGGTTGGGTTAGACAAAGTTCTTGGAGGGCAGGTCGGAGAGACAGTGAAAACGAATTTAGGTATCTAAAAGGACTCCTGTCACCTAAAACCTCTTTTCTTTAGAAGTCAATGCTTTGAATTTTACCATTGAATCTCTGTGGTCACCTAGCTCAGTTTTTCTAGGTCTCACGTGTAATTTGGTAAGTTGTGGACCATGGGTGTTAAAGATCATTCTAAATCAATTATCGCCATCAAGACATCCTGTAGTTGGCATGTAGCCCTTCCTGAGAGAAGGTGTGACCACTGAGTTGAACCAGCTAGTCTGAATAGGGTACTACTGACTTGGGGTAACATTACCACAAGGTCAGTGCCCATATGGCCCTCCTCTGCTGTATTCCCTGCATTTTCCATTATTACAAGACAAGGGCAGACATAGTGTGGTATACTGGACTCTCCAGACTTTGAGCTTGAAGTGCGAGATGCTTGGCTACAAGTTTTGTCTCAACTCCAAGTGAGAAAATCCTATCCCACGGACTCAGTCTTCTCATCTGTGAATTGGGTCAAATAACAATAACACTGACTATCTCGAAGGCTTGTTACCAGGCTGTCGCAACCTTCCTGCTTTGTAGAAAGAGATAAGTTTGGCTTAGCATCCTGATGCAAACACAAAGTTTAGTGGGGTTCAGGATTTGTGAATGGCAATATTTGTGAGTGGGAGCTGCCCTGCCCCACTGTCTTGGGGAGAGGAGATGAGTACCTTCACATCTGCACAACATTTTGGAGACTCTGCTACATGAAAGGGCCTAAAAGAACCCTTGGCTCGCATCCCTTCATGCTTCTACTCACTAACATTCTCCTGTCGTATAAAGACAGCCTTACCATGGTGTGTGGACAATTACATCCAGACATGGCACTGGACTTTTGGCCCATGACCATTAACTGATCCAGCATTAGTGAGATCTCAAGCATGTACGAGCATGCACGCTGCCTCACCTGTTGAGTGTATTTCCCATCAAGCCTTGTTCTCTGTAACTGTTTTAGAAGGAATTGGCATGTTGCCTAGGTGACACATCAGAGAAGGCAATGGGAAAGCTTTGCTGCCTTCAACCTAGAGCTGCATCTGGCAGTAGGGAGGTTGACAGATCTGGGTTTGTGAACTAATGTGTCTGTTAATGTCATGCTTGTTTCTACGAACAAATTTGTATCTGTTTTCAGTGCTAGAGCTAAGAGCCATTCAGCCTAATTATGTAGCATCCCTCTCCATCACTGGGGACACATGGTAACTGGGTTAA
This sequence comes from Rattus norvegicus, assembly GCF_021556685.1. Classification (NCBI taxonomy): domain Eukaryota; kingdom Metazoa; phylum Chordata; class Mammalia; order Rodentia; family Muridae; genus Rattus; species Rattus norvegicus. The sequence goes on along the minus strand of NC_141535.1, from coordinate 140,932,901 downwards.
AAAGTCACCAAGTGGTGGTGATGGGCACGATGGATTAATACATATAGGGTGCTTAAACCGTGCTACAGAGCCTTGAACTTGTGCCGTTTATGAATACTAACCATTATTACTTACCAGAGTGGTCTTACTAGTCATTAGTAGAGAGGTACAAGACAGTTCCATTGCTAATGAAGTATCACTAGACCCTTAAATGGCGGCTAGACACACTATTCAAGAGCCTGGGAATGCAGAGCTTCAAAGCCATCACTCTGAAATGTCACTTTCAGAGGGCCTCCAGGTGCAGTGAGCACACTGGGGATTGAGTGTGAGCTCTCACACGTGAGCAGAGAACCTTGGTTACTGGAATTCTGGTATCGAGACACACTGAGACGATCTGCACCCCGTTATTGGCAGTTATCCAGCCCCAATCTCAACACACAAATCCGCTTTGAGGCAGAAGGATCAGGACCACAGCTGTGTCTACCTCCCAGTTGGAAGTCAGCTCTTCAGGAAGCAGGTAACATGGACAAATCAGAAGCCTTTATGGGAACGCATGGGTGAATTTGTGACTGGCCTGGCACACTTAGAGAGGGCACCAAGCCAAACACAACACTTCAGGGAAGAGGCAGTCCCATCAGGAAATCCGCAGGTAAAATTTTAAATGAATGCTGGCAGTGAATATAGAGAAAGAAGTTCACTTACGTTAACCCAGGGGTGCTCAAGGACTTGCACGGCTGAAAATCTCTGGTCCACGTTAACCAACAGCATCATGTTGATGAGCTCCTGTGAGGGGAACATTAGACTCCGTTTGTCCAACCTCGGAGGGGGAGGCTTGAAGTTTGCTCATTCAGGCTCGCAATCTCAGTTTGTGAAAGCATTTGGGAAAGTTCCCAACCTAAATCACATCACCCTGTTTACCCATGACCACCTGGGTCACACCTTCGAATTTGGGACACAAATATACCTCTTGTTTACGTTGATATTTACTTGGTGTATTTTTGTGCGGGTTAGAAAAATTACTTGATATATTTATATTGATAAATATTTAAGTAAATTTCATGAAATACTTTCAGATGCAAAGAAATTGCTCATGTTAAATAGTAAGCAATCCAGCCTTTCACTAGGATGCTTTAGCTTAAAGCCAGATTCCTTAGTTGCTTAGAAGTCACATTAAAAACAAACAACACATTTGGAGCTGGAGAGGTGGCTCAGTGGTTAAGAGCACTGGCTGTGCATCCAGAGGACCTGGGTTCAGTTCCCATCACCCACATGAAGGCTCACAACCACCTGTAACTCCAGTTCCAAGGGCTCCAGCGCCCTCTTCCGACCTCTACAGGCACTGCACACATGAGTCGTTTACGCACTATGAAATAAAAACAAATAAAACTTTTCAAAAGATACTTTAAAGTTCTGTTTTGACAGACTGAAGGGAAAATGGATCCTCACCCAAATTTCCAGGCAGCATATTCAGGATTAAAGAAAAGGTAGGTAAGATCACCAAGGGAAGGGGAAGCCCTTGGTCCTGCCAAGACTGAACCCCCAGTGAACGGGATTGTTGGGGGGAGGGCGGTAACGGGGGAGGATGGGGAGGGGAACACCCATATAGAAGGGGAGGGGGAGGGGTTAGGGGACGTTGGCCTGGAAACTGGGAAAGGGAATAACAATCGAAATGTAAATAAGAAATACTCGTTAATAAAGATGAAAAATAATAAAAAAAAAAGAAAAGGTATGGAGGAGAAATTTCCAAAGCTAGTTGGTAAAGTAGGAAAAACATTTTCTGGAGATATGGGTTTGAGTGGAGCAATGACTTTGCCGTGCATTTGTCCACTTTGGATTACAAATGGGGATACATGGTATCTGGTTCCCTATGTTCCACATGGGATGCCTGTTGATGTAGGTCTGCCTTCACTTTCTTTAGTCATTTCCTAACCTGTAGAATGTGTGTGTGTGTGTGTGTGTGTGTGTGTGTGTGTGTGTGTGTGTGAGAGAGAGAGAGAGAGAGAGAGAGAGAGAGACTTTTTTTGGGATTTATGCAGTTGGTCAAGCTCTCAGGCTATAGAGTGCTGGCTGGAGGAACTGAGGTATTCCTGAAGGGCTATGTTGGGGTGTCGCTACATATCTGAATCTCTGCATCCAGAAGTCTAAGCTAGGAGTAGTCTAGACAGAGCCAGCTTGAGCTACATCGTGAGAGTATATTTATACATGAGAGCACCTTTGCTTGTCCTGCAGATCTGTCACTGTGGGGCCTGCCTTTTACACTTCTCTCAAGGACTGATATTTCCCTAAGTCCAAGGGTGGGCATGGTAGAACAAGATGAGAGGCCCATGTCCAGCAAGCATCATTTAATGTCCACAGAGCTCAGGGAGAAGAGTTTTAAATGAAACTTCAAGTAAAGAAAGAGAAAGAGAGAGACAGAGACAGAGACAGACACAGAGACACAGAGACACACAGAGAGAAAGGCATATGCACTGAATGACCAGATAATAATCAAGTTTTTAACATTGAATTTTCAAGCATTTTAAGTCAGCACTGTTGGGTTTGGATTTTTGTTTCAGTTTTTCAGTATTTGCAGGCACGTGACGGTATCTTGAGGATAGAACACAAATCAAAACACAAGACTGAGCTATTCCATATGCATCTTATGTAAATACCTGTCCATGGTATTTTTGGCATGCCTGCCTTCGACTCCAATCTGTCACAGGTGCAGAACTGTCTATTTGGGATGACATGTGTTGACACTCAAGTTTCAGATTTTGTTGCATTTGGATTCGGAAATTTTAAAATTAGGACTGTTCAATCTACCGACATCAGAAAGTGATGAAAATGTCCGCCCCACCACGGGTCTCTAATATCCCAGCTATAAATATCCATTTTTAGAATACCAGCTATAGGTATCCATTTTTAGATGCAGAGATACTGTTTAAAAATATGATATATGTGCGCAAAGTTACCACTTAGCTCAATTTTCACATGCAGGTCCAGGCCATTCCGTAGTCGTGCAGCACTCCCCACCATCCCTACAGAAGCCCCATCTGAAGCCTAGCCTTCCTATATGGATGGACGTGAATGATGGCATCTCCATGAAGTCCGTTTTGATCATCTCAACAAAGATTGAGGCTGGGCTCTCTTCCCTCAGATTAATCAGTCACTTAATTCACTTATTTTATTTATTTTGTTTGTTTTATGTATGTGAGTACACCGTATCTGTCTTCAGACACAGCAGAAGAGGGCATCAGATCTCATTACAGATGGTTGTGAGCCACATGTGGTTGCTGGGATTTGAACTTAGGACCTCTGGAAGAGCAGTCAGTGCTCTTAACCGCCGAGTCATCTCTCCAGCCACTTAATTCGCTTATTTATACAAGGCTCATTTACCTAATGCGTTGGACCACTGAATGTGTACTGATGTGCACAGGACATCCCATGATGTAGTAATTGATGATATGGCAACTAAATGGGCAAAAGTCAGGGACTGGAGAGGTGGCTCAGGAGTTAAAAACACTGGCTGCTCTTACAGAGGACCTGGGTTCAGTTCCCAGCATCCACAAATCCAATTCCAGGCAAACACACACATGCATAAAATAGATTTGTAAAAATGGACAAAACTTCTAGCCTTCAGAGAATTGTCATTCCAGTGGGAGAGTTTGGAAATTAATTGCATAAATGAGATTTGATTTCCTACCTACATATGTTTATTTAGGTAGAGGATATAGGTGAACAGTTATATGATAATGAAGGAGAGACATGAGGGCTCATCTTCTGGTTTTTCATTCGTTTGTTTTGTTTTTTTGTTTTTTGTTTTTTGTTTTTTTGAGATCAAGAACACCTGTGGTAGAAAAGTAGAGGAGGAGGACAAAGCCAGGGGGACAAGGTGAGGAGGATTAGGTGAGTCAGGTAAAAGTTAAGGGCAACAGTTGAAAACAGTGGCCAGTAGTGGCTTCACTGAGAGGGTGACATTAAATCAAAACCCACGCAGGGCAAACAATAATTCTGTGTAGAAATCCGAAATGCTGAGGAGTGGCAATAGGGTGATGGCTCCAGGACAAGCAGTTTTTGGAATGATTGAGCCCTGAGGCCTGTAAAATCTTGGGACACCCAGTAATTCTACTTACATGTGCCCTGACGTCACACTTGTGTCTAGTCTCTTTGTATACGCTGATTTAATGAGAGTCAACACTTTCATTACAGCACCTGGATCCAAGGAACAGGGACACAACAGACCCCTACCTTAGCAGAATCTGACACATTGTCCCAATACGGAGATGGAAAGTCCACTTGGCCCATCAAGATCTGGTCAAAAAGCACCTCCTGGTCATCCCCACTTCTGTGCAGACAAACAACAAGAGAAGCGTAGCTGAATGCCTGTTCATCACACCTCCTGCCATTTTGTGCATCAGAGCCATCTTGTACCCTTAAAGGTGCATAGTGTACTTTTTAAAAGCCTCTGAAAATGAGACCATTTTGGCAAATTAACAAAGAATAAGGTTGAAGACTATGTGAGGAAGATTTATGGAAAGCATGCAAATTAGCCCACATTATGGAAAATAAGAATGGTAATCCCAAGCGGGGCTCTTGAGGTCTCTGATGCTGCAGGCTGTGTTGTGTGAGAAGGGCAGATAGGTCACTCAGAGAATAGGGACACGATTTGTTGTGCTGAATAAAAGATTGCTGCCCGTACCCACGGAATGGAGGGAAACCACACAACAGGATATAAGTGATCACGCCAGCTGCCCAGATGTCCACCTTGAGGCCATATCTGAAAAAAAAGAAGTGATGTTATAGTTAGCAAAGTCAGCCAGGACAAATTATGCAGCTAAAATGCACGACTCTTCTACTGCAAGTCCAATGAGACCAAACAAACCTTTATAAAATCTGACAACTAAACTCAGACTACCAGAGAGTGCTGTCCTCATAGCAGGACATGCTATACAAGCTGCCAAAGGAGGTTGGCGACCAACAGCTCTACCCGGCTGCGATGCCCATGAACCACAGCCATGATCAGCTTGTCCGGTGCAGCGGTGGCACTCCTACCTTACTGGTGACCAGCAGCTCTTTAATTGGATTTAAGTCCTGATCAACAGGATAGAAATCATGCCAGCTACCTAGGGCTAGTGAAGTCATGGAGAGAACCCATTACTGACACTTAACTAAGTCAGAACAATTCCTAACTGCATTCTAATTACTTGTCCTTGTGTCTACCTTTCATTGAAGACATTTCTCCTTGCAACAGAGACAGAGACCGGTGCAGAAAATCACAACGTGAACGGAACAGCAGGTCATGGGATGACCAGATCTAATGGATTCTTAGACAAATCATGCACCCAAAGCTCAGGTAACATCGTGAAAGAAGAAGAAAAATTGTAAGAGCCAGAGGTCCAGGAAATCTGCTATGTGAGTCTCCTAGATTTTGACCAGGAGGCTTCACCCATGATCCCTCGACAATAGGGTCACCTGAACGAGACCTGGATAATGGGAAACAGACGTTTCTTATGGGAGACAAATTGTATGTTGGTTCTAGCTGTAGACAAAGAACTATAGGTAACTGAGAATACCGAAATCTGAGAGGAGAATTAGTCTTCCCGAGGGATGGGTACCTTTTGGTGTGTGTGTGTGTGTGTGTGTGTGTGTGTGTGTGTGTGTGTGTGTGTGTGTGTGTGTGTGAGAGAGAGAGAGAGAGAGAGAGAGAGAGAGATAATAACAACAAAATAGAGCCATTGATTACAGAGGGGATGGAAGAATGAGAGGGGCTGGAAGGAAGAAGGGGAAGGGGGAACATAATATATTTTAACTTTTTAAAAGTTATGTAAATTGCTTCTTCACCTTTTGGCTAAGATCACACGTAAAAGTTAAGTAAAAATGACATCACCTAAAAAGTATATCTGCAAAAGGGAAACAAAGCAACATAGCACTGAAAGGTTGGGGCTCAGCGGTTGAAAGCTATGGTTGCTTTGCAGAGGTTTCCAGGTTCGGTTCCCAGTAGCTACACAACAGCCCTTCCCATCTGAGGCAGAGACTGACATTCATTTCACTCTGCACAAACACCAGCAAAAATCCAGTAGCCGGTCCTCAGAGGCTCAGGATGTTTGTTTCCCCTAGAGGAGTAATAGTGCTCACTCTCTCTAAGATGACTAAAATAGGGTCAGGACATAGAGCTAGCTGAGAAAAATGACCAAGGCGACTTTATTACAGGATACTGCAGTGTCCTACTGCATTAACTGGTTTAACTACTACTGCTGCATGTTTGTCCACTTATCTGGACATTTATTAGAAATTTTATGGTTAATAGCTGTTTTACCTTTAACAAAGACCAAACGTGAGCTTTAAACAAAATGACAGTCATTGGCATTGAAAGACAGAGGAAATTGGCTGAACAGGTAAGAGTAAAGGAGGGAGGAGGGAAAGAGAGGGGGCAGATTCTGCTCAAGTGGGACAGCTTTTTTTTTTTTTTTGGTTCTTTTTTTTTTTTCAGAGCTGGGGACCGAACCCAGGGCCTTGCGCTTCCTAGGCAAGCGCTCTACCACTGAGCTAAATCCCCAACCCTGTGGGACAGCTTTTTAATGATTCATATTCTTTTGTGAGTCCTAAAGTCCAGGGGAGCACTCACCCAGTCTCTGCAATGATTTCTGGAGCCACATAAGTTGGGGTGCCACAGACTGTGTACAGGGGGCCATCGACAATTGTGGCCAGGCCAAAGTCACCCAACTTGAGTGACTTACTGCCATCCTGGTGCTCATACACCTGAAAGAAAAGTTAGAAGGCTTAAGTGTCATAAAGCCAAGAGTGCTACAGTTTACATTTAATGTAAATGAAGCAACGAAAGTCCAGGCAATTGTGCAAGGGCAGCGTCCAGGAGCACATCCTGGGTTCATTGCAACATTAGAAGCAATGAAGGAATGGCAAGTGGAAATGTGCTGATCAAACAATGAGGGTGTTCATACAATAGGATGTAGATGCTCACAAAAATGGCAATGTCGGGGCTGGGGAGATGACTCGGTGGGCAAAGGTGCTTGCCACCAAACCTGATGACATAAGTTTCATCCCAGGACCTGTATGGCACATACACACACAGACACACAGACACACAGACACACAGACACACAGACACACACACACTTCCACCTGCAAACATACACTCACACACACAAACACACACTTTCACACACAAATATGCACACTCACTCACACACACATACTTCCACACGCAAACATACACTCATACACACAAACACACACTTTCACACACACAAATACACACACTCACTCACACACACACTCACACACACACACACAGTAAGTAAATGTAGAACAAATCGAAATGGGAATGTAGAGTCATATTTATTGGATTATACTTGGGAAGTGAAGGGCTTCAGGGTGGTTTGTAGAACATGTCCATTAAAAATACACATAAGACCAGAGCTTCCAGGGACTAAGCCACTACCTAAAGACTATACATGGACTGACCTTGGACTCTGACCCCATAGGTAGCAATGAATATCCTAGTAAGAGCACCAGTGGAAGGGGAAGCCCTGGGTCCTGCTAAGACTGAACCCCCAGTGAACTAGACTGTTGGGGGGAGGGGGACAATGGGGGGAGGGTGGGGAGGGGAACACCGATAAGAAAGGGGAGGGGGGAGGGGGATGTTTGCCCGGAAACTGGGAAAGGGAATAACACTCGAAATGTATATAAGAAATACTCAAGTTAATAATAAAAAATAAAATAAAATAAAATAAAAGTGACCAGAAGAAAAAAAAAAAGAAAAATAAACCTATGTTCTTTGGGAAAAAAAAATACACATAAGGACCAAACTCTGAAATAGCACAGTGCTGACATTTCTCCCTTTGCTTATCTGCATTTGATATTTTCCACAAAAAGCAGCTCAGAAAGCCTCTAGCTTCAAATCTACCAGTCATGAAAATAGTTACTTCATTTCCACATGAGAGACTATTTAATCACGCCACCCTTCAGTAGTAGAACAAAACATTCACATGGATATTAAAATTCTTATTTTTAGTGCCCCAGACTTCCAACAAGATCTATTTATATTTCTATTAATAATTGAAAAGCATGTTAATATTTCATGTCACCTGTGGCAATTCAGAAAGATTTATTGGGTGTGGAATTAGCACTCGGTCAGCTTTCCTTATTGAGGCAGTGGGTCTCCAGTCTTCTACCCAACAAGGCAAACAAGCAGTCTTATGACTCTCAGGCAAATACGGAAGCTCCATTAATGCTAGCCTGAGACCAACCTGAAAGCCTATGCTTTTAAAAGCAGCCCGAACAACTTCATTGATTTCAAAGGACAAAAGGGCATGCAGAATTCTGCAGGTGCCCTATCCTGAAATCCATAAGATGAAGACGGTCACAATACAACCCTGTTTCCAGATTGCAAGAGATCCTCCAAAGAAATGGTTAAGTTTTCCACATTCATCAAAATAATTTCCCCAGCAAGTCGAGGTTTGCATGTTCCCTGTTATGAGCTTATGATCTCTGCTACTTGCTGAAGCTGGATGGGCCCCTTGCACAGCAAGACGCATTTCCAAGTATCAGGAGCACTGCTACTGTGCGTGTTGCATCATTCTGCTTTTGCATACCACCGAAGCATTCGGGCAGATGCTTGGCCAGCTTGGCTGCAGCATCTGCAATGACCAATTGGAGATGACTGTTTTGGCAAAGGCAGATCTACTTCTCTGTAGAGACTGGTTTTTTCTGCATGGAAATGATTTGTCTCCATCTGTGCGCACTCATAATGTGGACTCATTGTCTCTAGGGTTCTGGATCCTCATCAAGTTTGGGTTGCCCTTGGGTAGGTATCCAAAGTCTTAGACTTGCGGTTGGACTGCTAGGGCAAAAGCAGCCACGTGTCCAGTTGTCCTCTGGGGTGGAGGACTCTCTTGTCTACTTAACGGAGCAACTGTGCAAGTTTTAGTATTTTTGAGGCACCAGCGCTGTGAAAGGCTATACTGTCCTCAGCCTAAATGTTCTCTAGTCAGCTTAAACTTTATCGTGCCTGCCATTCTGTTCATGCAAACAATAAGCAAATGTTTTTCATGAAAGGAAATCTGAGATGGGAATGTGGAGATTGGCTGTCTAGTTCATTTCCCATGTAGACCAGAGCTGTTTACCTCCTGAATTCCATTTTGGTATCAATAACTTTTCTAAATTGCAAAACGCCCTCTTGCTTTGATGTTCTGTGGGGTCTGAGCATTCAGGACGTGTACTTTGTGAGGCAGAGCAGAGTTTGATATATTCAGCCCCATTTATACAGGAAGCTTCCCACCCCTAAACACAGTATCTGTATCACTGAACGTTATTCAAAAGTTTGACAAAACCAGATGTTGGAGGACCCAGTCACCAGAGGCCTGTTGTGGTTCTAAATATGACCCTGTAACTTCCTCACGGGAAGGGAGTTACTAATGATTGCCATTTTAATAGGAATTCTGTCTAACCACATATAAATTATATTTAATATGGATGAACGATATAGTCCAAGGCAAGGAAAATGTAAGGACCAGGGTTCAACCCTCAGCATGGCAAAAGGCCAACAGGCAAAAGAAAAAGAAACTACAAAACGCTGCATAAAAATATTGAGTTATCCTTTAAAATATCAATACTTCCCTAAATGGCATTTAAAGATATTGAAACTATAACTGTACATTCCTTTCTTACTTCTTCAGTCACATACATGTGCAACACCCTCCCCAACATTTTCAATATTTGGAAATTGTGTGATAGAATTTTCATGAGTGTAAAGAAACTCAAGTTATGTGAAGGCGGTTACATACAAAGAGCTTAGAGACAAAGGCCACGCCCATGTAACCGAAAACCTTTCAAGACACGAGCCTTCTGCAAATGCTTCAACAAAACGTTTTTGCAGGTGAGTGAATATATGCCTGGGTCTCTAGTTTGGAATTCTGTTTAACTTATTGCTGGGCAGGGCAGGAAACAAGGCTGCTTCAGGGCTTTTCCCTGTCAACACTGTGGTTGAAGGAGGAGGATATGCCAGTTTGTTCTCTTCCATGGGAGCTCTCCTTTCTTACACGGCGTACGGTGCCCTCTAACAAATGGGGCTCATCAGGGGTGTGGGTGTTAACCATAGGACACTCATCCTTACCTCTCACTGCAGATACTGTGGGCAGGCCCGTGAGCCAGTGAGGCAACTCACGCATATAAATAATATTTGCTTTTTGTTTGTTTGTGGTGCATGTGTGCTTATGTGCACCACACACATTCCCAAAACTATCTTTGCACAATATTTCCAGGGCAGCTTTAAAGTCACGTGGAACCAAGATTTTAATTAAAAGTTAGAAAGCATGAAAGTTGCTCACAAATTCTCATTTAAGATGCAAGTCCCAGGGTTGGAGAAATGGCTCAGTCATTAAAACCACTTTCTGTTTTCCCAGAGGACCCAAGTTCAGTCCCTAGCACACATATCTTGTGGTTAAAACTTGTAACTCCAGCTCCCAGGGATGTGACACCCTCTTCTGGCCCCCATGGCTCGTCTGAACACACATGCTTAGAAATAAAATTTTAAAGTTGCTCATGAGCGTCACAAAATAAAATACAAATTTATTTAACAACAACAACGACAGCTCTCAGCCTGGATTCTGAGGTTTTGTTTGGGCAGCTCTTCAAATCTCCGCCATTTTCCCCAACTGGTATTAGGCTGTAAGTATAGGCCCCGACACCCAAACTCACTGAGCTGGGTTCTGGCTGAGGGAGAGCGTTTTGCCACTACTGTATGTTAAAGCCTCTATAAAACATGACCCACACGTTTAGTGGGAGCACATTAATTGTCAGTCAAGGAGTTCGCAACATGAGGTATAATTTAATGTTCATCCCAGGCCCCTTAAATACCATAGCTGTTCCCCCACATTTTAAACACCGAGGGGCTATTAAAAAGATGGGGATTAGTGCAAATTACCCAGCATGTAGTGCTCTCACTGTTTTAACTAAGCAATAAAACTGTGTAATTGTACAACACTAATTGAATGCAGCTACACATAATTGTGGGCTGCCATATGTATCCTATTACCATAAAGACTGTCAGTGTTTTTGTAAGCTAGCCTTGTGATCATTGCAGATGGCTACAGTCAGAGAAGTTGTTCTCTTGGGTTTATTATATGGCCATAAAGACATCTCACGACTTGACAGACTAAATGTGTCAAATGACAACGATTATGAGAAAGGTTTCAATTAGAAGTTGAGGACATGCCCTATTGGGGATCAATATACTGCAAGTTCAGCATATAGATTTGGAGGGTGCTGGTGTTTGTTTTTAAAAGTGGTTTGTGTGTGTGTGTGTATGTGTGTGTGTATATGTGTGTGTGTATGTGTGTGTATGCATGTGTGTGTATGTGTGTGTATGTGTGTGTATGCATGTGTGTGTATGTGTGTATGTATGTGTGTGTGTATGTATGTATGTGTGTGTATGTGTGTATGTGTGTGTGTATGCATGTGTGTGTGTATGTGTGTGTGTGTCCTTTTGTGTAATCTGGAGTCTTGCGCTGCCTGTGCCTTGCTGAACAGGAGAGAGCTGTGCATGTGCTGGCTCCCCTTGGATGGGAAGCTGAGACCATTTGGAAAAGTTTTTTGAAAAAAAATTAATATATACTCATAAAACTGCAGCAGTGACCATAAAATATGAAAATTCTCAGATAACCTGAGCCTGGTCAAGTGGTTTCTGAGATTTTCTTACAGGGGGAGGAAAAGCTGACTAGTAAAACAGATGTGTCAGACTCCGCACAGTTCTCAGACTTACTGCAAACTCAAGGCTGGCCCTGCTGAAATAGTGGCCCAGGAACTGCTAGTCACCACGGAAATAGTTTTCACAGAGGGGCTCAGTAGGAGCTAATAATGATCTCGCCAAATAGACTTGACAAAGTGGCGTGAAATGGACAAAGCTGTGAGAAGGGGTCAGTTTACCTTTTATTATATATGGAGTCACTTTAAAAAGAGGATAATCCCCCAAAAAGCCATGGCAATTGGGGGGGGGTAAAGCCCTCACAATGCTTCTTAAGAAATGGGTTGAATTTTAATCTTTAATCCTTAAGAAAGAAAGGAGAATAACACTTAAGTGGGGAATTATTTTGCAAAATGCAGTTTATAGCTGCAATCTTACTATGTTAAACTTCTTGGGGCTAATGCAAATTAAAAAAAATATTTCCTCATGTCAAATATTTCAGAAACCACAAGTTAAGCAAAATAATGAAGTTGATAACAACTTGATATAGGCCAGGCAGCAGTAAGCAACGGGATAGATTTCAATATTAAGAGAAATAAAATCTGTTGTTTAAGCATGTCACGGGTGGTACCCGGGAAGAGAAAGATGTGAACGGAAACCCCAGGAAACCCGACTCTCACTCCCAATTTAAAATCATCATGAAGTTATCTAACACAGGGTCCATGCAGCTGCAGGGGCACATTCCAGATCCTAGGAACAGCATATTTGCCCAAACCAAGGGAAGTTAATATTACAGCAATTCTAAAAAAATTTTCATTATGTTTTGGTCACACAATTAATAGCTCATATATCATTGTGGAAAAAATATTAGGAAAGTCAGATGACTATAAACGAAAGTCACTTTGTCCATGGCCTCTAGGGTGTCTCTCACTGTACTCACTGTCTCTTAACAGTGCTAAGAATCTGGTAAGAATCTCACATCTAAATGGATTTAACTGGGGAATTATCTCTTGAGTCTAGTGTTGTCTTGAATGGAACCTAAGGTCACAAAGTACAATGGACCCTGACCAAGGATGAGTGATCTATTGAGTACAGTGAGAAGGGGATTGTGGGGCTGGGCATTCAGGCAGGGGCGTCTGAGAGAGAGTTCCCTACCAAGAGAGGCAGATTCTCAGGAAAACTGCCTTTATCTTCAGGGTACTATGGAGTTAGAAAGAAAAAAAAATGGTTTTAAGCTTATACATTAAAAAAATAATCTGTTTACTTTATGGCCTAATAAAAACATTGATTTAGTTATATTTTTGCCAATAAAGACTAAATTTTGTGAGGTGACTTCTCTATGTAGTTTTTTAAAGACCCGTCACTTCTGGAAGAGACAGAAGGTAGGTGTGACCGATGTGTTCTGTTGCCAAGGCTTTTTGCCATCTGCTGGACACTCCTAAGAACTTCATGCTTTAGGTTCTTTTCCATTAAAAAAAATTTTTTTTTATTGTTTGACAATTTCATACACGTACATAATGTGTTTTGACCAAACCCACCTCCTATCACCTCTTCTTTAAATTTTTCCCCTACCCAACCCCTACTTTCCCCCGCCAACTTCATGTGTTCTTTTCTGAAAACCTATGGAGTCCACTTACTGATACCTGTAGTGCATGGGTGTAGGGTAAAGTCTACTGATGCATTTGACTTCCCAGGACCTACATCACCAAATAAAACTGGTTGTTTACGCAAGCAGTCACCGACTGCCAAAAGCTCCTAAGGTAGGGGTGGATCTCACGAGCCCATTGCATGCTGGGATTTTGGCTGGCTTGGTCGGGTGCAGATCTTGTGCATGGAGTCCCAGCCACTGTGTGCGCATGTGTGCAATGGCCCTATCATGTCCAAGAAATAGATTTCATAGCTTTTGATTTTAAAATAGTCCCTTTACTCATAATCTGTCTTTTAGCGTATATGCATACTACTCTCGATGCAGGAGTGAGGCTGGGGAATTACTGTACCTGCTCTGCCCTCAGACAGGTTTGTACTGGAGCAAAGGTGGTATTTCTACATGACTGAGGGTTGAGAAATGGTCTGAGCCCCTCTGCCCTTCATTCTTTAATGAAGCACTGCACATTCTCACGCTTGTCTCGCCCACTCTGTCACCCGTCTGTCACCCATCCATTTGATTATTATGTACCGGGTCTGATAACCCATGAAGGACTTGGAGGAAAATGTTAAAGTTGATGAAAAAAATAAATCTGTAAGTTGTGTTCTTCCTGGGCAGTTCTCACCTAGAGTGTGACAGGACACACTGCAATAGGGGGGACCATGCTTTCTCCCTCAAATACCTCGACCTTAGCAACACTTAAATCTGTCATTTGCATAATCAGTGCAGAGCTTTAAAACTATGCTACATTTTAATATTTGTGCTGTGAGACTTAAAAGTAAAATAGGTCCAGAATTCTGTACACCCAATTATACTACATAAAATGATATCTGTAATATATACATATATATATATATATATGTATATATATATATATATATATATATATATATATATATATATATATATATCCCTGTGCTAACTAAAAACTCTTAATCAAACATCTAACCAGTGAAGGACTTGTTACCAATGTAACAATCCAGGAGGATTTGGAGATCTCTCAAGGAAAGAGTAAAGCAGAGTGTGGAGTGAGGCATTTGTATTTGCTAAGCTTTCTTGTAGGGAGTAAATAGATTCAAGTTTTTATACTAACTTTACTGTGACACTTTCCCCAAAATAATCTCATAGATCTATGTTTTGTTGCAAAACAGAAAAAGAAAGTATCTGGGTGAATAGTAGAAATTTGAAAGCACCATCAATAAAAGATTAAAAATATGACTTTTTCCCGTGTAGGATGGTACTGTGAGGTGGTTTTAATTTTTTGGCTACATCTAAAAGGGAAATAAAAAGCAAAGAACCTGATTGTTCTGTATCTCTTTGTCTCCATAAAATCCCTGCGAAGGAGGCTTGGAGAAATTAAAGGGCTTGTTCAAGTTTCCGAAATGAGACAGCATCAGAGCAGGCCCTGCAGACTAAACTCCGAGTGGGTGAGCATTATGTGTTCCGATTCCCATGGAAAGTTGAATAGCATTTCAAATCAAGAAGGATCTCATGGGTAATCCTGCCAAATGTGCTCTGGTTTTATATGTATTCTGTGATAGACTTATCCCTCAAAAATATACCAACTCACAAACATACAATAGCAAGTGAATCTATTAGTTTCTTGTTTACATATAAAAAAACTATTATGACTGGCTGCAAGTTTCTTTATATACTTCTTTAAATCCAGGGGAGAAAAAGAGGAGAGCGTATATATATATTTACTTTATGTTTCATTTAAGTTAAAGTATGTTCCGACGAGCAGGGTGTTTAAAAATACCCTGCAAATTTATAATCTCAAAATAAGAGCACACTGATGTCTAATCATAGGAGGTATTTGCAGAGCTAGATAACGGTCTGGTATGGAACAGATAAACAATGGATGCCTCAAGACTGTGCAGTGGAGGGAAATGAAGCCTTATTGTCTAATCACTGGGGCTTGGAGCATAGAGAAGTTACTAACAAAGCCCCACTTGTGAGCCCGTTCCCAGGAGGCTCTGCTACATGAAGCAGGATACAGCAGTAATGGAGTAATGACTGCGGATGACAGAAAATTGCTGCAGTTCATGGAGGCAGCTATGCAGAAGAGAGTGTTTAGGCTGTTTGCAGAGATTTGGAATTTGAGGTGCAATTAAGTCAGACCTCTGCCATTTGACCTCAGCGGCTTGCATGAGCCAGAGGCTACAAGATTACCAATGTAATTGCAATGAGCTAATTGTGTGCATATTTATTTCTTGAATGCCCGTCTTTGATGATTGAATGTCAACTCCATGAAGGAATGTGTCTAGTTCCATGGCATGGGACCTGGCCCACAGTGGCTCTTGATTAGTCTCTCCCTAACTCAGAGTGCAGTGAAGTCTGGGGGCTTTGCGAGTCAGAATTCACTTGAGAGCTTGAGTTTTATACATGTATATTATTTTATAACCTTGGGCAAGTCATTTAAATTCTAGGTACCCAGTTTCTTGACCTATGGATTGGAGGAGTTACTCCTTATGGTGACTGGAGGTTTTAAACAAGGCACTGGGATTTTAAAAGGCCCCTCATGCAAGGCTGAACCTGTGATTCTCTACAGTGGCCTCATCACCTTTCATTTGTGAAGTAGGAGCTAAGATATTTTATTTATTTTATTTTTGAGACAGAGTCTCACTATATTTCTCTGGCTGTTCTAGAACTCACAAAGTAGACCTGGCTGGCCTTCAACCCCCAGAGATCTCCCTGCCTCTACCTCCCTGATGCTGGCATTGAAGGTGTGTGCTCTGCTTGGCACACATGCATTCTGACTGCTCAGTCAGCTGCCTGTAGTGGGCATTTCTGCACCCTGCCACCAGACAGCAATTTCTACATTAATGACCAGAAATCTGTGTTTTAAATATGTCCAGAAAAGGGAAAAAAGGAGAGAGAGAGAAAGAAAAAAAAGGAAAAAAATCATTTTGGGGTGAATGGGTGAAAAATCACTTTTATTTATAATTAAGTTTCTAGCCCGAAGAATCAGTAAAATTTATGCTACCCCATGTTTCCCAGTAGCTTCTTCTGCCTGATTTCTGCTTCCATCCAGACTACCTGTACAGCAAGTAGGCCTGGGAAGGGCCCTCATTTGTTGGCATGGAGAACCCAGACAAGGAAATTATAAACAGCAAAGCAAATGAGTATAAAGAGAAGAAAGACACCAGGGCTTTAGGGCTTTCCTTGGCTTTGTTTTGTTTAGACAAGGTCAAATAGCCCAGGCTGGCCTTGAACTCCCTATGTAGTCAAAGATGACTTTCAACATCCGGTCATCTTGTTTTTCTACCAACCAAGTGCTGTCGTTATTGGCTTGTGCCAAGAACCCCCAGTTTTATTCAGCACTGGACCAGAACTCTTGACTTCATGAATGCTAGGTCAACACTTTACCAACTGAGCCAGTGCCAGCCACTAGCTATTTTCTAAGCTCTGTTTTCTTCATGATTGTTTTTGCACTGAGGTGATAATATCTACTTCTTCCAGTTCAGTTTGCTTTGGTTTTAGACTGTATCATCAAGATGCAAAACTAGGATAGTAAAGGAAATTCTGGTGGGTGGGGACATGGCTCAGTAAGTAAAGGGCTTGGATCCTCAGCACCTACATAAAAGCTAGGTTTGGTCACACATGCCTGCAATCCCAGAACAGGGGAGGCAAAGACAGGCAGAAACTGGGGATTTGCTCCTGGTAGCTCAGCTGGACTTGCTGAATTGGTAAGGGTGAGTCCTGGTTTCAGTGAGAAACTCTGTCATAGAAAGTAAGGTGGAATCTAGAAAGGAAGTCACTGTATGTATCACTAGAGAAGGACCTCAAGTCATTGTCAAACATGCCCATGTCTGTTCACACGTGCAGACGTATGCATGAGCGCCCTCCCCTCCAAACACAAGGGTCTCCTTCTCTTATGGTAGAAGAATACACGTGCAGCTGTGGAAATGACCCCAGTCACTATTGTATCCTAGTCAGCCTTTGTTTTTCAGAACGTTGTTCCCATGCTTGAGCCTGAAATGTATTCACTAAGAAGTCTGGTGCTCTTGAGGGTATGTGAGCTATCACAGATCACCTTAAAGAGAGACTGAGCACAGTGGAAATGAGCCCAAGGGGCTCATTTAAAAAGTTAAAAAGAAAGAAAAGGCAGACATTTTCATTCATTAGGGAGGGCTTGGGAGTCAAGATGCCTCGGATGGCTTTCCTCTTACCAGCAGGTTCTCTGGCTTGATGTCACGATGGACGATGTTCAGGCTGTGCAGGTATTTAATGGCACTGGCCAGGTTGTACAGCATCCCACTGGCATCCCGCTCTGTGTATTTGCTAGTGGAAGTGATGGCATCGAAAAGGTCTCCACCCTGGAAGAGAGCAGCTGGCTGAGTGGGATATTGACAGATGGACGGATAGGCTGTCCGTGGAGGGGACCCACAAGTCCAAAAGGATATAAAGAATAGACCAGAACTTGGGCCTCCTAAGGGCTTTCTCTGCTACTGTCTTTCAAAAGACCAAAGACCCGTTGGGGATGTCTCTCCTCAGTGTGAAAGATATTGACATTTTCCCCTGAGCTTAAAAAAGTGCAGAGTGGTGGGATCTGGCAGCAGACATGTGGTTCTTTCCAGGCAAGAGGAGGTGGATCTGGTTCCCAGCTGAGAAGCCTTATGTGGGGGACTCTGGTGACACGTGCTACCTGTCACACACCAACTGCTAGCTGAGGTGCAAACGCATAGTCCTAAAACTCCCCCAGGTAATTCTGCATTCCCACTTTTAACAGAATGTTCTTGTGCCTTTGAAATTATTAAGACACGTGTGAAACACGCACTCTCTTTCTCTCCTTCTCTCTCTCTTTGATCTGCTACATTTAGCTCTCTTGAAGTGGGTGTTGAGCTTTCTTCTTCAATAATATGTTTCTCTGGAAGAAATGGAAAATGGGAACCACAACTTGTTCTAAAGACAAGAAAGACAAGGGGAGAGGAAGGGGAAGATGGCAGAGAATGCCAAAGAGAGTCTTCTGGGTCTATTATTCCTCTGATCTTTTGTTTCCCTGATTTCTTTTTAATTTATTACTCCTTGATCAAACAGTGATTTGGGGCTCAACATACAAGGTGCATGTATTTGAAGTCCTTCCAGAGCTTGGGTGTGCTTTACTAAAAATATCTTTCTTGAATATTGACCATGCAGCAGCACAGCTCACAGCCTGAATAAGTTCCTAGGTCACTATATAGTGACCACTTTGATTTCCCCTTTCAAAACAGCAAAACCCAAACATAGTCCTGTAGGCTGTCAGGTTTCAGGTTTCCCAAACCATGCCGGCCTCTCTGTCCCCTGTGCAATTTCCTCCCTGAAAACCTCTCTCACTATTGGGCAAGCAGTGGTTCCTCCATGAACAAATGTTTTCTCCTCTATTCCTGTTTTTCTCCAAGACAGTGTGTCACACAGGTATGAAATTTGTTTCTGAGCCACAGGAGGAGGTGGAATATTATCTATGGTCTACTGCCCTTGCTCCCCCTCCCTAGTTATACAGCAGGATATATATGTCTGTGTGTGAGAGTATGGAAAGACCTGAGTGCTGTCCTGGTCGTGTAGGCTCAGGCCTCAAGACAGTTCTTTCTGGCTAAGACATGACACTCACTCTCTCCCCCAGCTGAGGCAACTTAGTTATACAGAGAGAATTCATGAAGGCTGCTCAGTGCAATAATGACTCTGCTGTAGCCATCTGATCAACATCCAGTTCACAATCAGACTGGGATCCGTCACCAAATACCCCTATTTCCTATCCCTAAATTAACCTATTCTCACCTCCCCACAAAATCAGCCTACAGGGAGCTGACCAATAAAAATACAAAAATATGGGGATAATCATTCTTTTAACAGTGCACAGCAGGGCAGCAGGAATGCATTGAAGCTGTTGGTTTACAGAGCAATGCTACAGTGGTGAAATTCTATTTGGTCAGCCAGAGACAATATAGTTTACAAGGTGATTAAAATAATGATTTTATAATAAAATGTGTACATAAAAATTGGAACAAATTAAACTATTTCTCTTTGATCGAATGATAGTTTAACAGTTTGACCACAACAACACTGACATGCTTGGTCATCCCCAGCCTCAAATATGACAACAGTAGGGTTTTTTTTTTTGAAAAGAAAGAAAAATGAAATCCACACCTTTACTAACTCCATTACAAGATATAGTTCAGTCGGCACATCCATCTCTTCAATCAGGAGAACAATGTTCGGATGCTTCACTCTCCTTAAGATGGAGACCTCGTTTTGGATCATGTGTTCCTGTACAGGGGAGAAATCATTTTAACAGACACAAAATGTCTGAGGGACTAACTCAAGGTAGTACAACAACCTGAAAATAGGGGAGCTGTATCTTGGTGAAATGTAACAGTATTCTGAAGACCCTAAGATAATTAAACTCGAGACCCACTATGACAATTAAAATTTCCTATAAAGCAACAGAATAAATCTCAGATAACAAAAATAAGAGAAGACAATAAAGCAAGCAAAAATAAGGGGGAAAATCGAATCAAACCATTCCTGCTACATTTATTCCAGGAATAGTTACAAAATCATATATTCTTCTAAACTTATGACATTCTGTTCCATCAAAATGCGCCTCTTTGGCTGAACTGTGTTAAGAAGCTGCTTTCTGTTTTTCTACCCTTGGAACACGAGCACCACAGGAGTTAACTTGGTACGCACTTTGCCTCGGCATTTACTTTTCTTGATAATTTTCAGGGCATACTCCCGAGCAGTCGACCTGCAAAAGGAAATTTTTAAAAGTAAAACTTAATTTTTAATCAATTGACTTCTTTGGTTGGGGGTTATTGAGTTATTTTCTTGCCCATAGGCTTCAGTGTTTCTACTTTTGGAAGGGCTCCTTTCTTTCTGTACACAGATGCATGTAGATGTCTATGGGCTCACCCCATCTGAGGGCAATGGATGTGCTAGCACAGACAGATCTAGAGCCATGTTGTACAGAAAGCACAGCCACTGTGGCTGCTCAAGCCATGCTGAGCTGCTGCGCTGGATTCAACCTCCTCAACACTCATTTACTTATTTTCCTTACCCCTGCCTCACACAGGGTCTCCCTACACAGCCCAGGCTGGCCTCAAACTGATGATCCTCTTCCATGAGCTACCCAAGTGTTGGGAATATAAGTGTGATCTATTGAGTCCAGCACCTCAGTTTTCCTCAGAGTTCTCTCTCCACTAAGGTGGCTACGAAAGCTGTCTTAAGAGCTCTTAAGGCCACCTTGAAGACTCCTGGGAAGTTGTAGATGTCCATAGTGTCATAGGCTGAGAGTGAATTGCTGAAGAACCCAAGAGGGACAAGGCTCAAAGAGGATAGAGAAGAATGAAACCATTTCTGGAGCTTCCTGGGAGCTACTGGGCCCTTTGTGGCTGTCACTCAGGAGGAAAGGACGGTTAAGGTCCTCACGGCAAAGATCATGTCCTGTTTCTCAGAGCCCGAGCTTTCCATACAACCATTACATGGTATCTCCTGCCCTGATGGGTGTGGGAGAGCTGTCCCCTGGTTATACATGCTAATATGAACCAGCTTATCTGAGATATTCTAGCACTAAATCTAAGGGCACGGCTATTGACAGAGGACAAGACACATAGGAGATTGGGCTAAACCACAATGTCTAAAGCACAAGCTTTCATTTCTGGTACCAATAGAGCCTAGCCTTTTACTCACAGATAAAGTCACCTATCTGGATCCAAATGGTTGTGATTGGAATGAGTCAGATAAAAGACAAATTTTAAAAAAGGGAATTTTAAGGTCTTTAGTTTGATGATTACAATGGGATCCTCACATATGCTAAGAGCAAAGAGATGGGTTTTTTTTAAGACAAATTAAGAAACCAACTGTTTAAATATTGGTTTCATGGTCATTTTAAAAATTAGTAACATACCATTTCAAAAAATACTTCTGTTACTCACAGGTCCCAGCATTGGAAACACTCAGTAAACCTTACTTTGTTATGATTAAGTCTGAGGAGTAAAACCAGAAGAGGTAATGCTTCTGGAGCCCCTTTTCTCTACTAGAACGTTGGTCTTTGGATGGGGTGAGGTAAGCCTCTTTGCTTTGGGATGCTTGTCCTGGAATGTGGGTGCTCAGGGGAGTCCACACTACCCTAATTCCACGAGAACGTGGATGCATAAGCCTAATGGTTCCCTTCTTTCCCACATCGCATTACTGATCCTTAAAATCTGCCAGGATGGGGGAAGGAGCAAGTCACGCCTCAGGAAAATGTAGGATTTGGATGCTCTATGTCCCATAGAAACCCCAGACCATCAGTAATGAGGTGTGGTTGAGACAGAGAAGACACACCTTGGAAAGAGGTGAGGCAGGCTACTTGGCATTAGACAGTGAAGAGGTGGCACCAAACATGAATGAGAATAGAGAGTTCTTTTAGAAGCTTTGGTTGAGTAAGATCACAAGGCCCTTTCAAAGGACTCCTCAAGAAACTGCCGAAGACTTTGTAAGTTTGAAAATAGATCATCAAGAGGAAAACTAAAGGCTGGAGGCCTTCTGGATAAATCATGTCTCTGACCAGACTCTCTGAGCAAATTTCCACTCTGTGCTTAGAAGATTTAGTCTTGAGCTGTGGGTTCTATGCTGCAGCAGCACTGCCTAGGCCTAGAAGGCAAGGATGGAGCTGTGCAGCGCTCCAAGACCACCTCACTTTCCACACAACAGTGAGAAGGCAGCCATGTTGGTGAGAAGTGAGTTCCTCAGCTGTAGGATTCTCCTGAGTGATGCTAAGGTCTTCTATAGCCATGGCTGGCGTGGAGTCTGAGAATGTGGAATTTATCTCTACGGGCAGGAAGCTGCCCTTGAACCGGTGACAGGGTTGTCTACCAAAGGGCCAGGATCTTAGATTCTGTCCCAAGCCTACCACTCAGGGGGAGACAAAAGCAAGTGTGGGTGGTGGCCTCAGGACGCACTAAGAAGTATGTCACCTTTCTAGCTAGAACACTTTATAACACAGTCAAATATTCTACCAAATTTACTTGTATCTTATATCAGAAAACACACCCCATAGAGGGTCACTAAGTTTAATACCACAATAATTTTTTCTTGAGTTTTTAGGAGCAGAACCATAGTTACTTAATAATAACCATTAATTAATTCAAGTATGTGTTTCTAGGAGTAGTTGGTATTTAAAACTGGGCCTCAACGCCCATTGTAAACCACAATGGTAGCCATGCTAAGGAATACTTTACCCAAAATAACCAACTTGATTTAAGGCATATAAATCGAGGAAAACAATTCTGGATGTCTGGCTTGCTGATAGCAACACAGGCCATTTGTTTGTCTGTTCCTGGCATTGCATTCTCGACCTTTCATGGAACTCTCTAGGCCACAGTGAGAGCAGCAGTAACAGAATTCTGTCTTTGTCTTCATCTAGGGCAAATAAATTGGCAAGGTCACCTTCCCATTAAATACACCCTCAGCTTGGACCCAAGTACAAGTTTTCTGATTGGACTTAAAGCCTCTTCACAAGATGGAGCCTATGCCTGACAGTCATCAGGGTCAAGAATGTGATAGGGAAGAACCCGCCACTATTACTCTGCTAATGAGTATTAAATAATATTAATTTACTCCTAATGGTTTTGATTATACTTGTAGGTTACTGCACATTTGAACCATCATCTGAGAAGATCCTTACTGTTGTTGGTTACTGACACTGAGACTCACAATTGGTCAAGGTGTCCAGAGTGACATCAGATGCTTAGCCCTAAATGGGCTATCACATCATACCCTCCTCCCAAGGGTCAGGGATCACTGTGGAAGAGGTGGTGGGAAGACCAGAAGAACCAGAGGTGGTGAATGACCGAAGGGAAGCATGAATTTACAGTAGTTATGGCATTGTTCACAAGATCTGCATAAGCTCAAGCCAGATGAAATGCCAGCATGGAGAAGGGGTGAGCATAGGATGTTCACTCCTGGATGAGGAGCTGTTGTAATTGACAGCTTCTGAGAAAAGGAGGAGTTAGTTTTCTTTAAGGGTGTGGCTCTGGCAGCTTTAACACACTCCAGGAAGTAGCCACAGGCCTAAGAGTTACGAGATGGCATTAATGGGACTCAATGGACTTAAAAACGAATTGAGAACACCACATTGGATGTCAGAGGGATCTGGGAGGACAAAGGAGAGAAGGAATATGACCAAAGACAATGTGTGAAAGTGTCAAAGAATTTATAACAATATTTTTGAAAATCTCAACTGCTCAAACAGTGCTGTGCTAGCAAAGAATATGCTAGAAGGCACACAGAAAAGGCCCGTGTCACTCGGCGACTGTGCCTGTTGCCTGTGGTGGTGTATTATAGCAGAGAAGGAGCATCTTTACCCTTGTTGATACACACTCATCCCCCAAAACAAAGCAGAATGTACCCACAAGCAGCATGTGCCGTTCGTGGCATTCTTAGCTGGCGTTTATTTTCTTGGATCTCTGTAAAATATTAAAAGAATGTTTCATAATATCTCTGGGGAGAGAGGGCATCAGCCATATGTCCTTGCTCAGCAGGAGCTAGATGCTGACACTTTCAGAGCAATCTGGTATTTAGACTCTGAAGTTTCACACCGTGAGCCCAGGATGTGAACGCATGTAAAGTGAGCACAGCTAAGTGAGAAAGAAAAGGGGGGAAGGGAGAGGGGAGGGAGGGGGAAAGAGAGAGAGAGAGAGAGAGAGAGAGAGAGAGAGAGAGAGAGAGAGAGAGAGAATGAATTCTCAGTGGAGAAGTAGCAACTGTGAGAAGGCTAGGATCCTAGGACTGAGATACCATCCTGGTCCAGAACCAGCTAGAACAAACAGTAACTGGTCTGTTGAGGTTTGGTCTTTTGCTATGTAGTGTATTGAAATGCTAAGTACTGGCCCTCAGAGCCTCGTTGTTCCCAGGGAGTCCACACATACAATGTGACCTTGCTTCTTAATTTAAAACTTTTGGTTAAATAAAGATGCTAACAGCTAATAGTTGGGCAGAAGAGACATAGGTAGGGTTGTGAGGTTCCTGGGCTTGGGTGGAGGGAGAACCACAGGGAGGGAGAGGGAAGGTAGGGAGAGGAGGAAGCTGCCATGGGGTAGGTGAATCATAAGAACATAGCCTCGAGGAGTAAAGAGCTACCCAGATAGAACATGTCAAGTTATGACCTTATAGCTTGGGGTCACTGATGGGAAAGTAGACTCCAACTGCATGGAGTGTAAATATGTGCCCAGCTCTAGTGCTGACTGAGGCTTCTTATAAATGTAAAGGTTGTGTGTCTTTTATCTGGGAACAGAATAATCAACAGTGGGGTAGAAGCCCTTGATTGAGATTAAAAATTAATGATAATGGTGATGAGGCTAGCAAATGAAGGCCATGCCAGTCTGCCAAAATGAGAGACGTTCTACTTAGGGGAAAGATGTGTGTATGTGTGTGTGTGTGTGTGTGTGTGTGTGTGTGTGTGTGTGTGTGTGTGTGGTGTATCTGTGGGTTTGTGTGTTTGTGTATGGATGTAATTGCATATATATGTAATATGTGCATGTGGAAGTAATTGTATACACACATATAATATAATATACATATATTATCTATAATATATTAGATATAATAGATTATATTATCTTACAGTATATGCCTTTCCTGATTCAATTTCTGTCTTATTTTACACTGAAAAGAGTGACTTTGGTATAGGTGAGTTCCTTCTTAGAATCTTATGGGGAGCCCTTTATTAGAAGCAGTGGGGTAGACAGACTTAGGTGTGTTTTGGGAAGCAAAGCTCTGATCTAAGTGTTTAGTAGATTTAGGGAACCTCAATAGTTAATTTCTTCAGTCTATCTTTTTTATAAAATGGGGGTAGCAATGTTGACACATTGAATCAATGTAATTCAATGGGTTACTCTCATTTAAGGACCACGAATGGATAGATACTCAGTAAATATTGCTTAGTCCTGTTTCAGCAGGGGTGGAGCCGGAGATGATAAAGGAAGGTTTTCTGTGTCTGGCAGTCAGTCAGTTGAGAGTGATGTTCTGTGGGCAGGGGCTGCAGACTAAGGGAGAGGAGGGGAGGTTTTCATGCTACCATTACTCATTACTCTACCTACCTCATGCAGAGTAACATAGCAACAGTAGGTTGCTATGCTGTTGTGAGCACCCTAGTCCAGCTGGAATAATGAGGAGTGAAATCTGAGAGCTGCTGTATGAGGGCCACTTAGTGGGGGTTTTGCTCTATGGAATGAACTGTGCTGGGGTGCAGGGAGCACCTAGTAGGTGCTGTTTCAACTAAGAATCCGGGTATTGCATAATACCCTAGGCAGGCTTCCAGCTCTAAGTGGCTCAGAGCCATTCTTCTTTAGAAGACCCAGGCCTGGCTCTACTGTGCTACCCTGTCCTCATCTGTCTCCTGGCCCGAGGTACCCTCCCTGGGTAGTGGTATGAGATAGGACAGAGATAAAGGCTCCGGAATTTGAGGAGGGTCCAGCTCACTGGGAGTAGTGAAGAGGACTAGGGAATCAAAGATACTTCATTCAGGCCAGCCTCCAGAGAACCAGAGGGATCCCCTCAAAAGAGCTAAACGCCTCCAGCACAGGTGTGAGAAGACGACGGCTGTCCAGTTCTGAACATAAGTAACTGCCCAGAAAAGAACTCAGAGTCTGACACTGAGAGGAAGTTTGAGGTCACTTCCGTTTGGGCTGATGCGGTATTTGTTGTCACTTCTCTACTTGGTAGCCACCAGCCACCCTTGAGCAGTCATCATGAACCTGCGAATAAACCGGGCATAGAGCATGCCTGAAATCCTAACACCTAGAAGGCAGAGGGAGGAGGGTGGTGAGTTTGAGGACAGCTTGAAATGACCTTGACTCTAAACCCACAGGGTCTGTCGTCTATCCACGTGAAGACCATTTCACAGATCATATTCCATTTCTATAGGCTCAGCACGCATGCGTTTCAAAACCTTTCAAGGTTATTGTGCTGTACCTTTTATGACAGTAGATAACAGAGATCCAATCCTATACATGAACACTCCTGAAGAGATGTACATGAGGAGGTCTTCAAAACGACTTCTCCAGAAAATAATATAAAAACTTTACCCTGACAGAACTGGAAAGTTTTCCTAAACACACTAAGTAAAATTCAAAGTCTTCCTATGGAGTCTTTAAGACTCCATCCCATTTTTACAGTCTGTTTTAGGTGGCTTTTCTTTATTAACTTAAGCCATATGTGCCTCTGTCTGAAAGCATGGAAGACAAGTGTTTCCTTTAGCTCACCACTCGGACCGGCCCCCCACTCACCTCTCTATACATTCCTTGACAACAGCGAAATTTCCATCTCCTATTGTTCTCCCGACTTTGTATCTCTCTGTTATTGTGGCAGGAATCTGGAAACCTTCGTCGGACTCTTCTGAAAGAATCATTAGTGTGTCTTTATTGATGCAGAAGGGGACGCAGAGGCTGTGTTTAAGATACATTTTTAACCGTCTTCTCACAGACTGGAACTGATTCAGAAGTACGGCAGGCAGTCCTCCCCCACAGCTCCCCCTGGCAGGCTCATACTGACTCAATGGTTTTTACCAAGGCAAACGATAAATTAAAAGAAAACCTGTCGACTCCACCTGGACCCATATCACTGCAACAACTGTTTCTGCTTCAGTGGGACTCAGAGAAGGAAATCCTGCACTTGAACTTCATGATAGCTTGATCAATAGCCCCCACTGAATACCCATTGTGTTCTGAGAAATGACATTTTTTGTGTACAGGGCAGAGGAAAAGATGTTTCTGGAAGGACTCTGGGCAGTTTTACATTGTAAAAGTGTGAAAAGGTCCTGTCGTTTAGACACTGAGCTTGCCTCTATCCTGAAATGGAAATCTATATGAAATTCTTTATACACTAAGTGTTGCTGGCCACCCCTCCCTCGTATCTGCGAGCAGATTTTAGACAAATGTTCTCACCAAGCAACCTGCATGACAGATGTCGAGTTTAAATCCTGATATCTATTATGTCTGTGGCAGAACAGTTTTTGTAATAACATGTTATTCCTCTGAAAATGTACTCTGAAATATTTTACAAATGGCTAATAATGCCTTAAATATCCAAGGCTATAAAATTAAATAAGCCATGCTTGGGTCACAGAAATATGATGCATCACCTTTAACATGTCAAGGGTGTAAAAAGCCCTTTAAAGCCAGGCTGTAAAATGTATGAGCTTTAACGTTATAAATCCCAGATCTCCCCTCAGGCAACCTGTGTTTAAAATGGTATAGGACCCTAGTAAGTTTCCTAACTGTGTGCTTCTCATAGCATGCCCTCATAAACTGAGTTTTTCCCCCTCAGAATAAATTTGGATGTTATGGGGGGTGTGGTTCTGTTAAGTTTTATAGTTCATATTTCATGTGTGGTACTAGAGAGGCATGAATGTAAATTCATCTGCAGTTTCTTGGTCTGTCTTCACAGTGCTCAGACTGCATGACTGGGGTGGTTCTTCTAGAAGGTATAGTCAAAACGCAGGGCAACTGTCTCTACTATGCCCACAGGAATCTTCACAGTCTCTACACCATGGATGGCATCTCCTTTCTGGATCACGGGAAGCCTCCTTGGTAGTGCCCAGAATCAAGTGAGGGATATAATCAAAGCCTCCTCCCTTAGCCAAGCAGCAAAGAGTCTTGATTCTGCCTATGTTTGAAAGACTAGGGATTTTCACTTCTCCGTGAGGAGGGGAGGGCATGGCTATGGGTTATCTGAATTTACACACCATCTCCCAGATAACAGGATCTTAGACTATGTACATGGATAATAAAGTAGTTGGTCTGTGGCTTTTCAGATATTTGTGATCTCACAGATGGGGAATAGAGAGAGGTCATCTGTCTTCTCCTCCAGTGGAAACTTATACACCCACCCAGGGCACAGTACCTGGGATTTCTCTACTGACTATTTTTTGATAAAGGCACTGGCCCCTCTGGACTCGGTCTAGTCAAGGACCATCACAGGTCACTAGGTGAATGTGGCACCCCAGAGTGAAAGAGGCTTCTAGATGGGTGAGCTACAGACGTGGACAGATGCAAACAAGTCACGTGTGAGTCACATGTGTTGCTTAATGTAAGAGTATCCCTCTCAGGATGTACCTTTGGGAAAATGTCAAGTCATACCATTTGAGGCAAGAGGAGCTTATTCTTATATTTTTGGTTGTGAGCCTAGCCTTTAACGGCTGAGCCATCTCTCCAGCCCAAGAGGAGCTTATTCTTAACAGCGGCTTAATCCTCATACACTTCTACTTCTCCAATGGTTTCCCCTAATTGATTTGAGCCCAGTTCCATCCCCAGGGATGGAAATGGTGACATTTAATATTCTGCATTTCTATTAAAATGGAACTAAGATATGGAGAACTAAAGAGGCCCATGTCAAACCATACAGCAAGCTAGCAAAGAGTCAACTCGAGTGATCCAGGCCATTTTCTTATGTCATGGGGAAATTCTAATGCTCATCAGTTTAAGGGACAAGTAGCATTTCTTTGGAGTTACCAGCAATGGAAAGCAGTTATGTAGTTTGATGGATTGAACTCCCTTAGGTTGGAGCCCACCTATGGGTCCTCACGTACAATCCACAGTCGTCCTTTCATTTATGGAAAGGGTGCAGAGCAGGGAAGCACAAAGGCAGACCCTTGCTGGTGTTCTTAGGCATCACACAGCCACAGAGGACGTGAAAGGGTTCAGTGGGCCACCTCTTCCTTCCCATTCTCAGACAGTGGATGCGAAGGCCAGTAGGAATCACCCACTCCAGCCCCACAGGAGCTGCAGGAGGTTTGTCTACCCACTGTGTTTCAGATGTTATAGTTTGCAAAGTAAATTCAGCTAACCCCTCCTCCATCCCCTCTGCAAGCTGTGCCTTCTCCCAAGCTCATCACCTTCCCCAGGGCCATCGTTCTCATCCATTGAGCTGCAGACTTTTGTGGATGAAAGTGAAGTGGAGGAGCCGCCATGCTGAGAGATCTGGAAGGGAACAGAAGCAGAATAAAAAAAAAAAAACCTGGGTCAGAATGATGGAGCCTCCACACAATATACCCAGCCCGGAATCTCAGGAGCTAGTGTTGCCCCATCCCAGGGAGAAATCGGTCTTTAAAGTTGGAGGAGGTCTTAAGGATATCTAATGAGTGCCACAATTCCCACCCTCACGAGTAGCCAATGATCTGAGTGACTAGGAGAGGCTAGTCGTTGGGAAACTGGACACCCATGACTTCTTTTCTCACAATCAGCATCCTTGAGCTCCAGTTCGCCATATTTGAGGCATCTCACTCTGTCTTCTATGCCATTCTGGCTTTACCTACTATTTTTCTATTTTTATAAGAACAAAAATATCTAAGTTAGTTATGAATGTTCTACAAAAAAAGCAAATAACTCAGCTTTAAGAGAAAAGTAGAAGAGTAGTTTGCTACTCTTCACTTTGAGATAAAGATACACAGTAAACACGAGGCCAGCTTGGCATGATCCCTAGTAAGTCTGAGAGAAAGGCAGCCTTGAAGCCTAGGCCGGAAGAGACTCCTGTACTTCAGGTAGATTTGACCGAAGTCCCATGAGAGCGAACAAGGTTTTGACTGTAGTAGGAGGGAAAATATTTAATATGAGAACTGGCTGGGAACGGTATTTAACAATGGATGCTTCCGTCTCCACCCCTCCTTCTTGAGAAGACAATTTGCACACAGTGATGCTACTTCTAAATAGTGAATACAGCTCATCCTAAAAGATCTTCCTTCTGTCCCCTGGGTTTATCCACTTGGTTGGCCTGACGGGAGCAGGAGGCGGTGAGGGGGCGGCATTGGCTCATGGTGCTGTCTGTCTGTGGAGCAGAGAGAAGGGAGAGCGGCTGTAGTCGCATTGATCACGAAGCGGGGGGGTGAGAAGCAAACTTGACCTACATTTCCTCTCCTTTTCCATTTCCCATTCAACCTCCACCCCACGCCATCCAGCTATAACTGAGCACAAAAAAGGCAGAGAAGTTGTTGTGTCTTGTACCTAACAGCCTCCTGCACAGAAAGCCCGAATACCCTTTTCTTCCTAAAACAGATTTGTGGTTGGGGATAGACCATGTAACCACTCCAGGGCCATGTGAGTCAAGCACCACAGAGCATTTCCTGAGTGACAAGGGACAAAGGTGGATATATCCCATTGACGATACTAATAACGATACCTCTTCTTCCTTATAAGATGTCCTAGAAGTTTTGATATTACTGCTGTATACCCCGTGAATGTCATACAGTTTGCCTGTGTATGTGTCCTGAACTTCCACATATCACAAGAATCTTCCCTCGATACGCTTGGTGGCCTGAACATATCTGTTCTTGCCCAGCCTCCGTCTGACTAGGAACTTGTGTGTCACATCCCACAGCAAAGATCCCAATTTCCAAACACAGGGCTTTCTTTTCCTTTTCAAAAGCACAGAATCACAACCCACCGTGTCGGAGGCACTGTCAACGTATCAGCGTCAAAGTCACACTCGCCTGACTCTCAAGAACCTGTTTGTGAAAATGTTACACTTATCGTGTCTGTACAGAAGGCCGAGCCACGCCAGCTGTGTTACATCGCAGCCTGGAGAAAATAAACATTAACATGGTCGCACTGGAGGGGAAGGTGTGTGCTTTCCAGAACAGCAAGATTCTCGGTCTCCTGCATCATTCCAACTGCAGTGGCAATCAGACAGAAGAGCTCTAAATAAGATGGGTAAGCCGGAGTCTGTCTCTTCCGGGCTTTCTAGCCCTGGGTTGGTTTGTTTGTTTTGTTTTTTAATTTTTTGTTTTTGTTTTTTCCTCTCTTGACATTGCAAATGGCGTTGTATAATGTAGACATATCATGGGTTGGAGGTGACAGATGCTGCCTCACGCTATATTCCATAGTTTACAATCCAAAGACACCCTTTCATGAAGCACCAAGTTAATAGACAATAACGTGTTTGCAAAGATGCTCACAGATTATATATTCAGAAAGAAAGAGAGAAAGAAAGAAAGAAAGAGGAAGGAAAGAAGGGAGGAAGGAAGGAAGGATGGAAGGAAGGAAGGAAGGAAGACAGACAGACCTGCATCTGTTAGTAAGAACACCAGGTGCTCTGTACCGAACCTTGACCAGAGCTCATGGTGACATGAGCTCTTAAAATGCAGCATTCCAGAAACTTACTGTATGCAATTCAGTAAACTTTCTTATTGATTAATAGTTGCTTTGGCTTTCTTTCAACTCTTAAGCTTGTGTGTTTTGAAAGTGTAACCCATGCCATTTCAGATTCCCTGTTGGTTAAGACCTGTAGATGACCCAGGATTTTAAAAGAAAAGCTTACTTATGTATAATAGGGTACTCTAAAAAATGGAAAGTCATAGCTCTCTTTATTATGCTCAAGTACAGTAAAATGAACCTATTGGCCTTCTTAGGGCATCATCTCTCCTTTCTTCTAAAGAAGTCAGATGCAGAACATTGCACACCGTTCAAAGGCCATGGTCCCCCAAGGTCTCAAAGAACCTCAGGAGCAGAACTGGACCTTAAGTGCCACCACCTCTTCCGTCCCATTTCCACCCAGAGATCAGACTCCCTACTTTAGAGAGGTGGTCAAGTGACCGATGTCCAAACGCAACCAGCAACCAGTACATTCCTTCCTTAGGCAGCAGCTTAATTGTTAACGAGGTGAAACAGTAAGTGAAGGGCTTTTCTTGTGTTGAAATCCTATTTCTGGACATTTTCTATTCACCATGCCCACTTGCAGGCAGCCAGTGGAATCCATTTCCACAAGACAGTAAGAACTTCAGGTTTTTGGAGACAAACAGGACTCCTGAGTCTGCTTTCTCAATTTGTTCATTCCCATATTCTCTTGTTCATCGTGTGACAAAGATCTGGGATTCTCCCCCTGCCTGGAGATATGGCAGAGCTCTCAATCCCTCTCTTTAAACCTGGTACTCAAAACGAAAGCAACTAGCTGAGTGCGTTCTGATCAGCACTGAACCTTCTTTGGCCCCAATAAAGAATTGGTTCACTTCAAGATCACAGTGACTTCTCTGTAGTGCCAAGCTTTAACATTTTACCAGACTAACAGGTTAACCCATTTTCCTGTTTGATAGGTTGATTTTTATTGATCAAACACTGACACTTTGTGTTAAGTGCCAACCTTGATGGTATTTATTCATTTTATATTCATTTTTCTCCTAGACCGTTACTTTTTGGATTCTGGTTTTATAGTCCTCTCCTTTTCTCTCCCTTCCCCTACTCCAGTATCTACTGAAGTTTGGTCTCTTGCTGTGTACTGTAATGCTAAATTCTTTACCAGAAGATCTAGGCCTACAAGTGAATTCTCACTTTTATTAAGTTTTTGTTGTGCAAACCTTGTTCCTTAATGTAATACTATTGGTTAAATAAAATTGACTATAACCAATTACTAGAGGGATTGGAGGTAGATGTGTTTTGAGTTACCTGGTAGGGGTGTGGAGAAGAAAGAGGGGTGGGGGAGACAGAGAGACAAAGAAAAAGATGGGGGGAGAAAAGAGGGAAGAGAAGGAGAAAGAAGAAGAGGAGAGGAGGAAGCCACCTCTTGAGGGGAGATGGACCATGGGTATGTGTCACGGAGAAACAGCAAGTGTCTGGGGTACACCACTGAGGACTTAGATAGGCCAGCAGTTAAAGAGTAGGTTAGGGAATACACCCCAGTAATTGTCAAAGCCAAATAAGGTAACTATAGCCCGAGTCTCATTCATTGGTGAGCTAGTCGTGGCAGGTAAGTTTAAGTTGGCCGTTCTACAGTAATTAGCATGACTCCCTGTGGCAGTTGTTACTAAACTGCCTACGTGTACTTACACACTTAGTCTCCCCTGGGAGATTTTGGCTCTGATTTGCATGTCTGGCTTGAAAACAGTAACAAGCACTTTAGAACTGACCTAATGAGACCAGCCAGTCCTTCCTACTGACTGACAGGCACCCCTGCAACCGACTGCTTCTAAATGAAGCTGCTCCACCTACTTTCACTGTAGGCAGACAGACCGCTGTAGAAGGTCCATACTGGTGAGATTTTATGGGGACTTCAGTGGGTTTGCTAACTCGAAGGCATCTGGGCCTATAAGAGACGAACACGTGGTTATTTTAGAATTTAACACAATTAACTGCCCGGAGAGGTGCCGTGACATTTGAGATGTCGTCACCTCCCCGCAGATTTAATGGGAACCATTCGGGCAGGTTGCTGACACCTGGAGGCTTTTACGGAACACCTTCATAAAAGCGCTGCCCTGCAAAGTATGAACACACCGCGCGCACCGTGATTTAGCGTAACAGATGGGGACAGACGGTGTGTACTTTTTGAAGTAAGAGAGAAAGCTGAGCTAACAGCTCTAACCACATTTTACCAAGATGTGTCTGACGACCACGCCGTCAAAGCAACAGTCCGTTTTTAAATGTTATGAGTTACTCATGTCATTTGTGTGAATGTTGTCACTCAGCTGGAGTCCACACTGCATGGAGATTTGGAAAATAGCCAATCAATACAATTGACTCAAGCAGTGTAGACAAATCTGCCACATAACCACGCCCTGGCTGGGTAATGGTGCTATCTCCAAAATCTGTCTTGACGGACAGTTACCATTCTACGATGTGAAAGGGGTTAAACAGAACCAAGAAACCCAGTGTGCTCACCCTTGTCTGATTTCTGAATTATTTTTGTAAAGGAAACGTAGGAAATAAATGCCTCACAGACTAACCACTGTCTGGAGAATCTTGATGTCAGGTCTACAGGAATTTGAAGACAGCCCAATATAGCAACGTTAAAAACATTACTGTTCATGTGGGACATTGGAGACGAGTATGAGTTCATGAGATACAGAAAAGACATGCGATCATTGACTCCCTAAGTGGTTAAAAGACAGAAGGCTGAGGCGCCAATTGGGAAAGACTAACAGAGGCCCATTCTTGAAAATAAGACAGGCTCTGTCTGCATTCTTGACAGTGGGGGTTCAGCCTAAATAAACTGTGAAATACACAATCAAATAACTAAAAATAAATATTTGAATATTTAAAAATTCATAACAATTAGTCAAGTTGTTTAAAAGGCTGGGAAACTGTTACTCAGGAAATTGGTTTGTTCCACGAAGAAAGTATGAGTGCACTTTGGAATCATAAGTTTTGGAAATTCCCTCTAGGTGCACCATTGCAGGTATGATTACTGATTGAATTTATCATAGAAACAGGAAAGAGAGCAAATTACAGCCAATTAATATTAAGGTCAACAGCAATGCAGTAAAAATGTTAGACTTAAAACCAAATGATGATCTTTTATAGATTTAATGTAAAGTATTTCTTCTAACTTGAATGGCAGAGTTTTCTATTCTCTATGCAATACTATATTGGAATAGATTATTTTTCCTAAGATAAAGTTGAGTTACAAAAGGTATTATCATTATTTAATTGTAATCTTTTGAATATATTTATCCAGTATTTTTAAAAAGACAAATAGCCTGTACACATATCCGCATGAGAATTCCCCAAGCTTAGGAAAAAATGTCATTAATCCCACAAGACAGTTAGCATGATTTTTTTAAAATGCATTTTAATTTTTTCCCCAGTCAATTGTTTATTTGTCTGGCAAATTCACTCTTAAGGCAACCCTGAGAGGGAGGTGGACTGCCAAGTCAGAAAGTCTTACTGTGTTTCTCCTGTCAGCCTTTTATACCCGATGTCTGCTATTTTGTAGCCTGTCTAGTATACATTCAGCACATGAGGGCTGTATCCAACGCAATCAAGGCAACCCTTGTCCCATGGTTATTTCAATTCCAGCATCTAATCAAAGAAACTCACTGAACAACGTAGGCAGTTCTTCCTGTTTATTACGTGGTTTGGCTAAGCTGCTAAGTGTCACAAAGGTAAGTTCGGGAGAGAGTAACATGGTTGCATGTGAAACACAAGGTACAGCATTTTCGAGGAGACTACAGCAGAGAGGCATGGAAGCTATCAAAACTGGGTAGTTCAGTAACACATTTCATTAGTTCTCATCTCTACAGATGTCTGCAGATGGCCTCAGACGACGTATTTCCCAATGTATTAGTGCTTAAACCATTTTAATACCAAAGTGGTTTTTTTCCCCAAAGAGGAGACTATACATCCAAGCAACTCCAACTGCAAATGGTTTGCGACCTTTATAAAGAAAATCCAACTTTGTAACATTCATAGTGTTTCAAAGAGTCCACAGGGGGGAAACAGGAACTAAGTTCCTTGTCTGGCAATGTGTAAAAACACCTCAAAAACACATCACAGTAAAATTAACTTCCATATTCTTTGCCTATTAACCTTCAAACATTTACTACCCTGCCTTCAAAAATATTGTGTGGCCATATATAATACAAACACCTAGCGTTTCATGCTTCACTTACGCTACCTCAGAATTTATCCATCACCTTTTATTACAATAAGATACATCTTTAAAGACACCACATGTCATGCACCCTTAAAATTATAGTGAGGGCCTCAGATTTTCCAGTTTTCCCTACACATGTTACAGGCACAACATTACAAACGTTTTTCAGCTGACAATTTAATATGCTATATCAGGCAATTGTTATAATGAGTTTGACGCAGCTCTGATTTCCACACTATTTTTCTGTGGGTTCATCCAATCACACAGGGCTGTCACTACCATGCACAGTTAGAGGCGCTGGCCAGACCAATGCAGATAGGCACAGATGTATACAGACAGTGAACTTGAGTCAATAAGCATTTTCAAGTGTGTATACACTCATGTAGACACACATGCACACACACAGCAAGTGTCTCCAAAACAGTTTATAAAAAGGACACACAGCATGGCCTTACATGTTGTCTGGCTTCATAACAAGGCTTCAAACCGAATTTACTTTGACCTTTTCTACTTTTATTTCAGCACAACACTCAACTGTCCACAAGTCTAGAAATCAGTTTGTTTGGTGAATTTCCCATTGATAATCGCTGTAGTCATCAGTACACACACAACAGGAAAGTGTCACTGCATTCTGTCAGATTACTGGCTGAGCATCAAGAATTTACAGTGAAAACATCAATGAGTATTTACATTTATCAATCACTGTAAGATTGGATTTGCTTGGACTTCAATTTTTTTGTTTGTCTGGATTCCAATCGGTCTTGGATAAATTCGTACCCGTGAACAGTTGGTACTGCTTCATGATAATTTAGCCAACTTGTTTTGAGCTTAAACATGTGCCAACTAATACATACGTCACAACTTTATCACATAAAGCTTCACAGTTAATTCTACAGGAGCCAGTAACTTATAAGACCATATCACAAATATCATCCTTTATTCTTCATGTTCTATATACAAACACAGATATTTATGTAGGCACACCTACACACCTGTATAGATATATGGCCACCAGGAAAAGAAAAAAAAAACCTAGTAGTTCAACAGGTTAAATATATGGATTTATCTTTTAGGATTATTCTTATGTATTTTCATTCCCAATTGCTTTTTTAAAACGAGGCTTTTGGAATTCAGTTCTTTTAAATGGAAACAAAAGTACAGCTCGGTGCGGCTGCAAGGAAGGGGAGGGCGAGTGCCCTCGCTGCTTGGCAGGGGAGCATAGGTGTCAGAGCTGCTCTGGGGTTGGCAGACAACGGGATCAGATCTTGACATGTTAAGGTGACCTCATGTGTGCATTGCAGGCATGCGTACATATAGGTGGAGCACAAACTTCCGGTTTAGAAACCTACAAGAGTACAGACCTTCTGCTGAAATGACAATGACTTTCCCACATGGCTTCGGAGTTCACGCAGAGCAACACATTTTGTGCATCACTAGGGTTTTAGCTCATAAAATGCTGAAAGCAGGGGACTCTTTATAGCATCTTTCTTTCTAGGTATGTCTAAAAAAATGTAACCATACATGCAAAGGCCTGAAAGGTCAACACAGCAGAGGCTTTATCAGTGAGAGAAAAGCATGTGGCTTTTGTTGGCTGGAGCTCTTTCCTCAGAAGGTCATTTTTAGAGTTCAGCGACTAATGATGTTAGAAGGATTCTAAAAGCAGCCACGTCTTGAGTGACTGCTAATTGCCCATTGGGTCTTTACTAATGACCTGGTGGGCTGCTTGGATGTTCAAAAACTCTGCTTTTGGATAATAGAATTATTCCGTGCATAGAAAGAGATCTCAGGGTGTGTTGTTTCAATCTCAGAGGGACTTTAGTTTCAAAAGTAAATGAGATATATGGCCCTTGAACAATCCTTTAATAAAAATCGTATGTTCCAGGATGAAATGCCATGGGATTGCATCTCTCTGGAACTGCTTGAATGGAAAGTTGGCCACAATACCTACTGGCAATTAGTCCAAGTCTACTCTATGCTGTGTCTAAACAAAGCCACGATTTTTATAGCAGATAACATTTATTAGGTTTCTCCTAGCAGTAGTCGTCCATAAGATTGACTTCATAGGGGAGTTGAAATTACTGGAATTTATGTTTTGTTCTGGACCATCTGACCCACTGCTTTCATTGCATTTTTTGACAGGTTAGTCAAATCTGTACTAATCTTTTACGGGTTGGACTATATTAAGCAATGCATCTTACAAAGACGTAACACTCCAACAGGCAGCACAGCATCCTCCCAGATGTTTACTGTTTCAGCTAAAGACAAAGCGGCCCTTTGATCTCAGCAGGAGTCTCTGTTCGTGTCTATTGGAAACAGTTTTAAAATCCGAAGTCTGGAACAGGTATGATCATTCTCTGTGCTTTCAAGATGGAGGGATCAGTCTGCAGTTCTCAAATAACACGCCAAAGAAGTGCCCTCTCCTCTCTAACAGGCAGGGTAATGAGGCACTAATTATCACTCGGCTAACTTTTCAAATGCTGGTAGGTTGCCTGGAGGTCTTATTTTTCTTTTTTCAGTTGGAATATTTTATTCACTTGTCAAGTGAGATGCTAGCACAGGTAACGATAAACCAGATGGGAAAAATTGCTAGTCGAACAGTCTACTGAGAGAAATAAATCAATAACATTTGAGACCGTATGACAAGGCAACTCCTCTCCATCTTGAATCAGGCATTTTCAAAATGTTTTCAAGTGAAATTTGAAAGAAATCTCAAGTAAAAGGCTCCAAATGGCACCATACATTTTAAATCTGTCACCCTACTGAGATATGTCAAGCCTGGCGAATATAAAACCCATGCTTTGTAAGTCTTAAATTGTTAGTGTTTGAGCTAGTAAAAAGAAACGGTCACGGGTATGGTCTAAATACAATACACCGTACACATTGATTTCTAACATCTAGATTTAAAAAATAACTGTTTTACATTTAAGCAAAGCTGACTCACGCTTTTGAAAGTAGAGGACTAAAGGAGAAGAATTAGTAGGTTAATTTTAACAGTGGGTTATAATCATAGACACACTCGGTTTGACACAAAAGGAGTTTTGCATGTGAAGATATCCCAAACAACGGGATGCAGGATGATCAGAATGGAGTTTAGCTACCTGGAGGCCCAACGTACAAGCTCTGTGTAGAAGAATTCCAATTCTCAAACTGAGTTTATTTTTTGAAAAACAGTACAAGTCCCATTTGTTTTAGGTCAAAAAACTTTACACACTTGAAAAAGATATATATACTGTTGTTGCTGTAGGGAACCATTATAAAATTAATAATAATGCCAAGTTATTCATGTTTCCATGTAGTTGAAACTATTTTTATAAAAATCTGGGAAAAGAAAATCCATGTGGCAAAAAACAAAAACAAAAAAAAAAAAAAAAAAAAAACCAGAAACGTTCTCGCTGCCTAATGTTGGTCTCTGGGAGACGTCTCTTACGGAGTTCCTCCACTCCCCTTCAGACGTATTCACTCAAATAAAAAATCCTGAAGAGATTCTTTTATGTTATTTTGCAATGAAATAACTAATTAGCTGTCTGATTTTTTTAAAAAATTTAAACTAAAAAGGTAAAAGATACTAAGTACAGAAAAATTGTATTTATATATCTACTTACTGATTAAAAAGCAGGCTCATTTATAGAAATGGTGACTCCATAATGCTGGATCGTTAGGGTGATTCTTGTACTTAATATTGGAGTCATATATGAAATTTATCTGGAACCAGACCTTAGTCATAAAATCCTCAGTGATGAACAAATATTGTATTCAAACTCTCCTCGGTTACATCAAATGGAGGAGATGCTTTAAAAAAGTTTTTTTTTTCTTTCAAAGAATACCGCCGAGTAGAAAATGTCTGCACTCTTGCTTTTGTATAATTTAATTGCTTATGCAAAACTCTTTTGTGTATTTTGCTGTTAGATGCTTGCTTAGGAAATGGGAAACCTTGATCCCATCACAAACCATACACATCGCTCCACTGTGTCTTTTACACTGAGTCTCCTACTGAGTCCAAATCATCCGACGAGAGAGGGCGGTACAGGTCCTGTAAGACGAAGGGCAGGACAGATTCGTTTACTTTCCTTTCTTGGGTTCCCTGCTCCTCTCTGCGGAGCCACTTGGAAAGGGATGGGTCCTTGACTCCTAACATCGTTACAACTACTCAAGTCACCAACTTTGCGTAAGAGAGAGGATAACACAGGCAAAGTGATGATTTCATTTTATCGTCAAGGAAACGCTTCTTGAGCCATCACCGGCTCCTGCCTTCCTTCGAGTCCAGTTGAGTTATGGCCCCTGCTGCCTGCCAAGACCACCCCTGCTATTCAGTGTCTAGGCAACTCTTCTATGGACATTTTCTTCCCATTCTGGGGAGAAGAATGTGCTTACCTCACAAAATATTTTGTCAGATGCAGCGGCTGGCATTCACGATATTTGGGACAGAAACTCCAGTGTGCAGCTGCACACAGCATAAACCCAGCACACACTGCCCTTTCACAGTATTGGGTGACTGGAAGAATTGCTGTCCCGCATGTCCACAACCTACCCAAATCTTCGTCTAGTTCCCAACCCCTTACCCATATCTCTTCTCTTCTTCCTGCCACCCTGTCTGCTATTATATCTCAGCGTTGGTAGCCAAGCAACCCGCTCAGTCCCGCCCAGTGTCTACAGTCGGCTCATTTTCAGTTTTGTGCCACCCACTCCTACGTCATTTGATGGCTCAGTTAGTCTACAAAAGTCAGTGGCGTGGGAGCGTAATGGGGAGCCTCATTCAACCTACCTGATTTTTTTTTAAGAAAAGGGACCCAAAAAAAGGTTTATGGATAGGAAAGGGACCTCAAAAATGGACTTTTGGGGCCAGGAAGATGCTTTTTGAAGCTACTTAAGTAATTGTTCTTTGTATAAATAGGGAAACTACTTGGTTCACTGTCTCCAGTATCTTTATGAAGAAAGAGATCTGACATGCAGACTGGTCTCTCCTATGACTAATGTCAAAGGAAGTAATTTAGAAACTTGATCTTAAGGGAAGAAACAGCTTATTAAATAGTATGAGTAAAATACAGATTTTTTTTGACTTGGAAAGAAATCAGCTACATGCCTTAATATTCATTTAAAAAATTAACCTCTCCTCCTGTATTTTAAGGGGAGTGTGCATGTGTTTGCCAACTCATTTTCTGGGTATGTTACTAGGCAACAGAGCAAGGAAAAAATAGAAGTGGCTACTGTTTTCTAATTTGCAGTAAAAGGAATTAATTTTTTCTTTGAACTGTCTTCTTTTAGCATGCACCATCTTCCCCTTATTTCAGTGTTTCCTGCATAGAAGTATAGCCAACCGTTTGAAAAGGATATTAACCAAATTTGAAACAGGAGCAAAGTTTAGGGGTATTCTGGTCCTGTTTTGACAGGGAGGGGTTATTTGATGCAGTTGTCTACACAAAAGGATAAAAGGTCCTCTCAGTGGAGCAGCTGGAGGTGCCTCCGTGGTACATAGATGGAGGGTGTTCATAAATTCAAAGGCCCGAGAACAGAACCATCTTTGAATACATGTAGGCAAACTCAAAAGCCTAGAAACTAAACCGTCTTTGAAAGCGTTCAGTATCCTGCTTACAACATGTGTTTAATAAATGTTTTCAGATGGCGCTAAACTCTTTGTCCCTCTAAAAGTAAAGGAGAAAAGTCTTGGCTCCCTCAACGACAGTGCTGAACTGGTGGGCCTCAATGGTAGGATGAAAAATCTGTCGGCAAAGCCATACCCGCTGATCACTTCCGGAGGGCTAGGAAGTGTTAATTGTGTAAGTCAGTGACTACAAAGCTGGAGGAAAGTTTTCTGCCTCAGTTGAAGGGGGGGAAATCCCACTGAAACTGAGAAGAAAGGGATGCAAACTCCAGCCTCATTCTGCTAATAAAGGACAATTGAGAAAAACTGCACGCTCTCAAGATGCAGGGGTCCCCCCAGAAACGCCCAGGGAGAGAACCTGGCATGTATTCTCAGTCATTCTGAATTCAGTCTCAACAGCTAACCCTGACTACAGTGAAGCCTGAGACTGAGTTCAGTGGATCAAAGGGTGTTTTTGCTTCTGTGCTAACTGTGAAGGCTTCAAGAGAAAGGATGTTCCTGAGACATTCTCTGTGCAAGATCTCTGTGTTCTCAAGAGGGGAGCCTTGCCGCCTAGTGTCTGTGAGTGCAGGATGGCCACATCAGCTCTTCCCTCACCTGACGAGAAAGCCTTTAAAATAGTGAATGAATGTGGCCCATTCTGTAGTTCATTAATGATTCCTAAAATCACTGAAGACCGACGACAGACTTCTCTAATAAAAATGATTGCCACCAATGAACAGAGAAACAGGTAGAAAATCGCTGGCTTTAAAAGACTGAACCAGTTCAACTCAATGCTAGGCGGATCAGCAGAGAAAGATATTTGGGGCGAGAGGTTCATAGTGACTGCAGACTGACTGATTTCTTTTTGGCCCCCGCTTAAAAATGGATGATGGTTTTGGCAGTCTGAAGATCCAGTCTATAAGAGGACGCTCGGCCAAGAGAGACTTCCATATTTGATGAGCTTAAATTCATCAATTTTTAGAAGTGTCATTTAAATGCATAATAAAAAAAATCAAGCTTAGACATTCTGGTATTTACATGCAATGGCCTCTGAGAAGTCCCAGTTTATTAAATTATTTGGTAGGCACCATCATATACATCACTTAAGCAAACAGAATCCTCTCTGAAATCAGGACCATGAGGGGGAGTCTCCTTTTCCAGCATGTTCTTTCCTTTTTCCCATCCCCAGTTCTCCCCATCTGGCCTTGCTATGGCAGGAATGGATGAGCAGTGTAGGGAGTGAGGAGATTTAATCTAGTTTTTTTTCATTCCAGACTGAGAACTAACAGTCTGCCCCCTTGCTAAGCTCTGGAGAAGCTGGCACTATTTCCAGTAACTTTTTACACATCTGTCTCCAGGCTCAAGCAAATTTCTCTGCTATTATACAAGAGGCTCAGAATAAATAATAATAAATAATAAAAAGAGAATGTGTTCAGTGTGGGTCCATTGACAAAACTGGTATCCTATGTTCCCATGGGCCTGCTGCATGGGCGCTCTGTCCCACCGCCCTGGACCACCCTGCGTACCACGGAGCAGTTTCCACCAGGATGCTACCTCCATTGACTTTGTCTTAAGAGACTGCTGGTTCATGGCTCTATCTATTAAAACCAATCACGACCAAGGACACTTGCATACATAATAAAGTATATGTATTATGAACAAACAAAAGGGCATTTAAAACTGAAGCAGCAGTTGCATATTCTGGCATAGACTGGGCAATTCTGTGGACATGGAAAGACCTGGGTTCTCGCTGAGCCATAGCTGTGGTGAGTGAACTAGAGCTGCCTACCCTTGTCCCGAGAAAAGCAGCACTTTTTGCTGATGCCACTTTACAACAAAACCCAGACAGACTTTAAATAGATGGCTTGCTTGTGTCCTTACCCTCTGCTTCCGCAGGCTTCCTGGGCTGGTGGGCGATGGACTTGGTGACTTGCCGGAGCGCGGAGTGGAGAGCTGACTGCCAGGGGTTCCATTAACTAGAAATAAAAGGGATCACACACAGAGAAAAACAACACATTAAAGAATTTTCACAGCAATTCATCTTCGCAAGGGAATAGACAGTCAGGGAAGGGACATCAGCTAAAAATTAGACCTATTATGTGACTCACGAAGAAAAGCCTTAGGGAATAGCCATCTTCACTCATTCTTCTGTTAGTCTTACGTTTAATACAACAGCAGGTTATATAATTTTTAAAAATGTACGTTGCACACGTTTCTTTTGATGGCTTTATTTAAGCCAAGAGAGATTTTCGTGAGTATGTTCAAGCTTTGAGGTGTGTGTGTGTGTGTGTGTGTGTGTGTGTGTGTGTGTGTGTGCGTGTCTTTAGTTTAGTTACCCAGCGGGAGAAAATGTTGAAATCACTCACAGGTGGCATTCCCAGAGACTTGAAAAAAAATGGACCATTGTGTTTCTATAATTTAATAACTCACTTTTAGACATTTCTACATTCATTTATGTCCTGTCTATCCCCCCAGCCCGATTCTGATGTGTCTGTCTCAAACAGGACAAAATAATTGCCCGCAGATGCTGAGAAACCCCACACAGTTTGTCTTTGTTGCTATTGAACTGATAAAAAGCTGCCAACAGGTCTCAACTCTGGAATTCTACCCAGGACTCAAGTTGTGGAAAACATTGTCAGCAAGCTTAGATGAAACCACGGAGCCGGGCTATCCTTTTCTCTAGCTAGCGCCACCTCTGAGAACACATACCCCCCAAAGACACGACTGTATAAAGATATCAAAGGCTGCCACTCTTAACTTGGCAACCTCGCAGATGCACAGGGAGGGAAGAATCAGACAGGAGACGCATACATTTTGGAAGGTGCCCTGGGGAAGAGACGGCAGTGCATTCCACTTACCTTCTATGAGTTCTAACATGGACACAGTCTTAGTGTTTGACCTGACAATAGCCAAGAGCCAGAGCCTCTTCTCAGCACCGAGCCCAGCACCCGCAGACTGGGAAGCAGTTGGATTAGTTAGGGATGGCTAAGGCTGCTCGGGGAGCGGGCTGAATGAGATGCAGGATTCATCAGCAGATGCCTTTTCCTGCGTAAGGCTGACGTCTTCCCAGCAGCAGTGGGAGGTGCGGGCTCTGTCTTAGGCTACATCAAAGGTGTCAATTAAGCCTCATGCCAACGCGTTGCCACCGCA
Organism: Rattus norvegicus; assembly: GCF_021556685.1. Classification (NCBI taxonomy): domain Eukaryota; kingdom Metazoa; phylum Chordata; class Mammalia; order Rodentia; family Muridae; genus Rattus; species Rattus norvegicus. The sequence goes on along the minus strand of NC_141535.1, from coordinate 140,888,552 downwards.
ACCCCCACCAGACACACACTCACTCCTCACTCCGGAAGCCCCAGCCGGCTCAGTCCTTTGCACTGAATCATAATGAAGCGCCTCTGGGGGCGGGCAACTCGGTGACTCACACAAGAATCAAAATGACAATAACTCTTCCAAAGCCTGGCAAGTTTCAGGTGATAGGGACACACAAAAGTCTGTGTGTTTGTTGATTTTTTTTTCATACAACCAGCTCTCATAAAAACTTAAGGAGTCAGGGGGAGGGGAAAGGTTTCGGCACCCCTTGGCTAAAAGCTTGGCATCTTTTGTCTCTACACCAAAGATCTTTAAAAGACACATACTATACTAATTGGCAGTTTCCCCTTTGAAATATATTGGTAACTATTTCTTTAAAGCCTTTGGGGGTTGGTTTACTGATGCTTTTGCACTGCACGCTGTGAGTGTTTTAATTTGCTTGAGTGCTACTGGGCTGCCTTTATTCTATGGGTCTCATGTTCATGGCTTTACTGGACTGGACTTCCCAGCCAGTGGTCTCTAAGGGAAGGGCTAGACTAGGAAACACAAGATGTCAGTACTGTGGTAACTGCAGAATCCACGCCTACCAAGGGAAGAGTTGCTGCCCCTAGTGGTTGGAATCCACGCCTACCAAGGGAAGAGTTGCTGCCCCTAGTGGTTGGAATCCACGCCTACCAAGGGAAGAGTTGCTGCCCCTAGTGGTTGGAATCCACGCCTACCAAGGGAAGAGTTGCTGCCCCTAGTGGTTGGCTGGGGATTAAATTAACATCAAAGTGCCACTTTGACTCTACAGCTAACTGGGGATGAAACTCAGACGTGGGGGGGGGGGGACACACATTAGCGGGCACTATCTAAGCACACTCAGAAGCTTCTGCTCAGCAAGTGTGTATTGCATTCTGTGCACCAGTCAATGCATTTGGATCTTTAAAAAGTATCATCTCATTTAACTCACGATGATTTTGTGACATGGGCAGTATTCCTCCCATTTTACAGTTGAGGGAAGACTATGAGCAACTTGAGAAGTAAAGTGTGAGATCTAAACTACACAATCCACAACCTGCACGCACACTCCTCCTCTCACTGTCCCTCACTGCAGCAGACTTGAAGGCTATAGGGAAATCAGAGAACCAATCTTTACAGGGAAGTGCTCTGAGAGGGCAAGTTATTGGAATTCTTAACTAATGGTCAAGGTTAGCCTGTAGCCCATGGAGAAGGCAGTGGGAGAGGGGTTAACTGCATGAGGTGAGGAAGACACAGCAGGGAAATGAGTTTGTAGGACCCCTCCTGTCAGAGATAGGCAGAGATCTTTAGGTTGCCGAGTTGGAGCAGGAGAGGGAACACAGGTGAAGGGCTCAGCAGGGACCACACACTGTGCAGGGTGTTGGAATCCGTGGTAGAGGGTTCGGTTTATATTCAAAGGGCAATGAGATGCTATTGAATGATTTTAAGGGGAGCCAAGGGTCCTGGCTGCATTTTAGAAAGCTCTTGAGAGCTCTCACATGGTAAAGACTGGATTCCAGGGGAACAATGCTGGGCATGAGGCCTTATGTCACATTAATGTCAAACAGGGCCAGCAAGACACCTCAGCGGGTACAGGCGTTTGCCACCAAGTCTGAGGATCTGAATTCAATCCACCTGTTCCTTCAGCATTTCAGACAGAAGATTCTACATTTTCTTATTGATTGGAACCACAAATTCAGGGTTTCATAGCAACCAATCAGCACACATCGTACATGATAAAATCTCTTTCCCAAAGGAAGTGGATTATTGAATATGAAAGTTCCTAAAACATCCTATATTTGGGGAGATATATATATCTCCCCAAATCTCCTAAAGGAGAAGAAACCATATATATATATATATGGTTCTTAGATACCAAGTACCTTATATAGGGCTCTTAGATACCAAGTACCATGTAAATATTTTCCCTTGTGAAATGGCATTAGACAGATTTCAAAGCAAGACTCACTGAGAGATAAAGTGCTTCTCATTTTCACTGAGTAAACATTTCACTATGTCCCTGACATGACCCGATACCATGTTTAAAGGAAGAAAGAAGGGAGTAGACCGTGAAAGGAGGGTGGGGAGTGGATCCTAGAGGGAGAAAGTTTAAAGTGAGGAAATATTCAAGAGAGCTTGCAGGGAGGGGTAAACATTGCTAAGGAAGTGTGAAAAAAATCACATGGAGACCTATTTTTATTAGTTAATTAAAATATAATTTTTAAAACACTAAGATTAAAAAGGTCATTGCAGGGGATAATGTTCCTTCCAGAAGCTACAAATATACTTGTGCTGTGGGTCAAGGAAGTGCCACTGATGCCAGAAAGAATTCAGCTTATTGTCGTTGACCTGGTTGTCCACCAGAACTTGATGGTAAATTCTGTTGCTGATGCCACATACTATGGGCACTGACTGTCACTAAATCAAGCTGGAGGAGATCTGGAAGCTTCCTTCCTGGTAGCAGGTGTGATGGTTTGAATGTCAGTAGCTCCCATAGGCTTACATAGTTGGATTTTTGGTTCCAGGTTGATAAACTATTAAGGAAGGATTAGGAGGTGTGGCCTTGTTAAAAGAGGTGGGTCACTGGGTTTGGGTTTTGGGTTTTGAAGTTTCAGAAGCATACACCAGACCCAGTCTCCTCACCTCTGCTCTGTTTTTCTAATAACATGTATTCTTTCAACTCCTGCTCCAGTGCCATGCCTGCCTGTCTCCCACCACACTTCTTGCTATGATGATCACGGAACTGTAACTACAAGCAACTCTGAAACTATTAGCAGGCCCCAATTCAGTGCTTTCTGTCTAAGTTGCACTGGCCATAGTGTCTGTTCACAGCATTAGGAAAGTAACTGTGTCACTGGCTCTCATAGTGCTACTCAGGCTGCTGGTGGAGAAAAGTCATCACCCAGCTGTGCACTTTTGAACTACAGTAAGATGTGCCTACTGTGTAATGGTGGCCGGAATGCATTTGAATTCTATTTGAATGGGATTAGAGGCCTTCCCTTAGGAAGGAACTCATGCCTGGCACCATTAACCTGGTCAAGAGCTGATGGCCAAGAAGCTACAGAACCCACCACTATAATTTTGCTACATGGACACAGGACCAAACTGTATTCTAAGTAGAGATGTCTATATCCATAGATTGTCAATGCTATGGCTCTTACTCAGAGTAAGTTAGTGCAGGTACTCATAACTGGTTAAAATGCCAAGCCTCCGGAACATTCTGGAAGAGGAGATACATGGAGAGTGGGAAGGAGAGCCAAGAAGGACATCTTTTGTTCATGGCCATTGTTCCCATGAACTCACTGAAGCTGTTGTTATCCAGACAAAACCTGCACAAGATTATACCCATCAATATTTCATCGTGCAAGAGGTCCCAGCCTTCCTGACAGCTAATGGTTGCTAGGGAAAGGGTAGCTTTCTTCACTCACATAGCCATGGGTACGTTTTCCATGCTCCAGTAAACAGCCTCCCACCCACATTCACTCAAGCACCCTAGTTAATGTTATGGGTCATGCATACATAGAAAGATATGAAAGTAGGTGGGAAGTACTGGGAGGGTAAGGGTTTGAGCAGAGAGGGAGGGGGACCACAGAGAGTAATGGGTGAAAAATGACTAAAGTTCATCATATATACACATGAAACTGTTAAAGACTAAAATAAGTAAACACATAAAAATTTTGGACAGTCAGGTATGGTGGTAGGAGCCTATTAACTTTTGCAATCGTGAAATGGGTGCAAGGGAATAGTATTTGATTCAGGCCAGGACACACATTCAAATCAAGGGACCCTGGGTCATATAAGAAGAGCAGGGGAGACAGAAGGGCACATGGGTAATCAACTAGAATCACTATATGCTAGAGTTTGCACATCCGGCATTAACATGAGAAGTGGGGAGGGAAAAAACTCCCACAACTTCTCCTGATGTAGGGGCTCTCCCAGGTGGAAAATAAATGGGTGAGAAACGCCTTCAGGAAATGACAAAGGTTATCTGTGTCTCTCTGGGAGCCGCAGGACACAGAGGGCTGGACAGACTTGCCTGGGACAGTTTTAAAACACAGGTCTCTCGAAGCAGTATCAATGGGTAGATGTTCCCCATCTCAGCCCAGACAGTTCTTTGTAACAGAAGCAGAGTACACATAAACTTTTGATCCGTCTCTTCCTTTTCTGGATACACAGACCTAACTTCTGCTGTAAAGGGTAGACATAGAGAGAGGAAGGAAGGAGAACCAACGGGCGCTCTGTGATGTAAGAGACTTAAAAGAAGCCACACAGCAGGCCCACTTCACGCTGACTGCCACCTCAGCTGGAGTGCCCAGCCCTTGCTAGAATAACTAAGCTGGTTCAGAAGCAAATGGCTGCCGTGGTTTCTCAAGGCCTTCTGCACAGTGGACGATGTTTACGGCAAAAGGCAAAGTGCCTGGAGCTCCATTTGGCCCTCAGGATTTTTTTGGGGGGGGGGGAAGATTTAACAAAGCACTTGCATTTGTAAATTTTGTCTTACCTTTAAACGAAAAGTCAATTCGAATGTTTTGTCAACATCTTACCAGAGTACAAGAAGAAATACGTTATAAAAAAATCCTAGGAAAATATTTAGGAATGAGAATGTATTTCTAACAATTTCATAAATTATAATGAAAAAAATTAAATTATTACTATTACTTTGGTTTTTGGAGGCAAGGTCTTGCTAAGTATCTCAGGCTGACTGGGATGTCATCTTCGTGTTTTCAGCCTGTTGAAGGCTAGTAAAGGTAAATGTCTGACTGATATCTTCAGTGGTCATTTTTCCTTTACCCTTTGGACTGCATGTATAAGTTCCAAGCTGTTTGCCATGACAGAAAATTCTGATTTGTCCTTTACCTTTTTTGCATTTTTTAATTAAATTAATTTTTAATTATTTTTACTTAAGTGCTGCATGATCACTGTTTGGAATGAAATCCATTTACCGTTTCCTTGTCATCGTCTATCGTGCAAGGCTTGTTTATCTTTGGCATTGACATATCCAGGGCCAGCAAAGAAAGTGGAGGTAAGTGCATGCCTGTCTGTGGGCCCCAGGGTGGCTGTCCAGGTGAAGCTCTAGATCTCGCCTTCGACTGCGTCTGATTTCCCGGACACACAGGAGACTGTTAATGGCCCAGACTTTCTTTCTGAGCCCTGGGTCCTCGGCTTGCCACATTATCAGGATGACGTAGGCGGAAGAATGAGAAAGCACATAGACTCAGCAAAAACAAACCAACACAAACTGACAAGCAAGCAAACAAAAACAAACAGGAAGCATCCAAAAGAACACAAAAATGATAGCGTAATAGGGGGAGGGAACAGTTCTTGTCTCCTGGTATTTCCCAGTGTTGGTGTTCTGTCTAAGCTCCACCCCCCACAGCTACCTGGCAGCAGCCAGGTATGCTCTGCCCCACAGTCGCCTAGCAACAGTCAGCTGTGCCTGACTATAAAAGGAGCCGTTTGCCCTCTCTTCCCCTCTTATTCCCTCTTACTCTTTGTTCTTCGCTGCTCTTTCCCCCTTTCCCCATCCCCCCTCCACGTGCCCATGGCCCGCCGCCTTTCTGCTCTTCTACTCTTCTCTCATTAAATCTCTTTACATGGAACTATGGTGGCTGGGTGTGTTCTGTCTAGGCACGGGCCGAGATCCAAAACCCTAACACCCAGTTCATTCATGTCAGCAGCCACCCAGAAGGTACCATGAACCAAATACGTTAAATGACAGAAGTTTTGAGTTTCTAACAGCTGGTCCAAGGCTGTGGATATCATGAGGGGCTAAGCACAAGCATCATGGGTCAGCAGGGCTAAGGGCAAGAAGTCCTTTTGAGCCTCTACCCACCATTTGAGGCATTGTATTCTCCTCTCACCTCAGCCGGAGAGCCAGGCCAGGGCAACCTAATCAAGAAAACATGGAGAACATTCCCAGGCAAGACCCCAGAGCCATGTGGTCTTGCCTGCTTGAACTCCCTCGTTGTGTCCTCACTTTGGTGGCCCTAGGAACTCCTGGCATTGTAGTTTCCAGAGGCATCTCTATCTCTCCTCCACCTTTGTCTTCTTGCCTTTGGGGCTATTATTTTTCGCTCATGGTTTTCTAGATTCCTCTAATCTGCTCTCAGAAAGGCAGACGTCCCTCAGGGTTTTGTTTTCAACTCTGCAAATCTCTGGAGGGGGCAGAGGATTCACACATTTCTGTTGTTTTAAAAAAGTTGCTCTATGCTAGGGTCTATGTTGTTAGTCCAAATCTCCATACTAAAACAATCACTTATGTTTCCTTATATTTCTACAGCACCACACAGTTCTCATGCCTAAGGAGAACTTGCCCGCACCCCTACCCTGGACAGACAGAATCTATTTCTGTTGATGTCATCCTCACATCTGGTTAAATTCATAGGTTTACATTCCTTGGAAGTTTTCCTCCGTTTCCAATAAAGTTTCGGTTCTGTCCTGCTATTTTCTTTCCAGGGGCACTACAGGAGCCCCCAGACCTCCCTCCCCTCACATAGAGTTGTTCTGTCTAGGTACTGCTGTTGAGACCCGGCTGTAGCCCTTGACAACCCTTCTGAAGTCCTCTTTCCCCTCTAACACCTACAACAGGAAACATGCCTTCTGGCCCTGTGCAATATGACATGTAACTCAGCTAGGCCATGTTTTCCAGACCTTTGCAGAATTCCATTCCAAAGACTCGTTGTGTAGCCCAGGATCACTGCAAACTCATACTGCTCCAGCCTCCTTAGTGTTGGGATTAGAGGCATGTGCCACCAAGCTCAGTTCCTTACTGGACGGATAACTGCTCCTTATACTTTCATGCTTTAAGCCTCCATTTAAGTTGGAGAAAGTATCCTCCAGGCCCTTGCTAGCAAGATTCTCCCAGGCCCAATTTATAAATCCTAGTCTCTTGGAAGCTTACTCTGACTGGGTTAATGATGCTTGCTTGCTCTCTCCATCCTCTAGGCCATCATGACACTTAGCACAGCATACTAGAATACACCCCCCACCCCAACTAGAATACAAATGAGTTTCTTAGCAAGGACGGTGGTTTAATTGTTGTTGTCTCCTTGGAGCCTAAGGCATGCTGGGATGAGGCAGATGCTCAAGAAGTGTCTAATTAACCTGGCATTAACAACGAGGAACTATACAAGGCAGTTGGTACAAGATGCTATCCCCAAATAACATTAAGTCATGATAAGGGTTCAGTACGAACCCCATTCGGAGCAAATGCTGAATAGGTGAGAAGAGAATGCTTGTGGGAATAGGTTTTAGGTACTTGAAAATTTGGAAACACAAGAGATGAACCACCAGGCTCTTGGTGAATTTTGTCTTCAATAATTCTGTTGGAGCCCCAAAGCAAAAATGCTCCTTCCTATGGTATAGACAGTTGAGGCTCTGCACTGAAAGAAAGGATGGAGCTAAGATTAATAGCTAGCAGTTTGCTTTTGAAGGTATCTGATAGAAATCAGTAGAACTTGCCAAATTAGTCTAGTGAGCTCATTAAAATTCTCTACATTTCTCCAGCTTTGGTTCTGCTCTTATCTGCATATGTTGCATAAAATATTTTATATATCTGTAAAAAATGTAAAATTTAAACAGCATAAATAAGAAGACCAAGATTTCTGGAGTCGGATATAAGTAAGTTTTATGCCTGGGCGATACAGGAACAGTGCTTCAGTCATAGGAGAGTTTCATGGGCTGAGGCTTTTCTTTCTTGAATGTTCTCCCTCACATCTCTAGCTCTCAGCACTGACCTCCACAAAAGTCTCTGTTCATGAGTGAACACTTGTTGCCATGAGTGTTTCTAGACATCACAGGCAATACAGTTGTCTCTCCACAGTCTTGTGGGGTTGGTTGTTTCCTCCTGTGAATATTGCAATTTATAGATATTCAAGTCTTGTACAAACTAGCACAGCATCTGCGTATGACCTCTGCCTAGATGCTTATATAGTAATCTCTCTATTACCTACAATAACTGTAAAGGCATAAACATAACACAAACAGTGGTTAAATCTCATTACTTAGGCAATAACAACCCCTAGAGTAAGTTACATATTCTGTACAGTTGCAATTTTTTTTCCTGAGTATTTTTGACCCATCATTGAGTGAACTGGCAACAGAGAATCCACAGATACAGAGAGAACTGCCCTTAATGATGTGTACTTCTGAAGGTGGGGGGGCATTCCCTCATTGTTCACTTGGGTTGTATGTTTGCCACGACAAAGTAGATGTAACTTGACAAAAAGTTGTCTATTTATCTTCCATGGAATAGAAGCTCTAAAACAAATCTGCCCTAATGTCAATGTGTTCTTATACGAGATTCAAGGCAAGGTCTACATTTTGAAATCTCCAAGTTTTAGGAATATGACAACAATGCAGTTTTAAGTTAGGCCAATCTGATTTCTTCAGACCTTCCATATTATGAAACAGGATGAAGGTAAACTAAACTCCCTCAATCTGTATTTAAATCAAATCAGTTCATATTATAGTCTCTCTCTCTCTCTCTCTCTCTCTCTCTCTCTCTCTCTCTCTCTCTCTCTGTCTCTCTCCCTCCCTCCCTGCCTCCTTCTCTCTCTCTCTCTCTCTCTCTCTCTCTCTCTCTCTCTCTCTCTCTCTCTCTCTTTCTCTGTGGTGTGCATGCATATGAGCATATATGTGTTGGAGACGAGTTCTAATGCTTTGATTTAATCAGGAATCTGTGTGTCCAAACACTAAAGGTCCTTGTCCCCAATTGGTTTTTGATTCATCAATAAAGATGCCAGCAGCCAATGAATGGGCAAAGGGAGACAGGGCAGGACCCTTAGAGTTGTGTGGGCCAAGATGTGGGGGGTGGAGAGGAAAGGCAGAAATCAACATGAAACAGATGGACACAGGCCCTGCAGGAGATAAAGCCAACCAGCCATGTGAGATTTCAGGGAAGTGGACACTGGCCTAGGGTAGTAGGCAGAGGATTAGAAGTGCCCAGCCATTGAGCTATATGGCATATTAAAATTAGGATAATGTGTGCATGTCTTTCATTCACAGATCCAAAGATTCTCTGGGTGGGTTGCTGGAAGCACAACCCTCTGGGAGCACAAAGCAGAATAGCCCAAATTACCAGTACATATGCCTATGCAGTGTGCATGCCTACGTAATGTGTGTTTGTGTGTGTGTGTGTGTGTGTGTGTGTGTGTGTGTGTTGTACATTTATATGAGCATGCATGTGTGTGGGCATGCATGCCTACATATTTTATGTGTGTGTGTTCTATATGTGTATGAGTATGCATGTATGCAAGCATGCATGCCTATATACTATGTGTGTGTGTGTCCTACATGTATATGAGCATGCATGCCGGCATGCATACCTACCTTTTGTGTCTCTATCATGTACATGTGTTTGAGCATGCATGTGTGCAGACATATATGCCTACATATTGTGTGTGTGTGTGCCCTACATGTGTATGAGTATGCATGTACGCATGCATGCATGCTTACATGTTCAGAACAGAAGACTGTTAGGTGTCCTACTCTCACTGACCCTAACGCTTAGTCTGTTTCAACAATCCTGGTTGGCCACCAGGCTTGGGAATCTTGCTCATATTTGTCTCTTATGTTGGGGTCACAGACATATGTGGGTATCCTGGTTGTTATATGGGTACTAGGTATTCAAACTTAGGCCCTTATTCTTGAAATGGCGCTCAAGGCTTTATACGCCTGGCATATTCTCAGGTGGTGGTAATGAGGTGGAGAACCACTTCCCCACTGTTGCTTGATTATGACAAGTGACTCTTTGATTGAAGTCCCCCAAAAGACAGCTAAAGCAGAGATTCATCTCCTTAGCACCTGAGAGAATGGGGATCATTGTGTCAAACTTTATCTGTTCCCAAGCAACTCTCATGAGCTGTAATCTTCAAGTCTCGTGCTTCAGGAAAGTCGTGTTTTAGGGCCTATCCTATCTAGATGAATGGTGCCAAGCAAAAGGCTTTCTGCTTACGCTTAAACTCAGCAGTAATGAACTATGAACTTGCCTCAAGTGCCAGCCATGTTCTTGCCCGCCCACAGTTCTGACTGGCTATGATGTGGGGGAAAGGACAGCTTCTTCTCTCACCATTAGAGAAAGTGTCCAGCCTCTGAGAATTGACTACAGAGAAGTGGGAAGATAAAGAGTCTCACAAGGGGATGTGAATCTCAGAGAATCAGACCATTAATGTTACCTTTGAGGCAGCCAGGCCCTGTCCTTTCTGTAACTCCCTCTGGGCCAGTGTGAAGCCAGAAAAGGCCTCCCTTAGGTCCAAAGATCTGAGCTATTTTACAGAGCTCCTCATCATGAAGTCAGGTTGGTGTGTTTACCGTGAATAATTTCTATCTCAACATTTATATCCTTTAATCATAACGAAGCAGATTTTACATTTGAGACCAAAAGCCAACACCTCGTAACTGACTTGTGTTTATCTTCAGAGAAAGTGGGGAGTGGAACGAATTAAATTCATATATAGGTGAACAGTGCTGTAAACAGTAATAAAGTTATGATAACTGCAAAAGAGCATATATGAATACACAAAATAACATAAATGCATAGACAAGTTAATTAATTAAAGAGATCAAAGGAGATGATAACAAGGCTGAGATGTTCTTTATCCCAAGACACAGGCACTTCCAACAGCAACATCTGAGCCCATTCAGAAACTGATCCGGCCCAGGTCATTGCAGTGGCATACCTCCCCAGGTCCTTACTAAGTATCATTGCTTTTAGCCCCACAGCCATATAAGTTATATAAGTTAACCCAGGCCAGTGTCACAAGCATGAGAAAACAGGTTCAGCCAAGACAAACTGGAAACCCTCCATAAGCCAGCCCCAAGTAGAATCAGTTCCCTAATGGAAATTTCTAGACCCCGAAGAGAGATGAGCCAGGTGGAAGGTGCAGCAGCTGGTGAAGCGCTTCCGTTTGGAGCCACTCTGTATTTCCTGAGTCTCACTAAGCGTGCTTTTCTAAGTTTCATTATTTTTCCCTTACAGCCAACATGCTAGACTTGGGCAAATCTGTTCATCCGCTTGAACACATTCTAAAATTATAACCCAGAACCGACGCCTGCTTGAGATCCTCACGCTCTAGCTCCACACGGCCTCGGCTGCGGCTGCGTCAGAAACCAGGCAGTTGCTTGAGAGGTTTCTTAGTGGCTTTACCTGAGCTGGTGGAGGCTGGGGACTTGCTTCGCCTGGAAGGTCCTGGGCTCTTGGTTGTGCCCCTGCGGGACGCCGATGCTATTTTGGTGTAGGAAGTTGATTTCACCACTCGACATTCTGGGAAAAGAATAAGAAGACACACTAGGGTTGAGGGACAATCAAGTCTGGGACACGCCAAGCCTCCAAATTTACATTACTTTACAATAGTATTTTGAATAATTTGGGATAGGCTGATAGAGGGATGCTTTCATTAGCTTTCTATCCACGGCCCCTTCAATAGTCTGTGCTTTCGTGATTTACCCATGAGTTCCTTTTTCCAAGTAAAATGTTAGAAAGTTCAACTTTACAAAGCAAGAAATGTGAGGGAAGCTCCCACCCACTTTGACAGGCCCCAGTGTATTGTCCTGGGTCCTTACTGGGATAACTGTGCATCTGTATGACGTGTGGGAACTATAGGGGGTAACACTGGAAGTCAGGTGTTATGATCCTGCTTACAAGGATATGGTGACCTTCAACATTTCACCTTTGCATTATAGATGCAAAAAGCTTGAAAAATAATGTCTTCTAAACTTAAATTCTCAGTTTTCATGCTCATTAAATTTAGTGCTAAGTACTGTAAATAATAGAAAAAAAATCCTATTTTCCTCTCCGTGATAGGCCTGGATCAATTATAACATGCAAATGCACAGTAGCTTGCTCCCAAGAATCCATTGTTAACAATTAAAACCTATGTTTTGAAATGATAATCAATTAGGCCTGAAAAAATTTTAAGCACCTGATAATCCATAATCAAATTATGCCTTATTTTTGAAAGTTCTAGAATATTTTTCTAATCATTTGCATTTTTAAGTAACAAGGGAGTTAATTGACCTGTTGGTCTGTAGCTAACCCTCACTTCAGTAGGTCTTGGGGGCACTGGTTAATTTTTCTCAACTTAACACAAGCTAGAATCATTTGGGAAGAGGGGACTTCAATCGAGAAATGCCTGTATCGAATTAGCACATCTGTGGGACATCTCCTTGACTGATGATTGATGTGATGTAGTCCCGCCCACTATGGTCAGTGCCACCTCTGGGCAAGGTGGTCTTGGGTGGAAAGGAAAAGCCAGCTAAGCACACCCCAAGGAGGGAATCAATGAGCATCATTCCTCCACAGTCTCAGTTTCGGTTCCTGCCTCCAGGCTCCTGCCCTAGCTGAACTCCCCCACTGGCTTCCCTCAATGAGTATTGGAGTACTGGAGAATGAATACTCCAAATAAACCTTTTATTGCCAAGTTGCATTTGATCGTGGTCTTTGTCACAGCAACAGAAAAGCAAGCTAATTCATGGGCCTTTACACACTGACATTTGGTAGCTGTCAAGCATTTTACCACATGGAATATTCTAGTTCACGTAAGCACTAAACTTTAAATGAAACTGCTTTTAGCATTTTGTTATGGTAATAATTCAGTAGCATCCTCATAAATGACCATTTAGTCACCTGATCAGTTCCTTCATATACATTTAGTCCTTGAAACTTGAAATTCAGTCTTTAGTAACTAGAAGAATACATTGTAAGTGCTCAAAATATTTGCTGAATGAGTGGGTTAGAAGATAAGTAATTTTCCCCTTAAATTATCTTTAAATTTTTTTCTTTTATGTAATTGTGTATGTGTACCTGCTTGCCTGTATGCCCATCATAGGCATGCAGTGCCCATGGAGGCCAGAAGAGGGCACTGGATCTCCTAGATTTGGACTTATCAATGATTGTGATCTGCAGTGTGCCCTTCTGGGAACTCAACCCTAAACTATAGAGCCATCCCTCCAGCTCCCATAAGTTGTTGCAGGCCCTTGTCTAACTTAAAACATACTTCCATTAACATATGATCGTTTTTCCTGATCTCTTGTGATTTTTTTTAAACACACATTGTCATTATGTGTATTTCTTCTTTTTCGATGACCTACTAATGGCCTTTACTTGCTTGAGGTTGAGAAAACCCTTTTTTCATTGGCTTGTAAGAACACATGTTCTACATTAAACTTTTATTCTTTAGTCTATCATGCATAAAATGATGCTTGTAACATATTTCTCTTTGTTGGCAGTTGTTAACTTTTTGAATCTTTTTTTCAGTGTAGTATTAAAAATTAAAAGGGGTTGGGGATTTAGCTCAGTGGTAGAGCGCTTGCCTAGGAAGCGCAAGGCCCTGGGTTCGGTCCCCAGCTCCGAAAAAAAGAACCAAAAAAAAAAAATTTAAGAAAGGGTCTGGGGGATGCCTCATATTCTCAAGGTCCTGGGTTTAATCCTCCGAAGCACACACACACAGGCACGCACGCACGCGCACACACACACACACCTCCAATCTATTATTTTTTTCATTATACCTTTTAAATTAAGAGTTCCCAATTCCAGATCTAACACTGATACCCGGCTTCATGTTGATAACATACTTCCCTATCCACGCAACTTGCCATTTTCTAAGTTCAAAATAAGCTTCTTTCCCTTATCTGCATTGAATAGGGTGGTCAGCCCTGCCTAATAAAGGAGAAACAAGATGTGCAAAAGAAACATCAACACTACAAGGCTAGAAACAAGAGAGGAGATGAAAAGCAAACAAACAAAACAAAAACCCAAACCCAACCGGCTTCCATAGCCGTATCAACACGAAGTCAAAGGAACGATCAAGGAAGCCCAGCAGCACAACTAGAAGCGGTGCCATACAACCAGAACGGAGAGTTCATTCACATGCTATGGGACTGCAGCGGCTTAGTGTGTGTCCCGGGAGGAATTAATTCACAAAGCAAAGCCTTGGGCCCAGAGAAGAAAACCTCAAATTAGCTGTCCTCACAACTGACAGTATATTCTGGAGTTTGTCCTAGATTTTGGACATCCGCCCTGTCTTCTGGCAGCACATTAGCAGCTGAACTGAATCACCGCCGTGTGGCTGGTCTGTGGGCAAGCCTCCAGTTACATTTTTATCAAGTGCCCACTATGTGCCAGGCACCGAGGGCTGCAGGCAGGGTGCTGAACAACACAAAACTGGAGCTTGCAACACCAACTGGCACCACAGCACCCCGCCCCCTCTCTTTTCTTCTAGTTTTTATTTTTATAAACCACAGCATTTGAAACCTCTTAGCTACTCCAACAAATTACTGCTAAAAAAAAATGGACTCTTCTGATTTAAAATCAAAACTGAGGCTGTAATGGGGGCAGGGTGGCCGGGCTCTTCATTAAGGCCATGGGCTTCTAGAGGCCACATAAATTTAAAATAATTATTTTGGAAGTTCGGTTAGCAGGAGTTGAGTGTTCAAAACAGAAAGTTACCAGATGGCACACATTGTTAATAATATCCATCTTAGAGGGTTAGCCATGAATTCAAATGTTGGTTTTAGGGTTTTCCTTTTGCTGTTTGTTAAGGGGACCAGAATTTCTTGCTGGGACTCCTGCTACCAGCACAACAGCACCCGTCTTGTCAAAGTTTGGGTTCTTCCAGCTACAAGATAGTTTATTCAGACAGTTTATAGTCTACTTGAGAGTTTACTTGGACAGCTTGGTCTGAGCAGAGTCAAAGAAGGCATGTCGTTTCGTTAAGTGTTTTAATTTAGTCCACGCCAAATTATTAACCAGTCAAATCTACCCATGCATTGCCCTGCTTCATTCTGTTACTCTGCTGAGTGTTCTGTGGATTATTAAAGAACGTGGAGTAGCTGCTCGACAAATAAGACCTGATTTGGTATTTGTCCCGTGAGAACTTGGGTAAACTCCAAGCACTTGCCTAACCGATCCACCGGCTACCTTTATAAATGAGGAAAAACCAAGTCTCTGAGAACCACATGACTCCCATCAGAACACTGGTGACTTTATCCCCATTTTCATATGCTACATTGGGTTTTAATTCTCCTCCATTTGTGAAAAAAATCCTGGGAAATTTGTGTTAGTGACAGGGTGGAGGGGGGCAGGGGAAGGTGGTGACTGAGTAAATAAGTGTGGATCACAGGGACGGTGGCAAGAAACTGGTTAAAAACTCAAGACAATAAGCTCAACTTTCTACCCACATGTCCGAAGAATGAGCTCACTCTGAGGTGTAGAGCTGTGGGGAAGTAGCCATGTGAAGACTGCGGAGTCTGAGAGAGGGCCACAGGCATGTCACCTGTTTCCCAGGGAACAGTGAGGCTCCCTGAGTCATGCTGAGGACCAGTCTAATTCTAAAGGCTTGGGTTGAGCAACAGACAGAGACACAGTACGAAATTACAGGAGCTGCTTTCTTGTTCTCTCTCCAGTGTCAAAATAAACCCAGTGAAAGGGTTTTGTGGGCCTGGGGAGGTGGGGGTTGGGGTTGGTGGCAGGGAGTGAGGAACAGAGTCCTCCAACAGCTTTCCAGTTAAATCTTTAAATTTTAAGTTAGTTTTAAAATTGGAATTACATGTTATAATGGTAAAAAAAAAATGTCAGGAAAGAAAAGTTAATGAATTTCCTTAGAGAGAATGTCAGAATCCTTGTTGGTTTAAAAACCACAATTTGAAACATGGGGAACAAGCTGACCTAAGTGGCCAGTAAATATAATGCCATTTTGTTCACAAACAGGACATTGGTACTGTCTCCTGCAAGAATGAAATTAGTGCCTTACATATGGGGGTGCCCACCCTTCAGCAATCAGTGCTGCATCTTTTATTATGATTGGATCACACCCTTGGACATTGCCAATCAGTTCTGTAAGAGGCTGCCCTTTGTGGAGGAGCTGGACAATTCAGATGCTCCTCGAACACGTATTGAAAGACACTGTAAACTACCCAAGAAATGGCCAGCCTTGCAGTCAAAGATCACGGCCTACTGAACGCACAGCTGTCCTTTGGGGTTTGGTTTCTGCCCCATATACCAAAGCCCATGGACACTGAAGTCTCTTATGAAATGGTATCATATTTAATGAGGCCAATTTGTAGTCCATGTACAGTTTAAATCACCTCTAGGTTAATAAACTACAGTGCAAACTGTGGCTATGTGCCATTATTTAAATAATAAGGATGAAGAGGCTGGGCCTGTACATTTGAATGAAAATGTTCCCCCATGGGGTCAGGTATTTTAAGAGTTGGCTCTCCCTTGGTGGTGCTGTTTGAGGTTTAGAAGGTAGAGCATTGCTAGAAGGAATATATCACTGGGACAAGCTTTAAGAGCATGGAACTTTGCCTCTCTCTGCTTCCTACTTGTGGTTGGAGATGTGAGCTCTCGGCTCCCCACTCCTGCCTCCACACCTGGCACTGGCTGCCACACTTTCACGCCATGATGGATTCCTTTTCTTCATAAGCCTCTAAACCTCTTTCTTCTGTAAGTTGCCTTGGCCATGATATTTTGTCAGAGCAATATCAAAGTAGTTAATAGAGCACATGCTTAGCTCACAGTATGGCTTGCATCTGCAGTGTTTCCAATGGTTCCTATGTTGAAGGACCTGTGTCCTGTTGGCGGTGCTTTTCAGAGGGCATTGGGTCTAAAGGGCACTGACTTAGTGAGTGTATCCGTTAACAATGGATGGATTATCAGGATGTAGGGCCTGATCAGAAGAAAGAAGTCACTGTGGACATGACTTTACTGGGCTTATCTTGTTTTGGGATCCTCTCTTTTCTTCCTAGACACCACCCAGTGAAGAGCCAGCCTCGTGTTTCCCACATGGAGGCTCTGCTTTACCTCAGGCCTCAGAGCAATGATGTCAAGTAAAACAATGATGCAAAATAAATGAGTCCCCTTTCACCGTGCCATGGAAGGCTAATACAGTACAGGTGGATTTTAAGCTTCTGGTACTGGGGATTTAACCAAGGGATGCAAACACACCACACAAGTGTCCCGCCGTAGTGAGAATATTGGTTTCTTTTTTTAAAAGCCCAGTTATGTTATGTGAATGTATTTTTGTTTTAATCCCAGGTATAGGACATGGGGCTGTTCAGATTGTCCACAGCAGATGACTATGATTTGTCTCACACCCTGGCAGGGGCACGGTGACCCCAGCAGCTGAAGATAGTTTACATTTGGAATTCTGGGGGCTCGAGAGAGGCTGTGGCTGCTCTCCCTGCTATGGCGGTTTGTCAAGTGGTCACGAGCAAGCAAAGAGATGTAAAGAAGAAACTTGGATATCCTAACAATGAAGGTCAAATTGACACCCCTAATCAGCAGGAAGAAGTCTAGACAGATCTACACCCCCTTCCCCCTCCAACCTTCTTTCTTACCTATCTAGTGTGGGGAGGTTGGGAGGGACTGGAGTGGAGAAGGATGGTAGGAAAAAACCACTGACATTGCCAAAAGTTGGGTTACATCCTGCCAACACTGCACTGCACTGCACTCCTCATCACGGATGAAACTCCAAAAAAATTACAGCCCATGGTTTTCATGGTGGAGCATGTGATGTGGGAGGCCAACTGTAGAGCTGTGAATGGGCACAACCGAAGGCCAGTGTGCTGAGGTACGGTTCTGAGTAGGATACTACTGGGAGATGGTGGTATCATTGAGAGGTGGGACCTGGAGAAACTCCTTAGAACACTGGCGACAGACAGACCAGTGAAGGGGATTGTGGGACACTACTTTGCTTTTGCCTTGAGACATCAGCAGTTTGTTGGGCCATATGATGCTTCTGTGAGGGGCCCAGAGCATGAGCCTTGCCCAGTTTTCCCTTGGAATCCAAAGCAGCAGAAGCCCAACCAACCTTTTCTAAGTTAATTGTCTCTAACACTTCTGTACAGAAGCACAAAGCTGACTCATGGGTATAGAAAAATCACACTGAATGTGTGGACTGTAGTGACCATACGTCCACAGGTGAGGCACGATGCCTTCTCTGCTTTGGAAATGTTTCTATGTCAGTCTTTGGGGTCAAAGTCACCATTCACCTGGTGGTCTACATGCCTCGTACTGATACTCACTTCACCGAGGTCCTGAGGATTTGGATAGATAGAAGTTAAAGGTCTCTCACTTCAGTCAAGAGCAACCTCTCAAGAAATGGGCAGGTTTAGAGAGTCAACACAGATGGCGAGGTATGGGAAGGGGTGGGGCATAGTCTTTGGCAGTGTTCCTGGTGGCAAGGGAGTCTCCACCTAGGCAGACTCTCCCTGTACTCAGAAACAGTTGGAAGGTAGGCTGAGGTGCTACGGAGGGTGCCGAGGGATAGAACTGGGTCCAGAATTGCACAGCAGTGTCACGGCTCGCCTGTGAGTACACAGGGTCAACATCGAGAGGTCACATGCACCTGCTGCAGCATCTTGACCAAGATGCACAATTGACCATCCCTGGTTGTCTAGACAACCCTGATGATGGGCTATATGCTGGGGAGCAAACACTCTTTAAATAAAGATTTTTATTACAAATTTGTCTCATTTTAAAACCAGTCAAAATAAAATCATTGCCGGGCAGAGGCCTCTCCGTGTATCTCATCTGCATCACGTCGTTCTGAGCTGTTGAGACGATTCGATTTTACCGTATCCATTACGAGCAGTGGATGCTTTGTGTCCTATCCTGATGGCAAAAAGCAAGATCCCTCTTCATTTGGCAAAGGGACAGAGCCTCCATCTGGAATAATACCCATCTCTGTTCCTATATGCAAAAGAATCAGGAAGCACATTTGGTTCTAGCAATTCTTATTTTAAAAAGTGAAGACGAGGAGAGAGAGAGAAAGTGAGCTGGCAACGCTACCTGCTAACTCTTTAAAAAGTTGCCCTGAGATGGTCATGTTCTCTGAGTTGGAGGAAGCCTCTGTGAATGTCAAGGTCATCAGGGGTTACTCGGTTGACCTTTGGTTTCAGGAACATTCTCCATAAATAGCTGGACATGGCGGTTCAGTTCTCTCAAGCTCTTCTGATGCCTAAAGGATTCACCAACTTCTGTCTCATGGATATTGAAGCCTGCCCACCCTCAGTCTGCCGCTTGCCTGTGTGGGTTAGCCGAACAGAGTGTTACCTGGATTACTGACGACTAGAGTTCACTTCTTACGGTAATAGAATGACTTTCATGCTTCACAGCAGCTTTGAAGGCAAATGAATGCTTCTTGCAAGAAGGGGCTGGCTATGTGTGTCCTCCCAGCTGCTTGCTCCAGAATGGACTGAGTCCCCGCCCATGTTTCTGCCCACCTGGCTTCTGAGTCCACACTTCAGAGAGACTCCATCACTGCTGCCTGCGATGGAAAAAACACTAACTCCCCAAGCTCCTTATGTAGCGTGTTTAAGATAAATACATCAAGATTGAGACAATTAAAAATAATAAATTTATTATTTAAAAGGTGGCGTCTGGAGCAAACTGGCCTGGAGGAAAAGGCATCAGTTTGGTGCTTTCACGGGAGAGTAAAAGAGCCAGGCAACTGAGATTTTTAAAAAGTATCTTCTAAAAATATAGACACGTGTGGCTGAAGCATCTAATGGAGCTGTACGGTTTTCAGAACAGCAGCCAAGCACTTCAGTTGGTGCCCACGTGCTGGCACTCCCCGAGACTTTCGGAGGCCCTGGTGACACATTATGTAACATCTGTGAGAGGCTGGGTGGCACTGGCATTTTCGACATTAACTTTGCGAGTCGCTACTCAGATCTAGTGTTTGGTAGCAGCAGTGACGCTCTTTTTCCAAATACTCTTCCCTCACAGTCAACGGAGAGAAGCGAATTTGTCTTGTGTAACAGTCCATGGTTGTGCTGTCTTGATGGGGGAGACAACCTGGCTCCAGGAGACAGCTTGGTAACTCAGGTTCTTACTCTTTTTTTCTATCTCTTCAAGTACTCTCATCTGCACAGTCCCTGTGGCTGGCTCATCTCCCGTGTCACAATTTCAGAACCACGGGAAAGGAGAGAAGAGAGGAAGGCCTCAAAACACCAAGAGAAGCTGTAACTCCTCCTACCACAGCTTCATATGGGATGCTGCCTTTTCTTCCTCCCATGTGGCAGTCACAGTGGAGACCTGCCAGTTGATAATTGTATCCTTGTCCTCTAACTCCTAGCTGTGATGACTTGTTAGCATTCTGTCTAAGCTCCACCCCACAGTTGCCTGGCAACAACCAGGTACGCCTGACCTATAAAAGGGGCTGCTTGACCCCTCTTCACTCTCTTGCTCTTGCTCCTGCTTCCTCTTGCTCTCTTGCCCCTTTGTCCCTTCTCTCCCCATCCCCCTCCCCACTTCTCTCCATGTGTGTGCTCATGGCTGGCCTCTACTCCTCTACTCCTCTCCTTCTCTTCTTCTTCTTCTTCTTCTTCTTCTTCTTCTTCTTCTTCTTCTTCTTCTTCTTCTTCTTCTTCTTCTTCTTCTTCTTCTTCCCTCTCTCTCTCTCTCTTTCTCTCTCTCTCTCTCTCTCTCTCTCTCTCTCTCACTCTCTCCCCTACTACCCTCTTAACTCCCCTCCCCTTGCCCTGAATAAACTTTATTCTATACTATACCTTTGTGTGGGTGGTCCCTTAGGGAGAAGGGATGTCTCTGCATGGGTCCACTGAGGCACCCCCTTTCCCCAGACCTCCATAGAACATATCCCCCTCTCTTTATCCTTTTAACACAACAATGAGCACAACTATCTCCAAATAGCCCATGGTAAAGGATCTGTCCCCTCTGGTTGGGACCCATTACTACTTGTGTCCATTAGGCAGCACTTTCTGGTGCAGCCCTAGGTTAGTTCTTCTTTGAAGGATTAATGAAAGCATTGACCATCACTTGCCTGGACCCGTCAGCAATGCCTTTCGTATTTCTTAGGCGTTTGTAGCAAGACAAGCTCATTCTAAGGCAAATTCTTTCAGTGCTCTGTTACTACCGGTGGACTGCATTGCCCATTGAGAGTCTGGAGGTGAGGGAGGTCCTAGAGGCACAGGGTAGAGAAACCTAATCTCTACCCTGCAGAGTGCAAGCCTGAGTTTTTTGCAGAAGTGACAGGAGGACAGCCCAGGACCAGCCACACGCTTAGGAAGGCAGTTAGATAGTGTATGTTATCTACAATCATCCTTTTGAGAATGAAGTCCCAAGCAGAGGTTCTGAGCCTTTGTCGCCGATTCCACGCAGGGGAAGTCTTCTCCTTACCCGCATGAAGTGGTCGTCTGTAAACTTAATCATTAAGCCTGACTTAGGGCACCCATTGGCTGCAAATGAAGTCAGGATCTCGTCTTCCTGAGTGTACAACTGTCATGCACCAGGTATCTCTGTGTTCTCCA
This sequence comes from Rattus norvegicus, assembly GCF_021556685.1. Taxonomy (NCBI): domain Eukaryota; kingdom Metazoa; phylum Chordata; class Mammalia; order Rodentia; family Muridae; genus Rattus; species Rattus norvegicus. The sequence goes on along the minus strand of NC_141535.1, from coordinate 140,867,285 downwards.
TGGGAACCCCATGTCCACCAACAATGAATATGATCCAAAAAGAAAACTTAAAAACAATCTGACTATCCTCTGCTATTCACAAAGAGTCTGTCACCTAGTCACTGACCCATGGAGCGTCCATCAGGTGTCATCTTTTTCATCCCTACACGCACTGCAGCTGCAGTTACTGAAACCAAAAAGTCCCCTGGGATGGCTGTGAGTTTATTTTTATAAAATATCCTGAGACTCTTCAGTGAGTGGTCAGGGTAACCCACAATGCTCCCCTGACCCCCAGCCTCCAAGGGGTACAGCTTGGACATCATTTGGCCCAAGTGTGATACCCTCTTAGTGTTTCAGAAGTCTGACCGTGTTGACATCGATTAGACATAGAGACAATAGCTGGATTATATAAAAACTTGCAGCTACCTGCCCAGGAGTGCTATCCTTCCCATGCTGACCAGCCAGGAAGGCAGCACACTAGAACCCAGAAGGGTAAAATGACAGACCATTGTCTCTAATCCTGCCCAGGGATTCAGCCAATGGCTTTCAAATCAACCAGCCCAAAGTGGCCAGGGTTTAAGGAGTAACTGACAGCTTCCTTTTCTTACTACCTCCAATTTAGGACTGACTATGGAATGTGCCCCTGACCACTTCCAGAGGATGCCCCACTTCTAGACAACCTGCCTGCAGCTTCCTGACACAGACACTTTCCGTGTCTCATACCTGAGCCTTTCCTTTCTCCCACTACAGAGCTTCCTGGTGCCCCTGCCTGACTCTGAGTCGCTGCCAAGGCACAGATGGTGGAGGCTCACGCTCTGCTGGAGTGAGCTCAGAATAAATCGCTTCTCTTTCTCTCCCTTAGTTGGTCCTCTCCTATTTCTACCACACACATGGCTGTCACACAGCCGTGACCAGAGCACTGGGTATCTAGGCCCAGGGATCTCCTGTTCTCACTCCTATCTCAAGTTCTTTTGGCCATGTTCACGTACCGTGTGCAGATCTGAACAGCATCCCTCTCCCTGTCAAGATCCTTAATTCACTTTTTGAAGCAATAACCCCTTTTCCAAATAAGGTAACATTTACAAATTGGGATCTTCCAGTGGCTTTTATTTTATCTGCCATCATATCCATGAAGTCACCTTGGTAAGTGTCATTTAAAGAATATTTGTTGGGCCTCATTCTCCTGTAGAATGACCTTCAAATAACCTCTGGGGAACCCACCTATCTCAGTGTACTGCCATTTCTGTTGGGTGTTTGATTTTAGTTTTTTAAGTGTGTTTAAAAAAAAGTGTTTCTAGGTGTCCCTATGCAAATAATATTCCCTCACTACTGTGAACCGCTCCTGTGTACTACTAAACTTAAATATATTCTACAAATATGTCTGCTATTTTAACTGCTGGGATGTGATTGGTGATTAGTTGACAAGGTACCTGCTTGCTTGGAACCAAGCGGGAAAAATGACCTGTAAACTGACAAAGGCGAAAACACATGCTGGCTTTTAAAGGGTTTTGCCAAGAGTTAAATGGATAGCAAATGGGTGGTCCTCTCCATTGGTGGTCAGAGAAGGTGTTTGGACAGACAGGAGTTGAAACTTTGGACACAGGAAGAAGCCAGCCACGAACAAGTGGGAAGGAAAGGGAAAGGTGGGAGGCAGTGTTGCCACAATAGGGAAGGAGTCATTTTAATAAGCAGAAGGCAACGTTATAGAGAAGAGGTTCAAATAAGGGAATGGATAGGAGCCACGCCATACCCTTAAAGGAATAATCTGGATGCTGTGAGACACCAAACATGGGTGACTGAGTAGGAAAGATGGAGGCCTGACCATGGGTAGAAGTAGTGGACGAGTGTAAGAGGTGAGCATGGGCTATTAAGGGGAGGATGGAGCCCAAGGAGGATAAGAAGGGACTGAGGGCACACAGGGCACCCTGGAGCACAACACTCTTAGCTCACGTGACTATGCTGGCGTGCCCTGCTGAGGGGCATGTGCAGCACAGTGGCTTCCTGTGCCCACATGCAAGAAAGACTCAGCATCTACCACAGCCATAGCCCTCTTGCAGGAGAAAGAAAAGCAGAGTATAATCCTTGAAAAAGCACAACTGTGCCTCTCTCCGAACCTCTTGCTTTAGAACCGTGGGAAGTGAGGCTTGAAATATTACAATTTAAACCACAAATGATCCCAGTGATGTGTAGCCATGGGGCAGGAAGCCTTTTTTTTTTTCTCTAGTACAAGGGTAAGAGGAGCGCAGAGGAAAACCCCAAGGCTCAGTATGAGACATAATTACGTAAGGCAGCTTTATAGACAAAACGAGCAAAGTCAAAGGAAATGAGTTAGCAGGATGAATCGGTCTTTAAAAACTGATACCTGTCCTACTTCAGGCCCTATCCCAACCCAAGTCAATCGTCTCTCTTCCTGACTGGGTTTGAGTTCAGACTTCTAAACAACTACCTGTCTTACTCATTGGCTGTCACCAGCTCTGAAGTGGGAAGGATCTGACAGTAGTAAGAAGCACACAGATACATTACTTAAGAGCCAAGAGCTGCAGTGGTAGAGCGCTTACCTAGGAAGTGCAAGGCCCTGGGTTCGGTCCCCAGCTCCGAAAAAAAGAAAAAAAAAAAAAGAGCCAAGAGCTGGAAAGTGAAGAACCTCCCTCCTTGAGAAAAGGAAGTGAAGGAAGCTATCACCAAAAAGATCATAAAAAAAGGGTGGAAATCAAATTTAATACCTCTCTCCTTGTATGAAGCTCTCTGACACCTTGCTTTGACCACCCGTTTAGATAAGTCTACATTCTGGGTGTAGTGGCCTTGAACTCAGGCCAAAGTGGGTCAGGGATCTGGAGATCTGGAAGAGCTCTCTGGGGAGCATAGAGACATAATTGGATTCCCAAGCAGCACACAGTGACAGCACGTATAATCCTGAAGTGGTGGGCCATTCAGAAAGGGTAAGGCACTATTGCTGTTACCGTGTGCCCTCAGTGTGTTTATGGTGTGTCATATGTGGGTAGTGGTAAGACCTATTCTTTTATTTACACACTCCACGTTCTGTGCTGTCCATTAGCCAAAGCATTTGGGATTGGGATGCTGTCTGCTTCCTTGTTGCAGATATGGTTCATGGATTCACAGCTCCAGGATTCTCCTGGGATCTTGCTAAATCTTAGGTCCTATCTCAGACAGTTATAATATGTTTTTAAAAACCCACTATTACTAGCCCTTCACATTCACAATGAAGCTTGGTAAGAAATCATCTACACCTACAAAGAGAGGTCATTGGAACGGTAGACCCCAAATATCAGTGCAAATGATATGAAGGTGCTTGTGAAAAACCAAGGTACCAGCCAAACTGAGCATGAGTCTGGTACTCTAGGCACCATTTGAGAAGCTGCATCATCGATGGCAATAAACAAAAACTCACAGCTCTAGAAAAGACTGCATCTTATTTAAAGAGCAGGGTTTTACAACCTCACTTCACTCTTCTGATGACGTACTCCTGGGTTGTTTTGAACACTAAGCTTCCGAGCCCCTTCCCCAGGTATTGTCCTGATATTGTGGGTGTGGAAATTTATCTTTTATGTAATTCTATGGGGAGTTCAGATTATCAGGGAGGTTTAGGGGAAATTCCTTTTTAGGAGGTCCACATGCAAAGAGAATTCCACAGGTTAGTCAGGTAGGGTGCCACAAAAGGTCTGGTTCAGTTTCAAGAGAAAAAACAGGTTCTTGGTATTAGACAGAGCTTGTGGCTAAAGAAGTTTCTAGAAAAGACCTTACCCTCATCTCAATGCCCTGGGAAGTGGACACCGAACGTGATTAAAAACAAAGATATTCACCATGAAGGGTTCTATATTTGAAAAGAAGTCAGCCTGACCTTCCTGGGGGAAAGGACTTCCAATGGGGAGTATGGGGGTTAAGGGTCATAGTTTTCTTGCCTTGAGGTAAAACCAAGGTTTGGGAAGAAAATTCTTTAGGTAAAATCATCCTTGAGCCTACACCAACATCAAAAATTCAGTTGAGAGGCCAAGATGAAAATCCCAGCTACAAAGCCAGGAGTAAACATTCGGATTATTGAGAAGAAGAAAGCATCAGAATTGGCAAGAGATGACAAGGCTGTTACATCAATCAAAAAGGATCATGTGATGTGAAAATTGATGCAAATCTACTTAGCAAAATTTCATTTAACAGGCCAGTTAACCTACCTTTCTTTGCAAAGAAACTGGGGATATAAATGTGCATATTTGGCAGAAGACTAAAAATAAAAGAGGACTTAATTGGGCATCTCCTTAAACTTTATAGATTTTTAAAGATTTATATTTTAGTAATTTTATGCATGAGTCTGTGTCTGTGCATATGTATGTCACGTGTGTGTGTGTGTGTGTGTGTGTGTGTTGTGTGTCCATGAAAGCCAGAAGAGGGTGTGAGATCCTCCAGTGCTGGAATTAGAGGTAGATGTGTGTGGTGGGAAATGAACTAAGGTGCTGCAATGGGTTAGGTATTGCTCTAAGTAGGAGCAAGCTATAGAATTAATAATAATCTCTTAGGATGTTATTCTTAATAACATCCCCGCCAACAATAAAATCCAGAAAGGATTATTAGTGAAAGAGCCTCATGGCTAACACACAAATGAAGCCTCATTTCTGAAGGCATTCTGAGAGCAGGCCCAGGGTGATTCACCAAAGAAATGAATGCTGCAAATAAATGGGGCTCTGTGAGTCAGGCAGTATCATGGGCGTGGCTACTGTGTGAAGAAAGCAGCATGGAAAAACTCAGGGAGCAGGGATGAAAGAGAGTCTCCCTTTTTTCTGTAACTCAGTCTAGGAAGCAACAAGGTTGGTAGAGTCTCTAGATAGTTATGCAAATACTTCAGTTCCAGAGAGAGTGGCAAGCGAAGTTATTTCACCTAAAGCTTAAGTTGGATAAAAAGCACTGAAAAATCTCAGCAACCCAAAACAGAAACAAGGGTCTGGAGAGATGGCACAAGAGTACACACACACACACACACACACACACACACACACACACACACACACACACTCACACCCTGAGAGAGAGAGTGAGGGAGACATAGAGGCAGTAAGAGAGAGAGACATAAAGACAGAGCAATCATTAGCACGACATACTGACTAGTGGTTTGCACGTGGACATTTCAGGGGTTCAAGTGCCACACAGGGAATGTGCTGAGGGGAGCAGGTTTAAGCTAGCTGCTGAAATGACTGAAGCGAGTGGACATAGGCATTTGAAGTGACTGTCTCCCTGCTTGGCTGGACTTGCTCATTGAAATCCCTCAGAGGGGACTTTGGGTACACAGTAAGCTCCTTAAACCAGTTTGCAACCAGGCAACATGGTCACCTCATCTTTGATGCTGACCATCTGGTTTGCTGGGTTTCTGGCTGGTGTTCTAGTGGCCCACAAACCTGCTTCTCAGCTCTGCCCTTGAGTCTAAGTCCCTTTCAAGGAGGCACTGACTTTACAAAGAGAAATGGTGAGAGAAAGAGGAATGCTAGAATTCTGCCTTGGGAGAGGCACATTCACTTTACAGAAGTGAGAGCATAGGCCAGCAAGATGGTTCAGGAGGTGCCTTCCACTAAGACTGATGACACCTGATCCTGGGGACTTACATGATGGAAAGAGAGAAGCAGTCTCCACAAGCTTTCATCTGTTCTCTACATGCCATGCATGTGTACACACACACACACACACACACACACACACACACACACACACACACAAGGGGGTGGGTAGGAGGGGGAGAATAAATGTAAAAAGAATGTTTTAAACATTATAATTGCTAATTTTCATTTTGTAAAAATGATGAAAACCAAGGACGGCAGTTACCGATGATCTCATGTATGTGGGGCTTGAGATATGATATATTTTTGTTTGTTTGTTTGTTTGATACTTTGATTGATACTTTGTTTGTTTGATTGATTGATACTTTGTTGGTTTGTTATTGAAACAGGATCTTATCATCAAGCCTCGACTGGCCTTAAACTTGCCAGTCTCCCTCCCAACCTGAGACAAGGTTATTTTTGAAAGTACAAAGCTATGCCTATAAAAACATGTTCAGAGGAAACTATGTCAGCACATTTGTGGAATTTAAATGTATACATGACAAAGTTCTGAAATAAAACAGACTTATAAATAATTTTCTTTTCTTACATTATATATTTAAGGGAGACACATTAAGAGCAGGCTAATTCTTGGGAATAATTCTTTGTGCATTTCTCAGAAAACAAGCATTTCCCATACAAACATTGCCTACCATGTACTGTATATTTTCCTGTTCCTCGTACTCAGCCCTCAGCCCACCTAAGGAGTCATATCCTTCACTGCTGGCTACTTAAAAAGATGGTTCGTTGTACTGTTTAATTTTAAAGAAGTCCCTCATAAGCCATTGATCTCTTTTCCCTCCTATTCTAGACGGCAGACATGAAATTACATCTCTGGGTACGTGTGATTAATCTTCAATCCAGAAGTGAAGAAAAGAAGAAAAGGTTAGAAACATCTAAAGCTTCTTTTTTATTAGGAGAAAGCAGGCTTTAGGTTGAAAACGTGATTTATCAGCTTTAAATCCACTTGAAGATCACCTTTACACTAGGGTCAAATGTGGCTTGGAATGAACTCCCTGTGCAGTACTTAGGCAGGTCCTGGGTTATAGCTTTTCAGGGCTAATAAATACTGTAGCCATGTGACGGCGGCAGCCATCTAAATGGCCGTACATAGGATTTGGGAGGGATTGTGGTCTTTCAGTGAAACAGTCTGGCTAGAGGGGAGACATTCGAGTTGACTTGTGGCCAGGCTGCTTGAAATCAAATGATATTCAATTTACGTTTGGCCTTCAGCCACCAAATAAATGAGTCATTACTGCAGTCTGCAAGGCTGTTGTCTCTGGCAAAATGATTCAGAGAATGGGTTCAGTAGATAACCTGTTTTGGGAGAAGACTTAACATCTTCAAATATTTGCTGAGTTAATTGCAGTCGTATGCAAATCCCAAGGTCAGACTGTATTCTTATAAGCAAATTTGGTCTTCTATTTCCAAAACAGAGAGTTCATGTTCTCAGTTTCAAAGGGAAATGTTGACTTTTCTTTCCAAAAACTATTGGGAGTGTATTGAAATATTTTTGTTTCCCTTTAAGAAATAAGAAGTAATCTTGTCTCATCCTGACACACTGCGTTTCTGACAACATCATTTAGGTCAAGAGAGATGTGGGATACTTGATGATAGCTTAGTTCAGCTAAGAACCCGTCTTAGGAAACTTTCATCTACATAGATTGAAAACATTTTAGGAGGATCTCCTGCTTTGGAGGGGATAGGACCTGTGAAGAGAGCTCCATGGTGGATTTGTTACTTTTGTGAAGAGCATCCATGATATTATAGGAGTTCGGATATGCAAAAAGTTAAGGGGATAAAATTATAGATAGCTAAGATAAAGATCGGGACCCAGGCAGTGCTGTGTTCCACAGTATCTCCTGTGTCTTTCCTGGGGTCCAAACCTTAGATGCAACTCCTTAATTTTTTTTTTAATAAACCTCTCCAACTACTATGATTTCTGCTTTCTCCCAAATCTCCTTCGATTCACAGAGGGAAATAAAATGAAAATGTACCAGTAGACTGCTATAGATTACGAAGCGATATTTAATGCCATGCAATCTTTGATAATGACAAAGGAAAGCTATAAAGCAGACAGTACGCACGCGCAGAGCATACAGGGGCACATGCGCAGAGCAGACACTGCACATGCGCACAGCACAGCTGAAGGGTGTTGGGCCTAGGCTTTTCCCCAACCCCATGGATAAATTTGACTTTAGGTTTATACTTCATTCATTTCCAACACTCTATAATGTACAATGGTTGCTTTTTAAAATGAGAAAATAGTGTTAAATTTTTAAATGATTGTTTTTAAGTCTCAACTAAGTATCTTACAAGAAAAGAGTAAAACCTGCATTTCCCTAACTTCTCCAACTCTCAGCTCAGCAACCTCTGGGAAGCAAGGGATTGCAGTTTCTCAGGTAGCTTGTCATAAGTGGCAACGTGCAAAGTATTCATTCAGGTTCCCCACTTGTCAGTACATTCTGGACCACTTACCACACTGGCTCGTTTAAATTGACCTAATGTGTATTGGTGACAATATATTTTCTTAAGTATTTATTTCATAATCTGTTTAGCCAAACTGAAGTTTTTACATGTTTTCTCTACATGTTCTGAGATTATAAGGAAAACACAGTAAGCCCCATAGTGTATTTCAGTACACTTGCGCACACAATTACTACAGACAAGATTGCTGAATAAGTGATGTGGGGCTTGTGTGCCTTTAATGTGTTCAGGGACTGACGGGTCTGGCACTGTTAATCTCACCAGGCTTGCACCAGGATGAGGATCCCCATGGTTTCAAAACACTTCCTCTTACCTTTCAAGAAGAGATGGGAGCTTACTGTTGTGTCTGTTCCTATTTCTTTCCTACAAGGTGAATTTAAAACTCCCCTCCCCCGCATATTCCACCAGTCATCTGCATTTTCTCTTCTGTACCCTGTCCCTTAATATCGCACAGCCATGTCCTAGTATTGTTCTTTTCTCTTTTCACTAGTTAATCGTTTGTATATTAGAATATTCAACCTTTTATAGGACGGATTCCTTAATGTTTATTCCGGGGCCCTCAAGTTTTAACGTTTTGTAGTGTTTTCCTATAGACGTAATGGTTTTGGCTAACCTTTCCTTTCAAAGGCCCCGGAAACGAATTGTTGTAAGGATACCATCTCGCGTGGCATTTGAACAAAGGACACGGAGCATTTTCAGGACTTGTTCCCAGTATGTGAGTGCCATTCCAAATGGTCCCAGAAACGGTCAGTCATGTGCGCTACTCCAGAGGTCGCTGCTGTAGAGTGGCCTCAAGGAAGTAACACATGACTCTAACTTTTATATACATCTATAGAAAGAGCAGAAATGTTGACACAGAGTCAGGCTGGATTATTATAGTGAAGACATTTACTTTTTCAAGGTGTCTTCTTGTGAGAATAAGTCAGAGGGTTTTTTTTTTTTTAATCTCCAATTCTAGCTACTTGTATTGCAAATGACTCTAGTATAAATTTGTGCTTTAAAATAAAAGGTTTGCCTCATTTGTTTGTTTGTTTGAATCAAAATGACTGTTGGCACGCCGCCAGCAGGTGTGGGGTTTATTTCTTGGCTGAGGAAGAGGTTGTGAGGTGATCACAGTAATGGATGCGCTGTCCCCTGACTGAATCAATAACCACCAAGGTCTTCACTTTCTGTGAAATATGTAGCATGGATCATCTCTCGGGAAAGCCACTGTAAATAAATTGTGGTGCCTGAAAAATAAAAGTCTGTGCATTTTGCTCTGTGCCTGTGCTATCCCAGGAGCCTTCAGCCTCAGGCAGGAAACAGCTCTCTTGAGAAACAGCTCTGCAGAGGACTCACCCTGGAGACAGCCTTTATCTGTCATTCTCCGCTGCCATTCCCTCTCTTAAAATTCATCCATTCTCTTGGCTGGGTATAGGACAAGACTGATGGAGGTATATTTTTCAATCTCTCCTTTTATATGATTGCTGCTCTTGAGCCTGGAGATCTTAAGATTTTACTCTATGGCCTCTAACAGCTACACTGTGGGATTCGACCCAAGGTCTTGAAGGAGTCAGGGACTACATGGTGACTGGCATCAGCTGTGTGTCATGGTGAGAGATTCTTGCCTTCTTCTCAGTCTGCCCTCACATCCCCAAAGAACATGTGACAGGCTGTGTTATGTAACCACCATTTCTAAGAACAGTTTCTCTTCTCTCCTAATTGCCTGAACCAATTATTCATTGGTAGTGTTTTCTACATTTTTATCCTTTGAGATCTTCCATTAACATGTAAGGCTATAGGTGTTCCTGAATTGTTTCTATATTAGTCACTACGTCTCCAACTCCCAGAGTATGTGTCAAAGTCAAGGTAACCCACCATTTTCTTGCTGCAGATCTGAAATGAGTCACTAATGAACAAACGTCTTTGCAGTTAATTTAATTTAGTGGAACTATCCTTCACACACACACACAATTGGGGTAACACTGTTCAAGGTTTTTGATCCATTAAACTCATCCTGAGTTGTTTCTGTGTTTTAGACTCTGGGCTATGTGAGTCAGATAAAAGTTTAAATTCAAAAGGCAAAGATCAGACAATTAGACAAATGTTCTAGACTATTCTGCAGGGCCCTGCGGGGGATCCTGGATATATTAGCTTTAGAGAGTTTACCTTCACAAGATTTTCATGTACTCATGGGATTTTCCATGGTCACTGGGCAGCTAACTTGCATGCAACCACTGGCAGTACCTGCTTCAATCCTGTCTTACTGCCCTGCTCCATGCAGGAGACTGGCTGCAACCCCTCTCACAGGACAGCCTCAGCCACTCCACCTGGTTGTCTCCAGGTGTGACCAAGACTATAAACAGACTTGCATAATTCAAGGACATTTTCTAGGCTGGAAAGAAGAATCACACGGTTTGGAGTTTCCCGGAAAGGAAAGAGGTATAGAAATAGAAAAGAAATATGTTAAACCATGGAATAAAACAGATCTCCCTGTATGGTAAAGTGTCAATACCCAGTCTATTTCCAGAAGTGTAATGGCAGATACATACTTCACACAGGAAACTGTATCTGAATGTGGAAGGAAGAACCCAGGACTATTTACCCCGTGTGGTGGTTTAAATATGCTTGACCCAGGGAGTGGCATTATTAGGAGGTGTGGCCTTGTTGGACTTAGTGTGGCCTTGTTGGAAGAAGTATGTCACATTTGGGGTGGGCTTTGAGATCCTCGCCCAAGCTGTCTAGAAGTCAGTCTGCTCCTGGCTGCCTTCCAATCAAGACGTAGAGCTCTCAGTTCCTCCAGCACCATGCCTGCCTAGACACTGACATGCTTCCAACTATAATGATAATGGACTGAACCTCAGAACCAGCCTCAATTAAATGTTGTCCTTTATAAGAGTTGCCTTGGTCATGGTGTCTGTTCACAGTAATAGAAACCCCAATTAAGATACTCCATGAGTGTGAATGAAGAAATGAGAAATGGCAGTAGTTTCTGGACTTAAGGAGGCACAGGTGAAGAAAAAGGAGGAAGTGTGTGTGTTGGGGGGTGATATGGGGGTGGAAACAGATCTCCCAGAATGATGTGAAGTTTCCCTGCTGTTTGCCCACAAACCCTATTCCAATCCCGTTCCATATACTCGACAAACATTTCCTGAGCAGCTATTATTTTCCAGACACTACATGTTACTACCTGCTCTCTAGCTTTAAAAACGAAAGCCAGATGGAAAATGATTTCAGCAAGATCATCAATATCTAACATTCCTATATGTCTGTGTCAGGTCCTGTGCCAGTTCTTTTACATACAGAATTTTATTTTGTGTTCTCAGTAGACCCCAATGTGACTCTATTTTAAAGATGAAGAAGTCAAGATGATGTCTGACTTGGGACCACAGAGCTTCCTGGAGCCTGAGATAGACTAGAAGTGTATTTTGCTGCCAGAACTTGAGTAGAATTGGGTGGGCTGCCCTGGGGAGGGGCTTTGCAACAGAAAGGAGGGAATTACTCCAGCCTGGCTGTGGAAGAAATGCTAGAATGTTCTAAGCATATGATCCTACAACACTTTCCCCTACTGGAGCTACATCCAGGAGTAGGCACAGGGCCACAGAAATACTCAGTGTTCCCAGAAGACTCAGAGGGAGGGCAGAAGGAAGGACATGCAAAGCCCTGAGCATATACATCCTAAGTTTTGTCCCTCCCTCCTTCCCTCCCTTCCTTCTTCCCTGGCCTGCACATAGATGGATGAACTCCAGGAGTAGATAGGACCAAGAAGGTGAGCAAGGACTTAGATTTCACCAAGTTTTGTCTCAAAACTCTTAGAGTGGCCATCATTTTCAAACACTTGGGTGTAACGAGGATTAGTAGAAAGAGTGACTCCTAACTGGAGCACATTTGCAGTCCATACTTAAGTGGTCTTAAATGCCTATCTTTTCTTAAAGGAATGAAATGAAATCTCAGATGAAAATTCCTCAGATTGATTTTTAAAGTACATTTTGATCATTCAGCAGCATCCTTAATACCCATTTATAAAAGCAAACAAGGAGAGGCCAATCGTGGTTAGGAGTTTACACTGTTCTCTTGGCCAACTCTTAGTGTGAGATCAGTTCCGTTTAAGAAACAGTGTTTTCTTTTTTATTAAAATAATCGTCCTTGTATCCTATGTGCTTGGGGGCTTTGCTTGCAACTATGTCTATGCATCAATGCATGCAGTGCCCACAGAAGCAAAAAGAGGCCATCAGACCCCTTAGGGCTGGAGTTATAGCTGGTTGTGAGCCATCATGTGGGTGCTGGGAATTGAGCCTGGGTCCTCTCCAAAAGCAGCCAGAGTTCTTATCCTCTGAGTCACCTGCCTAACCTCAGGAACCACATTTTCTAAGTTGAATCTATTTCAAAGTACAATGGACTTTCCATGGAGCCTACACATACAGGATTCTTAAGGCTCTTGGTCTGAATAATTTGTATTCTTTAGTTGATAATGAGCTGCTTAGTCAGGTCCCTGTTCTTGTGAGCTATGGTAAGCCAAGAGTTATTTTGTGATAAGATCTTAAAGAGGAACAAAGGATCAATTCATGTGAAAGTGTAAGTTCCAGTGATCTTTATAGTTCAGTATATATCCTGAATTTAAATCCCAAAGCAAGCAAGCAAACAAAAACACACCAGGAATTGCCCATAGGAAATAAACTTGAAGGTAGGACGCCCTTTCATAATTATCATTAATTAGCAAAAGTAAAATACATCAATTTTAATGGGAAAAAAGAAAAGGATTATGTCTGCTCTCACAAATACAAAGTTTAAAAAAATCTACAAGTACCACACTGATGTTCCCATGAATTCTTTTTTCTAATTGGTATAAACGTAAAATTCTCATCAACAAAATTTGCTCTGTGCTTCCCTAAACTTTCTTAGAAGACTTTAAGGTGAATGATTTACCTTGACTTCAAATAAAATGTCAAGTTCACGAACACACCCACACCAACCAGGGGAAAGCATATTTAAAATATTTATTTCCAAACAAAGTAGATAAAATGTGCACCCAGAACACACAGATTTCGGAAATTTTGATTAGACTGCTCACAGTAGTAACAGAGCAGGCAAAACCTTTAAAAGGTGCCATTACAACTCGGTAAGTAGAACAAAGCCAACTGCAGATGACCTATTTTCATTGAAAGTAAAAAAGAGGGATGGGTGTTCTTGTTGAGAAACCTGGCAAGGCTCGGCAGTGCTTCTCTCTCCCATCTCCCATGTTCTCAGCACCAGCACGTTAAGATGGAGAACATATGGTTCTTACTTTAGATGAACCTTTAGATGTGTGGGAAGGATGAATGCATCCTTGGATCGTTTCAGCACTGTGGTTGGTGTGCTGAGATAAAAGACAAGAGGTGTGTGTAGGCCCCTCTGGAAGTTGAAGCCAGAAACACCTCACTCATCTATCTGGGTGTAGATGAGTCAGGGGAGGCCAATGGAGCAAGTTACAGTAACAGGCAAAACTCAAACCCCATGTTTTGATATGGTTCTGAAATGCCTTACAAATGCTGGCGGGTGAAGGCTTGGTGCCCATTGTGGACGTATACTGAAACAGAGCCTCCGGGAGGTGACTGAATGATGGAGGCACCGATGACGTCACAAACTAGTTAGTTACTGACAGATGGGGTCTTGATGGCTTATAGGGAGGTGATGGAAACTTGAGGAAGAGGGCGTATGCTTTTAGGTGTATGTTCCTCTTGTCTGCTCTCTCTCTCTCTCTCTCTCTCTCTCTCTCTCTCTCTCTCTCTCTCTCTCCTCTCTTTTCTGGTCACTTTGAGATGAACAGCATTACTCCATTACATGCCCACAATGATCGTCATCACTACAACTCAGAAATGACAAAGTCAAATGACCATGGACTGAAATGTGACCTAAATAAACCTTCATCCTTGAGTTGACTTTTCTCAGGCATAGCAGTGGAAATCTGAGCAACACAGACTACGTCCTGATAAACTGAGAAAAGGAAAAGGATGCTAGACTGTAGAGCAGCATAGTCAAGGGAGGGAAGGGGAGAAGGCAGCCCAGTATAGAGCCTTGTCCTGTCAGGTGAAGATGGAGAGCCAGGGGGCACAGGATCTTTGAAACTCTCTAGAGTGGACAAGGGAATCTACCGAAAAGTTTTGAAGAATGAGAAAAATGACAACAGAGCTACATGTTAGAGAAAACACTTGGCAGCACTTTGAAGGGTCGACTGAGGTGCAAGGCCAGGCAGGAATGCAGCCAGGGGTTGATCGTCATGTGATAAGAAATGAAAAGTGCTTTGATCCAATAAATCTAGTAAGCGAGGAGGATGCGGCTCCAGATAGGACATGCTAGCTAAAGATGGCATTTCACTGGCTCCATGAAGACTGAAGGATGTACCCACCAGTATGCAGAATGACAGTTAGACCGCACTGCTTTGGCTGTGACAAGCAGTCACAGTGAGTCACACCCCATAGCTCTTTCCTTATCAAAGGTCATTGAATCGATCACGGACAGAATAAGAAATAGGCACTCTGACAATGCAGCATGTCAATCGACTTCTGTCCTCAGCTGAACAGATTTCATTGGTGGTGATGGTGGTAAGGAAACGTCGGAGTCTCCAGAAACCTAAGCCGTCCACTCACAAAAACAAAAATAGAGAAGAGTCGTGAGCGTTACTCAGTGAATGCCATAGGAAGTTCCACATCGAGTCCTGGAAGGTATAGCTAGATGCATTGTGGGTAGCCGGCATATTCTTAAAGGATCCGATCAGTGTTTCTTACATACTCTCATTTCCGTCTTAGTACCTAGACGAGGGCACAGGATGTGTGTGCGTGCGGGCATGTGCTATTGATTATGTGTCTCTTTAGATTTTTCCTGGTTTCCTTCAGCGCTGTTCACAAAGGTCTACTTTGAACTCACACTTAAAGTCTATGCAAGCTTAAGCACCTCCCTATTACACCTACCAGAGGAGCTTGTGGGACTATGAAATACCTATAAATCTCCTATCCTGGAAAATTGGGCTGCAATGGGAATTCTTGTCAAGGTCCACTAAACTGGTTGTGGCCAAGTCTTCCAGGAAAGCCTGCGGGAGACAAATGAGGTATGTTTCTCATTGTTACATATCCTTGGGAGGAAATTTACTTACATCTTTCTGGTAAGTTTATAAAGAAACATCTGGAAGCCTTGCTCTTTAGACTAAGAGCAAACATGAGCAGAAGACTATAAAGATTGTGTCTACAAATAATTAGAATTGAACCAGAAGAGAGGAATCTGAAGGCTCCAAGGGAAGAAAAGGCAAGGGCTTGGAATTCTAATCACCTCGATTTGACTACAACACGCTCTACACAAATTATGATACTGTATCCAATGAAGAGGCACACAATGTGTTAATTTTAAAAAGTTAAAAGAAATTAGGCTATGGCCAGCCATACTATCCCTTTTAAAGCTTCGTCTGTGTTATTTTTAATTCTGTATATGAATATGGTCTTACGTCTGTTGAGTGTAGGTGTCCATGGAGGCCAGGGGCACTGGGTAACTCTGGAATTACAGATGGCTGTGGGCCACCGGATGTGGAAAGTGAGACTAGCCTTTGAGTACTTAGTTTTGTGAAAAATAATTACACACACACACACACACACACACACACACACACACACAGAGAGAGAGAGAGAGAGAGAGAGAGAGAGAGAGAGAGAGAGAGAGAGAGAGACCACGTGTGTGTACTGGCAGAGACCAGAGGAGAATATTGTTTCTACTTCTCTCCATTGAGACAAGGCCTTTCACCAGACATGGCGGCACTGGTGTTTTGGCCAGGCTCCCAGTCCAGTGAACTTCTGGGGACCACTCACGACTGTCCCTCAGTGCTGGCGTCACAGCGCATGCATCCTTGCCTAACTTTTACACGGGTATTAGAGCTTAAGCTCGGTCCTTAGGCTACTTCAACCAATGCTCTTACCCTTCAAGCCATCTCCCCAGGCCCAGCGTCGTTTTCTCAAGCTTATGTTTTTTTAATTCCTTAAATTACAGGTGGAAAATGATGTTCTGCTTACAGGGGAGTGGGACACCCTGACAGGGACTGCGTCTCTGGACGCTAGCGTGTGCCCTCCCTTTCCTAAAACAACAGTGAGAGTTTTAACTCTGAATATCCAAATGATGATGAAAACGGAAGGCACTGGTATTATCTGATCTCTTTTGTTTTACTGTTGTTCCTCTAAGACCCAGGATCCTGAGAGAGGAAGCTGAATGAAGGGTGTTTTAGTATAAGTGCGTGTGAACAGGGAAGTTGAGAGAAAAGGGGGAAATAAGGAAAGCAGGAGAGAGGAAACAGAGAAGGGTATACAGTACTCTCCAAGGGACACTGTCAAACTGATGCTGACTGCGGGCGCTGGAAAACTCCCCGAACAAGCAGGGAGGTGGGGGTTGGGGAGTGGGGCGCTGAGAAAAGTTTAATTCCAAGGTGCAGAAGGAACGCTAACTCAATTTCTCAGCACTGCTTAGCATATGCCTGCTTAACATGCGGTGCAGTGATGAATATGCAAATCATCCGGAGAGTGTCAGATGAGCACATTGTTCTTTAAATTTTTATATTATGTGTGTGGGTGTTTTCACCTGCAAATGTCTGCAGTGTGTCTGGTGCCCCCCAGAGGCCGGAGAGGGCATTGCAAAATGAGCGAAAGCCATGGGGGTGCTGGGAATCAAGGGTAGGTGCTGTGGAAAAGCGGTTGGTGGTTTTTAACTTTTGATCCTTCTCTCTGGCCTCCCTAAGCACATCCACTCCACTAATAAAACTGCACTCCACTCACTACAGCAGGTCCTCCCAACTTAGCATCCCTCTACTCCGCTGTCCACTGTGACAAAGGAAGGAAGATAGAATGACTATTTAAAGGAAAAATACATTTTGAAAAAATGGAATACATACATACGTGCTTGTTGGTCTGTATTATAAGCTGTTTGCAAATTAAATTTACCTTAGATGCACTGACAGCTTGGGGAACTGGGCATACTAGCAAACTTCATTATCAAATTCTCAAAGAACAGACAGCTAGAAAATTGTATAATTATATTTCTGAAGAATGTGTGGCAGGTGTTGATTAGAAATATAAGTAAAATATTTTAAAAAATGATTTCAGCTTTCTCTAAAATCACACCTATTTGGTAATGAGTAGAGTCAAAAGCCTTTCTGCTTTTCTTTTTTATTATCATGTAATACCTTGGGGAAAATATGTCACAGGAATTAAAATGTAGTGAAGAAACAGATGTAAGAAAGGGAGGACCACTGACTACACAGGGCAGAAATATCCCAGGCACGGAGATGAGCTCAGAGGCCAAAGCTACTCCTGTAGCTTAAAGAAGGGTTGGCTTTAGGGAAATACACATGGAAACTCTTTCTCAGGTTCTGTGACTTAGCCACATGCAGGCTTACCCTGCGTTTTGACAAGGTTCTCAGCTTTAGGCTGCTGATATTTGGAACTGGATTACTCTTTGTTGTGTGTGTTGGGGGATATTCACCAAAGGGTATTCCCCAGTTTCTCACCCTCTGTCCTCAATGCCAGTGCCAGCAACATCAAACAAAACTGTTTGCCTGGGTGTGCAAACCCTCAGATTCCCCTGTTGGAACCAACTGCATTGTAGAGCACGGGAATAAAAATCCATGTATTGTCCTTGGAATACAAGCCCAGGTGACTATTTTAGACACATGGAACATTTTCTTTGACAGGAATTATTAGGCCCCAGAAAGTTATATTCTGCAAAATGAAGGCTGACTTATAAAAGAAAAGTGGGTATTGAAATTGTGAGAAACAAGGAGGGCATGTTTTCTTATTGTTTGCAAAATTAAGAACGTGGGATATAATTTTGCAAATAGCTGGGTATAAAAGTACATTTCTATCTATGATATGGTCAAAACAGAGAGATAAAAGCTGATAGAACAGAGAAGACCCAAGCAGGGAAAGACTGAGGAGGCAAAACAGCAGAGAGGAGAACCTGAGTCACAGGGAGCAGAAGTACAGAAGCCTGAGGGAGAAGTGAGGTGTCTAGACTCCTCTGTGCTTGTGCCACAGACTCTGGACACAGCCTCCTCGACTCTGGAACCCATACACCTAGACCAGATGCCCACCTCGTCTCTCCAGGGAGACCTGGAGATAAAGACTGGAAACAGGCAAGGGAGACTGAGGTGACTGCCACATTGGGTTTTGCCATGCGGTAAAGCACAGAAAAGAAACTACGCTTTACCGTGAGGGACCCCTCCCCTGCGTGTGGATGGAGGATACAGTGGGCAGCTAACTTTCTGAGATGAAGTGACCCCCTTTAAGACCTCCTCTCTCACTTGCTTTCCACTCTCTGTGAGGAATGTGGTGATGCACTCCAGCTGCCTCAGACCCCAACCAGGGAGGCTAGCACACCAGGAGGGAAACCTCTAAAACAGCGACTCTCATCCTAGTGCTGTGACCCTTTAATACAGTTCTTCATGTTGTGGTGACCCCAGCCATACATTTATTTCATTGCTATTTCACAGCTGTTAATTTTGCTGCTGTTATGAACTGTAATGTTCAGATGATATGCCAGATATCTGGTATGTGACCACTGTGAAAGGGCCATTCGACCTCCAGCGAGATTGCAACCCCAGGTTAAGAACCAGTGCTCTAAAGTCACGAGCAATAGGCTGAAGCAATGGCTCAGTGGAGAAGGGTACTGGCTGCTCCGCCAGAGGACCCGGGTTCAGTTCTCAGGTGACCCATATGATAACCTCCTGTTCCAGGGGCTTCTTCTGGCCTGCATAGGTGCTGCATACACACGATGCACATACATACATGCAAGCAAGCGCCAGACTATATAACATACATAAATCTAAAAAAAAAAGGTCAAAAGTCATAAGCCAGAGTAAAATTTGTCTTTATGAGCTGAATGTCTTCGGTATTTGTTACAGCGACAGAAAGCTAACTGACATTGCTAGTCGATGCAGGCTCCAAGGGGCCACTCGGAATCATCGTCCCTCTTCTCTGGCAGCGTCTCTGCCTCCTCTCAGATGGTCGGGAGGGAGAAAGCAATGGCATGCAGATAGCAGCAGTGACATTCTCGTCTGTGGGGTATGTTAGAAGCAAGGGAAGGGTTACCCCTGAGCCTGCAGGGCTCTGTGGCTCAGTCAAACCCTAGACATGGGTCGGGGTTTCTGCCACCACACCTGCAGGGGTTGCTCAGAGAGAGGCCGGGGAAGGGACTCCTGACACTTTTAGCCCCATGAATAGTTACAGCCGTGACTCTAAAGGCGTGTGCGTGTCCAAAAGTCGCTGTCCAAACACTTGCAGGAGAGAGGAGCAGGGCCGGTCTAAAGCCCTGATCTGAAATGTGTGACTGAGCATTGCCTTGCACTGCAACACAATACTTTGTGATTAAAATGAGAGCCGAATACTGACCGTCGAAGTCACCACATTCCTGGTTTCATCTCAATGTGCACAGGGCAGTGGGGGGAGGGGGCCCTACTCAGTGATTCCTCTGTGAGACCCACAGCAATTTCTTCATCATTTCACAAAACATTAACCCTTTAATGTCTAATCAACAAAAGATGTTTTGAGCTGCCTTTACTGTGAGATCAACAATGTGGCCTCTTACCACATCTAAGATCTCCCTTTAATCCCGTCAAGTCAGGCACATGTGGTAAATTTAACAGAACACCACTGGCTATGTCACTAAAGACTGGGAGGCGGGGTTGCTGAATACAGGAACTGCGTAGGAAACTTGCCCAGGAATATTCTAGTCTCAAAACCATTGCCGTCTCTATTATTTGGCATTTAATATGTTCCTTCTCGGCCCTTAAAAAACCCTCGACTTCATTTCCTCCTATTTCATCCATCCACTTCATGAATGTCTAAGTTAATCGTAAGGGGCCATTTTATTGCCATATGGCTCATGTCAGTCAAACAGTCTTTAATGTTTCCTAAGTGACAGGATATTGTATTGAATGCAGTCAGACTGATTTCAACCTAAAATGCTGAAAGGGTACACAGACCAAATCCAACACACACACACACACACACACACACTCCCCACACACAACACGTATGCCATATACATAACCACATATTACCCTACACACAAAATACACACACACACACCACATATCACACAATACACAAACATATACAACTCATACAAATATTTTATACATACACACAATACATACACACCCTAAAAGATACATGCTACACATGCATGTATACATACATATAACACACACAAAGCATACACAACTCACACATACATCATATGCATACATACACATGCAACATAACTCAATACAGATCTCATATATCTATATGCAAATCTAACACGTATCAAACACACATTTTTAAATATGCACTTATATGCATACAACATGTATATATACATTTACTCATACAAACAATACACACACACACACACACACACACACACACACACACACACACAGGCTTCAGAATGGAAACTTTCTACTCCTCCCAAAGCAGTTTTGGTATAAGATCTAAGGAGAAAAAAAATTAAATGTGTTATACAACAAACTACTGTACACCACAGAACACATAATTTCTATTAAAAACTATAAGTCCACTACTGATCCATTCACCCAAAACCAAAGAGCTCACAAATTCACAGGCAGTGTCCACAGTATCAGTTCTGTGAAAGTTAGTGAATTATGTCTGAAAGAATATTTGATCTTAGGACTTATTCATGTGGCTGGTTTCTTTCCAGTAGTCTGGACATCAAACGGGGCCTTAAAATATTCCTTAGTATGTTCCCTGGTAAGAATAAATCCATAGAAAAGCCCTGAGTTTCATTTGTTTCTCAGGAGCTTAAAGCTGCATGCACACAGGCCACAGAGAACCAGAACGTTTCATCGCTAAGGATACTCCAAACTAAATATACATCAAACAGCGTTTCAAGTGGCTCAAAATACCACAGGACATTTTTAGTAGCAGCAAGGCTTCACTAAGTAGTGGTTTAGTAGGGAAACCTTCTAAGCCTCAAAAAAAGGGGGGCTTCTGTTAGTGATTAGCCTTTGCTGCTCTGGTAAGAGAAAGAGCTGGGTTGGCAAAGGGTTAAATGCTGGCTAGGCAGAGACCAGTGCTTATAGCTCTTCTGTTTCCATTCCTCCTGCCTCTCAGAACAAAAGAGCCAGACAAAGAAGGGGGACTTGAAGCACCAGGAAGTGTGCTCTGGGAAGTAAGAGTATGAACACCAAGGTTTTGTTCCTTTCTGAAAATCGCATACATGTACACAATGAAATACAATCTTGCCTACCCTGATTTTCCCACTCGATCTCCTCCCACATTCCCGCATAATTCCCTGCTCCCAACACCAGGTCCTTTAGCCTAACTACACACAAGTGGGTGGCGTGAGGCCATCCACTGGAGCACAGTGAAGCTACCAGTGTCCATGTCCTCGGTAAAGAATGATTCTCCCTACCCCTAGCCACTGTCCCATGCCAACAGCATCTCAGTATAGGGAGGGCCCTGGAGATCATCAACACGTCTACCCCTGGCTTTGGCTGACTCGATCTTAGCTAATGTAGCGGCTGTGAAATCATGATGGTGATAGACCCACCATGTCCCCGAAGACAGTGCTCCTCCCCAGCCTCCAGCGGTGACCTTCTTTCTGTACTTGTTCCCTGAGTCTAATCTGTGTAGGGCGGTGGATTAAATATAGACGTCCCATTTAGGGCTGAGACCTCGGTGTCTTCTTCTTGCACTTTGATCAGCCATGAATCTCTCCTACTGACAGCTGTCCACTGTGACCATGAA
This sequence comes from Rattus norvegicus, assembly GCF_021556685.1. Classification (NCBI taxonomy): domain Eukaryota; kingdom Metazoa; phylum Chordata; class Mammalia; order Rodentia; family Muridae; genus Rattus; species Rattus norvegicus. The sequence goes on along the minus strand of NC_141535.1, from coordinate 140,845,486 downwards.
TCTTCTCTGCTCAAGGTGGAGAACAACCTAGGTCGGCTAGTGACATTTCACTTCAAATTGGTCTTGACACCACTTCCTGGGAACTGATAGCCTCCAGTAGTCAGTAAGTCAGCTAAGGCCCCTGGCAAAGCTGCCACACTGTGGAATTTTGCCCATATACAGTGCTTTCTAAAGTCTACTTACATTTTCTTAATTTTAATTTTTTATTAGTGTTTCGATGATTTTGGATACGATTTTTTTTTATCATAACCACTACTCCCAACTTTGTCCGGATCCATAACCACTTCTTTACTGTCTTCTCTAAATGTATCTTTTTCTTTAAAAGAAAAAAGTATCGAGACCAATGTGTGCTGCCCAAATGCTCCTGATGTGTAGCTCCCACTACAGCATGGTTGACCCATCGTGGGCTACACTTTCAGAGAACGCTGAACCTTTCTCCTAGCAGCTATCATTGATCACAGCCCTTCTGCTACTGATGTCATGCCCAAAACCACTCTCAGGCTGGGATTTGGTTTGTCCTGGGTTTGCACGGGTCTGGTATACGCTGTCTCAACTGCTGTGAGTTCTTGTGTGCAACAGGAGATATTGTCCCCTTGTAGTTGTCCTCCTTCTCTTTCTGTCATACTCTGTTCTGTCCCCTCTGCTGGAACATTCCCGAGCCTTGGGAGAGGGGGTACAGTGTATATGCCTGCCTTTCTAATGGGTCTTCTGCCCATCTCTGCGAGCTATCAATCCCTTCCTAGAGCTCCTCACACTCAGAAATCGCTGTGTGCATTTGCTCTCTACCTTCCCTTCTCTAGAAGGCGGTATCTCCCATGAAAGCAGGGATATGGACCATGTGGCTCAGCTCGACACCCTTCTTCAGCACCCGGACACCTACACTGAGAACGCCTGGTACACAAAGGCTCAAAAGTGGGTTGTTTAGAGATAAGTAGCTCTCACGAGTGCCACTGCTTCCTTTTATCTTTGCAACCTTTTTGCTCCCTGGTTAGTCTCCTGTCTTTGGTACCCAGGCCAGGCTGGAAGTGAAATGTCTGACAAAAAGCTCAGGACACTTGATATGAATGAGGGCTGCAACGCCAGCCTCAGCTCCAGAGCTGTGCCTCCTGGTTCTCTTCTGGAATAGGGATGGCATTATTTGGATCTGGTCCAATCAGAAAGAGTTTTATCAGTGTTTGAGAGAAAAAGATTTCACCCATTCTCCAGGAGCCAGTGAGCATTTATCCCCAGAACCTCTTAGTTCATAAGGTTAAGGTCAAAGTTCGTGTGTTCAAAAGCCAAAGCCCATGAAGTCAAAGGTCAAAGCTCATGTGATCAAAGGTCGTGTGTAGAAGATAACAAAAAAGTCAAGAGCATTTCAAAGATATAAGTCTTCTGCCCCAAAACCTCAACATTTTCTGATTCTTATAGCCCTGAGATCCCCCGCCTGGCCACTTCTCAGCTGACCAAATCCATTCTCTATCTTTCAGGCTGTCGTAACTGGTGCCTATCCCATTAAAGACCCACTGTCCATTCTAACGCCTACCGTGTAATTAACTGAACAAAGTAAAACTCTGGGAATTCAACTCTTTTTCCACACCTTCCTGTTGAATTTCTGAAAAGGGGGTGTGGATCCCTTTTGTTCTTGCCTCCGTGGCACTTCCTTGAATGTCACTCCAGCCCATGCCCAGTTGATGAGGAACCATCGAAAGAGGGACATGGAGCCAGCACCACAACCCCACTGCATCCTCCTGACTCTCAGTTGTACTCAGAGCAAACAGCAAAAGCTTTGCAATAGCCATGCTGCTTCTCTGCCTTAAATAAAAGCCCCCATCTTCGACGTGAACCAGGGTATGCTGATGAGGGGCGTTATCAGTAAAGAATGGCTTGAGAACCCACAGGTAAGGAGGCCGCCATCCTGCCCTTGCTCAGTTGTCTCTGAGAAATAAGGAAGGTTCCTTATCCAGAGAGGGGCATAACCATGACTGGAAGGCAGGCAGGTTTGCAATGGTTCCATGATGGCAGAGAGGAGTCCTTAGGGCCTAAAGCAGCACAGGGAGGGATGGTGATCAGAGGCCGGGACAGTTGGAAGAGAACTACTCCCTATCACTAAAGTTCCAATGTCTCCATTGGTCATCAACACACCTCCTCTTACCAGCCAGAGTTCAAAGGACACAGCTCAGGGAGCCAGGCTCAGTGCGAGTTAAACAGTTAAGACCTGAGTCAGCCTAGGACCCTTCCCAGCACCCTCAGTGTCATTACCACGATGAAAAAATGTTTTATTTATTGAAAGATCACCCATAAAACAAGAGAATAGAGGACACCTGCATGTAAGTAGGGGACATCAGAACAAGTAGTAAGATTTTATACATTACCATTATGCTTAAAAGTAATGTGTAAGTTTTAGAAACGTTTTTCCCTCTAGATCCTACTACTGTTATGTGTTAGTCTAGACTACATGTCTTATCATGAAATTATTGTGATGCCATTATATAACTTGCGAAGGAGTAATGGTTTGGGCAGCCTTGGTTTTTCCTTTCTCCTGAGGAGTTGGGTAACAAAGAACAGTTAAATCATGGAAGAAAGCAGAAATGGGTTGTTGATATTCATTTAAAAAATCCAAAACATATGACTGGGCATTGGAAATGCAGCAGCTCTCAGCCAACACTGCCTCCCACTTCTCAACAGCAAATGAAAACTGCCCTCCAAATATAAAGGCCATTTCACCTGACATTTTATTGCATAGGTGTTCTGTCTCTCTGTATATCTATGCCTATGTGACCCTACAAGTCAGAAGGTGGCATGAGATTCCCTGGAACTGAGTTACAGATAACTGGGAGCTGCCATGTGAGTGTTGGGAATCAAACCTTGGTCAGTCCTCTGGGACAGCAGCAAGTGGCCTTAGACACTGAGCCATCTCTCCACTGAGCCGTCTCTCCAGCTCCCTCCTCATAAACCATTTCGCTAATCAAATCAAGTGGTGGAGAATGTTGGAGTAATGACAATGAACAAAGGATGTAGACTTTGCTAATTCTGAACTAATTTAGACTATAGATGCTCTCTATCCTTGTCCCCCCACTTTTTATGGCACTGTCATTTGTAGGGACAAGAGTTAGGTAATCAACTCCCATTGTGTTTTAATTTTATCATAATTTGGTGCCAAAGAGACAGTGTACAGATGCACAGACTGTCTTGACCAAAAACCATAAAGATTTTTTTCTTTCTTGGTGATATAAAAATACATGTCTCTAAAAAGTAGCCAGAAATAGAAAAGTTTCTCTGTCTCTGTCTCAAACCAGAGACTCCTGAGCGGCTTTGAGTGTTGATTGCATAAGTAGGCCCAGCACTTCCAATATCATGGGTAGCAGCTGTTTTATGATGCAGAAGAAGAAGTAGGGCTGAAAGATGAGAAGAGGGCTTCCAGAGGCTGACCAAGGTTGTTCTTGTGCCATGACTAGGCTCATGGGAGGGACTTCCAGGGTATATTCCATAGCTAAAGTAGTAGCCCCTTCATAGAAGATACATGTCAAGACCGCAGGAGATGCCTGGGACCACAGATAGTACAAAACTGGTATATATAACCATGTGTGCCATGTTTCTTTCTCCTTTACACACCTACATACAATGACGTTTAGTTTATCAGTTAGGTTTGCTAGGAGATTAATAATAACTAATAATAAAATACAATAATTATAAAACATGCCATACTTAAATTGTTAGCACAACTGTTTTGGGAGTCCCTTTTACATAAAATAAATATATGTGCAATGCTACAGCTGCCGGGATGAAAGCTTGGGCAGCTACTAAACGAGGAGTGAGCCAGTATTGTGTATGGTATGGTTGTACTGAGGACGTTACTTTTGACATAGGCCAACATACGATTTCATCGGAAAGTACAGGGACAACGTGTTCACTACTGATAAAATTTTTCATTGATTGTTGGACATAACTGACTCTGGATACTTGATGTTACAATAAGAAAAGAGAAAAAGAAAGGAAAGGAGGATAAACTGATCTATTAATGCTCCCAAACAAATACACATTCAAATACAATTACATTGTTTCTCTCTCTGTCTCTTTGTCTCTGTCTCTGTCTCTGTCTCTCTGTCTCTCTCTGTCTCTGTCTCTCTGTCTCTCTGTCTCTCTGTCTCTCTGTCTCTCTCTGTCTCTCTGTCTCTCTCTCTCTCTCCCTCTCTCCCTCCCTCCCCCACCCCTTCTAATTTTAAAGGTATGGTCCTGAAGGGAGGCAGTTTTGGGGAACACCAGCTCCTGACTACATACTTTTGCTCACTTAGTCTTTCAAGTCTCTGCATTTCTGAAGCAGGATGGTCCTCCCTGGGGGTGCATAGGATGGGCTTGCTGAGAATCGACGTAATCATGTGATTCAGTATGTGGCAAGCCATTGCATTGCTGCTACTCTATTTTTAATACCAAGGCAAAAGATATCAGTGACTTCACAGAGATTTATCCATGAGGGTTTTAAATGCCAAGTGTGGGGAAGGAAGGAAATTTAGGCAGATTTAGAGGACAGGTGAGCACCAGGGGTAAGAAATGTCCTTTTACATTTCTAGGCAGGGTCAGAAAAATCATCTCAGACAAGAGTTTATTACACCTTAAAAGAAACAGTATCTCCCCTGTGTGGGCGACGGCCATTTCCACAAGACACAAGCTTACTTACCCCTATCTCACCCTAGTCAGAAGCTTCTAGCATCCAGCACCACGCCCCCTGCTCCCTTCCCACAGCCCCTGCCACAGCTGCCAGTTGTGTTTCCTCTCTCTAGCTCAGTACAGGCGCCTGCACCCACGTGCTTCTCCTTTGTCTCCTCTGGGTGCTATTTCCTGAACGTCGGGACCAGCACCGGCTGATAGAATTATAAACCCAAGCACACATTCTCCAGGCCCTCTGACAGAGCTTTATTAACTACGGAAACAACACAGGGCCGACACCCTGCAGCTCTCTTAGCTATAACCTACTTCCAAATAAAATCCATCCGCAATTGATGGCAGCAGCGAAGCACTAAGAGTCCACACATCAGTCGAATATTACTCCCAGAGCCTGCGAGGACACGGCTGCGCTTCTAAGAGTCGGTCTCAGGCTGGCCTCATTGTAGAAGAAGATGGATGAACAGTAAAGGCAAAACGAATTTGAGAAAAACAGGGACGAAGCTTACACTCAGTCCTGTACTGAGTCAGAAACTCAGTTGTGCCGAAAAGAGAAGAAAGAAAGAAAAATATTTCTTTCTGTGCTGGAAACAGGGAAGGGTGTCGCACATTTTCTACTCCTAAAACAAAGAAGTCCATAAAACAAGACTTTTTTTCTGAAAAGCCAACTGCCTTCCAAACCCCTCAGGCCCGATTCAGGTGTAAGGAAACTAGCATCATAGCTGCCTCTGGGCCACCGTAGCAGGACTCCGCTGGTGCAGAGTGGAACAAACACGTTAATGTGACAACCAGCCTATGCCCAGGGGACAGCTCAGAAACTGTGGAGATGTGGAGCAAGGGAGTTCACCCATAGGGCGGTGTGTCTGTGCCACACACGCTTGCTTGTGCAATGTATCTATCCCACTTACCTGCATGAGAAAATGTGAGCCATAACCGGCTGATGTGAGGATACATGGGATTTTTAAAAACTCTTACTGAGGGCTGGGGATTTAGCTCAGTGGTAGAACGCTTACCTAGGAAGCGCAAGGCCCTGGGTTCGGTCCCCAGCTCCGAAAAAAAAAAAAAAAGAACCAAAAACTCTTACTGAAAAATGATCAGGGGTTCAAGTCTGTAGAGACCGCTAGGTTTTGCACTAGTTGCCTTTTCTGAAGTGGACGCTCGTAGACAGAAGAAGGACACGTAGTCCCTGAAGTGGTCCTGCCTCTTTAGGGATGTCAGTTCACCACTGCAGGGCACACGAGTGGCACGCAGCAGACCTGCCCTTGGAGACAAGATGGTAGAACTCTGAGATTCTCTTTCCTCTGGTGTCACAGCTACTCCTAGGTGTGGGCTAACCAAGAAGGGTCACACGATCCTCGTCAATACCTCATGTGGCAGCCTTTATGCGTTATGATGGTGTTGAACATGGCAACTAAAAGCAATAGAGTCTCTGAATCCAGAACGTTCTCTGCTTATGCTACCCTGTGTGTTTGAAGTAAAGCTGTTGTGGAGAATGGCCCCCAAAGGCTCCTATATGCTTGGTCCCTAGCTGGTGAACTGTTTGAGAACGATGAGAAGACTTAGGAGGCCTGACCCTGTTGGAGAAAGCATGTCACAGGAAGTGGGTTTTGAGGTGTCAAAACCTATTCAGGCCCAGGCTGCCCCCTCTCTTAATGAGTGATTCATGGGGGAGGGTAGAGAGAGGGGGAGGGAGGGAGAGAAGAAAATAAATGCTTGGAGAGAAAAGAATTTTGTCTCACAATTTACAGTTTACACTCCATTACTGAGGCAAGTCAGTAACCTGGCAGATTTCTACTCAAGGCAGAAATCTGGAGGCAGGAACTGAAGAAATACTCCTTCCTGGCTTGTGCCCCATGGCTTTCCCAGCCCGCTTTCATACACAGCCAAGGACTACTTACCGAGGGATGCATGTCCTGCCCTCCGCCATGGGGTGTTTTCTCACACATCAATCATTAATCAAGAAAATACACTATTGATTTGCCTGTGGGACATCTAATAGGATTTTTTTTATTGAGATTCCTCTCCCCAGATAACTCCAGCTCATGTAAGAAGCAAAAGCAAAAAGCAAAACCAACCAAACAAGCCAGCAGAGAAGTATAACCATTTCTTTGGATCTTCATTTTTTTGAAAACTCCCAAGCTGCCCAGACCTTCCATGAAGCCATGTATGTGTGCTTCTCTCCTTAGCTACAGAGGCCTCTTTTGTAGATTGAGGGTAGGGGCTGGTAGCTACTCTCCCTCCTTTGCAATTGCATATATTAAAAAAAAAGATTGCATGGGTTGGAAATGGGGCTGGATTGTTTTGTCATCTTTGCTGTGGCTCTTAGAGCCCTGTTCAAGTTGTTTCCCAGATTTGCCCTGCACAGCCCTCCCAAGGGGGAAGCTTTCAGATGACCCCGGCAGGGATTTACTTACAAGGTGGAAAACACAGCTTTGAGGGGGAAACAATGCAAAACAGAAAGCAACTCAGTCTGGGGCAGACCCAGTGTTTTTCTTGTCATGAATTTTTTGCTTTAACTGGAAAAAAAATCTCGAAGACAAAAAAGAAAATGAACACTTATAGCTGGATATTGACTTAATTTGAATCCCAGCTGCAAGACCCCCCACCTACGTGAATGTGGCACTGTGGCAACATGGCATTCCTTAAACCACTAGTTATCCTGAGGAAGTGTTTGCTGAGATCAGTGCTCACTGCAGGCCATCACCAGCTGCTGAAGATCTCGCTGTTGGCCTAAGGCTCATGCTGGATTCAGACCGCAGCGAAACTGTTAAGAGGGTGAGCCAAGCTTTGGGAGAGGAAGGAGCCAAATGTAAACAGAATGGGCAGAGACCACAGTCAACCTCTGCTAGCCAACAATGCTCTCTTCTCTTAATAGCTACTGTCAAGTGATATGCTTAACCTATCAGAAGCTTACCACCATGTAGAGAGGAAAAAAAACTACTCTGTGTATTCTTCTTTTGCAACTGGATTAAATAATAAGCTTGAAATAAATACATTGTTTAAATAACAAGCTATAATTTATCATTTGTATCAAAGGCCCTATAGGGTGGCTCATACCTTTTAACCTTTTAACCTTCTGGCACACAAGAGGCTGAGCCAGGTAGGTCAAGAATTTGTGGCCTCTAAGAGATTCATACCAAGTTATTATCTCGGGAAAACAAAATGGTTGAAGTTAAGTAAAAGTATTTGCATCATGGTTTGCAGTAAAATGAATCTGTGGGTGTTACAGGCAGTAGCTGATAGATACTCTAAGATGTTAAGAAGATTCAAACCTGAAATGTGGAGAGCTACAGAGTGATGTGATGATGAGCGTTTTCAAATATATATATATATATTGTCAAACTATAATTGGACAATGCTACAGTCCATCCAGCTCCCCTATCATTAAGGTTTCATTCTTTAACTAAGCTGCACAACATTCCTCCAGGGTCATAGTTCAGCTCTTCGGTCTGTTCTGAGGCCCTGATGGACCAGAATCAGCTTGATCACAATACATTTTTGTCATCTGTATGACATGGTATTTGAGTTATGTTGGATTTATGTTGGATTTAAGCAGACCCCACAACATATTGACTGTATAAGAGGATGAGTTTTATTATGAGATTTTATGATGTTTATAATGCACTTTTAAATAATTATTAATTAATTGTCAGACCTAGCTTGCCATATAGGAATAATGGTTTTTGTGTTTCAGGGAAGGTGGTACAGGCTGGCAGAGGGCAGGCAACTTATTAAGAACCCCAAAGCCACTCTTGAGCAGGCTTTAGAACAGGCTTTTATATATATCAGCATTCCAAACATGAAGTGAGATCAAATACAAAACCATCAAAAATTTCAAATGGCCTTGCTCTAATGGCTTATAATAAACTCATTCTTTTGCCATTAAAAAAAGGCAGAGTGGGTTGCAATCCATTCCTAGTGTTAAAGGACTAAGCTCCCAATGCTTTCACTTCCTGAGTTCAATCTTTCAATTTAATCAGCACATATTTGTTTGGTGACTGTTGTGGTTTGAATATGCTTGGCCCTCGTGAAGTGGTAGTGGTATTAGTAGGTGTGGTCTTTATTAAAACGGGTGTGGCCTTGTTGGAGGAAGTGTGTCCCTGTGTAGGTGGGCTTTGAGTGCTCCTATGATCAAGTTCTGCTCAGTGCAAAACAATGTCCCCTCCTGGCTGCCTGCAGAAGAGAGTCTCCTTTTGGCTGCCTTCAATGATGTAGGACTCTCAGCCTCTTCCCTAGAACTATGTCTACTTGCATCCTTAGTGTTAAGAGCACGAACTGTGGTCAGTGGCACTAAGCATGTGAGAATACACATCTAATGGAGTCTAGCTAGGGTCTCAGGCTTTGTGTAGGGCAAGGTATCTGGAAAGCCATTGCTCTGGCCACTTACGTCCTTTCCTCTGGCTTTCTGTTTACTTGCAATCTGTGGTTGGAGGTGCCATGTCTATACCCTGACATGCACATTACCTGTGCAAAAGTGCATTTCCCAGATGATACCATTTCCAAAATCATTACACAGAAAGTGGAAGATGGCCCCACCTACCACACCATAGAGATGGCATGGTTAGAGAGTAAAGAATAGAATGTTGGCCAGCCTAAATTCTAGAGTAGTATTATGACTCCAAATAATTCATTTGGTTACAAACCTCCAGTAATGATGGAGGATAAAAACCAGAATCTAGAGCGATCGAGCTATGAAGTTAGGAGTACTGGGCACATGCAAAAAGAAACGATAGACAGCCAAACAGTGGGACCCAACCTTGGTAGGATAAGTTCTGGGAAGGGCAAAGCCATGGTTCCAGGAGGGTGAGAAGAGGCAAGATCCTGAGGGGAGGACTTCCACAACTCAGAAACCAACTATGAACTCCCAAAGACCTGGAGTCCAAGTTGCACACCCAGCCGTAAGTACTTATCTGATGATGGAAGAAATTAAAAGGCTTCTAGTTGCCCCAAAGAGAACTAAGTTGCCTTACAGCTTCCAAGCTAGCTTGACAGGACCGAGTGAACGCCAGACTAGCTGGGATGACCTATCTCATGTTTACTACCAGATGGCTAAACATCGGATGCTTCAAAGCGCTGTTGGAAAGAGAAAAAATCTTAACTCTAGCTTTGATACGTTGGCCGTAGCCAACCATCCGTTTCGGAGGGGCCATAGTGAGTGCTCATACTCAAGGGACATGGTGGCTGAGGACCGTAGACGTTCCTTCCCATTGGCCCCACATGCAACTAGCATAGCTAAGTACTGTCAGTCACAGATGTTAATGGAGTTCAACAAGGCAGAAGTGGAGGCAACTCGGAAACTGTGTAAAAATATGAAAGAGACTCAGGTAGCCCTGGAGCAGCTGGAGGACACTAGGCAGCCTCAGGAGCCAAAGGTACTGGTGCAGGCTGAAAAATCCTTCCTAGGATGCCTAATGAGAAAACATAACCAACATAAGAAGAATCAACAGAAGCTGAGGAGAGGCCACGTCCAAGAATGTGGCGAGATAGGAAGAAGAATGCAAATGGTAGGCCTTCAGTACCAACACAATAAGAACCAGATTGATGCTGAGGATTCACCGCAGACGCTGATTGGTCAAATGGTGTCAAGTGAACAGGAAGTTATGCCGAGGGTGCTGATGGGAGAGACAAAACCAAAATCAGCCCTGGGGAAGATCCAGTCCTGGGAGTTGTCATCAGGAAAGGGGAGTGAGTCTAAGATCAGCCCTGCCATCAACAGAGAGAACCAGAAGTTATGGAAGGAATTAGAACACCTTGCTCAAGATTATTACAGAGTGGAAAACACAAGGAAACAGATGCTGAAACAAAAAGAAGAGCTGAGGAACCAACGCTGGGACTCAGTGATCCACGGGACATCAATAAGGCTGGCGTGGCGGGATCATAAGCAACGATGCCCCAGTGACCCTGAAATGCTCAAGAGCTCCGTAAGCAGTCCCCTGCACCCTACGATGAGAATAAATCTGAATTAACCCCCACAATATTAGATGCAGCAAGAGTAACAGAGGAAATCCACTTAGACCTGAGGGAGCAAAACACCGTACAGCTGCCTTGTGGGAACTGTGCAGCAACCGACACTGGGCTGGAAAACCTTGACTCTAGAAGTGGGAGCTCATTTCATTGAAGACAGACCTGAAAACGATTCAGCTCTGTTTGTGTCCACCTCAAGGGATTAGAGCAGTGGCTCTCTGAGGTTGCTTGCCTGTGAAAAAGTGAGGAATTGCTCGGGCAGAGAAGACCTGATGTTCAGCACGAGGTGAGGCAGACACAACTGTTTCAAGAAAACACCTGGGCATGGCACTCAAGGTCTCAGGACACCTGAGAGTGTTTACGTGGCCTGCTGAGGTCACGCTCTGGTCCGGCTCAGAAGGAATTGGATACCCAGTGGACTCTGGAACCGTCTCAGATATAACCAGTCTCGCTTTTGTGCCGCTGGCCCTGAACTGTGCAAAGGGTGTCTGAGTCACCAGGAAGAAGCCAGGGCTTTGGTGGGCTTCCCTAGGCTGGAGGGACAGCCGGAAGCAGGAGACCTTGGGTCCTGTGGGTGTTGAAATGCTCATCAGTGAGGGGTAATGATGCTACAGGGCAAATGACACAGCTGGTGGCACAAACATAAAGGACACATGCTGGCTCACTCCCTGATTCAGCAGTGACTCAGTATCTGTGAGCAGGATGCACAGCCCTGGACTGTAATTTGGAAAAGGGCAGTGAGATAAATTTCCAGAAAGTCTCTGTGTTCTCCTCTGCCATCAACAACAAAAAGAGCAATCACCAGCAATAACAATTACACAGAGGCCAAACTTTCATATTAATTAAAAGCTGTGTAATGTACATCTTGGCCAATTTTTCAATCACCGGGAGCTAGAATTGGCCCCAGTGAGAGACGGCTTCAAGCCAAAGACAGTGAGGAACCTGACTTGAAGATCAAAGTTCCCACTCTGGTTCCGCCATGCTATGGGAGGTCACGTTACCTTTTTAATACACCTTGAGAAAGCTAGTTCTACCCCCAAAGCAGGACGACATGCTGGTTATCATGCGACAGGCCACATCCAGTGTTTAATAAAGGACAATAGCAACAGGAGTAAGAGTAACAAAATGTTCATGCTGTATATTTCTTTCTACTATGATTGTTGAAATCAAGGGGTTAGATGTAAGCCTCCTTCCTGTTCTGGAAAGTAACTGCTTCTGTGAGGAATGCCCAGGAAGGAAGAAGAGACGCTTCAGGGATGTTACAACAAATCCGTGGTATTTTGATGCTAACACCCTTGAGACAATGAGAGACAAAGGCAGAACAAATGCTTGGAGGACCACTGCCTGTTCCAGCAAAGGAGAGGAATCTGTGGAGAAAGTCTGAGAGGGCTCCTACAGAAGGAAGTGAGGATGGCAGCCAGGGTCATCCACTATTTATTTCTGTGTCACAACTGAACTGCCTTTGACCTCAATGTCTTCTCCAAGTGGTACCCTTCGGGTTTCCATCACAGTCTTAAAGGTCCTTGATAAGTGCGGCTCCTTTATCGTAAGACCTCCACATACCCATCTAAATGGCAGCTCTGAAGTCCAGAGTCTTATCTAGGTAGGAGAAAAATGTTATAACTCTTTTATCTCTTCCTTTTCTCATCCCTTCCTTTAGTCTCTCCTTCCTTTCTTATTATTTCTAAATGATCATCTCAGACAATCCAGGAGGGAAGTGTAAACGCTTTGCAAAAAAAAAAAAAAAAAAAAAAAAGAGGAGGGGGGAGAAGGCTGGGGAGATGAATCAGTTGGTGACTTGCTTTACCAGCACGAGAACTTGAATCTACTCCCCAGCACCTATGTTAAAACCAGGTATAGAAGCCCTAAGTGATTATGTTTGGTCCAGGGAATGGCACTGTTAAGAGGTGTGGCCTTGCTGGAGTAGGTGTGTCACCGTGGGCGTGGGCCTAAGACCCTCACTCTAACTGCCTGGAAACCAGTCTTCTAGGTTCCTCCTGCACCATGCCTGCCTGAGCACTGCCGTGCTCCCACCTTGCTGATAATGGACTGAACCTCTGAACCTGCAAGCCAGCCCTTTGTAAGAGTTGTCCTTTATAAGAGTTGCCTTGGTTACGGTGTCTGTTCCCAGTAGTAAAACTCTAAGACACCATATCTTTGCAATGTTAGCCCTGGAGATTCAGAGACTGGAAAACCTTTGCGGCTTGCGTCAACAAGTATAGTTGATTTGTTGAGTTCTAGGTTCAGTGAGAGAATACATCAAAAAACAAATTAGAGAGTGCGTGGTGACTAGTTCTGTCAAATTCACACAATCTAGGGAGACTCAATGGGGAATTATCTGGATTAGGTTGGCATGTCTTTAGAAATTATTTGACTATCTTAATTGAAGTAGGAAGACCTCCTCACTGTGGGCATTATCATCCTCTAGGCAGAGGATCCTGAACTGTATGGGAGTGAAAAGCAAACTACCCCTGACTGTGAGTGTGGCTAGCTGCTTCACGTTCTTGGTGTCTTGGCTTGCCTGCTATAATGGATCTGAATCTGGAATTGTGAGCTAAAATAAACTCTTTTTCTCCTGAGTTGTTTTTGCCAGGGTATCCCAGCAACGGAAACAAAATGACAGGGATCATGGTGACTATAGAAGGCACCTAAGGTAATTGCCCTCCATTGCACATGCATTCACCTGCATGCTCACACACAATTTAAAAAAAAATAGCAAAAGAGGAGGGTAGCTCTTGCCGCACCAGTTTTCTAATATCCAACACCCACTTGGAAGCCTAAAAGTGTGACTCCAATTCCAGCGGATCTGACTCCCTCTTCTGACTTCCACAGGTATTAGGTATGAATGCACATGATATACGTACACACGTGCAGGCTAAACATTCATACATATGAAATAAAAATAAATGAACCTTGAAAAGCAAACCACCTGGCATGCACTTGGTGGGGACAGAATGACAAAGTTTCTGCCTCTGGGACACAGCCAGCAGGTATGGACCTCCATGAGTGTCCATGCCTACTGTGGGTGTAAGGCTTGTTTGTATAATAATGTACATATTTTATGTTCCTCCTTCAAGGACATTCTCCCTGTTAACATTAACGACTCCATGGTGATCAGAGACAGCACAAGTCCAGGAGGCGAAGGTGTGGCTAAAGTCTCAGCAAAATGGCAAATCTAACCTTTAGCACAGCCCTTAAGGCTGTGGAAAAGAACTGTAAAAACATGGGTTCAAAAATACATACTTTCTCAACTATGCAAAATATAAGAATGGGATAGGAATTACGAGGAGCTTCATGAGTCTATAGGAATAAAAGCAGCTGCTCTGTGAGCCTACTTGTCAGAAAGATACCAAGGAAGAGATTTAGGGAGTGATTGCAGGAGATCCCACCTAGCTAAATTTTTGTGTTTATGCTTACAAAGGCAGACAGATTCCTGAGTTCTGGGTTGGTTTGGGACAGAGCAAGGCTAGGTCTGGGTGTGGTAGAAATGGTGATCTTGGGATGAGGTTCCATCCAGCTAGCTTAGTGTCTGTGCTTAACAGTGGCAGGCGGATCTCTGAATTCTTTTGCAATGTTATGTGCTTGCTGTCTCCTAAGAATTAAAGGCTTGGGGTCAGTGGATGCTGATTCATGGGATAATCAAAAGGAAACTTGGAGTAAATGACTAGATTGATATGTAAAATAAGAGATTGCCAGAGATGCTCAACTCTTGCTATCCAGAGAAATTTTTTAGAATAGCAAGAAAGAACTGCTTGGAGAACAGCCTCGAACAAAACAGGAGAGCTGTCTGGAGATCTCCAGAGAGAACAGAACTTAGACAAAGCAATCCAGAAAGCTGTCTCCAGCAGAGCATAGGCCAACAGCATGGACCCACGATTTGACTTCAAGTCGTTTGTTTTCACTGTTCCCAGACACCCCTTCTTCAGAATCCCTCTCCAAAAAGAGGCTGGTCCTTGGCAGTTAACAATTTGGCTTCATGGATAAGTTTGGGGTAGATTAGTATACAGAGGACAGAAAGGCATAAGATGGAGATAGATAGATAGATAGATAGATAGATAGATAGATAGATAGATAGATAGATAGATACATACATACATACATACATACATACATATATACATACATAGCTAGATGGATGGATGGATGGATGGATAATGATAGATAGATTGATAGACAGGTGATGGATTGACATATGGCAATATTTAGAAACTTAGTAGTATTTGTGTTGTGTGTATACATGTGTCCACTTGCCTGTAGGCATGTATTTTTTCAATTCTGCAACTGAATTGTATTTTATTAAGCCATTGTGAAGAAGAATATTATCCAGAGACTAAAATAAAACCAATGATTCCGACTAGTACTCACCAGACTACAACCAGCAAGTCAGACCAAGGCTATTGCTCTTGTAGTAAATAGAGGTGGATTTACCTGTTGTTGAGGCTGACTCACACGGCAGAATAGCTGAGTAGCCATGGAGACCATAAAGCCTAGATCTGACTGAAAAGTAGTGGTAACCTCAAACTGAGTTGCTATTTTTAGAACCATCCAGCACAGCTGAGCAGTTGCTGGCCAATAATTTACCAAATCTCTAAGTGGCCAAAGGATTTTAGAATACAGTTTTTCCAGCTCTGATTGGGAAACTCATTGATCAATTAAGCTGCTGTAGCTTGACTCTCACCCAACCCTTCATGAATAAGAAGTGGTGGAGAAAGAGGGAGAGAGACGACCGGTGAGGATTGTGCAGAGGCTCCCTGGACCAAGCTTTCTTCTCAAACTGCCTGGTAGAAATTTTTTGGGTAATAGGATTGTTATCACTTTAAATAATTCAAACAGATTTTGTAGCTGCTGGCTCCAAGCCAAGTATGAGCATTTATAATTAACAGCAGTGTACTTAAAAGACAGTTAGAAATATGCTAATGCTCTCAGCATGTTAAAGCAAAGTGGCAGACCCAATGTGACACCCTCTCTTCTTGACACATAACATTGTCCAAACAGAGAAACAACCCGTGAGCATTTGAAAACAATACTATCGATCAGGTGGAAGGCTGGTTTTGTTTTGTTTTGTTTTGTACACCGCAGTGCATTCTTTTCCTTGAGTTACAACCTAGGTTAACAAAATGACTTGGCTCCATTTTAATACGACGCACATTGCCTGCTTGCATTTTCAAAGTGTGTTTTCACAGACATACACTAATTTAACAATAGTTTTGGGTGTCTTGTTATTTTGGATTACTCCCATTTGGCTTATTTATTGGAAGATCATGTGTACGGACTGTAGCTGCATGTCCGCACCCCACATCCACCATGCAGAGCACTGTGGACTTTGGGGTGCATTCAGTATACACATATGCCTGAAGCTGCTGCGTGTTTCATCCTGTTCAGGTTACCCATGCTTGAAATGTAAGAACCGCCTGCTTTAACTGACCTTGCAGTTAATAGTGGAAGCTACCTTGCCGCAGTGTGGAGTAAGATTTGCTTATAAATAACTGTCTCTTGGGTAGAGGGGAAGAACGAAGCTGAAGGACCTTAGTTCTACTGAAGTATAGAGCTATTAAGAGGCTTGGCCTGGGAGAAAACAGGTAGGTTATGGAGTTCCTGTGAAGGACTCTGAGGGCTTTCACCAGCTTTATACTCACCACCTCAGGTCAAGATTAGGCCAAATACCAGCTTCCCACCTCGGGTGAAGGCTAGACCAACTTCCATTCTCCACCCACCCACAGTTCTCAGGAGGAGCAGGTACATTCTTGAAAATCTGCAGAATGTACTGGCTGATAGTCACCTGACCCTCTGGTCCCAGATTGAGCTCGAAAGCATGCCATATGCTTGCTAGCCAATAGATTCAAAGGTCAATATGCTTAGCCAATAAGTTTAAACTGTAATCTTGCTGATGTAACCTGTATCCCTAAAAAGTATAAAAACTGCTTGTTATAGCCATCCAGGGTCTCCTTCTAGTCACTTGCCACGAGGGGCTGACTGAAAGTTGACCCTGACATGCTGGAAAATAAAACTACTGCATTTGCATCGAACTCCATTCTCATGTCTCACTTGGGGGGGTCTCCTCGTAGTTAAGACTCACTTTGAGCCTTACACAGTCACCTCCCAAGGTCCATGGAAGACTGGTACCAAGACCCTATGCATATTAAAAGCCATACATGTTTAAATCCCTTAAGAAAGACAAAGCCTACACATACCCTTTTATATACTTCATCTCCAGGTTGCTTATAATATAGAGCAAAGGCACAGCCAGTAGTTATGAAGTATTGATCAACAAACCATAACAAGAAAATTGATTGTGTTTGTCAGAGACTCAGCCTACCCCTCCTCCATTGTTGGCTGAATCTACAGATACAGATGCTGTGAGCATGGGCGGGGTGTGGAACAGCTACATTTACAATTCTAATCTTAGCATCAGGGAGACCATGATGAGTCATATTCTACTCAACAGGGTGTCATGTGCTAAAATTTCTGGGCCCTCCTCTTTGGGTTGCCACAAAACTCATACTTCACTTTCCAGTCTGGGTTTGCTAAGTGGGGTTGCCAAACATGCATGGCCTTTTGCTGAGAGCTGTTTATGAAAACATTTTTTCATCCTGCATCAGTGTTACCCCCACTTAGCATGTTCAGATAAATGTTTCTTAAGTATCTCAAAGTAAGGACCTAATATCTGCTTCAGTGTAGCTATGATATCTCTAAGAAATGAGCTAATGTCAAGCATTAAATATGCCCATCACTTTACACCCTTGTAGGATGGGTTTTGTCCCACGTCTTTGGTAGAATCCTCATGACAAGACTTGGAGATTGGTTCTGGATTCTCTTCATTTTACCAGCTCAGAGAGGTCAGGCCATCATACCATGACAGTCTCCCTACCCATCCCTAGTACTTTCTGAGATCATATTTTCATCAGGTAATGATGTGTTGGTTGTCCGAATGATGAAGGCAAGGCTGGACTAGAAGTCAGAACCTTGGGCCTCAGCTTTTACACTAACCTGCCTGTTGACTGTGACAGGTATCAAACTCCTCTGGGATCTGGCTGCCTTACAGGTGAAGCTAAATCAGCTTTAAGATTCTCCCACAATAAATGATGCTGTTGAGCAAATGTAGCCAGTTCACAGTTGTCCTAGCTAAAGGGTGGGGATGTGCACAGCTTTGCTTAGAGTATAAAGCTCTACAACAACCCCAGAGGGCACTGTAGTACTCCCATCTTCAGATAGTTCAATCGTAAATCTCTCTATTTGCACAGGGAGCTAAAAATTAATGGTATACACAGACCCTTACAGAGAAATCAAATTTTTGAGACCAGCATGTCAAAGAGTGGTTATCCCACCTTGCCTTAGTTAGATGCTGGTCTCAGATGCTGGTCTCAGATGTCCTTGAATGCATAGAAATTTGCCTGCCTCTGTCTCCTGAATGCTGTGATTTAAGGTATATGCCACCACACTCAGCAAGATTCTGCAATTTTGATACATTCATTGCCTTTGCGACATTGATTTGTGATTTGTACTCTGAGTATTTGTCATCATTCCATGACCAAATTTTTAGGATTGTTTCCCTCAGATCTTGACAGAGCCTATGGTATATAGTAGGAGAAAGAAAAACAATTTCTGACATTTTAAAGAAGCTTCTATGCTATTTGAATTTTCCTATGAACAATCTTTCTTCCCCCTGAAACACATCCAAGTTTGGGCTGATGAAGTGACTCAGGATGGGCTGCTCACAGATGAACCATAGGATTGGAAGGTTGGGTCTTTGAGTCACATGGTGTCTTAGTTAGGGTCTTATTGCTGTGAAAGAACACCTAGGCAATTCTTATAAAGGACAACATTTAATTGGGACTGGCTTACAGTTCCAGAGATTCAGTCCATTAACATCATGGCGGGAAGCAAGTCAGTGTGTAGGCAGACATGGTGCTGGAGGAGCCAAGAGTTCTAAATCTCAATCTAAAAGTGGCCACATGGACACTGTCTTCTGTAGGCAGCTAGGAGAAGGGTGTGGATCACACTGACCAAACTTGAGCATATATATAAGACCTCAAAGTCCTGCCTCCACAGTGACACACTTCCTCTAACAAGGCTACACCTCCTCATAAGGCCACACCTCCTAATAGTACCACTTTCCATGGGCCAGACATATTCAAATGATCACACATGGTTATCAGCCTGATAATCTCTAGGGATGAAGGGAAGCTAGAAGGTGAGTTTAACCACATGGCCTCAAGCTAATCATACTATATAATGAAACCCAACATAAACTCTGGACTTCAAAGCTTGTTGATCTTCCTAGATGATAAGCACTAAAGTGTACAGGGAAGATAATATATCCTGATTTGTGGAGGAGGCATGAGGCCTTGCATGTGGAACACTTTCATATAACTTAAATTGTCCTCTTCATTTTTCTTGGCATTTGGCTAGCTCTGATTTCACAGCCTTTAGAATAAAACTATAGCAGTTTCCTGAGTTTTGTGAGTATATAGCATATTATTAAGATCTACAGGTATTAAGTCTTCAGGGAACTACTGAATTTATAGCCAGTGAGTCAGAAATTGGAACCACTCAGTGAGAGAAGTCTTGTTGGAAGTCACTGACCTTGGGAAGCCTGTGTGGACTCTGGGCATTTAGCTTCAGAGTCATAATGCAACACTTCAGCCTGTCTGCCACATCAGGGTTCAGAATGGGGACATGTCAGGCACTCCCACTGTTTCTTCTAGAACATTCTTCTTCAGAGACCTTCATGACTAGATCCATTACCCTCTCAAGGGAACTCAAATAACTGTCTAAAGTACCCCCATCCTTCCTATATTCCTTTTCTCTGTCCCTACTTTTTCCTTCTCTGGGGCACTTGATTTGTGATTCAACATGTTATTTGCTTAGGATTTTTCCCAGTAAGCGAATCTCTGATTAGATGTTTGCTTTCTGTGGGTAAGACTCTTCCTGTAGGCACTGTAATCTGCCCAGTCTTCATCACACTGGCCTGATGCCCACATGCATTCACTTAATGTTAGGTAAATCAGGATGTTACATAGTTATATGCACAGAGATATCCATGATCCTTAGTCTCATATTTGGGAGCCTCAATGCATGCGATTAACATTTTATATGTCACTTGAAAAAATATGAAAGTGCTTATTTTTCCATACTTTTCTTTTTCAAAATTTATTTATTTTATTTTTTCTTCTTAATAAACAAATCTCCCTTTGATTGCATTCTCAGAATAATTCTATTGACAGGTGGTCAAGTGTTAAACAAATAAACATACATTTGACTCAGCTGGAAGTTTTCTCCACAGAAGATCGATTCAGAAGCTGTCAGTGAGATCGTCTAGCTATCCTTTCAAGGCCATCTTCACAGGTAAATATAAAGTGATCATTGTCTTGGTTGTTATCTTTAAGTTACCACTTACCTTACCACTGAGATGACCTTTGGCCTTTACTCCTTTTCTTCCCCTGTGATAACCCCTACAGAATCTGGTGAAGAATATTTTTATATTGTGTATGTGTGTGCCTACATGTGTGTGTGTGCCCCATTTGAGTGTAATGCCCACAGAGGACGTCAGATCCCCTGGGACTAAAGTTACAGGTAGTTATGAACCACTGGTGGTTGCTAGGAACTGAACCCATACCCTCTGCAGGAGCAGCCAGTGGTCTTAGCTGAGTCTCTTCATCCCCCACATGCAGTTCCTCACGAGGACTTAGGCGAACTCAGAAGACTGTTCTTTGTATCTTTTTATGTCTCCAAGAAAAGACAGGCTTGCAATTTCACCATTACTCTGCTCTGCCTGCGAAAACACGTGCTTGTCACCCACACATGTTTTATCTAAAAGATAAGCCACTTGTTTCAAGATTTGTTGAGAGAGAAAATCTGGCCCGAGGCAGTGAATAGTCACAGAAAATTGGTATTTATTATGTGTGATTCGGACACTTAAAACAATGAAAGCATACCACGCTTACACAGGCCAAACCATTACCTAGTTTTGAAAGTAAATTTTAAAAACCATTTCTACAATCAAGGTGCTGTTCACGTTGATTTTTACTTTCCTGTAAGTTTAGATATTTCACTTCAAAAACATCATTTTTAAGTCCCCAAGTTGCTCAATTGATAGTGGGCTCTTAAAGTGTGCTTGAACCGAACTGACATTTCAAAGAAACCAAGAATAAGAATATATATATATATATATATATATATATATATATATATATATGTATATATGTATACACACACACACACACACACACACACACACACACACACACACACCCTTAGACGGATACTGTGAAGAACGTCTTGAGAGACCTCAACCCTGTATTCAGGAGTGTAGGGGGTCAGGTCAAGGTACAATAAGGCTTTGGTTTTTCTTCCTCTACAGATACTCAAAAAAGCAATTGCATACAATGTACAGTTGGCAAAGATTCTTTCCCACCCTGTGAGCTTCTTCTTTACCTGCCTGATTGCTCCTCTGCCGCACGGGAACTGTTTAATTGTCTGAGCTCCCGCTTGTCAATTATTGAGATGAATTCCTGAGCAAATGGGGTCTTATTCTCATTCTCTGTGTTGTGCGGGGCACTACCTATTTTTCCTTTCTCTGCTTCGGTTTCAGACTTCACACTGGGAGGTCTTGGTCTATAGCAATTGGTTTCTTTTTAATAAGGTTTATTTAGTTTTATTTTTTCACGTATGAGCGTTTGCCTGCATGCATGTATGTGCACCAGCCTGTGGAAGCCCAAAGAGGACATTGGATGCCCCGAAGCTGGAGATTGACATGGCTGTGAACTACCATGTGGGGTCTGGGAGCTGAAGCAACTGTTGCTCTTGGGCTCCGAGCCATCTCTCCAACTGCAAACTGGAGTTGATTTTTGTAAGTGTGATGGGTATGGATCTTATTTCATTTTTTTCTGTGTCCGCATATTTTGTATCTTGAATTAAGTAGGAGCATTTGGGAGGATAGGCAGACCTGGGAGGAATTGGAGGGTGGAGGTGATGGGGAGACAGAGGCACCCCTATTCAAGTGGCAACTGCCTTGCACGTTGAAATTCAGTACATCCTATAACTCAAACCTAATCACAGATGGTTGCCCTCTAACCCAAGACTTTCTAACAGAGTGACACAGATAAAGTGAGTCCTCCACACACATCCAATCTTTCCTTGCCTTGCTTCCAGGAATGCCTTATGAAAGCATACCTTAGCCCGGTGTCCCTCTGTGGGCGCCCACACCACTTCTGGCTTGCTACAGTCCGGCTCATGAATTGCTCCCAGGTCAAAAATATTTCTTAAAAAATTCACCACAACCAAGTTTATCTTATAACTGTTTGTTGCCTAGCTGTAGTCAGAAACTGGTCCTATCAAAGATATGCACTAGGCCTGGTGTTACCTGCCTATGTTGCCTACAAGGAAGCCCATGAGGATCACCATAGTTTTTACTCTTTTTGTTTTTGTATGGAAACTGTTGAGCAACCTTGTTTCCATGTTTAGCCAGACAGGCTCCAGGAAACATAATTTAGTTGGTACAGCAAAGAGTCTATCTTCCTTCAACTCATTTTTCTGCTGTTAGAAATTCCCAGGCGTAATCTGAATGCCCAAGAACCTTGAATGAACAGAAAGAAAACAAAATGCCCTCTGGTAAAATACAGTGGAAACATTGGATGGAAGTTCAAATCTGCAATGAAGCAAGTGGACTTGGTATAGATCACATCAGACAACCCCAGAGAACACAGCTCCCCTCATAGACCTCAATTATTTGCCTACAGATAAGAGGAGATATAATCTGTCTTCCCTGCATCACTGTAAGTTTGGTGCCCCAGAAATGTGTATAAAGCTCCCACAGTGGGCTGCACGCTGTGTGGAATATCCTTTCCAGAAGGTAAACAGTCTGGAGTATCATTTCTGACTGTGGAAAGATGGCCTTCAGAGAAGGAACTATGGGAACTTTGCCCAAAGCTGGAAAATCCCAGCTTCATGGAGGCAGGCATGGTGGTAGCTGTCTCTACTCCAGTACTCAGGAGGCAGAGGCAGGGTGGATCTCTGTGAGCTTGAGGCCAGCCTGATCTATATAGTAACACCTTATCTCAAAAAATAAAACAAGCTCACCCTTGGGGAAGTGTTGAACTACAATCCTCAGACATCTGAAGGAATGACAAAGAAACAAGCTTCTATATCCATCAGTCTAAATAGCGCATCTCGGGCCCTCATTCCATTCATTGTACTCTATAGGCGAGGTGGGATATGGAGATTAAAGATGCCTCTGTCTAACATGCAGGTGCTTATAATTAAGTGAAATAAAATGCAAACTATGATCTTCAGTTTTCTTACCAATTCTGTTAGCCACTAGCTATGTGAAAATAATGCTATTTTTTTTCTCTGCCTACCCACCTGGGTCATGGAGTATCCAGG